>NC_139764.1:24088182-24688182 GCF_965231275.1 Zosterops lateralis
GACAACTAAGACATTTCTTTTTCACAGATTCATCAATGCTGAAAATTAATAGAAATTATAGAGTATTTTAAAATAGTAAAAGGCTTACAATATTAATCGAGTATGACAACTAAGACATTTCTTTTTCACAGATTCATCAATGCTGAAAATTAATAGAAATTATAGAGTATTTTAAAATAGTAAAAGGCTTACATATTAATATAAATTTAACCTAGGTTTTTACTGTGTAACTTTCTCATAATAGAATTCGTGCTTTTTTTTTTTAAGAAGAAGATGGTATTAGGGAGGCAGCCATTTATATCTTCTCTATAAATTTAGAAATAATTCTGTATTTCACTTCTGTTTCTTGGGCACTTCTTTGTCTCGAGATAAGGCTTCTACATGTGAAATACTTCATAGCAATAGTTACTCACTAGCAATTCTGGTAAATAAGGCATTGGGTTCACTGTTGTATGATGGGGATCAGGAATCATTTACCTGAGTTATCTGCCTCTTGGTACATATGTATAGTATTCTTTTCAGGTTTCCAGAACCTTCAGAACTTGTCTGAGAAAGCAAATGAAGGAATTGAAAACTTTCTGTTGTCCCTGTTGTAAAGCCTAAAGAATGAATAACACTTCTGGGGCAGTAGGTTCTGTTTTTTATAGACAGTTTCTTAGCAATTGTGTATTACCTGAATAAAAGCAGAATAGAAATTGTGAAAATAATGCTTTATTCCAGGTGAGCAATATTCTTTTATTCTATATTCTTTTATCCTCCAGTTTCTAGATGTGAAAAGCATTAGAGGAACATACAGTAAATATTGTTTTCACTGCTTTTCAGCTTTGTTGTCATTGCTTTTTTTCCCCCCTTGATTTTCAGAATTGCAGAAGTAAAGTAATTTTTTCATCTGATTGAGACATCAATGTTGGCTGTCAGTAAAATAATAATCACCTAAAAGCCCTCTTCATTCTTAGAGAAGAAGAATTACTTTCTCAGAGAAAGTAATTTCAAAATCTCCAGGTCCTATCTCAATGGCTTGTAACACTTCCCAGTTTTGAAATGCTGCATTCTAAAGTTGGATATTTTGCCTCTGGCTGCTGAGTTTGACATGGATAACCAGAGTTCACAGTTTTGTGTGCATATTTTCTATGCTTTCTGCTGCAACACATTTTCTTCTTCTATAGCCAGAAGTGAAATCTCATGATTGCAGTACCTTATTATTCCTGAACTTTTCATTTAAACACTGTATGTGTAGGGAAATATATTCTCAAATAAAATGAGTGGTATCTCTGGACACTGAGAGGAAAGTGCATCTTTAAGGTTTTCTGTTTTCACAGTGCTACCAAAGTCTTCTTTCACCTCTTCCTTTTCCCTCCCTGGGCTGTAAGCATTTCTCTTTCAAATAATCTACAGTCCACAGCAAAAGTTTCTTTTTCTCAGATATGTTATTTTCAGCATTTTCATTTTCAAATTCACAGACTGGAGTCCAGAGACAACCACATCCTCAGCGCAGTATTATTACAAACTTTCCTGAATAAGGCAAGATTATGTTATAGAAAAAAACCCCAGACCACCAAAAACCTCCCTTGCAGTTGTGTTAGAGGAAATGTTCTGTACTATTGTGTCATTTGTAAAAGGTCAAGAGTAAGATGTTGTGATGTACTGGAGAAAGATGCCATGCAGTGTGTCTCAGTATTAACAACTAAATTACAGTTGTATTGGAACAGGACAGTTTGTGCCAGGGGGCTTGACTTGAATACCTAAGTCTTTTGCTTTCTTGGCCCAGTGCCCAATTGTCAGTCATACTTAATTTTAGTTGTTATCAGACACATTTCAGAACATTCTATACAGCTATATTTCGACTTAATCTACCCTTTCCCAACAATAACACTGCTCTGTATTTACTCTAGCAGTTTCATGGAGAAGGCAATAATCAATGGACATGTAGGATTGCCAATACCAACTGCTCAAAAATGATAAGGTTGGGTTTAAAAACTTTTCAGTTTATTAATATTTTAGAACATGTCATGTTTCTACCACTTCTCTGTCATGCCTGAGGATATATGGAACGTGCATAGATATAAATTGCCTCTCACATGATGAGATTTAGTAATAATTTTCATAAGTAATAAGTGTCAAAAGTTGAAAGCTTCTCTGTTGTATCTTCTATGTCCTGAAGATATAACTGTTGGAGCTCCACCCTTAAATTAGGGCAGAGTGATCTCTGGGTACATGCTGAGGCAATACTCTTTGATAGAATGCGATGAATTCATGCTGTTCAGTAAGAAGCAAGAAAAAGAGAATTTTTTTCCAACAGAGGATTCTTATTTCCTACTAATTCACCAGCTGGTGCCTTCAACTTGCAGTAGTTTACAGCTAAGCATCCTTGTGAGAGCACTAGACACGTCTTGTTAAATCTTTTGGTTGTGTTTTAGCTAAGGATGTGTCTAAGATGCAGAGTCAAAGAGTCGTTTCCTGGGTTGCTCCTGGACAGAGTTTTCCATGGGAAGGAAACTCTTATAGGCTTTGGCTGAGTCTCTAGACTGAGTGAATAGGAAACCAGCACCTTGCAGTGTGTCTGCCATGGCCACTCAGAAAGACACAGTCTAAGGAAAGTCTGGACCTGCAACTCTGGTGAGTTGTCTGCAGCTCTATGGATCTATAAATGTAAAACAAAAGTTGGCCAGTGTGCTTAAGAGGAGAAATTGAAATATACAGAGCAAAAAGAAAAATTTTCTCCAGATGTATTCAGCAGAGAGGCTTTAATCAGGAATATGGCTTTGGAGTGAACCTCCAGCTCATAGCTGTGCTTATGTTTGTATCCCTGAGCAGGCTTGGAGCTCACAAATGGGACAGCATTTTGGATGAATCTGGGCTTCATGGTTGACTGTGAGATGCACTTAAGTAACACAGTGTGCTCCAGATGGTGTGGGTCTCAGATCCTCTGCATCATCTCTTTCATTCTGCACATCACTTCTTTTCTGTCTGCTCCTTCCAACAGCAAATACAGCCTAGTAAATTGTGGAAAATGGGATGCCAGGATGGATTTTCTATATATTCTATTATATATATAAAATATTATTATATTAAAATCATTTCATATTATATATTTATATAATATATTTTATATTATGTTTTTATTTTATCTATAATTATTATATATCATTATATGTATATAAAATACATATATTCTATATATTTCTATATTTTAATACCTGCCTAGAATCCCATTCACAGCTACTACCTATAAGCTCTTCTTCCAAGTACTGCAGTGGGATAAAGCCGTTCAGAGCTGGCTGAGCTATCACTATACTCAGGCAAAAGGTCCATCTTGGCTCAGATTGTTTGTCAGCAGGCTATTTTCTAAGGGGTTTCTATTTGACTATTCACAAATAATAATAAAAAAGGACATACTCAAGTTTAGTAATACCAATGTCAGTTGTTCTACTTGAGAAATCTTTCTTATAGAAAATATTATTTATTTATGAATCATTTAGCACATCAGATATAACATAAAAATATATTTCTGCCATGAGGTCAGTGTCTCCTGCATTGAAAATAATGCACAGTTTTGACGACATTTATTTTTGAGGATTGTTTTCTGTCAGCAGCAGGAACCATTACCCCATGATATCTTTCAGCTGAAAGACTCTTAATTATCTTTCCTGCAGCATCCTGTAGTCTCACTAACATTCTGTAAGCATGTTCCATTTATGGATTAGTCTCTTCAGATGGTAGTGACTCCTATTTCAGGAAGTCTTGAAGGTGTTTTGATGTATCTCTCCTTTGCCTTGCCACATGATCAATGATGGCTTTACTTTTTAAATACTCTGCTGTTGTGTACCTGTCTGTGCTTCCTTACTGCCATCAGCAGAGGGATACTCTAAAACTGGGAGTACAAGCAGATGAAAGAACTATGTACCTCCTTATCACAGCATTTCCCTGTATAGCAGAAAGAAGTTCAGAAGATTGGGTTACAGCGTGGGAGAGCACTGGTAAAGTCCCGTGTGAGGGGAAGAGGGAAGCTCAGTCACAGCTCTGCTGGGAAGAGGACTGAAGTGTGCTGGAGTGAGTAGAGTAACAGCAGGGAAAGCTGAAAGGAACTGTTCCTGAGCCAAGTCCTTGCACAAATTAAGGATTGCAGAAATAGGGAGCCCTCCAAGTAAATGCTGCTAGCAACATCTGCCTCTGCATTGTGCAGGAACTTTTCTTTGGCAGAACACACACAGCCTTACAGAGCCTATAGATAGATTGGGGTTCTTCGTACTGTGCTTTGCATCTCTATTTATAGACTCCTCCCAAGGAAGACATAACCTGTGTGAGTGCAGGTCTCTGTAGGTGGATGGAAGCACTTGCTGACCACACATCTGAGTGAAAAATGTGTTGGTAATGTGTCTTTTGACAATATCCTCCTTCCTAAAGATTTTTCACAGTAAATTTTGCTGAACCATATCTGGCTCCCTTGTCTTGCGTAGGTTCTGTGATGGCAACTGCTCACAGAGAGTTTCATTTGGCTCAATATGTAGCAGCCTAGGCTTTTAAAATGGGAAAATCTGAGTTCTGTTTTCACAGGGAATATCAGAGCGTGCAGTATCATTGGTGGGGCAGGCATGTTCTTTTTAGAGTGCTGTATCCTATTCTACAGCCCAAGGAAACTGAAAAGGAGCGGTGAGGAGGTGTAGGAATAGAGATTTGGCATTATGATTTTACATGCTTTTTACTTTACATGCTTGTGATTGTTTCCCCTTCTGACAGTTCTCTTTTGCAGATTTTGCAGTGTGGATGTGATGTGATTATGCTTTCCTGAAGGATTCCCCATCTCCTTTAGGCTACAGTGTTTGTCGCTCACTGTTCAAAGGCAGAAGGGAAATACTTCTATGGATCCTCAAAATTGCTGGAGGCACCACTTTGACGCCATTAAATTGCTTGTCCTAGATCCGGTTGCCACTAAATGGTGTCAGATTATTATAATTTGAACCTACAAACTCGAGCTTCTTAACAATCATAAACACTTGCCTTGTAACGCAGAAATTACACCAACATAATAGGAACCCAAATACTACAAATTCTCTCTTGGCTTTCACAAGTTGTTGAATTAATAGAACCATGCTAGGAGAGCTTCAGGGAGAAATGGACTGAGATGAGCTATGCCGTTGGGAGCAAAGTGCTAATAACCAAGACTGTAGGTTTGATCTCTGTGTGGGCCATTCACTTAGGAGTTGGACTTTATGATCCATGTGGGTCCTTCCAACTCAGTATATTCAGTGATAAGTAATGAGATCTACATGTTTGCCTTACAGGAAAGTTTCATGGGTAGAGAAAGGGAAACAATCTCCAAATGCTATTAAAAGCATTTTATGTAAGATCCCATGTACTTTCACTGTACTCTAAGAACTGGCATTGATTCACACATGAACCAGTTTGAACTTTAGGACAATACTTATGTGTGTTCCCTTTTGTTGCTTCCTGGATGACTGCAGTCTTAAAGTTTAAAACACTTTCCTAAAACAGATTAAAAAAAAAAAAAAGGAAAAAAAGAGAAACCATTAAGTGTTATTTGCACTTTTCATATATAAAGAGGAAACAAATGACCTAGTAGTGAGTTTATGGATTACTGATGACTACTGGTAAATAAGTGCAGGTTTCTACAATGGACTTAATCAATTTTTCCTCTGAACTATAACATTCAACCTGAATATCTTTTGATTCAGAAGAACTGTATCTCATTTGAGCAGAGAAAACTCTAGTGCTTATCTTCTTGCTCCAGTCTCCCAGAAAATTTATGTTGTTTTATCTGAGCTTTTGTTTTATACTCTTTTTGAAAAGCAAAATAGTATTGTTTATAGTATATTCTTCTTTAAAATAGTAGAAGAAAATGTATAAAGATGTCACTTTGGAAGCCAAGTTACAGATCTGAACAAAGGACCATTTGCTGCATATGTTACTGACAGCCTTGGAGCATGAGGTGTTGGCTGACATGGTGCTGGCCACAACTTCAGTCTGTCAGCAGCAAAAGATTGTGTTTAAGGTAGTAGCTATCATGATTAAAGGCAGTGTAGGGACTCTCCATGCTGAGATTGGCAGGCTTTCATGGGAGTTTCCAGTGGTCATCTCTGAAAGAAAAGAATGTGAATTTTGGGGAGGTTTAAAGTCAAAGCTTTCTGTTGAATTTTGTGTGTATTTTGAATTGTTGCCAGCAGAATTC
This sequence comes from Zosterops lateralis, assembly GCF_965231275.1. Lineage (NCBI taxonomy): Eukaryota > Metazoa > Chordata > Aves > Passeriformes > Zosteropidae > Zosterops > Zosterops lateralis. The sequence goes on from NC_139764.1 coordinate 24,094,370, forward strand.
AGTCCCTGGGGCCCCTTAGTGTAAATGCCTTAGGCTTTCTGGTAGTCATTAACACTCCACAGAAAGGGAAGCAAATTCTGAGTGGCATGAGACAGTGCCAGAGTCTCTCCCATTCTCCTGATCTGAAAGACAGCATCCGCATGCAGACACATTCAGAAAACCTTTAGATGGAAGTAGTAAAGCATAAATGTTGGCCATACAAGTTGTTTTCACAGTGTGTAATCCAAAGAAATAGGTGAAAGCTTTTCCTTTTAGCAAAGTAGGCAGGTAATAGTTGGTTCACACTTGTCATGCATGAGTGGTCTAGGGAGCTACTTTTTAGCACAGGTCCTTGAGGAACAGGATGCTCGATTTAAATAAGAATATACTTATAGAAATGAAGGTAGGAGAGCAAAGGACAAACAGGATGGGATGGCCCTGTGCTTTAGTAATACTTGGTGCCAGCACAGAAGCCTGGAGGTGTGGCCAGCAACAGAAAGAAAATTTCTAGCTAGGACAGAAACTTGCTGCCTAGGGGCAGCTAGGAAAAGAGTAAAAACCAAAAGGTGAAGAAATGGGATGGAAAGTGAGTCACTTAGAAGGGACTTTATTGCATAGAGCCTTTTTCATTGCTTGATTTAATATTTTTAACCTCTCCTTATCCATCTGTTTTATTTCCTTTTTTCATTAGTCTTCTACCTGCTTTCCATAATATTCCTGTAGATCACAGACAGTCCTGAACTCTTCATAAGGATAAGTATCCAAACAGGGAACATAATTGTATTAAGTCCTCTTACCGATTAATTAAACTGCAGTGAAACACAGCAGTGAAAGTTTCCAAGACTGGTTGTTGCTTCAAGCATGACTCTATTACATGCTGGTGGAAGTGGATCAGCCACTGAAAGTGTTCTGTCCAAGCCTGACCAGTTTGTTTTACACCTTACTTAAAACAGCAGTTTTAGAGTAATCAACCAAAAAAAGCAAAGAAGACCAAATCTGCAACTTCAACATCCCACTGGTAATGCAGCTCTCAATTTCATCCTGTTGGCAGAAGCAGGTGGGCAAAGGCAGATAGGTGATCTTTACTGCAGACTTGAGAAGGGATTTGAATGGTCTGTGAGATGTGAAGCATCAGGATAAGTTTCTGGACCAAGAGGATTTAGACTATTTTGTACTGCTTTGTAAAAGCTTTGCTTTGCATGACTGTTTTTTCCCATTATATATGACATTTATTGTGGAGGAGGAGAGAGCTTATCCTACACTGACACAGAGAAATGTATGGATATTTATTCTCAGCTATCTATTCTGAACTGCATTTCAAATGTGAATGGGACAGTCTGTATGAAGAGAAGGCAAAGGTAACAGCAGCCTCAGTCTGGATGTTAATGTTTAACCTTAATGCTTCTTGAGTGCAGATTAGGTGAAAGCAGAAAGAAAGGTCTAAGAAAACAAGATAGAGATGCTGAAGATGGAGTCTGCTATAAGATCCTTGGTCTTGTGTTGAGGGCAACTTGGTATTTACATTCTAGACCTTGTTTTCCATAGCCCAGATGAGAAATATATTTCCAAAAATAAACCAAAATTCATCTTAGCTAAATTTCATTCACTGCTAGTTACCTGGCTCTCTTGAAGAAGATTTTTCCTTTCAGAAATACCTGGTTTTTAAGCTTCTTGAGTCAATGGAGAAAAAAAGGCTGCTGTGACCTATAGGCTGAGTTTCTATCAGAGAACCAAAGAGGTAGAGCTTAAAGACACTGCACCCAAAGGCAGAGATACTCAACAAATCCATGTGAGTTTGAGGGCTATAAGCAAGAATCTCTGGCAGGAATCCAGATTTGTATTTATTTTATTTTATGTAATTTTGTTAGTGATGCCTTTCTTTTCAGTTAGCCTCTGCATGACTATACTTAGTGAATACATTGTTTGAATTGTTTTTCTCTTTAATGGCATGTGTACAATAGAATCCTTTTATAACACTGAGGATTCAAGATGCTATCCTGATAAATGGCCCAAATTTTACTAATTCATAACATCCCATCAAATGTCATCAAGTTCAAATATTAAACCTTAATGAAAGAAATCCTGGTTAGACACAGTGCTTGTCTTGGCAGAGCCAGTGCAGCTGACAAGGCCTTTAGCAATGGAGAAAACGTTGTCTTCTAAGTGCTCTGTTCTCTGTGAAGCTCTCTAAATTGAGCAGGAAAAAATGAATGTCAACACTTAGTACTTAACAATAGATCAGGCTCAATAGATAAGCTAGACTCGTGCTACAGAGAAATGCCATCTTGCTTGCTTGTACTGTTACCTGCTTTGATTTGTGCTTCAGTATTGAATTGTAGGTTTTGGGGAGCAGCACTGTAATTTTGATCTGTAGCTGTAGAGTTCTTAGTACAACAGAAAACTGGTCCTCTCTGTGGCTCCTAGTTACTACAATATTGGTAAAAAAGCAGTGCAAAGAAGTAGAGGATTTTTGGAGTGCATGGGAATAAATTCCAGTATTGAAGTTCTAGATTGCAATGCTATTCTTTAGTGCTTTAAAAAAAAAATTCTTATGGCAAACAAATGTATAGAATCTTCCCCAAGGCAGAAAGAATCAGTCTTCTTTTGGAGGATTCTATGCATTTACAGTTGTATCTCAAATTGATGGAAGGTGCAAGTGCCGAGCATATCTGCAAAACAGTAACTGTGTTTAAATGTTAAAAACCCTTCTGCTTCCAAGTATTTTAGAATTCCTTTTAAGAAAAACACTTCTAAAAAATACTTCTGTGACTATGTGGATATCTGCTTTATTTCTTCTATTTCTTCTTAGTCTGATTTTATGTAAAATATTTTAAACAAATAAATAACAGAACTAAAAATGCTTATGATTTCCAAATGAAGAGTCTGTTCACTCTCATAATGCAGAGAAGTGATACCAGAATATTTATAATTCAGTGACTTCTTAAAATATTCAACTTTTTTTTTTTTCTTCAAGAACATTAGTTGTGAAGTACTTTTTTTGTTTGGTTTTGGTTTTTTGGAAGTACTTTTGAAATGGCTGCATTTAAAGCTTAATGAGAATGTCTCAGATCTATTCACAATAATGAAAGGATTGTACTGCTGAAATTTCTGGTTGTGTTGACATTCCAGAATGAATACCATTTTGACATTTGGCATTTGGAATTCTTTTAATATAAAAAAAAATAAATCAGTGAACTTGAAGCCAAATTCAATCAATTTTTCCAGATTCATTTTTTTAAAATAATCACCGAGGAATAATATATGTGTTACATGGCTGCTTTTCATTTTGTTTTGACAGTTGATAATTATGATGGATCTTCAGTTGCTGAAGAATAACCCTGTGGATGTTTAACTTTATTTTTTTGCTTCAGACTTATTTCTGGATCAAATATTGAAATTTTACATTGATTAAAACTCCTGGGTTCTAAATGGCAGACTTCTCAGTAACCAAAATATGTTAAAGCAAAAGTTTTTGCAGAGGTACAGTAACAATATGAATAGACATAGAAGTCACTTGTTTAAAAGAAAACATTTTATAAACATTTGTGTTTTGACCACTAGTCCATGAAATATGGCAACAAGACCAGAAAATTTTATTACATTATTTTATCTAATTAATTTTGTATTCACATAAAACACCCCACATTTATTTCCTTGTCCAATTATAGAGTGCATCTTTCTTTACAAATAATCAGACAATATATAAAATTAAGGATCTATTAAATGATAAACCTTTGCATTTGTAAATAAAGGACTCTAAAATGTGTAGATGCAAGAATTCATATTTTATTAATATGACCAACGATTTATATTCTTCTTCTGTAGCTCTTAACGTTTCTTGTGAAGCAGATTGTCAGTCTTGGTTGCTCACTGTGCAGTTTGTTGATGCTTAACCTGCCTGTTGTCTGAAACACATTCCCTAATTTGTGTTGCACTTTTTTACAATGAAACTGGTGCTTTGTTGTTCCTCTGTGTGGGCTGGGGCAGCTTTTCAGCTACTGGAAGCTGTTACAGCTCTAGCAAAGCTGGAAGACTTTTCGCACTAAGTCTCTCTACTTTAAAAAGGGATCTGTTTTAGGTAGCACGTTTAATTATCATCACATATCCTGACCTGCATATTTGCTTTTACAAATAACAGAAAATGAGAGCCAGTCTCCTTTTTTTTTAAATCAGTGAAAATTTTTTTTATAAAGCAGTATCTTTTTTTTGTTATGCACAGCTTATTTAATTTTCCAGCAAGTGTTTCCTTAGTATCTCATCTGAAATAATAATTCTAAAAACTTCAAGTGATCCTGAACCTCTTAGGCGAGACAAAATTCAGAGCACAGCAGACCTTGTTCATTGTGCTGGTTCTCAGAAACTGATGGGGTTTGGCTGCTGAATTTAGCTGGCTGGTGTGTGTGCATATGTCCACTTCCTGGAAGAAGAATTCAGATCTGGTAAGATTTTTGTAGTTGTTACACAAAAGAGAAGAGACAAACAAAAAATGTTTTGAACCCATGAGGACTTCAGTTTTACTTTGGAATAGGAACATCAATTCCTTTAGAGGCATGAATTGCATACATGACAGGAAAAAGCAGTGCCTTTTAAATACATGGATATCAAGATAGAAATCTTACATTACCAGGATTTTAATCTTTCTCAAACTTGCTGCTATGCACACTAGTATAAGCCACTGTACAATAAGAATTAATATCACTTTTTAATAGGGCTCATCCCTATGCTAATAAGACTGTTTAATACCATCAGTCAACCAAACTAGTTTTTTTTTGTGGGTACTCATCAAGACAATATTGTTTTCAAGCCTCACATCAAGGGAAGGGATAATCTTCCTTTCATTGTGATATTTGGGATGATGCTTCTTGTAGAACTTTAGAAGCAAAATACTCTAGAGAGCCTTCATTAATGGTCAAGTACTTTTAAGTGAAATGCAGTACCTTGAAGGATTACAGCCAATATATAGTTTCCAATAAATCAGTCCTAAGATTTGAATGCAGTATATAATGTGAGATTAACTTTAGCAGTTCAAAATTCATTGACATTGGTTTTCATTTTAGATGAACCGAAATGCTGGATCACCATTGTACAAGCTGTCTTAATTTTTCTCCAGTTTTATTCTATTTGTATTTCATCTAATTTATTCCAGATGTGAATGTTTCCAAGAAAAACTGCCCATGAAGTTTTTTATTGTATAGGGTTCAAACTGGCAGTGATTAGAGATGAGCCAGCTCGCCTTCATTTGGCTTTTGGCTTTGAAATGCTGCACTTTGAAAGAGTGCTGCACCCCATGTCTGCATAAAACCTGGTCTCCAGAAAATTTTATAAAACAGTTGCAACTGTTTAAAAATATGTGCTTTTTTGACTACACATGTAATTCATATTTTGTAAAGTTTCACTAAAAAAACCCACTGGTCCATTGAAAATAAGATGACATATATTACCAGAAGCCAGACATCCTAATTATCCTCTAAAATTCTGGTTTAAGGCTACCATGAAAATTACTTTATTTCCACTTGGTTTGTAAGGAAACTACAGTCTACACACTGATAACCATAGAACAATAAAAAGAGAAAGAAAAATCTAACCTAGGAAAACCAACCAACAAACAAATAAACAAACACCAAAAAACCCACCATAGGATCTCTCCTTGGTGGGCTTATATACAGCAGTTTGAAAATATTTTATTATAACTCAAATTAAAAAATACATTAGGTCATTCTGTTCACATTTTGCCATATAAAAATTGAACACAAACTGTTCAAAAAAACACAGTATGACTTAAGATAATCTCCACAGACTTATTCCTTTACACAGTTATTTTCATTGGATTTATGTTTTCACACTGGGAAAGGATTCTTCATCTGAAAAACATTTGATAAAGGATGAAACATTTTGTTTGTATACCATATATAGCCTGGATCGTTGAAAACTTCCTGTCCTTAATTGCTTATGCAAAAATGATTCATGGTGCAAATTGGTATTCACAAGTTATTATGTGCATTAATTTATGTTTTTCCTTTCTACAGGCATCTAAAGATTAGATTTATAGGTGGTGCTGAAACACATTTTATTTTGAAATCAAGACTGGAACGTACTTTATGTTCACATTCTGCATGGATTTTAAGCTGTTGTCATCATAATGTTGGTTTGGGTGTTTTGAGAGCAGAGTTGTATCTTAGAGTATTGGTTTGGTTAAATACAATATCTGGACAAAAGACAAAATAAGTTTTAAGGAATTTTATGACAAACAGTATTTTTCCCAAGCATTCAAAACAGCACATGAAAATCTGTAGGGCTAAGTTCTTACATGGGGTCTTTAACCTATTTTAGCTAAAAAAAAAAAAAAAATTAAAATTGGAGCAAAATGGAAAAAAATAGCAGTTTTCTACTTAGAAATGGTTTTGATATTGTCAAATAACTTTTCATTAGAAGATGAAAATGTCATTTTCTTCAACGTCTATATTTGAATTAAAGTCTGAAATTTTAATTTTGTCAAGGAGGAATTTTTTTTTGTGAGGAATAAAAAACCCCAAACATTTCAACTGACTATAATATATAATATATGCAGGATATATATAGGTACACATGCAGGAATACAGAGCCAGCATCTCCACTGCTGTAAAACATCTAAGTGTCTCTGAAGTCACAACTTGCCTAACTAACATCAGCTGTGAATCTCACCTAAGAAATTTTTGCTGATCTCATATTCACCTCTCTGTGGAATGCTGGAGCAGGTTTCTGAGCAACATGATTTTGATAGAAAAGGCATAAATATAGTAGAGTAGGGAACTACAGAGCTAACCTTTGAACACACCAGTGGCAAGAAACAGAGGTATGGCTGTAACAGCATTTAACAATGGAATCTTGAAGGGAAAGTCAAGCTGTAGGAAGGCTACTAAAATTCTTTCCAGGTCTTCAGAAAAATTGTGATTGCAATGTGATTCTTTAAGACTACTTAAGACTAAGACCACTTCAAATGATAATGACTCTTTCGGGTCTCAGGGAAGAGCCTTCAATGTATTGGTTGCTGATCAATATGGCTGGTTTATTTGAGTGAGCAATTCCAGGGATGTGTTTTCTAGGTGGTACTCATTTCACTTCTAAAGCCTTTCACAATTACATATATAAAAGATGCCTCTACAGCACAGTAAGAGTAAATGCAGTATTTTTAGGCAAGCACACAAATTTCAGCTGTGCTGATGACTCTGAACTTTCATGTTAGCATGAAAGCTCCCTGTTGATGTTTATTGGTACCCAAATTCTTAAAGCTGTACCTTAATGTGTTTTAGTATCTAATTCCACATTTCTATGTAGCAGCCTTTCAGAATTATATTGAACAATACTATTAAGCAGTACTACAAAAGAAATGCAGTCAACAATATTTCAGAACCTAACTTGATTAATTTTAATTTTCTAGTAACATTTTCTAGTAACACCATTTTGCCAAGTGCAACTCACACGTCTATATTTTACTTTCTTTGGTATGCTCTGGGCTTTTTACAGTTGTTTTTAAGACTTCCATTGAGGTATATCCTTCAGTAAGGATTGCAGAATTTAAGATGATGAAGAGTCTGACAGGGAGCAGGTACTCTTGTTTTCCAGTGCTTGCTCCAGGCCACTTCAAATGATGGAATCTTACAATTTGTCTTAAGAGAACTCTCACTACAATATCTAGTTTAAGATATGTGGGGCAGGGAGTAGGGTAGGGAGGGAAAATCTGTGCTTATGAGTATGTATCTTCAGGTGGATGGAGTTCAGCTGAATGTATATAAAATTTGGAGAGCTCCCCCATTAACTACCAGGAAATATATATATCAATCCCTGATTTCTTATGCTGATCTTTGTGAAATACAATACTTGCTTCTACTTACAGTTTGGTTCCAGAGAAGAAATTATTGTGACCTAAAGAAGTCCTTGCTTACAACATTTGGAGGTTCACTTTTTGTACTTCTTTGTGAACTCTCAAATTCAGAGAAATGCCACTGACTTCACTGGGTTTACAGAAGATTTGTGTGCTTCCTCAAAGATCAGAATCAGGTCTCAAGAATTTTTGTCCTACAGACCTATATTCTTCATCTTTCCTGAGTCACAGAACCAGCTCTACTTTGTTGCAAAGCACAAAAGTAGCAGTGATTCTCCTTCAGCAAGTAATTTGGGTATCTGAGTCAAAAGTGGAGATACTTCAGGCAAGAAGCTATCAGTGCTTCTGTGAAGCATTTAGATATTGGAATCTTTGAAAAACTTCTGCTACACATTGCTTAGAATGGTTTAGGATATAATTACAATAATGACAGATCTCAGTGTTACACCCATTTTTTGTTCTGCTTTTTTGTGGGAAGGTAAACTGAACACCAAACTGGTCTGGTTGAGGAATCCTCTTTTGTTAATTTTGTTCTCTCAAATTTGAAACATCACTCGCTCTCCTTGCAAGGTGCTCAAGGCAGATGGACATCCTTCCTGTCTGAATGGTGACGGGCTTTCTCCAGGCTGGTGAGGATGTTGTTCCACAGGACCATCCAGTCAAGGAGGACACGCGAAGGGACCTTCCACCATTCTCTTCTAAGACAAAGCTTAGCAAGTAAGTACAACAGAATGCAAGTTGGGTCAATTTAAGAATTCAGCAGAGAGGCTTCGACTGTACCTAGCAGATCGGAACTTGAGCTCGTGGTAGCATTGCACAAAGCTGTGATAAATGAAAGTGATTGGCAGGGCTAATAAAACGATGCCACTAACCACACAAATTCCTCCAAGAATCCTTCCTGGTACAGTGATGGGACACATGTCACCGTAACCAACTGTGGTCATTGAGATGATCACCCACCAACAAGCAGCAGGAATGCTGGCATAATCCTTATTCTTTGTTCCCAAGTCCAGCCCATTTTCAAGAAGCTGTGAAAGTGCACTGAAAATTGCCATAGCAACACAGATAAAGACAAGTAGCATCACCATCTCTCTGTAACAACGCTTCAGAGTCAGACCAAGTGTTTGAAGGCCAATGAAATGACGGGCCAGTTTAATCACCCAAAAGATTCTCATCATTCTTAAGACCCTCAAGGTGACTCCAGCCCTCTGAAGCTGTGAATTTTCCCCTGTGAAAACTGTCATTAGAACAGAGATGTAGTAAGGAGTAATTGCCAGCAAATCAATGATGTTGAGAGGTCTTCTGACAAACTCACACTTGTTTTTGGAGACGATGAACCTCACAATGCATTCTGCAGTGAACCAGCCTATGCAGATAGCTTCAATTATCCTGCCAAAAGAAACAAAGGATAGTATTTATGCTCTGTGCAAAGTCTTCAGGGGATGTTTGGTTTGTTCACAGATATTACCAAAGTGACACTTAAGACTTTCACAGACAACAAACAGAAAGCCATGCCGTCCTTATCCTGCACCTGGCACTGGATTTCAGCAATTAACCTGAAGATCTAGAGAGAGTTTAAACTGATAATTGCTAAGAACTCACTCACTGATCATTTTCTTTGAATTATGGATTGCTACTAGTCATAGTACTGGGCAAATGTGCCTACAAAAACTGGAGCCCTACAGGAAATGAAAGGACACCAATGCCAATCTGTAACCTTATCTAGAACAGTTGGGTTTGGGTTTTTGTTTTTTTTTGTGGTTTGTTTTTTTTTTTTTGGGGGGGGGGGGGGGTTGTTTGTTTGTTTGTTTGTTTTGGTTTGATTTTTTTTTTTTTTTTCACTGAGCTTTGGGGGATTTTTAAATTATTTTATTATTATTATTTTTCTAAGTCTGTGAGGCTTGATCCACTTAGGAATGCCAAGGGTTGTAGATCAGTGAACTGTCTGGTTATGAACAGCACTGTATAGAACCAAACTGCTAAACTAAAATGGAAGTGCAGATGGAATAGGCAGAAATAAGTATTTGCATTGGATGATTCATGCATATGATCTCTTTAGGAACCAACCTAAACCAGTCTATCTGATCTGCATCCCAAAGAGGGGCTTATCTAGAACTACATTCAGACGTATATAGGTATTGCCACTAAATACAGATTAGATTTTATTTTTCAGTATTGCATCCATAAAGTACCAAGTTTGTGTCCTCCCATTTACCACTATGCTTTGCATTACTGAATTTTCTCTTTTGCTGTAAATCTAAGTCCACCTAAACTACATTGCAGCAAAAACGTCAAGGTAACCAAATGTTAAGGTAATAGGCAAGATCCTCTTCTTGCCAAATGCAGCAGAAATCCTGGAAGGGGATTTCAGTATGTTCTTCAATATTTTCAAGTCCCAGTGCATGAGACTTCAGACTATCTCAACTTGAAACAAGTGGAAGGTAGAAACAGAAGATAAAAATGTCACTCAAAGAATATTTAGTAACTGTTGTGCACATGGTCACAAATCTCCCTAAGATTTCAAACTGCTCACTTTTTTAATACATGAGGGCATGGAAGCTAACCTTCCCTCATTCCTCCATTTATCTTTTTAACCAACAGTTTGAGCAAAGAAAATGCCCATCACTGATGCCTTCTCTTACCAACAGCTCTGAAACCAAACTGGTGTGAGATCAGAGATTCAAAATTACTGCCAGAAAATACAACCAGAGTTTTTCACTACTGCAAGGACTCTAACAAGGTAGTGTCTGTTGAAATATTTTGATTTGCAAGTGAAAATCCAACTTAATTTCAAACCTCAACTTTTTCTTCCCTAACACATCTGCATAATTTCTCACCAGTTCTGAATCTATTGTTATTAATAAGATGGTGGCCTGTTAGAAAGACAGTATTCTTCTCTAGCTGATGTAATTATAGACTCTGTAAACTAACTTTTCCGTAGATGTTTTGCACACTAAAATTTTATTTTTTTTCATTCATTCTCTTTAGTTTTAAGCTAAAATTGGAAGAAACAGTAACAGCCACTTGATGTTAAGTCATAAGGTACATTGTAATTTTAGCCACAGTAAATTTAAATGAACATAAATTAATTTTACTTAAATATTTAGTCACATAAAATTGGACCATGTTTTTCTTTTTTCATGAATAACAATGAAAGTTCTGTAAGCAAGTGGTCTTTCCTCATAAAGGGCTTGTAGAACACTAGTTCATGTTAGCAAGTTTTGATGGAAAGACCTTTGAAATTCAAAACCAGTTTGCTCTTAAGAATTAGGTGTTGTCTTAAAAATTAAGCTTTTGGAAACCTCCTTTATGTTTGAAAAAAAAAATTAAGAAAAAAAGCTTAATGAGTAAGTTTACTTAAATCCTTTTACTTATGATGAGGAAATAGCTAAGATTTCCCCAGTACAATCCAACATCAAGATCATGGTAATGGACAAACTGGTGATGTCTGAATGTACTTATATATTGGCTAGTTGAGATCTCATGTAGCAATTAAAAGAAAAATTGTATCTGAACAGAAAATTGCAGCCAGGAATATTCAACAGTTCCAACAGACTATTTCTTTGCATTTTACGAGATTTATCTGGTAGTGTTGTCTGTATCCTATGACATGAAGTATTTAAATGAAAAAGAAATTTGTAATTATACAATTTAAAGCTTTTTCACTTGGTATTTCCTCCTGATGCCGTGATAATGTCAGAAACATGATTCCTCCATTTTGTCACTCCTTAGACAGGTTATCTCTGGGTTGAGATTTAAGGAAGTTATGTCCTGATCATTGTGATACAGTAGAAATTATCTTCATGAATCTACATTGATTCAGTGGTCATATAACTTTGGGGAATAGTTGTACAAGTAAAAGTCCATGAAATATGAGCAAGCCATTATTTTACTCTAGTAGTTCCTGGGACAAGAAATACTGTAAATCAGTTATACTTCAGTAGGAAGGACTGAAGAAGTATTTTCTTGTAGAACAGATTTGAAGTGAGCTAAGGAACACGACTGATGCAGAAATGATGAAGAGAGATCAAGGCAGTGGAGATACATTAATGCCATTCCATTTTAACTTGCGCTTCCATTTCTGCATTTCGCATCCATCCTTCTTTCTCCTGGCTGGGGAAAAAAATAATGAAGAAGGCTGTCCCTTATTTTTTTCCTTCCTCTACTTACTTTTCAGCCATCAGTGAAACATTTTTCATTTTTCCTCTCTTGTCACTCCTTTTTTTGCCTGTGTGGATGGATTTTGGCAGTACTGGTGAATCACACAAAAAAGAGTGCTTTGGTGAGAAAAACTAGAAACCTCTGGCACATTAGGAAATCTGGAGTGCTACATTCTACATTTCCACTTTCACATCAAGTCTCCCTCTCCTTGCAGTGACTTATCTTTATAGTTAACCTTATCAGTGGATAAATAACATCTAATAAGGAATGCAGTTTTAACAGTTAGTCCTTAAGAGAACTTAACAGAGAATGAAGTTAAAGCCAACTAAAAGGCTTTATATATATACTTCTAAGTATATATAAATACTTAGAAGACTAAAGTACCTGTATTTTTCATAATCAATTCTTAAAATATTTCTGCATATTCACAGAACAGACTGCTTTTATTGCATATGTTTGGAATAATGTTGTATTAAAATCTGTAACTATGTAATTAAATAGTGACTTTATTTGGTAAAAATATAGTACTTATTTTATAAACTTCCATCACAGTTTTTGGTTGGTTGGGTTTTTTCAGTTTTAAAATAGCTGGTATCCAAAAAGGAGAGGGATAATTAAAAACTAAGTCATGAAGTATTTCCTTGAAGATTCCCCACACATTTTATGAATAGTCACAGAAAACACTAAGTCCTAATTTTTATTCAGTTACAGGCTATTCCTGCTCAAACTTACTGTACGTTTTCCCAGACCGAAGCACATGAGAGTTTTTCTCTCAAAGTTTCTCTCTCAAATTTTAAGCTGCTTGGTACTTAGCAGTCTTTCAAGATTGCTCTAATGAATCTTTTGTCCATAAAGAGAAAATCAAGCCTTTGCAAGCCTCATTCCTACTGTAATCCCATCACTGTTCAGTTTTCTGTTCCATATGATAACTTTCTCTCAGAATAAGCTACTTTATGTACAGTGAGTTAAAGCATTTCGGAAATAATTTTTTTCAAACACTAACAAGTTTAGTTTCTTATTACTAAAAAAGAAAACTATGTTGTAACTATCTTAGAATTGTTTCAACTTAGCAATATTCTTTGCCTCAGCTTGCCGATTCATATACCTTCAATATCCCCTGGTGAGTTGGTTGAAATCGAGCCAAAATATTCCTTAGTGGCACTGTTATCTATTAGGCTTGTAAATAAAACATACACAGCAACAGGACACATGAGGAAAACAGATGATATGATTAAAGACAGTATATGACAGGATTAAAGATTAAAGACTGTCAGCATTGATTTGTTAAATTGTTGCTAAAGCCTATTTCCATGTAAAGCACATCAAACCAGAAAAATGTCCAAGCAGTAGCTAGAATCATCAAATTCCTGCTCAGGAAGACTCCTAAGTGATTTCAGCAAATGTTTGGGTTTTTTTAATCCTTTTGAAATCAAGGGCTTCCTTCTCACTACAAAACTGTGGAGTAAAGGCCACAGAACAGCTAGTTTCCCTGAATTAAAAACCCTGCTGGCTTTTTTTTTTTTTCTATTCTGTCCCTGCTCTGGTAGAAATTATAAGTTGTCATGCATGAAACTCTGGTGCTTTGTGTGGGAGGCTGTAATGACCCATCACTCCCCAGGGAAGGGGCAAATCCCTTTCACAGCTCAAAGGGGTGACCTGGATACAAACATCTTGAGCCCTGAGATCCTCAGCATCTTTTCCATACATCTTGAACATGACTGGCACCTAGCTCTGGTGAGTCTAAGGCTCGGCTGTGCCCAGGCAGTGATTTACATCTGTTATTTCACCTCTATTTTTCAAAGAACTGGTAAATTCAATAGGAAGAATCCATGTCTGTATTTTTAACCTAGGTCTTTGGTTCCCTTCTTTACCTTCAGCCCACTGTTTTAACCTAGCAAGAATGTGGTATTCAAGTTAGATCTTGTCCAGGGAAGGAGTTCTTACTGTTTTTTGAAGAGATGTTGAGCATGAACATTCAGGTATTCTGAAATTCCACAACTATAAAGGAATAATTTTCTTTTGTATGTCTAAAATTCAAATGCAATTTTTTAGGCTGTTATTTTGCAGTGATTAAAAAAAGCTCACTGGCTCTTGATGAGAGATGCTGTTTGGAGAAACTACCGTGTTTATTTGCTTTTGCTTAAGAACTCAGCAATCATGTAGGCTTGATAAGTCAGTGATTATTTCAGTACGAACCTAATCATGATTATTAAGTGGAAAGGGGTCAACCATTTCTTCTTAGTGCTAACAAGCTACTCGTATTCAGCATTAGAAAAATAGTTTTAAGGCAGGTAGACAGAACTGTGCTGGCAGTAAGTCAAGCAGCTTCAAATGATTTCCTATTACAGGCTTGAGAAGCTCTCCCGAGAAGATTATGCTCCCAATCAGTGTATGGACAGGTCCCTGAGCAGAGACTCACAGTATGCATCTGCTGGCACAGTTCAGAGGACAGCAAAGATGACTTGAAATTGCCAGGAGCAACAGAAGGCATTCCTGCTGTCTGCTCCTAAACTCTGCAAATCTAATGCAAATCTTTAGCTCTGATAAGTGAAACTTGCCAAGGCAGGGAACGGAGCAAAAACCTTAGAACGAAATAAATTTAATAACTCATCCCTCATCCTGAGAACAGGCTTGGGAAAGGCAATCCCTCTGCAATCAGGGAATTGTATTTCAATGTCTGTAATATCAATGAAATTTCGAGGTCATATTTCCCATCCCTCTCTCCTTGTATAAAACTTATTCCTGGAGTTCTTGTTGCCTTCTAAAGGATGTTATCCCAAAGGATCAGAAATAGCCACAGGCTGTTCATCCTTTGAGAGAGTGTTCACCATGAAAAGGCATAACAACATTAAGGTTTGTGAAAAAAGTTTGGTGGATTTAATTCCTCTTCTGCTGAAGGGATGTTCATAGAAGGAAAACAAATACAGCTGGTGTTATCTGGCAGCCCCAGTAGCCCTCACTGCATTAAAGAGGCTGATTTTGTAAATACCAGAATTAGTGAACCCCTCACTTGCTGAGATGATGTCCAGGTAAGCTGGAGACACATTGCTGGTCAGCTGCTTTCATTACAGCTGTCCAAAGCAGTTCTGGGAATGGGAGTCAGCCACAGAAATTATCCGTGTGGCACCTTTCTGACATAACACACTGAGGCAAGAGCAGGGGGGCTTTTTGTGAGAGACCAAAAACATCAGAGTTGCTGGGTTTCCTGAGGTGTTCTCACCTCCATGGCTTATGCTGAGCTGAATAAGCAACTACGTCCAAATCTACAGATTTCTAGATTAGCCCATTCAATTTTCACTCCCAAAACTTCTCAAATTATGTTTTTGGAATAATGTACAATCTTCATACTAGAAATTACAGTGCCATACCAGTCAAAACTCACTTGTGTACAGCATTAATGTAACAATTTCTCTTGGGGAAAAATTTAAACTTTTGTATTACTGTGTTAGATAGACTTTTTTTATTTTGATGAGGAATGTTTAATAAACAAAAGACAGAATTTGGTTTCAAACTTTTAAGTGTATTGGAAACAAGTGGACAGATTTTTAAAAGCCTTCTCACCTAAGAGGGACTGTATTGCCAGAGTATGCAATCTCAGAAACTTCTTGGGATTTCTGTGGTCAGGCTTTCAAATAAGCCACTTAAATTTTGCAAACCTAACTGTTTTTAAATGAAATAACTACAAAGTAAAAAAAAATCATAAACACGTAAAGGCAAAGTCAGATGACAACTGACTTGGTTAGATCCAATCCTATGGCACGTGTAGGTAGTGATAACTAAACTGGACAGCTCACTTAAAAGCAACTGTAGCTAACACGCTCTTCCAGCTATAACAGACTTCTTAGCAATGATGCAGCTTGTGCAAAAGGGAAGAGTGGCTCCACCTTGGTGGTCACCTGTGGACAGAGAGTGTTGTTTTCCATGTGTTTGCCATGAGATTGGGATCAGTTCCTGTGCAGTCACAGTCTATGGGGTAGATGACCTAAGTCTGCACTGCTGTTTATATGTGACAGACTTTTGTGACATTGATAGAAACTTTTCAGCTGGTAGAAACTTTTCTATTTTTTTGTTGCAATAACAGGGAGTACTACAGCCAGTACAGAAGAAACTCCCCACATCACTGGTATGCATCCTTCTGGTTCTAAAAGGAGGCTTCACTGCCCTGGGCACTGTTTGGCTATACAGCATCTTACAAGTACTTAGGACCTTATCCTTCTAACACTTGGTAAACAATATGCAATTGTTCAGAAGAGCAAAATTAGGGTCTTGAAGGCAAAGGCACTATGAAAGAAAAATTACACATACTGTGCCATGTTTCTCTGCAAGCTGAACTCGTTCTGTAAGAGAAAACTTGTGGTTGATTCCCGCACCACAAAGATGTGAACAGAGACATGACCGATGTGGTTAATGTTATTGTAGTATTGCATCTATTTACCCGTGCCTCTTGGGAGTATCTCAGCAATTTGCTGCTGCACAAAGAGGTCATCCACAGCACCTACTCTTTGAAATAACCTTGCTAAGCTTAAGTAAGGCTTTTTAACTGGAAGAATCTTTAGGACCTTCTTTTGACATATTTGAATCTAAGCAGGAATCAACAGCTTCACACACTGCATTTGCTTTCTTTTTGTTCATACAATTAATTCTTTGGCTCAACTACAATGAGAAATACAGGTGCAGTTTTCCATTAAGCTAATGGAAACTATGAAAATACTTTCCAAGGAATTAATCTGGCTACTAAGATATATCACATTCCAATTAACTCTATGGTAAAAGATGATTTCATAATGACAAGGCTGGAATTTCACTGTAGTGCCCTTTTAGAAGAGCAGAAGCTGAAAACTTTTTGTTGAATACTCTGTCTGTTTTTTAAAAAAACGGAGAAGCTGGCACATACCAGAAATGTTTACTTCTTTCTTTATCTGTCAGTCTTATTTATGGGAGAAATTCTACCAGACTGGTCTCAATTTTGTTCTCTAGGGAACAGGGAAGAGGAAGGAAAGAGAGAGCGAACAGAAGAGTGAGTTCAAGAGTTGCATCAATATAACCCTAATCTGAGGTCACAAGAAGATGGAAAGGGGGTGGTTCTTGTAAGGCTCAGGAGTGAGCCTTATATCTCATGCCCTGTTTTCTGCAACTGTTTTGCAATGTTTATTATGCTTAAAGGAAATGTAAACATCTGTTACATTTATGCACTGGGGTGCTTGAATGATGCATTTGCAAGAGCTCGATGTTTAGTTTGATCATCTCCTGTGCTCCCCACATAGAGAATCTGAGATGCAAAGGGAGGAGGGGGGGTAAGGCTGTTCCCACATACAGGATTTTACCAGAGCAGAATCCTAACAGGCGCTGCATCTGCTCCAGCAGAAGGACCTGTACGAATACATGCAGAGTACTTACAGGATTCGTCTTTTCCCAAAGGAAAAGACAAAGGAATTGAATTCTTTTAGGGGGTTATTTTCCTTTTTTTTTTTTTTTTTTTTTTTCCCCACAATCGTAAGGCATAGACTGATTTTCGGAGTGTCTGAAGTTCTCTGTGTGGTCCCGTATCTGCTTAAAGGGGCAATAAGAGCTCCAAGAACCTGCAGGGAGGGAGGGACTCTCACTGCGAATAGGAGCCGTATCCCGATGGCGGGGTTATCCCCGCTCCCTGCCAGCTTGCCCAGCCCCGAGCTCGCCCCTGGCCCCGGCCCGCCTGCAGCCGCTCCGCTCCGGGCATCCCCCGCCCGTCCCCGGCGCTCGGTGCCCGGCGGAGCCCGGGGGAGCCGGAGCAGCGCCACTCCCCCGACACCCCTTTCCCTGGGCTTTCGAGGCGCGCAGACCATCTCCGCCGGCGGAGGCGACAGCCACGGACCGTCAAGACAAGAGGCAGGAAGGACACACTGGACGGGACACACGGACAGCGGGAAAATAAAGGATCCTCCTACCCTGAGGGCTCCCTCACTGACTCTGCTGTGTACCTGCTCTGCTCCTCCACGCTGCGATTCTCCGGCGCCCGCCATTCGGGCAGGGTGCTGGCGCACAGCACCACCATGGACACGATGACGAAGAGGATGGAGACGGTGGCCAGGATCTGGGCGGCCACGGAAGACGTGGGCTCCTCAAAAGTCCTCCTCATCCTCTCGAGCCACTTCCTGCCCTCGGCTCCCGGCGGCCGCCGGCCCTTGCCCTCGGGGCCGCCCTTGGGCTCCTCCGCCGCGTAGTAGGTGCACGTCTCGGACATGCGGTCGTCGAGGCGGCGCTGGCAGCAGTAGTCGAGGTGGGAGCCCTCCAGCCCCCAGTAGATCATCTCGTTGTAGAAGGAGAGCTCGCACATGTGCGGCACGAAGCGCAGGTGGCCGTGCCGGACGTAGAGCATGATGAAGCCGAAGGCCTCCGAGTGCCTGTCGAAGAAGTACTCGTTCCGCTCCCGGTCGTAGTCGTCGCACACCTCCAGGACGTCCTGCTCCGAGAGGCAGCCGTGCAGGCGGCTCACCCGCCGCAGCGGGAAATCCTTCAGCACCTCCCGGGAGAAGGAGTACCGGGTGCCCCCGACGTTCAACACCACCGAGGGACCGCGGCCAAAGTTCATGGCTTGGGCGGGACGGAGGAGGGGGACGGCGGGCCGGGCAGGGCAGGGCAGGGCGGCGAGGCGGGGGGCAGCGCGGGCGGCGGCGGCTGCCCCGGCTCCGGCTCTGCGCGCACCGCTGGCGGCTCCCGCTCGGCGACGGGGCGGGCGGCGGGCGGGGAGGGAGGGAAGGAGGGCGGTGGGGGGGGAGGGACAGCGGGAGAGACGCCGCCGCCGCGGGCGCCCCGGCGGGCGCGCAGGAGGGAGCGGAGCGGGGCGATGCCGCCGGCAGGTGCGGGCGCGGCTCAGCGCCGCCGGGCCGGGGCCGGGGGCATGGCGGGCCCGGGGAGCTCCGCCGGTGCCGGTGCCGGCTGGCAGGAGAGCTAGGGGCGGTGCGGCGACGGCGGGGTGGGGACACGCCTCTCCCCGCCCGCGCACATGGAGCGGAGCGGGGCTCCCGCTGCCCTCCCGGGACCTCCCCCGGCACAGGGCTCGGGTGCTCAGCTCGGGGACCCCCGGGCCCGCTGTCCGCCCCGCGCACCGGCGCTCGCTACAAGTTGTCCGCTAAACGCAAGTAACACTTTGTGGGCGTTCCCCCCTCTCCCACCCCCAAGAAAAGCTCTAAGTGAAGTGTTTGAGCACGATGCAGCCCGGCCCTTGTTCACGGCCAGCGCCGCTTTCCCAGCTCGTTTGTTCGCCTACCGGGACAAGGGCAGGGCGGCGGCCACAGCCCCTGGATAGGGAGACTCTTCTCTTCTTCCTCACATAGTGCACGGACAGCAGGGAGAGCCAGTCTTCTTCCCTGCCTCTGCCCATCCTGGTCTCAGGTCTCTGCTCCTGCAGCTTCCTGTGTTCCTCTGTCCTGCACCTGTTCTCAAGATTAAAGCAATTATTAGCTGCACTCTAAAGCTTTGATTTCATTTTGCTGCCTCAAATACAGGGAGTTCGTTTCCGCTACTAACGGAGGTTTTAATTCATTTTTTACCTGAATATGTATTCTCCAAACTGAGGTATTTTCTCGGCTCATTAACACCTGGAATATCTTGTGCAGAAAGCAGGCAAGACACAGCTCTCTCTTTCAATGAGATGCTTCCAAGTTGTCAGGAGAAAGGACAGGTAAGTATGTCCTTTCCAAACCAATGCCAAAGATTTGTCACTCAGGTGTTGTGTCTTTAAAAGGGCACTCAGGTTAAACCAGTGTTTTCCCATCCCCGTTGTTTGTCGCTCTAGATATGTGCACTTTGTGGGTTGTTCTTGCTGCCATGTTACTTCACCAGCTGAGATTTCTAAGGCACATTTTAGGCGTATCAAAATAAATGAATAGTCTTCTAATTGTGTAGTAAAAATTGGGAGTTTTTTATGATAATGATATTAAGCGCTACTATTTTTAAGCCCATTTGTCATCTTCTAAAATGTAGTTCTAGAGAGACTAAAAACCGTCCCCGTTCCCACGGAGAGAATCCCGCGGTCCCTGCTGTTGCGCAGTGTGACCACCAGAGGGCGCGCTCAGTCATTGTTCCCGGCTTGTTTCCCGCTTTCCCCGGGAAAGCCACCCAAACTCCAGGATGCGGTCAAATACACGCACACCAGAGTGTTGTGGCACAGTAAGGGCATTTATGGTGGCTGCTCAGTCATGCTCATGTCTGCTTTCATATAGCTGGAAAGGTTTTTCCTTCCAGCAGCTGCGTTCATAGAACCATCAAATCATTTTCGTTGGAAAAGACCTTTAAGATCATCGAGTCCAACCATTAACCCTGTGCTGCCAAGTCCACCACTAAACCATGTCCCTAAGCATCACATCGACGCATATTTTAAATATGTCCAGGGATGATGACTCAACCACTTCCCTGGTACAGTCAATGTATTTTTCTATTTGTTAATTTTATAAGCAGCAAGCACTAAACTTCTCCCTTCTTTGATGTATACTTTCTGTATTTCATTCTCTCAGAAACAATCACTAGAAAAGTTGATTTAAAAAATTAAATAACAAAACCTGACTAGTACTCTGACAGTGCTAATGAGTTACTCAGGTGCTTTTGACTTTGCAATTTGTCAGACTTCCTGCTCCATATGTTCTAACCATCCCTCGTAGGGAGCTTGCAGAGGAAGAGAGCAGAGTACAAATAACACAGCTTGAAGACACATATTCACTGACTGTGTTGAAATATTGGTTGGAGTTTATGTTGTAGAAATTGTTTCAAGAGGAACAAAGCTTTGTGTGCTGTGTTATGAAGCTGTCTGGCAGAACAGGTAAAGTACTGGCCTGACAAGACTTTGTCTTTAAAGTACATTGTATGATGAGGCATTGTGAGCTGATTAATGCCTACTCCTATTTCTGGTTTTCAGTTTCTTTTAAATATAGAATAGAATTATTTCCTCCTTCAGAATTACACCATCGAATATTCAATATAAGCAAAGATAACCTAGAAACAGTGATGTTTTCTTTTGCTCTGTAGTTTGACATGTTCAACTCTAGTTATTTTAGTTATAACTGCTGACTTCCAATCGAGGAGATTTTTCCTAGAGAGCTGCTGTCAACAACTGTAAAGTACATCTTCTCAGAGCAGGAACAGCAATTTATCAGGAACCTCAGATTTTAGATAGAATTTGCAGGTTTCGAATAAAAAAATTGAGTTCCCATTTCTTGACTTATGAGATTGGTTACCCCACTGGAGCTGTGAAATAGCAGATTTGTTGTTGTACTGGAGCTGCCTAATTTTTGAGGAGGTTTCACTGAGTGTACATTTTTTAAAAAAATTTTTTGTGTGTGTGTGTGGTGGTGGTGTTGAATTTTGCAACTGAATGTCTCAAGAAATTAGAAGAAATAGGATAGAGAACTAAAACACTGAAAACTTTTGTGATCATAAGAAAAACCTTTAGTAATATATTAAGAGAAAGATCTTTTAAAGGCAATTCTGTAATAAAAAAAAGTCTTTGAAAATTCCATCTGTCCTGATTTTTAAAAATGGTACATATTTGGTGAAAAAAAACCAAACAGGTGGCCAAACAAATTCATGAAGGTCAGCATAGAAATTAGCAAAGAGTATCCACCCTATATGTTAAAAAGTTTGAGGCATAAAGGCAAACTTTAGAAGGACTTAGCAGGCTAATGATAGTTGTGTTCAGGTGGTTGTAGTGTTGGTTTGTTCTTGGTTTGCTTTGAGTTTTTAGGTTCTGGATGTACTGCTGGGATGCTGAATTGAAGCAATTATGTTTTTCCTGGTGTTATAGTTGTTATCCTTTGCTGCCCAGGAGGAACTTCGCAATTAATAGTAATTATGTAAAACTAGCTTTCTTTATGTCAACATTTATTTTCATGGCTTGCACTGTGCTATTGCATCCTAGGGATATTTAATGAACTTCAAATATTTTCTAAAGCTTCTAAATCTTTCTGGCTCCATGCTGAGACCACAGCTCTGTGTTCTGAGTGCAGCTCTAAGCTTGCTTTTCAAGAAGAGAGTCTTTACTTGCATTCTGTATGTGAAAAAAGTGGTCTATTTTGATGGCAGGCATTTTTCTTAACTTGGGATGAGATTCTGTTCCTACTGAGGTAGCTACTGAATGCTGTTGACTTCGATGCAAGCAAAATTGGCTTTTAGTGGGCTGCCTTGTCAGGAGTCTTGATTATTTTTATGACTACAACATGTAGGAACTCTAGTTGTGGAGCAGGTTGCCATGATGATAGACTTGTAAACACAGAACAAAAAAATCTTCCTGGCTAGGGAGTATATAGTATATAACATGTAAAATTGTGGGGGGAAAACCCCAATCTTTTTGGTAATAAACATATTGCCACGTTTAGCTATCTTTCTCTTAATTATTTGGAAAGGCAATATATAAAGAACAGAACAAATGCTTTGAAAGGTTCTGCATGCACAGATGGACTATGGTTTGCATTTATCTTTCATTTAAGGCTTGGGGAAAAATGGTTTCAAAGAGATTTTTTTAAAATTTCACTTCTCTGCACCAAAGCCCCTCCACTTCAGTCTGGTTTGTGGGCTATGTAGAAAACCTTTTAGGAGATGAGCCTATTGCCACATATAATTACCAAACAAACAGTCTAATGACAGATGCAGGATTGTCAGTGGCACCTGACATAAGAGTACAAGTTCCCTTGTCACTGAGGCACTTATAAAAATCTGAATAATTTTGAATATAAGTGTTTCTAAAAATGGATGAATGACATTTAGTAGGGAACTGGGTATTCACATATATATACATGTGCACAGAATACAATCTGTAGCTGACATTTATAACGAGACTAACTTACTTCATGACACGTGATAAGAGTTTGGGAGATTTGGCTGTGAACAATTAATATTTGATCCTGGAGACTTAATGTATTTGTAGGTCAGACTGTGAGACTTTTTAATGTGATAAACAACTGCCTTCTCTGTTTTCCTTTACCTCCATATTGAGAAACTCCCAGCAAAATTTCTTGTCCCTGATCCTGGGCTAATTATGAAGACTATTACATTTTCTATGATCATTGAATCAAATGAAGCCCTTTTGGGCAGAGATGGTTAGTGACTGGGAGAAAAAACCAGTTTTTTTACATCTGAACTCAAGGCAGGCAGATACAAAGCCCAGAGAGGACATTTCTCGCCTGAGGAAGGTGATTAGAAGGAGACTTGATAATGGATAATTCAAAGGCATGAACATATCCTCACAGGACAGTACAACATGGGAATGTGTTTTCACACCAGAGAGATTCTGTTCTAAATTCCTACCAAGGAGAAGGGAAACAGCCTGAAGAGAAGATGGAGAGAAATAATAGGATTTGGAGAAGCCATGTATGTGGGTGAATCCTGAGTGTGCTCTTAGAATAGGAAGAATAGGTCCAGCTAAATATATATACGCATTATTTTGTCACAATATTACCCCTTTGTTTTTGCTCTAGCTAACATAAAGAGCTGCTGTTGTGCCTTTTTTTTTTTTTTTTTTTTTTTTTTTTTTTTTTTTTTTTGTGGTTTGAGATGTTTATTCTACTTTCATCCTCAACAAAGGCCATGAGTTCAGTTCATTTACCTAAACTTACAGGAGTTAATGCTACTTGAGGTGCTATAGGGCAAGAGAAAATGTCCCCAGCATTGTCTCCATATACCAGGGAAGGTTTAGGTTGGATAATGGGATACATTTATTCACCAAAAGGGATGCTAAGCATTGAGAAGACTGCCCAGGGAAGTGGCAGTGTTGAAAAGATGTGTAGATATGGCACTTAAGGACATGAGTTAGTGATGGACTTGGCAGTGCTGGGGTAGTGGTTGTGCTCAATCACCTAAGAGGTGTTTTTAAATCAAAGTGATTCCATGATTCCGTGGTTTACCCAACTCATGAGCCTTTTTTCTCCTGTCTGGCAGGCCCTGTGGATGTCCAGCATGCCATGCAGGGGACGCTTCATGCCACAGTTAGGTAACCAAACCAAGCCCTCAGCATCTGTTAGGCCTCTTTGGAGCACAGGATCAGAAGCTTGAAAGTTGTGTTGGTTGGGTCTCAGGTCAGGTGCCCTGGTGAGTCACTCATGGCCTTCGGGAAGGGAATTCAGGCAGCTGGGACACCAAAATCCCATTGCTGGAGAATACTGCAGAGCCATTGAAAACAGCACACGTTGCTCTGACTGCTTATTTAAAGGCGGTTATAAGCCTGAAGGTCTAATTAGGTGAGATGTAATCACAGTGAGTTAATGTCTCATAAGCAGAGTTTACTGATCTATGGAAGAATATTCTAAAGTGAAATTTCTGGAAATGCTGGTTAATCTATTTTATTCCTTAGTGAGAAATACTCACTAATACTTCTTCATTCTAGGCATCTGAAGTTTTAGGGGAAGAAGAGGAGAGTTAGAAACTCTCTCTTGCTGCTCTAAACTTCACACTTCAGAGGAACTGAAGTTAAATAAAGAATTTTTGAAAACAGTGGGGTTTTTTTCATTATAAATAGGGGAAATATTTCCTTCTTCTGCTCTTCACAAATGCAGCATTGTTAACTACTGTCCACTTGATTGTCCCAAACTACAATAAGCATTGCAGAATTAAGTCTTACCTAACACTCAGGCATACAAAATTCAGTATTTCTAGCTATGTAATGGAGATAATAGTGTGGTCACTTTAACTTCCAACTCTGGGACATAATCCAGTCTCTTGCATCATTTAGCAAAGATTTTACCCCTTACTTGGAGACATTTATTTCTAAAAAGAATTATTCAGCTTTTTTATCAAACATGTTCTTTCAGAGGTCCCAGAAACTCTTCCTGTTGACTATACTAGTTTATGAAAATGATCAAGCTTGCTAACTTAGATAAATATTTGGATGACTATTTAGAACTTAAAGAGGATGCTCAGGCTCTTAAAATACTAAATCTGCAGTCAAATACTCAGCTACTTAAAATTAATAAACTCTTAGTGTAAATCCTTTGATTCTTAGACAAAATGAGATCAGATGTCTTTACGAAATACCATTTTTTCCTGAGCTTCTAATGCTTAGAGTGAGTGCATGAGGCCTTTTTCAGGGCACAGGCAGACCTGGCTCTGCAGTGCAACGAGGTGTTAAAACCTTCCTGTTATCAGAGCTTTGGGAACAAATGGAGCATGGCTCAATTACAGTTCCAGGTGAGCCCATAAAGCCGCTCTGTCCTGAGCTGGCAGCGCAGGACATTAAATGGCAGCTTGCTCCTCGCAGCCAGGCAGAAATAAGCTAAAGATCCCTCACTACTTTCTGTAACTTATCTGGAAAGTATTGGAGAGGAGTCTGGCTTCCAGCAAATGGGTTACAAAACCGGGTTGCAGGTAGGCAGTTGTAGACAAGTCTCCCCGGGTGCCGACAGAATCACCGCCAACATCTGCGCCAATGACATAGATGCTCCCCAAGTTCACTGCTGCAAGTCAGTATCTGCTTTCAGGAGCGGTAACTTCTCACCATTTGCATCAAGTGACTCTTTCCTGAATGATGCAAGAGACTGGATTATGTCCTGGAGTTGGAAGTTAAAGTGAGCACGCCATTATCGCCAATACACAGCTAGAAATGCCTCCTAGGCAGAATGAGTCTGTCCTTCTCTGCCTTCATTTTATGAAGGAAGAGTGGCCCTCACAAGGGTGTTTTTCAATTATGACTTCAAGATGTAACCACTGATGGTCTGGATCAGGTACAAATCCTTGCAACAAAATCCACTAGAATGATCTGGTAAATTGAGCACCGTTTAGACAGAAGAGATAGTGGAATATCTGAGAATCTGGCTTTCAAAATTAAAACAACTGCATGAGAACATATTTTTATTTATTTCACACTGTGAAAATATTAATCCGTGTACAGTTTTTATGCTGTATTGTTCTCTGGTGTAAGTTACTGCAGCTTCATTTTGTGCAAGTACCACTTCCATCGTATTTTTTTTTTTAACATGTATTTTTTCCTATTTCAACACACTTTTGTTTCTCTGCTGGCAACTGCGGATCCTACCTACCTGCCCCCACATTTTAAGTCAAGTGTCCCTAAAGTTACAGATTCTGAGTAGTTTTGTGGAAAGCTGCAATGTGTTTACTAATTGTTCTTTTCGTGCTAATTACAGGAGGGAAAGGTAAATTCCACACCCTCTCTTTGGGGAGAGAGGAGTGGAATTTGGAGAAGGAGCAGTTTGCATGTGGTATCTCTCTATAATATGTGTCAAATTCATAACAAAATTGCAGCTGAAAAAGCACCATCATGTGGTGTATTGGGAAGTGCTGCTGGTGGACTCTGCAGTGCTCAGACCCAGCTGTGTCAGGCTGAAACTGAACAGCAAGTGGGCCACCTGCACTGCTGTAATGGCCACTACCTCTGACTCAGCTGCTGGTGTACCTGCAGGATGTAAAGATAATCAACCGACATTAGCAATTTAGTCAGCCGCTAATTTCCCCGCTTCCCGTGGTGATAAACTGTGAAACTGAGCTGCTGAGGTTGGAGTGAATTTGGCACATCTTTGCCATCTAGTTAGGGCTGACTCCAGCCTTGAGAAGGGGGCGGGGGGGGGGGGGAAACTAAACATCACAACAGTGATGACAAAACAGATTTTTTTTCTGGAAATGATGGCCAGGGAACAAATTGGTAATGTTGTCTGCAGAGTCATGCAAACTTACTCTGATAAAGATTTTTGGTGAAATTGGGTTTTTGCATGTTAAGCTACCCAGGCAGGTTTATAGATGTGCCCTTGCAGGAGCCAGAATAAAATAGATTTCTCATTGCAGATTCTAAATTGTGGTTTCCTTTGATCCATGTGAGTTTGTTATGTGCTTCTTCTTATTTTATTTTTTATTTAACTATTGCACAAACAAGGCAGGAGACATCAGTAATCTTATAATCATAGCAAGGAAGAATTTGTAGATGTCTCTTTAGAAAAGCTTAGCATGATTTAATGAGATTTACTGCTCTGTGTTGTACTTCAATGAATATGATACTGGCCCGACTCTCAAGAGTGGGAAATTATACTAAATAGCACAGAGGCTTGTTTCAGAAGACTCCAACCCCTTAGCAGCCAGCCTCTGCCCTTAGACTACAGCATCGGAAGCTGTTGGAACTTCTTTCTGTTTGGAGGCTTGGACTTCTTATTTTTGTTTGTTTGTTTGTTTTGTATTGTGGTATTATGCTGAATGCTTCAAAACATGGCCTTAAGATCATGTTGTTTTCTTCTTTTTCTGGAGAGTATTGTTATCAAATCATTAACACATTTTTCCTTCAGCACAATCTAAATGCGACTTTCTCTTCTCTCTTTTTTATAAATTTCATCTGTTTAAACATTTGTGCTGCAAAACAGACTTCAAACTGGGAACCGACATTTCATATTTGCACTGCAGTTTGTTTGATTGCTTTTCTCCTATAGTTATATCTTTAATTTGGAGATCTGTCTTTAATTCACCAGTCTATACTGCTGATTTTCTGTGTCTTATTCCTAACTCGTTTCGTAATTCATATATTAAAAACTATTTTTTTCTTCAAAAGAGAAGAATAAGGAATATAAGCTTTTTAAAAAATCAAAACACAAAATAAAACTAGTAAGTAAAGTAAAAGTAAAAAAAAAAAACAAAAAAAAAACAAAACAAACAACAAAACCCAACAAAACAAAAAAAAAACCACCAAAAAAACCCCAAACCAATTTAAACCCCCAAACACTGATAAAAACATCGGACTGAAATCCTGTGCTTCTGTCTTTCAGGAGCTGTACTAGGAACTATTTGTGAGTGTCCTTCTCATTAAGTCATACATTCATCCTCTCTCCTTCTCTCTTCTTAGCACCAAGCATCTTTTTCTAAAAGAGGATGGTGAGAAGTTCCCTACTCAGCATGGGCTGTGGTCACCCATTTTATGGGTGTGCAGTTGCCATGGCCTGGGTCTCAGCAGAAATTAAGGATGTGCCAGAGCCTGATGCTCTCATTATTTGCAGAGATTATTTGGAAAACATGCCTTACAACCTCTTCATCTCTCAAATTTGACATTTCAGTGGCTTCACAGAACATGAAAAATACTTAGCCAAATGTGTAGTTGGATTGTCTGCTCACTCAGCTGATTTTTGCAGTCCCTTACACTTCTGTTATTTCCTGAGGATCAATCCTTGAAAGCTGAGAGGAGCACAAGCCTGTGGTTTCTAACCCTGCACTTCTCAGTGGCTGTGTGGGAGTGAGCATGTTGAAGTATCCCTGTATTCCTCCTCCCAGTGTGCCAGAGAGGCCTGGCAGACCACTTACCAATCTGAATCTTAAGGTTTCCTATCCCATACTAGGGCAGAACAGAGAGAGAGTCTTCCTTTCATGGGGTTGGGTCTTAAATATTCAACTTATTGCTGAATTTTGTAAATATGTAACCAAGTTCTTTTGCCTTCCCCAAAAGTGTCATTCCAGTGGATGAACTCAACCATACCAATAGAGTTATTCTGGATTTACAGAAGTGTGACAGAGTTATATTTCTTAGTCTCTGTAGGCAAATAAAGTAATACAGTTGAGTTGCTAATAATGATGGCCTGTCTAGTATGCCAGGTTTTGGTGCATTTAATGAATTTAGAAGATGAATTTTGTTGAAAGGAGTCTGTGTTGCAGAAATTGTGACCATTTAGGTCAACTGACTCAAGAGACAGATATTGCGAGTAACAGAATAATTATTTCTCACGGACAGATTGCTTGATACAAGTGCAGGCATTAGATTCTTTGATTATTTTGCAGATGTAAAAGCAATCCTCTCTGTCTCCTACAATAGGGAAGTGATTCTGTACTAAAAAAGAAAATAACTCTTGGGTTCCTTAAACCTCACAGGACAAATTTCAGCCTAGCACGAACTTTTACTGCTGAGTTGTAGACCTTGGAACTGGTAATGGACTGGGGGCTGGTAATGGAAATAGCAATGGAGAAAATTTTAGAGTTGTGAAGGGTGATGTGATGGATTCTCTGTGCCTTGAAATTTTGCACTTGTGGGGGATTGCAAGATTGGTGTGTCTGAAAAAGCAGCATTGCCTTTTGCTATTTAGAACAGCAGACTCCAACAGAAAGTGAATACACAATTCCAGAAAGACCATGAAGAACTATAGTTACTTTTATCCTTTTTGGTGTGGAAATATTTGTTGCAAGAGTAACAGTGTTTCCAAATATTTGTAGAGAATAGCTCATTCCTGAATAACAAAGGTCTTGAATTGTGCCCTCCATTCAGAAAAGTTTTTGAATTTGTTAAGGATGAATACAGCAGGAAATATTGTTTTCAGTCCTTGTGATGCTTTTATCATCTGTAGGTGGACAAGAATGATACTCAGCAGCAGAGTTTGTCCTGTAAAGAAAAAGAGGGACTTAAACTACAAGTTGATACTTTGATTTTTACATTTTGATGTATGAGGAAAAGTGTAAAATGCCTTTCAAGAAACCTGGTCTGTTTTAAGTCATGATTACTATCAAGTGGTCTGCCTCTTCAAATTTTAAAGATAGAACTAACATAATCTTAACATACTCAGTGGTCTATAGATTACATCAGGGTTGCTAAAGAGCAAGGTAAGAGCTCAGGTAAAATGTCAGATTAAGTAGTGTAAAGCCCATGGATTCCATCCTACACAAGGCAACACTATGCCCCTGCCCAGACTCCTTCTGCTTCCCCCACCACAACAGATCATTATGCTCTATTCAGTCATTTATTAGTTTCTTTCCCAAACAGAAAGCAATCACAGCAAAACATGCAGTGATTCATGTTCAGAAGAAGATATTTCTCAAACAATCATAAATAATCTTTCTCATCCCAAAATGTTGGGCAACTGCTGAAGAGGACTCCAATCACCACATGAAATCTTAAAATATTCATTAAAAATGTTATATCCAGAAAGGCTTAACGGTGACTATGGCTGGGATATTTTTATTGCAGTTTTCCCCTCCCTGTCATGGTGTACTATTTTCAACTGGTTTAATGGAGCAGTCCCTATGGAACTGATGTTATGAATAATTATTAGGAGTGTGAGTACTTCCTGTGTGAGTATTCTCCAGAATGGAAAAGTTAGAGGGCGTTCCACCTGCATTGTGTGTTCTGTATCATCCTGTTGATGTCCCTGAAAGCAGATGGCATTCAGCATCTGTTAGAACTGCCCTCTCCAGTCATGGGCTTGGGTGTTGACCATGGTTTATTTATGGACCCAGCCAGGCCTCAAAGGGATATGAGTATCCATTTGGAAAGAAATCCAGAACTCCTGAAAGCAGATCTGAGAAACACCCATGAACAGGCTGCTTCTGTCCCAGTGTATTTGTGATTTAGCAGTATGAGCTTTGTTTATTTTCTCTGTGATGTCTTCTGAGATTTCACATACCCATATGTTTGTACTTTGATTTGGCTACTGGGGGTTATTCTGGTGAAATTCAGGAACTGGCTTCGGTGAAAATAGTCCTGAATATTTTGCTAATTTTTTTTTTTTTTTTTTTTTTTTTTTTTTTTTTTTTTTTTTTTTTTTTTTCTTCTTTTTGGATAGGATGGGTGGGTTGTTTTTTTGGGGGTTCTAGCGGTTTTGGTTTTGTTATTGCTGCACATATTCATTAGTTTAACAACTTTTACAGATACCTAAAGAGGAAGTAGCTGTAACAGTATAAGAAGGGGTTATTTCAGTATAGATAATTCTTCTGTTTAGAAGAAAAGGAAACCAAGCATACTGTATGCGTGGGAATCCATTATTTCTTCCTTCTATCATTTCTCTTTTTAGGAATTTTTCAGTTTTGTCCCAAAGAAGAACTTGCAGGATGGACCCTGAAATATTTTCAGAGTTGTATGGCAGGATCACTGGATGAAGGAATCTAATTTTTTTCAAAGAGAATACAATAAAAGATGCTTCTCTAGTCATATTCATCTTGAAGAGTAGGAATTTGTGTTTTCCTCTAGCAGTTCTCCCCATTACTGATTCTTTATATGAGAGTGGTTAGTTGGATAGCTTTGAGGAAGACAGGGGAATGAAAACATTAACTTTTGGCTCTCTGTGTTTGTTAGTCTCAGCTGTGTGTTGTATCCTTGCATCCCAAAGGTGCTTCATAAGGAGAAGAGAGCTGATGCATCCTGTTTTTTGTTAATATTGAAATATGAATAATAAAACCAACTTCTTTGCAAGGGTGTAAAATATTCTTTTGTATTCTAGAAAATACTGTAGAATGTTAAAATTCAGGTACTTTCAGACTGTTAAGCTTGTGTATACAGATTTTACAGGTTTTCATTCCTAGCTGTAGCTGCAAAAGGGCTTAGTTGCAGAGGTTAAAAAATAGTGAAAGACTCATCAGATAAATGGGTGTAAGGACTGTAGAGTCAAAAATCTTCAATCTGCCAGAGAGAAAGTCTGATCAGACTAAGCATGGAAATGACAGATCTTCAGATAGAGTTGACATTTGCCTTTTTGACAAAAAAGAGACTCAATTGTAATAGTGGGGGGATTTTTACTGAATATGGATATTTCAGAAGCTGGAAATATGTTCAGGGTTTTTTGTTGTTTGTTTGTGCCTATTTGGTACAAACACTCAAACAGCCATTATTAAAGAACTTATTTGCAGGACATACCAGTTAAGCTCGTTGCTATAGGAAGTATGTAAAATCCCCTGTTCTCTTGCTGTACTGGGGGAATACTCAGAGTATTCTGAGTGTACAAGTGTTCTCCATCAGCCCATTGTGTACTGTGGGGAAGGGGGTTTTCAAGCTGTTTGTTTCTTCTTGCCAAGCAAAACATAGCTGATTTAAAACAAACAAAATAATTCCAAACAACAACAAAAACCATGCCAGCTTTGCAACTAGGGATCCTCTAGTTCTTGCAGTATTTCTTGTGTTACCATGTATTGCCTGGTGTTCTAACTCTACCTGCAGTTATCTACCCATCTAGAGGCATGTTTCGTGTTCTTTCCACTTATCCTGAGAAAATACTTCATGAACTTCACTGGCTTGAGACAGGTATTTTATTGTCTCTAGGTAAAAGACTTAAATGCAACACCAGTACTTTTCAAAAAGTGTTATTGATGTGCTGAGTGCTGCTGCTCTTTGTCACCATTCCCCAGAGTGGATTTTGGAAGGAAGTCATCTAGTCAGACACCTGTTCATCATGCAGGCAAGCTGACCTCCTCTGCCACACCACCTGTTGTTAGAAATAAGGGTCACTTGAACACAAAGTTAAATTCACTGTGTGTAAGCAGGCATGATGCCCTTTATTTAAGAAGGTGTGTGCATTACAGCACTGATAAGTGTGTCCCTGAGAGTCATCCAGCCTGAATTCAGAAGCGAGGTTCCTCCTACCAACACAACAATGGGTGATTGCCTTCTCACTGCACTGAGCTGAAGGCCTGCTACCTGCATAAAGAAAATGTTCTGATTTTCAAAACTAGAGGTAGAACTGGTACCTGAAAATTTCAGGTTAAATGCATCTGTAATGGAAACACCAGGCAGTCTTTAGAGACACAGGAAAGCACTGAGGGTACATTTCAATAAGTTGCACTTTGGTGTTGCTTGCCTGAGATCATTCAAGCTCCAGAAAAGCAGAACTGAACAGATGCTGAGTCCTCGACTTGAATTAATTCTGCTCAGATGAATGCACTGTACTCTACTTAAATAGGTGTCATTAAGCACCTTTCACAGCTTTTTAGCAGGTGTTAAGCACGAAAAATAGATCAGTTAAAAAAAGGAAGAGATAAAGAGTAAATTTGCTGTGGAGTGTTCAATGTCTATCCAGTATGGTGTTGAAGCCCAAAATGGCTTCATTTCAGAGTGCTGCAGATGTGAGCCATGCTCCAGTGTGCTTCCAACTGCTCTCGTTTGCAACCTTGCTTGTGTCAAAGGTAAAAAAGCTATATAATGGTATTGCAGTAGCTCCACTGGAGTCAACCACAGAATTTGCATGGACTTGAACAGAAACCAGACATAAACCTAAGGGTCATCTAAAAGGGTCATCTGGCAAACAGAATGGGGTACAAAACTGAATCCTAGAGCTGCAGGCATTTTCTCCATTAAGATGTGGACTGGAAAGTAAATTGGTAGCTCTAACAAAAGCTCTAGATTGGTAAATCGATTCTTTTTAAAAAATCTGATTAGAAATATAAAATATTTACTCTGTTACTGTGATTATTATCAAAAACTGAGAGTTATGCCTCTGGGATGGAAGAAATACATCCAGGCTTTAGCAGAAGATTAATAATAAACCCTGCTTTACCATTCCTCCCTCAAACCTGAAGTAATTTCCCAAGTAATTTTCCCCCAACAGACTGGTTTTCATTAAAGCAAATTCAGTCATAACAAGAAGACAGGTACATGTAGGTCCAGATCTGACTTATTTTGCACACACACACAAAATCAAAAAACAAAAACAAAAACAAACAAACAAAAAAAACCAACAAAACACAAAAAACCAAAAAAAAAAAAAAAACCCCAAAAAACCAAAAAAAACCCAAAACAAAACAAAAAAGAATACCTTGATTCAATTGTATGATTTATAGGAAGTGAAATTATGTGTGGTGTCAAAGAAGTGCCATTTGGTAGGCTATAGCACCAATCTATATAACACTATGATACTTATTGAAAAACCATTACCCGAGATCTGTTTTTAAGTGCCCTCTCAATTAATAACTTGTTGCCAACCATAAGCACCATTTTTATCTGCACATTGATTTAGTGGAATTTTTACAACTTTAAGATTTGAATTCAACATCTAAATTTGCAGACTACTAGTAATTCAGCAATTAGCTTTAAGCTATTGTTTAAATCATATTTAATGAAAATAGTGACAAATTTAACTAAGTCTCTTGAGAGATCTGACTCAGAATCAATAGAAAAGCCAAAGTTATTTCTGATACAAAGAGCAGATGATTTTCTCTTGTGAGAGGGTTTTTTTTTCTGATTTATATAGAAGTTGGTGTGAAAGCATCTCTTACAGATTGCACCTAGTTGCTGTTTTGTAGAGACAGATAGAAGTTTCTATTGCTTGTGATAATAAACACTGAATTTTGTATTTCTGTAAACAACAACCCCCCCCCCCCACACCTTATATAATATTTGTTGCAAAATGGTAGTTATACAAGCTTTTTTATAAATATAATAGTGAGTATTGATGTGGAAAAGTATTTTTGGTTTGTGACTAATTAAATGACACCAATATGAATTCTGTCTCTGCTATAAATTCATTAATGAGGTTTTGCAAGCTATGGTGTGCATTTGTGTTGGTAAAAGAGAAAAGGTGCCTGTACTTTTAGCTGCCTGTAAGTCAGCCTGATCAATCTGTGACTGTGTTAGCTGGCATGTTTGTTCACACAAAAGCAAAGTGACTTTGTACAGAGTACATTTTATTTTTGAGGTACAGGACAAGTCCATAAACTACCCAAGTCCTCGATAGTGGTGATTTACTCTCAGTGTAGCATTTTAAGCTAATAAGAAATTATCATTTGCGGAGTCCCTTGTAATTTAACTCTTTGCATGCATTATGTGCATGCAGCCAGTTAATTTGTTGTAGGCAAGTTTTACTAGCAAGGAAGCTGGATTTCCTTGGTGCAAATTCATAAACTTGAACAGCTGAATGTTTCCTGTATTTCAAAATTACCTGTGCAAAAAAACCACCCCAACCAATCCAACAAACCCTCTAGGGTTCGATAGGTATGGGCCAAGGATGGGAAAGGCCTTTTCCTTTCTATTGCATTAGCACGAGGATGAGTCTCTGTGAAAGCTCTACAGGAAGATAAACATTTTTTTAGGAAGGTTTAAGCAACTCCTTCTTCAGTGTTTTTGTTGATTTCACTAAGATGTTCCTACCTGTAAGAACCCAAAGTATTTCAGTCTGAAATACACACCTTTATCAATATATTTTACTTTAGTCCTCTTGACTGTTATAATCATTAACAATCAAGTAATTTAGGAAGATTTGTCTTCAGTCCTGATATCTTTTGTGAGGAAGCTTATAGGTTGGACATGTTTTGATGCTGAAGTTGGTGTTGTTAAGATTCCAACTTTTTGTAATTAAGGAACTTTCAAAAGTGGGAAACTTTGAAATTAAAATCTATGGACACAAAACAAGATGCTGCATGACAGCTGGAATGGAAGTTCTCTTATTCTATGACTTCACAGAATAACAAAAGAGTCAGAACTTTTTTAAACTGTCATCTTGGCTCTGTAATAGTGGAAAATGAGAAAATTCAGGAGCAAAATTCCCTGATAGCAGATTCCCATTATCTCTGTCTATGTAACTCCACATGTAAGAAAGAAGCCCTAAATTGCCTATGAAGAAAAGGTGAAATTTTTTAAATTATCTCTAATGGAAAAAAATTATTTCATAATAGTGTTCTTTTAAATGCATTAGGAAAATTGTATAACTCCTGTCAACCTTATAGATACTGTGTTGGGAATACCATAAAAGGTCCTCAGTCATCTCTTCTCCCAGTCCTGATGTCCATCTGTTTCAGGACTGATGATCTAACTCACCATGGGGGCTGTTGGCCCATGACCATGGAACTGGTCTGTGCTTTAAAATGATCCTTTTAACACTCCATTCTTCTTGGCTTTTCTTTGGAGGACCATGAGGAGGAATGATGGGCTGCTCAGGGTGGCACAACAAAGAAAATTTTAAAATGAAGCTCTCAGGTAACCTGTGTCTCTAACAGGAATAATCTGCCTTGCATCTTAAGTTCCCACAGAAATGTGTTCTTTTTCAAACAACACAAGTAATCTCGGTCTATAGCTAAACACAGTTCATGTACCAGGTTGTCTGGTTTTGGGTTTTGTTTGGTTGGGGGGGTTTGTTTGTTGGTTTGTTTATTTGTTTGTTTTTTTCTTAACAGTCTTATAGCTGAAATGAGAGTTTTCCATTCTATTTAATCTAGAAAAATGAAGATGTTTACATAACTTTAATTTTTCCCATTCTGCACACTGAGAAAGCACTGAAAATAAACTGTATCCAGACTTTTGTATATGTTACACCAAAGCAAAATTTACTGCCAGTGCTGCAATTCTGTATCCACTGGCTGGCCCACTCCCAAAGGAGTGACCATGGGATATGTACGTACTGTACACCTCAGGCTGTGCTGGTGCTGTGCATGAGCCCTTTATTGTGAATAATAAGGCCCAGTGACTTGGTACTAAGGTTTATAAACGTCATTCCTTCTCTATTTATCTGCTCTGTGATGCAGCCTCAGTCTGGCAGCTGTAAGTGAGGGTGGTTTTCTTAGTGTTTTCAGGCTGTCCACCTGAAAGGACAGGACTTCCTAGCGTGAGGAATCCCCCTAATGTCCAAGTACAGACCTAAAATGAGGAAAAGAGCTTGGAGGCATTTTGTTTAATTGGTAATGGCTATGACAAGCCAACTATTTGAATTAACTGTTCTCTTGCCTGTTTAACCTGTTTCATCTACCCAAGCAGTAAACCAGGAGAGGAAAAATAACACCTCAGGTCTCTGCTAAGGCCATGTTACTGTGCCTCTGGAAATACTGTCCAGCTGGACAGAGTTGGTACTTCCCAAGGAGTTTTTGTTGACTTTGTTTTCAGCTGATGTTCAAGAGAGGAAAATTCCCCTTTTTTCCTTTCAATGCTTCAATGTGCTGCTGTTTTTAAAAGCCGAATAAATCACTGTCATATGCCTGTTACATGTGTTTCAGAACTTTGCTTCTCAGTTGCCATTTTGACACAGAGTTGTAGTCACTTGAGAAATTAAGTTTCCTAGAAGTAGCCAAAAACTTAATTTAAAAGTCCCAGATTTGCTTAGAGAAGAAAGGAAAGATATGATACAATCGTTTGAAACATCAGGGAAGATCATCCTCCTTCTAAATCAACACATTTTCCTGCAGCTGGGGATGAAGTGAAATTTTAGCTTGGTAACGCTCAAGCTACACACGTGAATATCCAGTACATAAAACAAGTCATAAATCACCCCCTTCATCGCAGGAAGATGATAACAAGCATTTCTCTTCCTAGGAAGCGTGTCACAGCAGGATCAATTTGTTTGTGAAGTGTATGGGTTGTTTCGTATGGTGTGAACTTTGTATAAACAGGGGAAAATGGCTTCGTGTTCCATCAGTATTGATGTTTTTCAGCATCTCTCTCATCGGATGATTTGAAAGCATCTCTTTCGACGCTTCCTGCCTCCGAGACAGGCTGCTAGATTTATCTTTATTCTGTCGTGGATGTTTTCTGCTGCCTGTGCAAGGCGCCGTGCCCGGGCCGGGCTGGGGGCGAACAAAGGGGCTGCCAAAGCCATCACCAACAGGTGCTGCGCAGGGAACAAACTTTTTCTGGGATACTACACCGAGTTGCCAACGGGGAGAAATCCCTGGGGCGCTCCGGGGAAGAGGCGAACGCCAAAAAAAACCACAAAAAAACACCCAGGGCCGGGTAGGAGAGGGACAAAGCGGCGGGACCCGCAGAACGTGGCGCGCTTGGGGCAGGGCAGGGCAGGCCGCACCTCCCCCGGCCCCGCCCGGCCCGGCCGCGCCGCCCCACCCCACCTGCGGCCGGCCCTGCCCGCGACCCGCCCCGGGCCCGGAGCGCGGGGGGAGCGCCCTTTAACCCCTTCCCCGCCGGCGGCTCCGGCAGCGGCGGCGGCGGCCCCGAGGGGCGCTGTGTCCTGCGCCGGGCGGGGAGGGCGGGAGGGAGGGGTGGCGGCGCGGGGTGGGGGCGAGCGCGGCGCGGGGGGGCGGCGGCGGGAGCCGCTCCCTCCTTGCCCAGCCCGGCCCGGCAGAGGCGGCAGGAGGAGGAGGAGGAGGAGGGCGGCGCAGAGCGCAGACATGGCGGCCAACATGTACCGAGTGGGAGGTATGTGGGGACGCGGCGGCGCCCGCACCGAGCCCCCCGCGCAGGGCCGGGGGATCCCGCCAGCCGGGGCCGAGCGCGCCGCGCCGGGGCCCACAGCGGCCCCTCGGGCCCCACGGTCCCCGGTGGGGCGGCCGGGCCCGGGCGGGCGGCGGCGGCCGGTCCGGCGAAGGGTCGCCGAGCCCTCCGCGGGGCGGAGGACGCAGGTTCCTCCCCCGCCGGCCCCGTGCGCCGGGTGGGAGCCCGGCCCCCGCCGCCGAGGAGGAGAAGGGCAGCGCCGCCCTCCGCGGGGAAGGGGGGAGCGCCGCCGCCGGCTCAGCCCTCAGCCCCCGCACCGCGGGCCGAGGAGCGCGGCCGCCCTTCGCGCCTCGCCTCCTTCCCCCAGAGCGGCGGAGGGGCCGCCCGCCGGGCCCCGCGGGGCGAGAGAGGCCCCGCCGCGGCCTGTGGGGCCCTGCCGGCTCGGGGCGGAGCGGGGCGCTCGGGCAGACCCGGCACGGCCCGGGGGGCGCTCCCCTCCGCGCCCTCCCTCCCTCGCTCTCTCCCTCCCTCGCTCTCACGGCGGAGTTTCTCCGCGCCTTCCTTGCTCTGCCGGGGATAAATAATTAATCCGGCCGTGTAACCGGGGGATTTCTGTCAGCTTCCCTCGCTCACCGCCGTGACCCCTGAGGAGCGCCCTGATACGTGACTGCTCGGCGAGGGGCGGGGGGGAGAGGGCGTTTGGGCGGTGAAAAACACGGCAAAGCCTTTGCCTTCCCGTTCGCAGCCTGTGGAAAATGACACGGATAACTTTTGCTCCCTGACGGAGGGAAGGAACGTGGCAGTGTGCCCGGTGCTGTGGCTCAGGTGCACCGCTCGAGTTAGGGGTGCAGAAATCGCTCTGTCCTCCTGCTCCATCAACAGCCAGAGCTGAGAGGGAAGAAGCGTGGAAATGAGGGGTGATAATAGTTACCGAGTCCCTTTCTGCTAATCTTCTGGGATAGGCTGATGGAGCCGCAAATCTTCCATCTGCATGCTCCCTCATTAGGGCGTTTAGATTGTAGTCCCATCAGCCTTTACTCATGAAAGTAATCCTCCTCTGAGCAGGTAGTGGGTAGGGTTTACCTCTTAGGTCACCAATTCTCTTTTTTTTCGTTGTAATCTTAATAAGCAGTCGTGAACATTATCCAGAGGTAGTATTTTTTCATTAGAACTACCTGAAGTTCCTTTTCATTGTATTGTAGTGTCAAAGTGTTGCAGAAGACTTTTATATGTTTTTAAAAATAAAGTTTGCATGGTGCAGAAGTCCAATATCAAATTTAAAGTGTGGCTGGCATTCGATGGGTATTTTTTCACTGGAAAACAAGTTTTCAGATAACTCTTGAAGGAAATGCGCTGCATGTCAATTTTTTGTGTTATATGGGAGGAGCTTTCAGGATATGAGTAAACTTCCATAGACTCTGTGAAAGTATTTTTATATTAATGATGCTGGAAGAGACTTTGTCCCCCGAGATCCTTGCTAATCTCATGACAATTCCTGCTTAATATAGTTTGCATCTTACTGGGCAGATCTAACAACAAGAGCAAGTATCATAAAATGTACATTGCTCATTGGGACATCTGTACTGCCACAGCACCTGATCATAAATATGAGGTGTCATCTCTTAACAGAAATGTTAATCTTCAGAATATGGAAACTCACCAAAGTGCTCACTCAGTTCTTAAATCTTCCCTAACTGATTGTGAGAAGTTGCTCCATCTCTGTCAAGACTTATGAAGT
Source organism: Zosterops lateralis (assembly GCF_965231275.1). Lineage (NCBI taxonomy): Eukaryota > Metazoa > Chordata > Aves > Passeriformes > Zosteropidae > Zosterops > Zosterops lateralis. Next base: position 24,133,895 of record NC_139764.1, read on the forward strand.
GTGTGGGTTACTGGATTACAGTGTAAACTTCTGCACAAAGCTTTTAACTTTTTCCAGCATGGTTGTTTAAGCAGGTGTACTGTGGTTATAACCAGAATTTAGGAACAAATGATATTAAATCTCAGCATAGAAATACATTACTGTCCCAACATTTATGAAGAAATCTCAGGCCTTTGAAAACTTCTAGGTTTAGAAGAAAGTTTTTGCGTTAACAATGATGTCTTTACATATTTTTTTGTATTTCAATGACTTTCCCTTTTTTTTCCTTGCAGATTATGTTTATTTTGAAAATTCTTCCAGCAATCCATATCTCATTAGGAGAATTGAAGAACTTAACAAGGTACAAATATCTAAGATTCATTCTTAACTTTTGGCAACAGTCAGTGTGCTTGTTAAAACCTGAGAATTATTTCCATCCCTTAAGATTTCTGCTGTGGTAGGATTTTCTGGTGGTAACTGAAAACTTGCTGTGTGATATCCTGTAATTCTGCCCTGTTACCTATGGAAACATCCAGTTGCTCCTTCCTGGTGAACAGGATTCCTCTGCTGCAAAAATTTTCTAACGATTTCTATGAATTCTTGGAGGAATGAATGAATTTAATTCTCTGGCTGACGATGACTCTGTGAATCCATCTGGAATGACAGCCGTCACGTAATGCATCTGCTTTTAGATAGAGCTGGAAGGTACCAGTGAGACTTTGCAGTGATCAAATAACAGAATATGTGACTTCTGTGGCTGTTTATTGCTCTGTTTATTGGCAGCTGTGAGTGAAGAATGGGCTTTTGAATAAAGTACAGACTGTGTTTTCTATCTTTATCCTGAGTGTATTTTCCTAAAGAATGGAGGCTCTATTGACTGTCATTTTGGGGAAAGCATGACCATTTTTCTTCAGTCTTACACTACTAAGAATAATGAGGAGTTTATATATGTATTATTTTTTTACTTTTCCCTCAAGCAGTATTAAAACTTACTGATACGCTACCTCAAAAGTTAATTGTCAAAATGCCCATTATGATGTAAGTAATGATTAAATATTTTTTTTCCCAGTGGTTAGAAAGGAAATGAAAAAATTGGTGACTTGCAAGTGGTTTTCTTTTTATTAATGAAACATAACAGTATGTCATAGCAGACATCAACCACATTAACTGTTAATGCTGTCCAACACAACATCCACTGAACTTGTGCATGGCAAATAATTTTTGACTTTTATTGGAGAAGAAAATTTTTATTCACAGTAATTGATGTGATTCCAATCAGGTATTGAATGTAATGTTTATTATCTTTAAACTACACTGCTATAAATTAATCTTGCTTGTGCAGGGTAAAACAGAGTCATGTATGGATTTTTTTTTTTTTAATAGAGGTTGAAGGTTGTAATCCACACATCTTAAATGTGAATGGTTTGCTTTCATGTGTTAAAGGTATTGAGCAAATGTGGAGATGTTATGTACATATGTAATAAAATGCTTTGATTATTGTTCTACCAGGGACAATATTTTTTTTGTAAGAAACTTAATCAAAATATTGTACTTTTTAGAATTAAATAAATAATTGAAGATAAAGAAGCACTTTTGTGACTTCAAGGAGGAGGATACAGTTCTTCAAATACTAGTAAATTCTTTATAGAAGACCGTGGTCCCCATAATCAGTCATGAAAACAACACTGAACTAAATAGCTCTTTTATTTTGGGAGTTGCTGTGACTTTTTCAAATAAACCTTTCAAAAAGACTTTTTCAATAAATATTATATCAAAAGAGATTCTGAAAAAATGCTAGAGTACTTCGAAATATGCGTTTCTGTCTAAAGCTGGATTGTAAAGTAATGTTCACAAGGATTCTTACGTTAGCATGATACTGGCATTGGGCCTCTGAACACCTGAATAAAATATAAATTCTGCGGGCTCAATAATTGTAGTTAATCCTCTTGTCTGGTCTGAAATTGGCACTGGCCTCTCTCAAGAAGATTTTATTTATTGAAGGAATTCTGTTGATTTCAGCTTGACTGATCATATGAGAACTACTGATATGAGGGAACACCCCAAGCAGAGAGTGTTTAATTTGTATTACTCAGCTGAGAAAGGATTTTGACACTCTGACTTGATGTTCTCTTTCTTTTGTAGACTGCCAATGGGAACGTGGAAGCGAAAGTGGTGTGTTTTTACAGGCGAAGAGATATTTCTAACAGCCTTATAATGCTTGCAGATAAGCATGCTAGTAAGTAGATGGTATAGGGCATTTTTTCTTACTAACACAGCCTGCTCGATTTCTGCAACTGCTTAAAATTGCGTGCTTTTTTGGCATGTGAATTATATATTTGTGTTAGGCATTTATTAATATCCAGTTAGTTGCTTAGTATTATCTGATACTCTTCTGCTCCTATCTGTTGCTTCTGGGAATTAAATTAAGCTGTATCCATGGGATTGTTCATCTGGAAAAAAAAGAAGAATGTATCTTTTCATCTGGAAGATACAGCTGCATTTCTTTTCCTTTATGTCAAAAGTAATTCTTGGTTGTAAGTCAATTTAAGCTTAAGAGCACTTGTGATTATTTGATATTACTTTTTTGAGTTAGACATATGTGTATTGCTTAATGTAAAGAATGAAATGTATCATTGGGGACTGAAAAATCACCGGAGATTGTAAAAGAGCTGTTATGTGCATTTATGCTAAATGTAGATATTAGTAAAAAAAAAAGGGGTTGTTTTTTCTTGGTTTTTTTTTCCCTTTTTTTTTCCTTTTTTTTTTCTCTTTTTTTTTTCAGAAAAACAGCAAGTGGTAATAGGTGAAAAAAACCCCCCATTTTTCAACATGAACCTAACTTTTTTTTGGTATCTGCCATTTGATATACAAGTGAAAGATCATAATGTTCCATAACTTTTTAAATGAAAAATATAAATCTGAAGAGAAAAAATACAATTCTGAACCTAAAAATCTGAGATGAAAACAGTAATTTGACAAATACTCCAGTCATGTTTGTAAATAACTGAAGTGTGAAGTACATCAACATCCCATAAATTTCTTGCCAAATGCTATTAAATAGCATTTTGATTATATATGATACTTGAGTTTTTAAAATTAATCTGTGAATAAGTTATGGAGGGGTTATAAATCTCAAATTTATGGGGATGAATCTCCTGAAAGACATTAGATAATGCCAACTTTCTAATACAGATGTATGACGGTGTAATAAGGTGGGTGCTTTAAAAATCCCCTGCAATTTGTTTAATATCCAGCTCTGGTAATTTTGCTCATCCAGGTATAGTCAGTGAAGAGAAACAGCCAACATTTGGCTTTTGTTATATTCTTTTATTGGTCTTAGAGAAGTGGGGAGTGATATGAGTACACAGTGTGAAGTACTAGCTTGGTTTTTATAGGAAGGCAATACATCTTGCTTATGCACTAATAAAATGATTTGTTTTTCTTTTATAGTTGGGTACACTCTGTAGTTATTTGTGACCTATTTATGATTATAATTATCAGCCCCTGCAATCATTAGTCTTTTGTGTTCTTCCAGCTGAAATGTATAGAAACAGGAATTTTGTAAATTTTTTTCTTAGTTGGCTTACTTTTTAGAAAAGGGTATGTTAGTCCTATGGATATCATTCAGTCTGGAAAAGTGAATAAGATTTTTCTATTTCCTTTGTGAGTTTTAGATTGCCATTTTGTCAGCACTTTGATAGAAAGGACTTGTTGAGGGTCTGTTGCTCTTCTCCTAGAGCATACCAGGGGTTTGTTGGTGTCACTAGGAATGCCATGGAGCCTTCCATCGTGTGTTCTCTGTTGGGCTTCTCTTGTGGTTTTCTAGTGAGAAATCAGAAATGTGATTTCCAGCTGGTTCAACAAACATCTTTAGAATGCCCATGTCCCACAGGCCTTCTAACCCAGCGCTCTTATGAATTGTGTTTCTCTATGAACATTTTCTCTGGACACAATGTTTCCATTCTGACCAACCTGTGGGATCTGTAGTGCCAAGTTCTCTTAGGAGATGTTTGTTACAGTAACGAGGGACAGCAAGTAGTGAAGGATTGCTCGCCTATGGCTTACTATAGCTCATAGAGCAGATGTAGTTAAATGTCAAATCAATTTAAAGGCTTTCATTCTGGAATAACACAGTGTTCTGTTTAAAAATAAGGCATGTGTAAACAAAATATTTGTGTATTTATGAATTGAATGTTTTGGAAATGTTTTATATAGCCAAACATGTTGATACTTCAACACTTCTACCTGGTTTGGTATAAAATAAATTTTAAAAGATACAAGTTTCTTAAGGAATGGAAACTCTATTTCAGCCACTGATTTCTCCTGTGTGCCTCTTTGGAGAAGTCTTTTAAGTATAAGATCTGCTTGATCTTTTCTAATGATATTTTGTGTTGCTAGTTGGTGGTAATTTTTTTTTTTTATGATAGAGAAAACTGGTCTGAGTTATGCATTTCTCAAGATTTTGGCAGGTGGAGGTTGGGGTTTTTTTGACTGACATGTCAATTTCTGAAGGTTACATTTTGAGATGTAGATACGGTCCCATTTACTAAAAGAAGAAAACAGCTTTGTAAGAAAATATTTTGGCACTTTAAAAAAAGATACTCAGTAACGAAAGAGTTTCAGAATTATTCTAAAGAATATCTGGGAAACACGGAATAAAGTTGATCTGTGACTTTATCACTGGTAAAAAGTCAGTATATTGTTTTTCTAGGATGTTGTTTTTGTTTTGTTTTTGTTGTTCGGGTTTTTGTTTGTTTGTTTTGGTTGGTTGGTTGGTTTTTAAAATTTGGTTGGGGATTTTTTTGTTTGCTTTTGTTTTAAGTTGACTTCCAAATATTTCAAGGTATTGTAACAAATTGAGGGGGGAAATCAAATTCTCCTTAGGCCATTCTAAAATACTGAGGTACAAAGTAATTCTCTTGTTTTCAAAGAGTGTCACTGATCTGTGAGGAAATTGTATTGCCTTTTTTCCCCTGGTGTTTCAGATGGAATTTAATTAAGGAATTTTTTATTTGTCTACCAGCATCATGTATGACATCAGTTTAGATCTGGAATAGTTCTGGAAACTGGCTGTAACCATTTAAATCCGGGAATTTGGAATGTTTTATGGGCACTTGAGGACTTAATGCTTTTTCACCTCTGATTTATGTTACTATAAAATAGAATTTATGGTAAGGTCAGCTTGAAATACAAACCAAAATACTGTCCAGGATCAGCTCCTTGATCTTGTGCAGCCTCCCGAGCTTAGCAAGAGAGTTCTTTTGGTGTGTTAACACTCACCAGCACTTAGGTTGTAGTCATCACTGCAGGGTCACTGTGAGGAGGCTGTTCCTTTCTTGGCCTGAAAGAATTGACCAGCAGAGTGAGGCTTCCTGTGAAGGGAGGAGAAGGAAGAGAGGTGAACAGAGCATGGCAGGCAGTACAAGAGACAGATGTTGCAACAGACACCCAAGTGCGTGAGCGAGTGAACTCCGAGACCTGGGACAGAAACAATCAGCTCATTAAAATGGGTGAAGCAAACATAAAGGGGTGGCATAGGGATGTTTCCTAACTAAATGGTGTGATTGGGAAATTGCTACCTGTAGCTGAACCTATCAAATGTAGATCATTCTTTATCTTCAGTGGAATTAATGTAAGTATTTTAGGGCAGGGTTTTAATAGCTGTGGAGAGAAGACTATATCAGCTTTGTACCAGCAGTGGTTTTGGGTTACAGCGAAGGGCTCATGTTCTGTATTTCCTTCTTTTGCAATAGATTTATCATAGAATATCCTGTATTACAAGGGACACATGAGGATAATTGGGTCCAACTCCTGGCCCTGCAAAGGGATCATTTCAAAACCCATACCAAGCTTTCTTGAAGCTGAGTGGGGTGACCTGAGTGCGTGATGCCATTTTTTGCAGTTCTTTGCACTTTAAGTTCTTTATCTGATCATTCATACAATGTCTGAAGTCATTCTCTTATTGCAACTCCTCAGCCAGCTTTTGCCTAGTCAGCCATCTGGTGAGGATATAAAAAAAAAAAAATTCTGTTGTTGGAGTCCTTCATCTTCTGATTTATTAAGAGGGTTTGTTTCATTTAGGTGTGCTGAGATGCTGACCAAGTGCCAAGAATATTTCTGGGCCTGTGATAAAGCCCATGCAGAATGTATTTTTTTCTCATTAACGCAGTTGATATTCTTTGTGAATGAGACAGTACTCAATTAAAAAAAACTTCTGTGATATTTGTTTCATTAACTTAGATGAAAGGTAAAATGAAACTTTTCTAGATTACAGAAGCTGACAAAAAATCATGTTCAATGTCAGTTGTTCTTTTAACAGATCACTTACTGGCTTTACTTCTTATTGCACAATTTTAAAACTTTTATTCTTTTGCTCTTGATCAGTCATGTTTCATGTCACATTGCTTTGTAAAATGGTGTTTCTGATACAGAATTTTTGTACATGGTAGATATCTAGGAAGAGAAGAGTGATTCCTGGTTAGACAATCATTAGAATTGGAAAAGACCTCCAAGATCCAGCCTTTGACTGAACACTGCCGTGCCCACTAAACTTTATCATCAAATGTTGGAGTCTGTACTCAGTTCTGACCTTTGTATGACATTAATGTGTTGCAATCAGAAACAAATCCAGTATTCTCTCTGTACTTCAGGGTTTTTTTGCCTGTAAAGCAATGCTATGAGAAGCTCTTATTAAAGTTGGTGAAAAATATTTAATATGCCAATATGTTTTTATAGTTGCTGTTAAAGATCGAAAGCACCTTACAGACACTTGTAGTTTATTTTTCTATATAATATCAAGAATGTTCCAGCATTCCTGGAAAAGATTTGATCTTGCAGAGCAGTTTAGCTGCTGCTGAGCCTTCTTACCTTCACTTAAAGGTGCTTTGTAGTTGAGGGGAGGAATATTTTGCATATTGTCTGTGTTAACTGCCAACACTCCAGATGCATCCGAGAGAATGAAGCTGTTAATATTCCATCTGATTTTTGAGAAGCATTTTATTTCAGTAGAGTAGCAGGCTAGCAGGTATCATTGAAGATGTTAAGAAAATGAGCTTAACTTGAGTGCTAGTGTTTAGCAGATTACTCACTGATGTTTCCAAAGATGCACAGAGCTGAAATGTGAATTCCTTTTATGTTTCATCAAGTTTTTCAACATATGGTTGCTGTTGCATGGTGGTATTCTTAATGCTCAACTCCAGGAAAAACACAAGAATTTTTCCTTCCCTCTTCAACAATCGAAAAAGTACCATTTAGAAAGTTGGATGAAAAACGTTATGGGTGTGGAGACCTTTGGGGTTCAGGGAAGGGCTCCAGAGAAAAATGTCTAAAACACCTTGTGTTCTTCAGTCCTGTTACCTTAGTCACATGTTGACTCAGTATAATTCAAAACATTTATAAAATACTATAGCTGGACAATTTTTGTCCAATCAAATTGTAACCCAACCACAAACTTATTGGATTTTTTTTCTTTTTTTTTGGTTGTGATTCTTTTTCGTGGTAGTATTTCTTGTACATCAAACTGAACAGTTATTCGTAAAGGATACAACATTTCTTTAACCACAATCCCTTTTCTGAAAAATCACTTTAAGATGACTTTTCCCGTTACCTATTTCAAGTCACATAGTGTCTCAGCATAAAAAGTATGTTTTGACTGGAGATTTTATTTGAAATCTTGAATTGCCTTTTTTTTTTTTTTGGTTTGAACACTTCCCTTGATACCTGTTGTCTTTGCAGCCTATGTTCAGTTAGAAGCACCTTTGGTGAAATGAACCCAAGAGACAAATATTAACTCTTCTACTACATACAATCAATTTTCTCTGTCTTGATAATTTTAAATGTTGAAATAATTCACATTTTCTTTAAAAAAAATTCTAAACAACAAAAATTAATCCCATGGTGAACAGTTTTTGGTCTTGCTCATGGTGGTGAAAAAAATCAGAACAAGCTAAGTCTTTAGAGCTCAATTGTTTTGTATCTCTTACAGTAGTGTAAGTAACACTTCCATGGAATCTTGTGGGTTTTGGAAAGTTTTCCATTAGGTTACAGTTCATTTTTTTCAATTGCACTTGGTGAGAAGGTCTCTCTTTCTTGCTGTTAAGAAAAGAGATCTGTTGATATCACCCTGTGATGAAAGATACCATTTTTCCAGTTGGATAGGAGAAAGAGGAGCTAAGGCCTGGAAAGACAGAGCTGGGAATAGAAGGTAGGAGAGTCTCTTGAATTGGATATAAGGAAGAAGGCTTGGCTGCTAGATATGCCTGAGGAGTGAGTGAGCAGACTCGTGTAACTGGTTTAGTGAGATACTGCCTTGTTAATCTCAAGGCTTCTGTAAATATAAACTAGTGTTTTGTTTGCAGCTCAGTGTCCCTGGCTCTGTTGTCTCTGTCCACACACACTGAGAATTAGGAGAAAATTAGTTTTGATCTCACACAGTTGCCCTCTTCCCTTTGAGGACATGGCAGGTTTTTCAGAAGTCTGTCTGTGAGCAACTCATTAGAAGGCTCTTGGGTTTGTTTTGAAGGTGGGGTGGTAAACAGAGACAAAACCAAATATAGAAGCCAGGAAATTTATGTGTATAGGTTCCAGCGTTGCTTTTGTTGGAATTTTACATGTTAATACTTATTTACAGTCATCTGATAGAGACATGTAAACTAAGCAATACCAAATTCAGGTATGTTGTGTTGCTTCTGGGAATCCTGAAGTTTGTGATGTGGGAGGGACACACCCTAGAAGGACCGTTTAAGGATGATACAGATAACAAATTCTTAAGTCAGTGGCAGAGTAGCTTTTATGCTAAGGCACTTCTATTAGTCTAACTATCACTTTCACTGAAAATGAGCTTGGGGTTTTTTGTGGGGAAGACATGATCTCTTTGATCTCCAGAGACAAGGGAACATCAAGTTTCCTTCATTTACCCAAGAGAATGCCATCAGTTGTAATTTATTTGAAGAGAGGGAAGAAAATTTAGAACTTGCTGAAATACAGCACGCCTTGTTGAAAACTACTTCCTTGTCACCAAGGAAAATCTTGTCTCAAGGCTCCCAATTATTCTTTTCAAGGGTGCTTTGGGTAGTGTCATAAATTATGTGTTTTCTTAATTTGATTTTTTTGTCCAGGAACTTGTGGATGTTTCTTCTCCTCAACAGTGAAAGCAATAAAGAACCAGTAATGAGGAGCATTTTGCTTCTGACAATATCTGAGTATTCTTTTTGTGACTGACATTTAGAATTAGTAGTTATATTGTCTCATTAACAAGTTTTCTGTCAGCCTCAAGTATCTTGTAGAATTATTAACTTCTGTGTCCATTCCGGCTCCTCCTTGGTGCAGAATGGCTTGTTAGATTGAGAATGTTAATGATCTTCCTTTAATGGATGAATGGATTTATAACTAAGTCCATAATTTTAGGAGTTCTTAGCTCTTATGGAAGACTTGCATAAACACGTTTTTTTTCACCTGTGTATGCGTGATCTGTCTTTGGATCATGCATGGCTTCTTCACATTTAAAAAAATTTCTGCTCTGTACAATTTGTATAACTATATCTGAATTTTTCCATGGACTGTCTAGCTAGTTACTGCTAGCTTCATTTTTAGACCTCCAAAGTATAAACTTATAGTTTTTGGCAAGTATATGTAGGTTAATTTTCTTTCAAATTCAAAAATCTTTTTTTCTGAATACAGAATTTAAGAAGCTTGAATAAATAGCTGCCAAATTCTCTGAATGTAAAAACAAACTAAACCTAAAATCTGGATGAATTTTTGAATTTGCTGTGAAGAGTGGAAAGCCATAAAATGTTGGTTTGTGTTTATGCTTAAAACTGTTTAATAAATATATAAAACTCACTTTTTATTTTTATTCCTTAAATACCAGAAGTATTTATTTAGTATGTTTCCTTGGTAAAGAACTCAGTAGGGTACAAAAGGTGTCACTTTTTTGAGGTCTACTCCCAAAATAAATTTTTCACATTTCAGTTTTTAGAAGGGGAGAGTATTCACAGAAAACTGCCAAAGTATTGTGCGTTCCCTTATTTCCCTGTGTTCCTTAAGGTTCATTCCCCATGGTCAAGTTGAAATACACATGCCATTATTACTGTACTTGTTCAGGGTTTTTTGTTTTGATTTGTGGAAAACATGTAACTGTTTTCTCTCAGCTGCTTTCCTGCCTCTTTCATGTTTCTTAAATGTACATGCAATGTACACTGTTTTCTTGGTACCCTTAAAATATTTCTAGTATTTAGATTGATTATTGATCATAACTTTTTATCTCATGAAGATAAATAGATTTACATAATCTCTAATGGTTCTACATCTTTTTTTTCCCCTTGGCTCCTAATTTTAAGTGACTTTTCCCACTTTCTTCCCAGTGCACCCACACTGTACCAAAGCACCTGAGGCATAAATTTTAGACTACAAAAACATTGTTAGGTTATCTCTATCTGTAAAGCTCCAATTAGAGATGCATTTCACATCTTCAAAGAATTCTGATAGTATAATTGAATCAGTAGTTTATATAATTTATAAACCTGATTGATGCAAACTCACTATTAATATAGAAAGACTTTCCCATCATGCAGTGGCAGTTAAATGTGGGATTCGGGAATCAGGTCTGATGCTTTAAAGGCTTTACCAGCAGTAATTCTTGAATGTCTGTACTCTGCAGTGGAATGAAGTGTGCAGTAGTCACCCTTGGATAATACTCATGCCTGCCTGTAACTGCACACACGCTGGTAGAGGTGGAGCTTTTCAGCTTGGGCAAGGCTCTGGGTGAGAATGAATGTAGTGCTTCCTACCCAAGCTGATTCATGCAGTGATGTGTGTGTATATATATATATGTATGTATATATATATGGTGTGAGGTATTATGGACTAGATAGAAGTAGCAGATAAGATGAATGTGTAAAGTAGCTGTGTGGTTTATCTGTAAGCTCTTTTTCTGTTAAAGGTAGCCTGCACAAGTAACAAGACTCAAAATCAGCAAATATGTTGAATTTGTCATGCCCCAAACAACATGGAGTGGGCGGCTGGAATGGCTGTGCTATTTCACAGTGCAGTTTGTCTGTTTGACCAATATTTTGGTTTTTACCTCAGCTACTGTTTGTAACCCTCTCTAAACAAGTGAAGATTTGTAGTGTGAATCTGCTTTGCTTCTGGTTTTGATATGGAAGAAATGATTCTGTGGTCCTTGCAGAGAGATTGTTTTGTACTGATGTAGAATACATCGCTCCCATGAGCAAAAAATGTTTGAGTGGTAAAAAGCACAGTTTTTTTCAGTAAAAGCCTGTTCTACATTATCAAATTCCTAAAAGACTTTAGGGAGCTAGGTAGTTCATTTTGACTGTCGCCTACTGCCTGAATCCAAAATCTGTTTGGGGATTTATCACAGTACATAGGATGTCTTCTCTGTGCAGGTTGCAGAGTAGCTGGGCTATGCATAGAGCACTGTATATGCATACATCCAGGGGTTATGTGAGTGCATGTGCCTTTTCTACTTGTACAACAGGTTAAACATTATCCAAAACCAGCACAACTAAATTAGCTATCTTCCCATTTTTGATGTGCTGAATGATAGAATTAATTTTTAATTTGTCTGTTCTTGTTTGTGTGAAGAATTGTGACAGTGATATGCAATGCTGAAGGGAGTCATGTTTCAGTTTCCTGTATTAAAAGTGCAGCCTTGTTTTGGCTTAAACCAGAGTAGAAATAGTGTTGGCAAGGTCAGTGACCTGTAACTAGACCCGACAGGGTACTGTGGCCCTTTGCTGTGCAGCAGTGCCTTTAGGCAAATCCTTTGACTGCTGCTGCTGTCAGGACTGAAATCCTGATGCAGGATTTCATATACATGTTCTCAACAGGCCCTCAAGAGGCCAAGGACTCAGTTGCCAAGTATTACACAAGAAAAAAGGTTTTGATATATGCAGCTTTTATATTGATATTTACCTTCAAATGGGGGCTAACTTAGTCTACCTTCGTAATGCTCTCTCCTTTCTTTTAGTTTTTAATTTTTGTTTTTAATAAGAGGGAAAAAGGCCAGAATCAGAATACTGAAGATTTACCATGTCAGAGATGAATAAGTGGAGATTTTTGATATTTTACTTGCTGCAACAAAAATGGTATTTGAATATGTTCTCTACAAAGCAAAGTACTGAGAGTAGAAGAAAAGTTCATTGATTTACTTGGGAATGGCATATATATTAAAATTTGAATAGTTAATACAAGGTGATGTTTATTCCTACACTGTTTTGTTTGTTTGTTTTTCCTCCTGACTTCAGAATTAATAAATTTAAAGGCTATTTAATTATTTAAAGTAATACATGTATTCGTATCTCTTAAAACTTTTCTCAGTTGATATGTATAGTTCCTGTAAATTAGAATCTCGTTATCTCTGTACATTAAGGCATTAAGGAAATAATGTATCCTGGAAGATAAATATCTCACATAGTTGATGGAAAAAAGATGGAAAAAAAAAATCCTTTAAAGCTTACACAGACTATCAGAGTGAATTACCTCCTCTTCCTGGTTGTCTTGTCAGGTTTGTAGACAGAAAAGCTTTCTTACCATGTTGGCATTGACCAGGCATTCTCTTGGATAGTATTCTCCTCATTTCCTAATCCCACATATAGAACCTTAATTTGGCTTGATTAGGTTTGCCCAAAAGCAGGATATACAAATCATTTTGTTTTTTCTTTTTTTCCCTTCTCTTTCTTTTTATTTTTCCCTACTTCTTCTTTCCTTCCTGCAAAAAATCCAACAAATTTCAGCCCTTCTGTAAGGAGATACTGTAGAAGATAAATAATTTGTGTTTTATAAGCAGAATCATATGCTGTTCTGAGTAGGGGTAGGAGAGTGCTTGTACAATCTGTGCCTTTTCATCTCTGCCAACAAATTTTGAAAAGTTGTTTATCGGCTTTTGAGGATGTGAACTGAATGTTAGAAAAGCAGTTTAGATCTCTGAAGCTCTGTGGTTATTGTCAGAGTGGAAGAAAATGCCAGTGTAGACCTTAAACATGGACTTTGGATTCTTAGAGAAAACATAAGAGCGCATTTTTTGTATGCTTAGTTCTTCTCAAGCTTCATTAATTATTTTTTATATATTTACACTGCATTTTCTTAAGGAGAGCCAACCATGCAGCTTGTTAACCAACTAGATCAAACAGACCTGTTGCCTATATTAAAAGAAACACAATCTTGTTTTCACAAGATATGAGCAGGAGTTTCACAGAAAAATGGTGGAAATCTAAGTGTGGGAAAAAAAATATTAATAGCAGCTGTCTCAGGAAAATAGAATATACAGATCTCCCTTTTCTTAAATTCAGGTGTAATAATTATTCATGCAGGTTACATGGCAGTGTTGCAGGTAGCCTTTGTATTTCTTGAACCAGATGATGGATTAAAAAATTATTTCCTGGGTACTGTCAGATTAACCATGTACACTTTTGCTCATGGTGGTGTGCCAGCCTGGATTTGAGGGTAGAACTAAAACTTCCTTTCTTTCCCACACAGCTCTAAACATATGTACACTTTGGAAAAACTACTAATTGACTTCTGATTCAGCTGATGAGCTGGATGTAACCAGTAATTGGATGTTCATCATGTTGCAAATAGCAATGTCCATGGCACAGTTTTGAGTCTGCTGCTTGCTGCTACTAATGAGCTGCTTAAAGAAACACCACCCGGGACTGTTAATTCTCACATGCTGCAGCAGCCTGCTGCAGTCCATACAGATGTTCACAGGACCAAACACAACCTGAGCCCTGTAACACGATATTTTTCTCATTTGAAAGAATTTGCATTTGAATAGGTGATGCAGAAATCAGGTAAAAGGGGAAAACCTAGTTAAGGTTTATGATGCATAAAGCAACTTTTTCACCACTGCCTGTATGTTATTGTTCTTGTACTTCTGTGCGACCCTTTTGTTCTGTAGTGTTGTTACAAAGTAGCTTGCAGTGCTGAAGAATGGTTAAAGAACTATTGTACTTGCTCTTGCATGTATTCATGTTATATTTGATTTATTAGGATCTATTTATTAATGTAGCACATCATGATTCATAGTACTTATGGAGGTAATCCTTCCTTGCTTTCCACCCACAAGCTCCCAGCTCTCAAAAATCTCCAGAATCAGCTATCAAATAACCCCCACCCATCAAGTTTGGGAAGGTGAACTTTTCTGCTAGTGACACATGTGATGATTTCCATGAAACATTTTTGCTACAGGCCTGTGATAAACATGATATGGTTGCCCAATTGCTTGTGACTAACTATCATCCTGGAAAATTGTTATTATAACACATTATTATTATAACATGCTACTTGGAAATTGCTATTGTTATAACATGCTACTTGGAAGTACTCAAAAATACATTTTGCATTATTTTGGAAAGAATTTTTTTAATTGGATAGTAGGTGTGGCATATTAGTTCTTAATGGCTGCACAGTAGTTATTTCTTTGTTTTGTGACCTCCTTTAGAAAAATAATGATGAGGTAGTGTGGGAGGATCACCTGGATAATTGTGCAGGAAAACTGGATAATCCCTGAGGTCACATGTATATCCATGCTATCCAGCAGGAATTAAAAGCAGATCTGTTCCCTGTTAACACAAGTGATCACTTCTATTTTTCCTACCTGCAAAATTGCTCAGATTCATGCTTTACATAACAATATGCTGTTTCCATGACTTGTAATACATACAAACTGTTCTTTGGATTTGGATCCTATCTGAAAATAACAGCAAATATCAAATTGATGTTAGATATTCTAAGTCATCTGAACATTGCAACAGACGTGGTATAAGTAAAGCTAATTAATTCACTTTGGGAGACGCTTCCTCACTCAAATTGAAAGTGTAACCATGCATAGTCTAGCTCACAAAGTTGATTTAATGGCCTTACTACAGCTTTGGGAGGTTAAATATCACAACTAAGTACAATGTACAATTAGTACAATGAAACGTGGCAAGAAGCCTCATACAGATGGGCAAATTGGCCAGCTTCTAGCCTAAGAGAGCTCTTCATTCATGGTCTGAATAAGGCTGTTCAGATGGTTAGACTTACTGTTTTTCTTTTGTATGAAATTTGGCAGTAATTAGATTTACTCTCTCTCCCCCAAAAATCTATATTTATAATTGTTAGTGCTGTAGTATCTAACTGCCAAATATGCATTTGAAGTTTTTGTCACAACCATCTAAGCTTAAAGAGACTGATGCACAGCCACCTTTCCTTTGATGTGTGGGGTAAACTTGCTGCTCTTCAGCATTCTCAGCTTTTTATCTGTAGGTTTGAAAATATGTTGCTGATACCTGGAATGTGCATATTTTTTAGGCCGAGTGTCGAAGAAAAAGGTATAGAGGGAAGGAAGAAAGTTTGGAAAGTTTTCTGAAAGTGAGGCTTTCTTTGAACCTGAAATTCTGATCTCATACTGATATAATACAATTTAAAAAGTATTAGTGAAATGGCAGTAACTGCACAAATGGTGGTGGTGATTTGAATCTCTCCATCTAAGCTTGCATAAACTGAGGTATGGTTTCAAGAGTAGAAGTGATTAAGGCAGGAAGTTAATTCACTGTAGCTTTGGCTTTGGGTACTCTACTGATTTTATCCAGCGTTGCTCTCTGCCACTGTTGAAAGGAGTCTTTTTTTTCCCCCATTATATCCTCCTAGTGTCCTATTTCTGCTTCTCTTTCTCTTTTTCTTTTTTTTTTTTTTTCTTTGTAGGCCCAGCAGGCCAAGCAATTGGAATTGACCTGGACAACTAAGTGAATAAAAAACTGATTTCATGGTCTGAGTCTGAGGGTGGTGGTTAAGCATCCACACTGTGGAGTGACATGGGAATCTCCATGGGGACCTGTCTTTAGCAGTGACTGGAGCAGGCAATGTGGTGCACTCTTACCATGTTTGCAGGTGACATTAGGATGGGGAGAGTGACCAGGTGATGGCTTGAGGGGAGGCCTGGTATGCAGGGATTCCTAGAAAACAGGAGGAGTGATATGTGAAGAAGATGAAAATGTTCAGTAGGGAGAAATGCCAGGTCTTGCACCTGGGAAGGAAGAGCTCCTGGCAGGAGCATAAGCTGAGAACAGAGGGGCTTGGGGGAGCAGCTCTGCAGGAAAGCCCCTGAGCCTGCCAGCAGACAACTCCCTGACAAGGAAGGGAGTTGGCCAAGAGCATCCTGGGCTGTATCACCAGGCACACAGCCAGTAGATCAAGGCAAGAGATCTCTCTGTCCTCTCTGATTATGAAGCACCCTTTGCCTTACATTGAATTATATTGCATCCAGTTTTAGTTTCCTGTTAAAGGAAAGTTGCTGATAAATTGGAATGCTTTCAGCAAAAACCATCATGATGGGCACTTGCCCTTCTAGGAGAGTCAGCTGGAATTGACCCTTCTCAATTTGGAGAAGAGGTGGACTCCCAATGCCTATGGGGGTTATAGACCAGAAGACGGAGTTGGACTCTGGGCAGTGACTAAATTGAAACAGGAGTGAATCAGATTAGATAGGTGTAGAAGCTTTTCTCCATTACTGGGTGATGAAGAGGTTATGTGATCTTTTGTCTGCAGAGTTTTTCAATTACTGAGTACCAGGGACTGACCTCAAAGCTGAACCTATTTTGAAGTATAGTTTCTGCAAGAACCTCCTGAGGCCCCTTCCAGCCTGAATTACTCTGTTTCCATGATTTTTGGTTGAATTTCCAGATTCCAACTCTAGCTGGAAAAAAATCCTGTCAGCATTTTGGTGGCAGTAGAGGGAGAACTTCCTCCTTTCTTTTAGTACTGAAGATATACTCTTCCTCCCTGAAGATATTCTTTAATATTTAAATTAATCTCTCTTACTCTCTTGTAGTACACAAGGGGAGCACATGGGGGGTTATTTTGATTTAGTTAAGGAAGAGTAGTATGTCCCAGCAATTGACCTTGTTTTGCTAGCTGATGATTAACTATACAGTTGTTGGGGCTGCATATAAACCTTTGAATGTCTTTCAGGACTTTTAAAAAGTTATTTTTAAGGAATTTTTTATTAAATAGGAGTATTGTTCTAGAGACTTGCTTCAGTTATTTTCATTTTAATTGCAGAAACAAGCAATTCTTCCTCACAGCAAGCTTGACTCATCATATAACTATAAACAAAGATCTATATGCAAAGTTTAGGTGGCATGGACAGTTTTCTCTTCTTCTCAGGCTTACTAACACCGCCATTTTCTAACAGCAAATCCCATAAATTAAGTGGAAGAGGAAAAAAAGTGTGTTCATCACATTTGAAAGTGGTGATGCATATGTAAAATGAGTGAGGGTTACAGTTTCTTTCCGGTATCCATTGCTTAACTGAGTCAGTTAAGTCTCATTTACATCAGATAGGAAAGTTGCAGTGCTGTCCCTGAAAGTATCACCAGATCACTCTGGTTTTCAGCATTACAGTAATTATTTACCACTAATGATTAGAAAGCCCACATATAATAAATAGACCACAAGTTTTAAAAGCTCACTGGAGATGCCTATTTTTGCTCACTAGGATTTTTCTTTTAAATAATGAAATATTTCTTGTAAACCAGGAAAAGTGCTACAGAACAGTGTTGTATTAAGTTTTGCCCAAGGCCTAAAGGGGAGCGTGTAATTTTCAAAATGTGCTTGTATGTATATATGAAGTATTCATCTTTGGAGTCGTACCTAAGAGTTTTGAAATTATATTTCGCTGAGCAATTTTAAATAGTGGTGGTTTTTTTTTTTTTTTTTTTTTTTTTTTTTTTTTTTTTTTTGTCTCTCTAAGCATGGAACAATGAGGTCTGTATATGTAATCACTATATTGTTGCATAAAAATATTTGTTCACTCTGAGCTATCACTTGTCTTCCCTTTGTGAGTGCTGAAATGTGCTTGGCTTGGTGCTACTTTATGATTTCCTGTAGGTACCTTCTATTTCACTCCTTTTGATAGAAACAATCTCTCCTTGGATGGCAAATGAAATTCACTTGTGCTGTAAATCAAGTCACAGATGTGAAGAGATCTCTAAAAGTTCTGCAAGGTTGTTGCCACTTTCCTTTTAATGGGTGTTAAAGGCCTGTTCATTGCAAAAAGCTGCTTCAAAAGCAGCTCTCTGGAGGTTTCTTTGGATGTGGAATTCTTTGTGTTACCATCCACCAAACTTAGATTCCTCTCTTCTTTTTGCTCTCCAGTTTTCTTTCCAGGTACAGGTTTGTGTGATTGCTGGGACAAACAATTAATTGTTTTATTAAATCCTACTGTTAACATTGGTTTTATATTTTAATGCTGGAGCAGGAAATTGTAAAATTTTGCCAATGGTAAATTGCGTTGAGTGAATGGAACTGTTCTGTCTGGCCATGGTTTGTTCTACTTATTACTGAGCTTGTCAGATCATGCTGTGTAAAACATTTGTTTTATTTCTGAAACCACAACAGAAAATTTACATTGTTTCATGTTTAGGTTCAGAGTGTTTTAAGAGATGGTTCTAAGAGACATTTGGTTTCAGCTTCAGGCTCTTGGATCAACATTTTCATGTCTTATGTAAGAGTAGGGAAATAAATTTGCTTAAAGGTGGTGGATTTTCTTCTCAATTTTTAAATTTAAATTCTAACTTGAGGAAGCTTTTGAGATGAGCATAGGTGTCTAAAGCCACTTCAAACTCTGGAATATGGTCTCTGGCTTCCTGCAACAACTTTAAAATGGCCCATATTTTGTGCCTTGTCTGCAGTCAGATGTTTTTGATACATTGACCAAACTTGTGTTTGGATGCCTAAATTACTCAGAAAAAAAGCCCCAAACCCAAGGTAACTAGAAGAAATATTAATGCTTGAACTTCACAATCAAAATGTAACTTGTAAGGGTCACTTACTGTAATAAGCAGTTGTAGTAATTAATTGCTGGAAAGATTGGTGTGGTATAACCCAACTAGCAGCAAAACACCACACAGCTGTTGGCTCACTACCCCAAGTGGGATAGGGGAGAGAGCTGTAACTAACAAAGCAAAACAAGGAATTAATTCACTGCTTCCCATGGGCAGGCAGGTGTTCAGCCATCCCCAGGACAGACAGGAGTCTGTTACACACAACAGTGACTTGGGAAGACAAAACATCATCACTCCAAATGTCCCCATTTCCCTCTTCTGTTCCCCAGCTGGAGGTGCTGATCATGATACTATGTGGTATCCCTTTGGTCAGCTGGGGTCGGCTGTCCTGGCTGTGCCCCCTCCCAGCTCCTTATGCTTCCCAGCTTCCTCACTGATGGGTTTTGTGAGGAGCAGAAAAGGTCTTGGCTCTGGGTAAGCTCTGCTCAGCAATAACAAAAACATCCCTGTGTTACCAACACTGCTCCCAGCACAAATCCAAACCACAGCCCTATACTAGCCACTGTGAAGAAAATTAACTCTATCCCAGCACAAACATAAACATTTTAACTTGAATTTTTAAAATTAATTACTTGCCTAATTAAAAAATGCTTCACCTTGGCATAGATTTAAGATTTATTCATTCTCAGTATTATAGATGCCAAAATAATTCTGAATTGGGTTATAGTCTGACTTGAACCTGTAGCTATGTCAGGTGAGGCTGTGGGTTGTCAGGTGAGATGGGTGAAATTCTTGTTTTTGTTTTCTTGCTCTCTTTCTCCACAAAACCTGCCAAAACAGGGGAGGGGATGGGGGTGTCTACAGTGAGATAGACTTAAAGTGGGATTGGGTTTGAAGAAGTTGGTTACATCAGGGTATGTTGTTATATCACTTTAGTGAAAAGAACTATTAGAAGTGGAATGAACTACACACAGGCACGATTTAAAAAAGTAGTAGTGTTGCATTTGGAGAGAACTGTGGTTGCTATGAGAATGCAGGCAGGCTTCATTTTGAAATAGTATTTGTAGGTTGGTTGTAAAAATGGTTATTATTAGTAGAGCGGGTGAGGTCCTGTGTTGTAGGTAGTTATGTGAAATACTATCTCATGCTGAGATTCTGTTGTTGGGCTTTTGAGAAATACTTTGTAAACTACACTTGGTTTTGCAGCTAATGGATAATTTACCAGGTAGAAAGTTGCTAAATTTTAGAGAAGTTGTTAAAGGGTCTGTATTTTTGCATCCATTATTCAGAGAAACTTTCTGCCCTTTTTGGAAAGCTAGAGGAAGTACAGATTCAAGTTCCACATGTCCCAAAAATGCACTAGGAAGGCAGATTTCAGCCATCAAGATCCCAGGATAGCTCTTTTGGAGAGCCTGCCATTGTGTGACGTCTTTGCAAGCACTGGGATTTTTGCCCTTCAATTCTCTATGTGACTCTTTCTAGTATCTGCTTTTATTTCTTCCTGTCTTGTTTAAAATAGAAACAACTTTACATCTTATTTAAATATGCAAATACACTGCATTTGTTATCAGTATCTAAGGAGGTTAACATAATGAAAGACATTAGGCTTTTTCAGTTTTCTTAGGCTCATTTTGTAGTCTTAGACTGCAATTATGTTTAGTAAATTTCAGTTCAGAGAAAGAGTGCTTTTCTCCAGGACTTCTGTGAAAGTTTTAATAACAATAACATTGGCAAGAGAAAGTCAAGCCCAAAGCTGGTCAGCAAGTAAGAGAGAAAAACAGAGGAAGGAAGATGAAAAAAGAATGAGTAATGTTGACAGGATTGTTCTTAAATCGTGTGAAAGACATGAATGCGTAGTACAGAGGAGAGGAGCATAATTTTTTAAAGGGTTGAAGTAGAAGTGTATAATTCAAAATACTTAACATTCTGTCAAGTTACATAAACTGTAGTCTTGTTAAACTCATCTTTTCTTTGAAATACTAAAGGAGGTTGCTAAGGGGTGGGGGGGATGTCAAATGAAATGGTTGCAATGATGTTATGCAACAGAGTTAATTTCGACCTACGCTCTGCTTCTCTGCAGAAGAAGTTGAAGAAGAGTCTGAAACTACAATTGAGGTTGATTTGACTGATAAACAGAAACATCAGTTGAAGCACAGAGAGCTTTTCCTTTCTCGCCAGTATGAGTCCCTTCCAGCAACGCATATCAGGTAAGAAGTAGTAAATACAATTTATCTCTGTGTTCTGCTGGGTGGATTGCCTGCCAGTAACCCACTGCTGGGCTGCTCCAGCCTTGCAAAAGGGTGTCATTAGTCTTAGCTGAGTTGGGCCACGTTGTCCTGTGAACTGCTTTGGAAGTGCCTTTGTTTTTTTCCTTCTGTTACTTGATGTTTGAGCTTTAGAAGGGACAAGAGTCTCAGAGCTCTAGCTTGCCACTTGATAGCAACAGTTGATCATTTGGTGGAAAGTCAGTCTGTTACCACTTTGGAAGAGCTAATTTTTTTTTAATCATTCTGCTGGCCAAAGGAATCTTGACCCTTTTGGCTGGCCTGGAAAACAAATGGGTTTGGAAAGGAGACAGTGACTCATTGGTCAGATCTGCAGTTTAGGACTGCATACATGTAAAATTAAAATTACCCCAACTTCAGTAAATGGGAAGAAGTCATGACTGATGCAGATGTATTTCAAGTATTATTTTAAATTGCCTTTAATGCTGATGTAGGAAGCGGCTTGCTAAAGCTCAAAAAGTGTTTGTTGACTTATTTCAGTAAGTGACGTAGGTGCTCATGTCATCTTCTGTTTAGCAGTCAGGAAAACTTTTTTGTGTTGGAGTTGATGGTATGCTGAATCTAGAAATGGAAAAGCAATAGCACAGTGACAGGAGGGAGTCTAATCTTGTGTGAAACAATGCATTCTTACATTGCATTCTTAAGGAATTTTCTTTTTCTCATTACATACAGCTGCCCCCAGCTATTTCAGACCATAAATGTCTAGAAGCTACCCCAAAAAAAGATATATAATGTCCAACAGGAGAAGCACATTGTATGTGCATATTTATTTTCTCTCTTGTCGGCAAATCACATAATCACAGAATATTCTGTGTTGGAATGGACCCACAAGCATCACTGAATCCACTTCCTGGCCCTGTGCAGCGCCACCTCCAAGAGTCACACCATGGGCCTGAGAGCATTTTCCAAACACTTCTTGAGCTCTGTCAGGCTGGTGCTGTGACCACTTCCCTGGAGAGCCTGTTCCAGTGCCCAGCCACCCTCTGGGCAAAAAACCTTTTTCTAATATCCAACCTAAACCTCCCTTGACACAACTTCAGGCCATTCCCTTGGGTCCTGCCACTGGGAACCAAAGAGATGAGATGTTGCTTATCTCTCTTGCTGACAACACAAAAACTGGAAGTTGGAAATTTTTGTATTAATTTCTTGTGCTTTATTCAGCTACTTGTTCTGACTTTGAGAAAGTCATTTAACTGTCAATTTTCTGCTGCTCCAACTGCATGGAGATAATAATCCTGTGCAGTTTCTTTTACTCACTTTGACATTTAGATATTGAAATAAGGTATTCTCCTTGCAGAGGGAAGATTACATAGAAGAAGTATTGTAAATGTCTTCTCACCTCACAACTCAGGGAGCAAATACAGTAGAGGTTCTCTAGTACATAGTTCACAAGGAAGGCAGAAAAACATGTGAATTCCTAGTACACGCCACACAGCACAGCAGCCAAAAGCAGAGTGATGACTTGCATCTACTTTCCAGAACAGATGAATGTTGTTGGACTGTGCTGTCATGTGTTACTAAGACCTTTACCAGACAAATTCTGGAACAAACTTGATGTTTCAATAATGTTTTAAAACTCTTTAAAAAGAAACAGGAAGGCAAATACACTATAAAGTATTCCTTACTTAGCTCTTTAACTTACTAGTGTTTACATTCTGTGATTCTCAGTAGTTTTCTTAACTTTTATTAACTACCTTGTCCCCTAAAGAGGATAGAAATGTTGAGAGGGTGGCACTCCTCTAGCTTTCTTCCATCAGTACTCCAGAATACTCCAGGATGCAGATATCACAGCTTCTCTGGTTCTGTTTTCGTGTTTGATGACTGTTGTGGTGATCTTTTTTCCCTATCATCTATTTGGGATTTTACTCATTGAAACTATGTCTATTACCTTGTGTCCCATCACTGTGCTTCTCTGAAAGGAAGAAGAAGGTGCCATCTTAGTTATCTGTCTTTTCATTAGCTAATTGAACAAAGCAGTAGAATTTCTCCTTTTAGTTGTGATACCTCAAGAGTGAACAAATCCAGTTTAATATCATCTGCAGACTTGTTGAAAGTGTATTCAGGTTAATAAAGGTATTAAACTGTTTTTCCCAGGGTCAGCAACTGGGGAATACCCCCAGTAACCAGCTGCCTGCTCAATTTTGTATCTCTCACCATAGCCTTTCTAGTCCAGTGGTGTTTTCAAAGCTTATTGTCTACTTCTCTAGTCCGTGTGTTTGCAGTCTGCTTGAAGGACACTGAAACACTGCAGGCCTTGCTGAAGTCAGCTTCAATGACATTCTCTGCCAAGCCAGTTGCCTCCATACAGATAGTTAGGGGATATTTGTGCAATAAAAACCAGGGTAACTCCATGATGTGGGCCTTTGCTCTAAGCACCTACAGTTTTAGCACTTAGGAAGAACTAAATTTACAGGAGTAAATGGTACAGTGGTACAGAGTAGAGATTGGAGGTTGGCGATCAGTTCTCTCAAGAGTAAGAACATGAAAACTCAACCCCTCTGGACAGAAGAGGAAAAAGTTCAAGTCAGTTTTAAGAGAATGGAAGAGGTTTTTGCCAGGTACAGGTCTTGAACTTTTTCCCAACATCTTCAGCCAAGACTAATTGAGACTAATTGCCTTTTTTGTTGTAATTGAAAGAGTAAAAGAATTTTACCTTGTATGTTTTTACTTAGTTTTTACTAATAAGGTTTTACTGCTTTTGGTTTTTTTTCTTCTTTTCTTAACCTTTCCATTTTTATATTTTTCAAATGAATGGCAGAGAAAATTATACTCATCCCCTCCAAAAAACCCCCATCACTAAGGTTACTTTTGTTCTAATTCACAATTCCAAATATGGTGATGTGTCATTTATACACCTGTTGCTGTTACTTCATAGTTGAGTTACAATGCAGTTATTTTAGTGGTTTACATTTCTTTGATGTTCATGTCTAATTTGGGAGCTTTTTGGTCTGCAACTCTGGGTTTTGAATAATTCTGATGTAATTTGTTTGCTTTCGTATTAGTGAAATACAGTTTCATCCCTCATTCTGATAATTTAATTTTATTATGTATACATTATATGTAACTGTTTTGACGTGTAATTTGTTTTGTTAGAAATGCTGGGATTTTTTTAGACTTCTTCTTCTCTCCCCTTTAAATCAGATGTCACTATGCCATTTTAGTAGCTTTAGGGAGCAGCATAAATTTTGACATAGGAAAACCCTGAAGAGCCAGATTTAGAAAAGAATTAGAAGCGGATAGTGTAGTAATTAAATATGGCAGTGGTGCATTGTGGATAGAGTTCTTGCAGTGGAATGTGTTTCAGGAGGTGGAATTTCCCAGCTTGTTCTGGAGTTCACGGTGTGTGGCACAGAACCGGCTCATATCTTGCTGTGGCCATCAGAGACAAGGCTTGTTACCTTCCTGCCTACTTGTGTAGTTACAAGTGAAATTATTGCCTCTCTTGTCTTATCCAATGTGTGCAGCCAGTAACACCCCTCCAGTGGATTATCTCCTTCCTTCCTAATCCCTGCATGTTGCAGTTTTGCCAGGCTCTGTAATCCCACATGTCCTTGTCACAGTTGTCCTGGCAGCTGGCCTCCCTGAGCCACTCTCCTCCATTAAAGCCACACAGTGAATGCACCCAGGATTGGTGCAGGTGCCTCCTGTAAGGTCTCCCCAGTCCCAAGACAAGGGCTGTGTTGAGCCAGTGCTGTGTGCTTGGGGTTTCAGAGGTTTGAGCATTACCAAATGCAGCGTTTTGGAAAGGCATGAAAAGTTACAGAGGGAGGAATGGTGAAAGTTGTCAGAATGTTGAAATTATCTGTCAGTGTTGCAAAATTAACCATAGAACTTAGCATGTGGTAAAAATGGGTTCTTGTATAAAAATCTGCAAATGGTTATCTTATTGAAGATGAATTGGGTTATATGATTTATGATTTGGGCTTTAAATTTGTTTTTCATTCTTAAGCTCTCAAGAGTTAATAGGTACTGAACATGTTTAGATTGTTGTAAAAGATGCATCAGTCTAAGTTCATTTGTAATTGCTCTAAAGTTAAATATTTCTTACAAATTGTGTAGAAGAATTTATTTATTCAACAAAGTTCATCTTATTATTTCAATATCTTTGCTTATTTCTTTGCTTATTTGGTGTTCCAGTCTAAGGGTTGTGGAGTTTTATCATCTTATCCTGTAAGATCATGATGATATTTTAAGTGTTTGGAAAGCACACATAAGCCAGGCATTCTCAGATTTCATATTAAAAGCAAGTGTGAATCTTTTGGGCTGCTTTATACTGCGATGAAAACCTTCAACCCCTTCAGGGAAAAAAATGAAAATAATACTATTTTTCTTGCACTTCATTTTACATGTGTCAGGTATCTGTACATTATGTAGATGTTTGTCATGATGGGGTTTTTTCAAATAACAGTAGTAAATTTACACCTTAGTCTTTAATGGGAAGTATTTAATCAATCTGTAATTGGATAAACTAAGTATTTCTTATGTTTTTTAGCAAATTCTATTTGTTGCTTAGCATAAAAAAACTCAAGTTTTTTATGCACCTATAAAAAAAACTTTCTGAGCATTGATTCTGAAATACTCTTACATGTATTCTTTATTTTTCAAACTGACAAACAAAAGGTAAAACCAAGAAAAGAACCCTCAAAAGCATCTTAAGATGATCTTGTCTTGGTTTATTACTTCTGTTCCAACACAGAAAGGACTTCATGAACCTTTTAAAAATTGTGATTGCATAAGATAGTTTTATTAGAAGCTGATTAATATGACTGGGGAGAATGTATTTTTGCAAAATGCCTGTGCATATGTGACATTAAAGAACATCCAAATAGTTAGATCATAAGCAGAGTTCTTCAATTTTTATTAAGGAATTTGTGGCCTCTGCATATTTTTACATGTAAACGTACAAAGAAGTAAGTGTATTTAAAGTACCAGTCTATAAGAATCTTAGTTTCTCTCTTTTGACATTATTGTGATCATTAATGGAATTCAGAACACAGCATTATTTTTTTTTCAGGGTGGCGGTTTGTTTGTTTGTTTTTGTTTTAATTTTTTGTTGGTTTTTTTCTTTTCATTTTAATTGCTTGTTTGGTGATGGTGGTTTTTTGTTATTTTGGTGGCTGTGTTTTTGATTGTTAAATGGTACCCTTGCTCTTGGGTAGACTAAAGAAACTTAGGTACCACTTTGTAGACATAGCAGAAAAAGTAGTTTAAGAACATGCAGTTTGTAAGGGTGCGTCATGCTTACAAACTGTAACTGTATGGTGCTCTTTAGATGTGCTACAAATGACTCAGTTGTTTGAGGCATCAATATTATTGAGTCCTGATGAGATCATGAAGAAGAAAGAACAGCAAAAAAGAAAGTTGTGTGATAAAACTAAGGTATAGAGAAATACTTTTTCTTTAGAAAGGAAGGAATTCATGACTGAAGGAATGTGGGATTCCTTCACTCAGAACATAATAAATGGTCTGAAGCTCAAGACAGATATGGCAGGTCATTTTACACTGTTGCTTTTTAAGACAGGGCACTTTAGAATTTAGTGATATTACCTTGGGCTTTCTAGTTTTGGCATTCCTGGCAAACGAAAAGATTCTGCCTACAGGGTGTGTGAGTATATATACAAATTTTAGCTATTTTTAAAAGCTTACTATGAACTTTATAAGCCTGATTATTTTCTGGTGTAAATCAGACTGGATAAGGAGTGAATTTGTTTTACCATAGGCATGTGCTTACCTAATCATTTGGATTGTTAAGCAAGGTATTCTTCCCTTCTAGACTGAGTTTATTTGGAGCAAATGGACTTTTGAAGCATGTCTGACTATTTTATTCTTTTTTTTTCTTATACAATAGAATTCAAATTATTCTTACTTGAATTAAAATGAAAATTCAGTTCAGGAAAGAATCCTGGTTTTGTATGTGGTCAATAGCCAGTACTATTAACAGAGTAAGAAAAAGTGTATTTATCAGTGGAAAACTCTCACTTAAATATCTGAAAATCAGTACATATTTCCCTGTAGTGACATAATTACCGAGTTTGAGCCTTTCATAGGGTGCAAAACTCTTCCTTTCAGTTGCATGGAGTGATGTGTGTTGCTTCTGAGCTGCACAACTTGTAATGGATGTGATATCTTAAAGCTGCTCTCCAACCTAAATGGTTTCATGATTGTATGGAAAATCATTCCTAACCAGCCTCCTGTGGTTTTCTTCAGTTCATGTGCATCACTGCTGCTGTGCTAAAAGGAGACAATTATTTTACTTTTTGACATGAATTAGTCCCTAGAGAAAAAATATCAATATCAACTTGAGTTTGCAACAATCTAGTTTACAGAAAGTACATCTAAAATTATGCTTGTTTTGAAATCTCAAAATGTATAGTTTTACTGTGGCTACATTGAGAAAATATTTACCTTTTAATTACTTTTAAATCCATGTCAGTTGGGCATGATTGCTTCAGGAGACTGTAAATCTTACCAATTTGGAGTGCACAAAATTAGCATTCTAGCTCTAATTAAAATTAAAACTCTGATTTTTTTTTTTTTTTTTACTAAAAGCCACATGCAGTATCAAAATCCTGGGCGATCCCTATGATCTATGCATGTGTTTATATGCCAGGCATTTACTAGTTCATTTAGATGTGCATAAATCAGTTTGCTGTGCATTCTGCTTTTATTTGATCAAGCGTGTGTTAATCAGATAATATCAAGTTTATTGATTTATATTTTGGCCACAGATAGACAGTCTTGTACTGTTTAGAAGATTGGTATTATTTTGTCAGAGGCACAGATCCCAGTAGTAGTCACCTATCAAATTTTTGTTCTTTGGGTTTTCTTCCTCATGTTTGAGATGGCTCTGTAAATGAACAGAGTCAAACTTGAGCCAATTAATTATGAATCAATACAATGCAGATTTTTTTTTTTTGTCAGTTCTAGATATTGATTGAATATTTTAAAAGTCAAATTGTAGCTAGGGAGCTATTACAGGTTTAAATCACTATGATGATGTTTTTATTTTTTATTTTTTTTTGTTTGTTTGTTTTAGTGTTATGCCATAGCTTGCTCCCCAGTTAATCTCTTTGAAGTATTGAGAACTTGAAATTTGCTATAAAGACATTGGTACATGTCTGTCAGCATCATTCTGTGCCCCTTAAACTGTGCTTCAAAGTAAAATACACAAGTACTCTTAGTATTGGCTTGCTGTGACTGGGGAATCAATCCCATATAATTAGTAGAAGCTCTTTGGACTCCACAGTTCCCACTCTGGTTTGGTGATGATCATTGCACTGTAGGCTGCTTGTAAGGGATCAAGACTTGGCTCAAAGTGGATGTTTGATTGGAAATCTTCAAAACACTTTCCCATTTAAGACAGTTTAGGAAAAAAAAGTGTTGTCATTTCAGGTAGCTCTCTCCTCCTTTACTCAATAGCTATACATTTTCCCTCCCTTTTCTCCCTTTATACTGAATGTGCAAAAGATTACTCTGAAGTTCTGCACCTGCTCCTTTTTACCCCTCTTCATTATGCACCTTCATTTGAGTTTAATCTCTGATTGTCATTGAAGTAACAGCATATGTTAAAATCAAATCAGATTTTTCTCACAAGCATAATATTTCCTAATATTCTTTCCTGTTATTTTATTCTCAGACTGTCTAGCTAGTGACTCATGCTTCTGTGTTCCAAATGTCTACTGAGACACTAATATTTCTTGATGCAGATCATCAAGATACAATTGGTATATATCTGTACAAAATTATTCAACATAATTCTGTTGTTTTCAGGAGGGCAATTAATAATTGTTATTTCCAAATCTCTGGGCTCATGCCTGCATATTTTTTTTTTCTTTCTTCAGCTTGTATCTGAGTTAGCAATGCATATAAAGTTTCATTGACTTGGTGGGAGCCCAGAGCAATGAGTTCTGAGAATTCTTGCACTACATCATTGCCACCCAGGCTACATCTACATTCCAATCGGAGATTTGTTGGCTTGGTACCAAACCCATGAAGTTGCCTTTTCCATTCTTATCATTCATACTGGTTAACAGGCAGCAGTTATTTTGTCTCTTGTAATTTTTTTTCCTTTTTTTTTTTTTTTTTCCCCTCATACCTTATTTTAAAAAAAATTGTATCTCATGGGCTGTCTTACTTATCTGGTGAAAATGAAGAAATAGCCTGCAAGAACAGCAGAACAAGAATGCTTCCACTGGTTTAAAACTTAGGGCTGAAATGAACAGGCCCTGTAAAAGATGAGATAGTTGCTGTTGATTTTGATTAATTTTGATAGTTTTAAAATATAAATCTTTGCATCACCTTTTTAAAACTTTGATAAAGATTTTAATCGATATTTTTGATTACTGTAAGAAAAAGCTCATTAAAGAACAATTACCTAGAGTGCAGACAAGAAGACATTTCAGTGTATCTCCTGGGCAATTTGGTATTTTGCTCTAGGTTGTTTAACCAGATTATGTTTTTCATAACATTGTCTGGTATAATAACCTTGGTACAATCTTTTTTTATGCTGGTTAAATTCTTGAGCTGGTTCATTGCAGCAGATTAGTAAGAGCAGTCTTGTCCTTCTCTCATTTAAGTATTGATTGTTATCACTTTCTTGTCTGAAGTAAGTTCCCACATGTTTTTCATTCCTTCATTGGGTCTTACTGAAACATGGCATGTTTTTATCCTTAGGTTTCAAGATCTCTTAGGTCTTACCTCAGCTAACTGCCTGTGAAATCTCTCCTTCAGGACTGGCATGGTAACTGACATCTCACATAGATTGTTGATTTTCATGAGCTCCGTACTGGATTGTCCAAGACAGTCTGACCTATGAGTGTCTCACAAAGCTTTCGTTTATTTTTTAGAATTTAATTCTCCTTTTATTTGTTCCACAGTAAACAGCCTCCCACCCCTTCCCAGGAAAAATAGTCCCATAAACAAGGGTGGGGGGAAGGGGGAACAAAGCTTTATGTTCCCAGCAGTGAGATGTCTATCTACCATGATAACTGGTATTTCTTACCATTTCTTTTTAATCCTCATCATTGTCTCCGTGCTTTGAGGTTTTGGCTGTAAGTGGTTCGAGTTTTGGTTTTGGGACTGTATGGTCTGGGTTTCTGCTAGGGCTGTTGAAGAAATCCTTTCCTACAAAATCATTAAGGCACTTTAGAACTAAAGTTTTGGTTTTTTTCTGAAGAGTGTGAGTTTTATTTCTGTATTGTAACAGAAGGGCTTCCCTGAGGTATGGAGGTAGACTGTAGGTGTGGAAAAACAGCTTGTCGGGCATCCCTTAGCTCATGGGTGTAAATGATCAGGAATTGCCAACTCACTGGTGAAGTCACCTGGAACATACAAAAAAAAAATTACAAGCAGACGAAAGCTTCTAACAAATGAGAGTGAAGGAAGGTGTAGCATGTGAAAAGAGCGTTCACATGATTAATGCTTTAAAGAAAAAAGATATGAGTTGTGGCTCTGGTTACTAGGACAGGAGAAGAAATTGAATCCTCAGTGGTTTATATGATAGAAGCTGGCAATACCATGAGCATATATTTGAAGGCGAGTTTTATTTTCTCCTTTTACTGCAAGACCTCTAAATTACTTTTTGTTGCTGGCTGATTTAATTATATAATAAGTTTTGTTGGCATTGTTGTCTGCTTCATGTAACAGCTCTTTATTTGTGACCAGTTTAAATATGAAGTACATCTGATTCTGAAGGCAAAACTTAATCTCATCAAAATTAAGTTGTAATGAGGACATAAAAGCTAATGTACTTTTTTGTTTACTGCTATTTGTGCATTGTTGATGTTACTTAAACTTTCCCTCAACATTCCTACAAGATGTATTTTGCCTAATTCTGTAGGAAGTATAAAAAAAATTCTGAATATTTTTAATTTGAGAAAAAGGTCAAAATCAGACATGCCATCTTAATATTGAGCCCTTCTGATGCTGTTAACTAATAATTCACCTTGATGGTACCAATTAAGTCAAGAATGCTGCTTGTTGGAGGAATGCAGCATAAATCAGAGAATCAGAGTTACATAATAGGAAGAAGGTTTCAAATGTGGAAAAATAGTAGGCAACTCTTTATTTATTTATGTAATTTTTTTAAAATTCGGGAATTCTTTGTCATTTTTACCTGAGTTCAGTTTAGTGACACGTTGCAGGCAGGAGACTCCAATAGAACAATAAACCTGTGGCATTGTAGGCCACTAATCTAAATAATACCCAAAATATAAAGGCAGTAGGATTTCTGAAAGAAGAGACTATAATTTTATTTTGCTGTGTAATTGATTTTATAATCTGCTAAATGCAGCATACATTCTTGCATTTGTTTTTGTAAGTAGCTAGCTCCCCCTTTCTTTTCTCTGCCTAGTTTGGAACAGTCAGATTTTATGCTGTTATATTGATTATTTATTTGATATAGCTCTATCTGTCCCAGCTATCTGAAAAATTTTAAAAATATTAAGGAATAAAGCTCCAGAGCACTGTAAGGAGGCAAATATTATTTTTAAATCCAGAGAAGCTATGGGTTTTCAGATACATCCCTTAAAGAACTAACTCTTAAGTCACTTTGTAATGTGGCTTAAATTACTTTAATTTTTCTCCAGGGCATTTGATAATTAGTATTGAAGAACAGGTGAAAAGTGCAGTGGTCGTTGGAGAATATTAAGGGGCATATTACTGCAAATCGATATTCACTTAAGTTATTTCCTTAGCATCCATGATTGAGGGGTGCTGGACGCATGAAGTAGATGTTTGGTTCAACCCAGCAGAGCATTTGCAACTAGACAGAGAAGCTTTTCCTCTGATGGGAAAGAAAGAGAGGAGGAGTTATATAAACAGTAGGCTTTTATGAATTTGGTAAAGATTCTAAATCACTTATATGAAATATTGCAGGTTTCTAGATTACAGGTAACTGTAATAAAGAGAATCAAAAGTAGGAAGACTTCTGTAATTTACCTGTTTTCAAATGTGAGTTTTGTTATTGTTTTTTTTAATTTTTATTTTAGTGTCTACTGTAGGTCTAGTACAGTCTTCATTGAGACACAAGTCCATGCATATGAGGGATCATATATGCATACAAAATGTTACCTCTGTGTGACTCCAGCCATTAGGTGGTTAAAGTGCTGTACAAAGAAGTCATTAAATAGAAATTCACTCAGTTAGAAGACATGCTGCAGGGACTAATCTTGTATCGTAATGAAATAAAATGAATTTTTTAACGGACCAGCAATAAAAGATGAGGTTGGTCAATAGAGTACTTTTGTAGCCATGATGGCAGTGGAGCAGTGGATGCCTCTGTGGGTAATTGGAGTTAAATAAGGGCTGCAGTGGAGAGAGAGAGCATACTCGAGCTGTATGGAATAGAAGCAGACTGGAAAGGTAAACTCCTGGTTAGCCTTTTACATTGAAAAACCCAGTAAAATATTAAAATAAAGTTGGAAAACTGACTTCATGGTACAACGGAATTAACTTTTAGAAGTGAGTGCTCTGGAATTATCAAGACCAAAAGTTTCAAGAAAACCTTCAAAGAAAGACATGATAGGCTATCTAGAAGGTTTCCTACTTCTCTGCTCCAGGAGGATTTTCCTCTGCTGTTGTAGTCAGACTTTTCTTCCCTCCTCTTCCCAGTATTTATCTTTGGTGATGTGGTTCTCCTGACAGGTATGACAATGAAGGGAAATTCAGGACAGTAATGTGTGGCTTACCCCTCTTTCCCAGGATGTGCAGTGGCAATGAATAAGACATTAGCTGGCTAATGTTCACTTAATCATCAGCCATTAGCAATTGGCTTCTAATGCTTCTGGTTGAGCTTAGAGTCAGCACTCCCTGACAGAATGACAAGTTTTTACAATACTCATTTTGGTGTTATCTTAAAATCAAGAAGGTCTCTGCAAACCATTACTCTTTCTCCATTTCTATTCTGGTCTGTTCCATGAGGGAAGATGGGTGTTCTGGGCATAGTTCCTGTGGCTGGATGTATAAGGCCACAGGAATCTCCTGACAAATACTGACTAAACTAAGTAAAACTTTGGGGTATGAAATACAAGGTGCTGTATGTAAGGGGTAATAAATATATCTTCATATATATATATATATATATATATATATAAAATGGTAGTTCAGCTGTAAATTATAACATAAAAATGCAAGTTGTTAGCAAGGTGATTCAGCACACTTAATATTTTTCATCCACATCCATGAGTGTTTCTTTAAAATTCGTTAAAAATAATTCTGCAGATTATTTGCAGAGAAGTTGGAGGACTTTGAGGCAAGCCAGTGCAGGGGGAGATGGGGATGAGAAGAGGATGAGGGTGGTGGGGTCAAAGCCCATTTCATTGACTGCTCACGTTCCACATGGGCAGGTCTGTACCACTACTGAGCAGTGAGAGCCTGCACAGAAATGTGGTCATTAGCATTTTAATGTGGGCATAGAGGAAACTAATAGAATTCCATGATTCATTATTAAAAATACTTCCATTCAAAAGAGAAAAGTGCTTTGTTTTTACAGCCTGAAAAGTAAAGCCTTATATTATTTCTAGTTTGGGTTGTTTTCTAATTATGCACTGAACTTATTGGAGACAAATCACTTGGAGGTGATGTTTCTTTAATCCAGGCCTTTTTATTAATTGTGTGAATTTTTATTGTTTGTCATTGTACCTCTTCTCTTTTTTTGCTTCTCCATTACTGAAACTCTTCCCAGCTGGAATTCCAATGTATTTGAATGCTTGGATCAGTACAGCCATTTGTTTTGTTGCTTTTATGTTAATATTGGTATTATTAAAGTATGACAATGTTAATTTTTGTATTTTTAAATTTTTTATACATTCAGTGTAGAAATATTAAGTATGTCTAGCTTGTTTTCTTGTAAGTAACTCTTTACTAAAATTTAAACTTTTAACAAAGTACCTATTCTTGCTTATATTTGTGTAGGGGAAAATGCAGCGTTGCACTTCTGAATGAGACAGAATCTGTGCTGTCATACCTGGAAAAAGAGGTAATTGTGATTTCTATTCAAGTCAATGTTGGGATAAGTTTATTTGGCTTTCTGTATTTTTAACAAATAGGCAAACAATACTTTGAAAATTATATCTTGGGTGATAAGTTAGAAAAAATGTGTTATTCAAAACACTGATTTAAACAATATTATTGGATAAAATTGAATTGACACACTTAAATTATAGGTTTATTATGAGTCTGTTTGTATTTAGAAAATAATTATTTTGAAGTAATTAA
Source organism: Zosterops lateralis (assembly GCF_965231275.1). NCBI lineage: Eukaryota > Metazoa > Chordata > Aves > Passeriformes > Zosteropidae > Zosterops > Zosterops lateralis. The sequence goes on from NC_139764.1 coordinate 24,168,159, forward strand.
TATGGATCCTAAAGATGAAAATATAGAGATGTTTTCCTGTAGTGGATACTGAAGGGAGAATTCAGTGCTTTTTTTTTCCTCCTTTTTTTTTTTTTCCTTTTTTTTCTTCTATTGTATGAAAAGTATCTCCTCACCTTCCTCTGGAAGATACTTAGGATGCCTAGCTTTACCAGAGAAGAAGAAAATTGTCCAAGAATTTGAAGAATTACAAAATGCATAAAAATAACCATCTTTTTCTTTGGGATGTCTTAATATAACGTCAGGAAGGCAGTGTTTTCTAACTGAAATTAGCATGTCTTTATTTTTAAATTTCTACACCAAACCACTGATAATCAGTAAAAATATTTTTGAAAGCAAGACTTGGCTTATACTTATGTGACTATAACACATTTGCCAATGCTGTTTTAGTGCTTGAAAAGGGTTTACACAGACAGTGTTTTGGTTTTTTTTGAGACTAATTTATAATGGAAAATCAGTATGGTAGAGATACATAGAAGTGCAAACATTTTAAATTCAGAAAGCAGTTGACATCAATTCTCTTCAAATCCTTTGATATATTTTTGTGTATGAATCTTTTCATTATTGCTCTGTTTTGAAAGGAAGTCCTAACAATGAGAGGTCTTGATTAGACTTTTAAAGGCACTCATGAAACATCTGTATTCTGTAAAATAAAAATTTACCAAATCTGCGTTCTGTAAAGTATGCAAATTTCCAAAGGGAAGGTGTTACAAGTTTACAAACCTAATTTTAAAAATTATTATGCTGTTGCAAATATGTCTTTGTTTTTTTAGGATACTTTTTTTTATTCTTTGGTGTATGATCCATCACTGAAAACGCTTTTAGCAGACAAGGGAGAAATCAGAGTGGGGCCTAGATATCAAGCAGATGTGCCAGACATGCTTGTGGAAGGTAAATACTTGATCTTTGAGTAGTGAAAAAAATAAAAGTCCTCATATTGCATTATTGCTCATGCTGACTTTCTGAACTAAGCTCATACATAGAGGCAAGAAAAGTAAGATTGTAGGTCTTACCTAAATCATAAATTTTTGGTCTACCTACCTAAAATTGATGAACACCAGTAGATATCATGGAAAAAGAAAGGATACTTCAATAGCTGTTGAAAATATGTCCATTTCCAGTCTGTGCATAGGCATTTGATATTTGTTTATTTAATTATATGGTTGGGTTAGCTATTTAATATAGGCGGCATTGAGAGAAGATGTTAAGGACTAACCCGTTTGTAAAGTAATAACACTGTAGTAAAACAAGTGAAAAAGGTATTTCTTCCTTCTCTTTTAAAACAATGCATAGAGAATTCAGGTCTTTGTGTCTTCTTATTTCAAAAACTGTCTTTATTTAAAGCATCTTGTCTGTTTTGTAGCAGGCTTGAAACAATTATTTCTAGCCTTGGCATGGCTTTATAATCACTGATACTTTTTAAATTTTATTTATTTATAACCTATCACAGCTACCTTTGACTTAGTCTTTTGCTACATAGAACTGTTCTTTTAAACAAAATTTCAAGTAAAATATTTATTTAATGTTTGGATCACATTTAAGAAGCATGAGTAACTGTGTCTTGTTATGTTTACAAGTGTATTTGCTAATTAAATTAAAAAAAAAAAGTTTCTTTGGAAGTATCTAGCTTTAGATAGCTTTCAAAAGTCATGGTACTTATTCTTTAAAAAGAAAAGATTATGTGTGAGGAACATCATTTGCAGTAAGTCCAAGGAGTTCTGAATGCCCCAAATATGTATGTTTGTAACCTTAAATGTTGTGTTTTCTATTCATCATTATCTACTTTTTTTTTCTGCTATACTTTTTCTGTTGCACAAAACCTCCCATTATTACTAATTTCTACAGAACTTATTTAATAAATATATTACGCAAGAATATTATGATTTCTGGCAAATGGCAGATTATTTTACAATGAATGCTGTTTAATAGATCAGCTGCATTATTATTCTGACTTTTCTTTTAATGACCACAAATAGACTATAGGAAATCATTTCAGGTTTGTTTACATAGTGTACAGACTTGTTTCAGAACAGGTTTATGAATAGATTATATCCATTGCTATTCTTGCTGTAAAATGTACCTGCCATAGGGAAAAAATAGTCCTGTATGTGTTCATATGCTCAGGAGGAAAGTGTGCCAGAGGGCTAATGTGAAAATGGGTGTCTCAATGTATGTGTGAGGCAACTGGGAAGTACTAATGTGATTCCCAAGTACCTGGTTGAACTGTAGGGCTTTTAGGATAAACTAGGGTAGTCTGCCAGGCAGGAAGTCTTTTCCTACTGAATTCTTCTTACTTAAATTACTAAAGACAGAGGCTAATTATGAAATAGTGAATATTACATAGAAAGGAAATTTTTTTCCTGTTCAAATTTTGCTTATTTGATTTTTTTCTAAAATTACATCCATATTCATTTAAACTAAAATTACCAAACTCTTCTGGAGCTTAACATTTTGAATTAAATCCTTGGTTTAGTTAAAATGAGTAGATAATCTCTTGCACATCAGGAAGATAGGATTTCACTGTGTGTTACTGCCTTCTTTTCTCACACCCCACTAACCCCCAAAATGCAATAAGTGGTGCAGTCTTCTTCCTGCCTTTAGTAGGAAACAATAATCCATCAGAACTGAGAAGCACAAAGCTGCCCCCAAACCAAGGATCTTGTTGGTATGTGGAGCACTTGAGTTGGATCACTCATTTCAAGTGTGTGGTGGAAAAAAGAGTTTGGTTTTGGGAGGATAAAAATGTCTGAATTATGGTAGTTTGGATTGACTTTTTTTCTAAATGTTTCCTTAGCCCTCTGACCTCCAAGGAAAAACAAAAGGTGATTCAGCTGTTGCTGTGTCTTTATGTAAGCTGACAGCCTGGAAGTTAATCCATTCACTGTCAAGCCTTTTATTTCATGAAAACAAATCCAAACAATGTTTAAAATTATTAGATTAGAAAAGTTATATTTGGAAACTATGGGATTCTGTGAAGACTTTTTTTCTTTATGTACATTTTTCAGCCTCTAATGGTAAAAGTGATCTGTAAAGTGTAATGTTAAAAGTGATTAAAAGTGTAATATTATAGTGATCTGTATCTCCAAATTATTATGCTCTAATGTGTAACTTTTTAAAAGTGTAGAGCCCATCACCTGAAATTAAAAGGGAGAATTTAGGCAACATCTTGTCAGTTTGGAAAGGTCAGATTTTACATCATCAAGTAATAGCATTATTAGATGATATAAAATAAAAATAAAAAGCATTCCTGAATCTGTTTACACATACAACTTTTTCTGTAATCTAAAGGAAGAATAGCTTTTTGAAGGTTGATAGGCATATTTTATATTTATAGAAAATCCCCCAAACAAAACAGACAAATCAAATATTCACACACCATCAGTTGTTTTATTTTCAAAGTTACTGGCATATAAATCCAATTCAAATGACTAAAGTCAGTTAAGATTAGCTTTCAGAAGGCTAGTCACAGCATGGCTGAAAAGTGAAAAGATATTCTACAAACATGAAATTAATTTGTTGTTAAAACACTGATGAATTCTAGTAGATTAAAACTTCAAATTGCTTGCACTTTCTCCATACTTATAAGTGATAACTTATGTTCTATCTGAATGGACTGTGGTGGATTTTGGGGTGGGTTTTTTTGTGTTTATTGGACAACTGTGTGTTTTGTGTAGGAAGAGATTTTTTTTTCCTTGAGTTGATGTTGCCAATTTTGCATCCTTGAGTAAAATGTACTGCAAACCCAAATGATTGGGTCAAACTTCAGACAGTGCAGCATGCCTGCTTCTCCCTCCCCCAGGGGTGTATTGGATAAATTTATATTGCTCTTTAATTTTTGAAACAAAAAGAACATCTCCTTTCAAAAGACTAAAAGGTTTATTAAAATCAAGATGCATGATAAAGTCTTCCAGACTCAACTGTTTTCTGGTTTTCCACTTTAGGATACATTGAATCATAAATCTTTTACACAATTGCAGTAAACAAATGTAAACAAAGTTTAAATTTGGATGGAAATGCGTAAACCTTGTAAATCCATGCCACATTTGTTTGTAATGTTGTAACTAAATCACTTAGATCACACATTTAGTGAAGGCTGTAACTTTGGAGAAAGACCAGAGCAGATTTCTTTCCGCAGTCTCTTCTGACTTTTGTTGTCACCATTCTTGGGAGTAAAACTTGGGAGTAAACGTCAGATTTGAATGATCTTATGGTTATGTGAAGTCTTTTGTCCCCTCAGTGCCAAGTGTTACAGTCTGTCTACACTCTAGTTTGTAGATTTTTAGTCTGTTTAGTTGCTTTAAATATGCTGGAAGAGAGGTGACTGTTCTACAGCATTGACTCAAATTCTGGCTGGAGGTTACTGGAGAATGTCTTGTCTTTGTTTTAACAACACATTCTCCAGCGGCTTATTCTGTGGATGTAGCAGCTTGTTTTCACACCTGTTTCTAGCATGAGGTAACATTCTTCTCCTCTCTGCAAAGCAAGAATAAGGAGGCTTATCTCTGAGAATCAAGAGCATGAATTTGGGCAAGGAGCATCTAATTTCCGTGGAGCATCCCTACTCCACAGTACAGCAAGGTGTCAAGGTATCTGCTTCTCTGCATGTGATGGCCGGAAGCTGCTGAGTGGTGCACTCACCTACAGTATTTGATGAACAGCTTGTAAAATCTGTGACTACTAACTTCAATAAACAAAGATGTAAAAGCCCTAAACAAACAAAACCAAAACCCTAGCCAGTGTTGGTTTAGACAAGTCATTATTATATTTGTTACTTGGTTACAAGACATATTTTTGTAAATTGTTCTGAATATGATCAAATTGTTGTCACCTTGAACTAACAGATTTTATTCAGTCATGTTTTGTGTACAGGGAGTTTGCACCCAGGCAAACTAATTTAGATTCTTGGTAGACTTTTATATAACATTGATTCTTACTTGTCTCACAGCTTTAAAATCCAAATGTTTTTCAATTCTGGCATTTCAACCAGTGTGTCTCATGCAGTGGAACAACTGATGCAGTGACAAGTTGTTTTACATGGTTGGCCAAAAAAGCAGAGAATGAGAGAGAGAAAAGTGGTAGTATGGCATTAGGGATACAGTTTACGTGGTAGGGTAATGCTTAAGAATGGGAGAAACTGGAATTTTTTTTGCTCTGTAGGAGTTCATCTAATGCATTGTTTTTCCTGTCACATGCCTACTCTGCTCTTTCTGCCTCATGCATGCCACTGCAGCTGTCACACAATTTAAATGCATTTGCACAAAATAAAATGCATGACAGCTTAGCTAAACAAATACAATTGAAGTAATTGCAAATAGGGAAGCCAATTGTTTACAGTAATCTCATTGGCCAAATTAGTAATTTCTTAAGTAATGCTTTCTTTCATTCATTCATGGTGTTGTGACTCGAGTGGAAAGGCTGCAACTAACTCAGAAGAGGTAAATAATTGTTCTTCTGTCTCTCAAAGCTCTATTAAAACTTCTGAAGCAAAGGATATTTTCTAAACAAATCTAACAAAAAATTTTATCATGACTTCATCCTGGGCATGATATGTAAGTCTAGTGAAACTTTCTGCAGTAATTCTCTGGAAAAAAAAAATCCCAACCAAAGAATTGTCTTTTCAAGGCAATTATTACGATTTGGAATAACAATTTTCTATGATTTTTTAAAAAAGTAATTTATCAAAATAAAATTTCTGATGTTGCATTTGATTTTGTGTACCAGGATGTGGTAGAACAGTGTGGCGCTAGGCAATGTAATAAGATGTTTTAGTGTTGAAATCAGCATTTTCAAAAAAGCAGCTGAGCAGTGTGGGAAGGACCACTCTGAATCAGACCATCAGCTATTTATCCCTGCAGGAAGGCTTGTCACTTGGAGTTTCTTAGTTTTCTTAAAATTTGTTTAAAGCCTATTAGAAATCCAATAGGCTGTCATCTTGAGCTTCCTTATAAACCTCTATGATCCTTTTTCAGCACTTCAGGATTTTTCTTTATGAAAAGCCTGTTGACCACTGTGTCTTGGTTGCAATTTTGATTAATTTGGCTGGCATAGCTGTGAGCCTTGACTATTCTTAGCTGCCCACATTTTTTCTTTAGCTCACATTCCCTCCTTTACACCCTAGGCATAACACAACTTGGTTTGAGCTCGATTAGTAGCCATTCTATTCCTGAGATACTGTAGAAATCTGGAGAGACTTTTCTCCAAACTCAAGTCGCTTCCTACTGTTCGTAGTGTATAATTGTTCTCTAACTTCTCCTAGAGATGCATCATTTTAAGGTGTATCTTTTAGGTCTCTCATGATGCATGTGAACCTCTCCACTTCTGCCTAGTCATCACAAATGCAGAAAATTATTTTGATTTCTCTCCCATCAATGAATTTCTCTTATTTGCTTCCTTTTTAAATAGATAACATTGTCAAATTCTTGGACTCTAGTAGTTTACAGACCTTTTGACACTATTGGTGATCTGAGAAGACTTTAGTCATTTTAATGTCCTCTGAAATTTGGACAATGTTGTAGCAAATAGAAGGAATGGAGGCCTGTCAGAGAGGGACACGGGATGATGGATGCAGGAAGGGTTAGCCTTGATTTGGGGAATGAGTTTTCAGTTTCCATGCAGAGGTGTATGGAAGAAGACAAGCAGCAGGGCACTGACAAGTATGATGTGGAATGATTCGGTTTAAAGGTTTATCTTTAAAAGGAGAACTGGCTGTTAGTCCTAATCGAGTTGCCGCCAACCAGCAATGCCAGACTGTTTGCAAGTCCTTGTTTTAATAGCCTGGAGGGATGCTTAGGGTCACATACTAATGGTCCCCTCCCAGCTGCAGTCCTGTTCCCAGCCCGGTGCTGCTTATCTCTTGCATCTGGGTTTAAAAGGAAGCCCAAGGGGACTCTGGCCATTTAAAGCAATACAAAGAGTGTGGAGTGGGCGAGGAAGAGGTGTACCCCCTACTAAGACATACAGAGGAGGAATTAGAGGCTCTGAAATGGAGGAAGAAGCAGCCTGGAGGAAAGATGTTCTGTTCAGAGCTTTTTTTCCTCCTAGTAAATAAAAATGTAAATTAAAAGCTGGAATCCTTCTTGCACACCTGAAAATAAATAACCTGTGAGTGCCTAGAAATAGCACTTGCTGTGCAGCTGATTTCGTTTTTGAAGCCAATCTATTTTAGAATTAATGCAGTTCAATTAATTGAGTGCTCAAAAGGAAGAAAGGGAGCAGTTGGATAAATTTAACCTACAAATTTTAGATGACATACATAGAAATTATTCAAAGTTTATAAAAGTTTTTTCTGTTTTGAAAAAGAATGAATTAATTCCTTCAAGGGTGCTTTCTAAAGTCTTCACTGTTTTTGTGCTTTTTACTGCAACTCCATTGTAAGAGTATGCTGAGCATCTGATTCACTTGTCAAAAGTCTATGTGCTGGATTATTTCTGTTAGTATTGATGTAGTTGCAATGATTTAATTCTATTGTGAAATGATAATAATCAGTCCTTTTTAAAACCGTTGATATGAAATATTTTTAAGAGGTTCTGTATTCAAATATTTCAATTAAAAATTGGGCAGCCAGATACTCAGAAGACAGATAATGTGTGTCTGTGAGAAATATCTGACAGGATGAACAAATATTGTGTCTTTATGTCCTATTGATTTCCAGAAAATATGGTCTGTAATTTGTGCTAAGTGATCACTTTTTTGACAGTTGCTGTATATGCACTGGACACATTAATACAGTAAGTAATTCTTAGAAAATAAAATCCAGAAAATGTTGCCTTTTTTCCTCAGTTCAGTGTCTCACAAGTATTATCTGTCTAACCATTTGTGTTTAACTGGCTTTAAAAAATCATGAGGCCTGATAATTCTGAGGCCATGTTAGTGTTTCCTTTGTGAGTGAAACAAAATGCCATTACAAGAATAAATAAGTGGAATTAGAGTAAACCCAGTTGCTTAGGTATGATCAAAAGAAGAGTTGCTTTTCTTGTGCACCCGCAGAAGGTGACAACAGCAGCACCTTTAGGCTCTTGGATCAGCAGCATTTGAGAGAAAGGTTTTTGGGAAAAAGCTGTCAACCATAAAGTTATTTTTGGATGGTGTTGAGGAACTGGTGCATCTACTCTCTTGCCTACCTCCCTTGTCCCACATAAAGCAATTTGGGAGTTCACAGTCAGTGTATAAAACCAGGTTTCTTGTCAATTCAAGATGACCTTATGGGATCCAGAGAGCAGAAAGCAAAGCTCAAAGTCTGAAATAAAAAATACTTTTAGGGGCAAGTACAAAAGGAGATGGTTATGCCTAACTCAGGTTTGTTTCTAGGTGCCTAGGAACCTTGTAGAAATTGATTTCACCAAGCTCAGTGTAAAATGCATTGAATTTTTATATTTGACAGAAAATCTGGTAAATCAGCAACAAAATAAATGAAAACTTCAAAATATTGGTTAGAATTATGGTTCAACTATAAGATGGTGGGTTTCTGTTTCAATGCACTTTTCAGAAGGAATGCATGGAACAAAAGATGTAACAAGCATATTTAGGAGTGCCTATTTGTGGAAACTGCAATAGAACACCAGACATAACAGGTGTGGTAGTGCTAACCCAGTAAGACTCACCTTTATGGTCAGAATAGAAAGATGTTGCCGAGACTTGATTTATCTCAGCTAAAAATGTATGTCTAAAATAGATCAGTTATTTAGATAAGATGAATCCCAACAAATAATAAGATTCCTGGTTATATAAGCTCAAATATATTTTGTTTTCAAATGGGGTTTCTGTTGGTTGCACTTTTGAATTAGATTTAACGTGAATTTTTTTTCTATAGTACCTTCTAAAAGAAATGAGTTGTTTGTTGAGGGTTAGCTAATTTAAACATGGTAGTCCCTTGTCAGATTTGAAGACTTTTTTTGTTATTAAGCTCATACAGTAAATTTTGCACAATTACTTGTCAAATGCTTGATTACCACAAACAGTAAAATACACTTTACAATGTTGTTCATGTCAAATTTTAATAGGATTGTAATATCCTTTACATCACTTTTGCCAATCTCACTTCTAGGCAGCTGAGTTATTGATTTTCATGCTGAGCAGTTAAAAGCATGCTTATAGAATTTTATCAGTTTTACTAGAAATTAAACAAAACACATGTAAATGGCCTCTTGATGCCTGTTTTCAGGAAAGACTTTGCTTCTGCCTAATCATGCATTTGCAAGGAAAATCTATAGTTCAGGGCTGTGGCCACATGTTCTACAGAAGCTCAATTAGATATTTGAAGCTTTGCATTATAAACCATAGTGTTTTATGAAGTGTGTTCAGTGATGTTATTTAAAAATACTTATTGCCTTCTGGTCCAATTTGTTGAGGTATTAAGTGCATGTATAATTTTGATCAAACAGACCAAATGTGGTCATGGAAGTTTCTGAGCTTCAGTTCTCAGAACATTCACAACTTCTATGTTAACAGTCCAGGAGAAAATAGAAGTGTTGGAAATTGTGCTGTTTATCATTTAGATTCTATAAAAGCTGTTCAACAGTTGAGATGAGTTGTGTGAGTTGTTCTTCTTGGGGATCTTTGGAGCAGGTTTTTTTTTTTTTGTTATTGTTTAGTTTCTTTTTCATTGGTTGCCCTGAATTTTTAAAGCATGTCTGCCTTTCCAAGTTTGGTTTATGCTTGAGGTCAGTCAAATTTTCGGTCTTTGTAGGTAAAGAGCCATGATACCCTGCTGTCTTTAGCTCCTTGAGGAGACTTGGGCTTTCGTTATTAGTGTTGTGTTTGTTATGAGCCTCCTATTTTTCTACAACTTGAAGGAAATGGTTAAAGTGGCCCTCTGGTTGCAGAGCAGCAGGAATGGTCTGTGCTGTGTTGGTGTGGCAGGTTGTGCATGATTGCTGTCAGAAAGATTTTTTTGCTAATAATAGCTGTAGAGCCTTGGCTGAGATTGTTCAAATACTAAATGAGTTGTCAGGTAGTCAGTCTTATGTAGGGTACAGTTATTTATTGTGTGCTGTGTATGTGCTTATTATCCCTGTGAGCACCCCAGTCACTTTTCTAGCAGCAACGTCTTGGTGTTTAATTGACTTTGCAGGTATTTTCTACCTCAGTAACTTCACCTAAAAGGACTCAGTGTAAGTTCAGATTTCTGTTTCTTTGCTGTCTGCGAATCTGATTTTTCTTCTGAGTTTATTCTGTAGAAGATGAAAAACAAATAGCAGATGCAGATGAGATGTGGTTTTTTACATTTGAATAAGTCAAAATACATTCCACTCTAAACAAAAAGTTCTTCTCTAAATTGTTTTGTTTACATTTATTCATACAAAAAGTCTTATTTCTCCTTAGAATGCTTAAGTAACAGGGAATTTGCATATTTTTAACATTAGGGCTTTTTTGCAAAACCAACACAACCCAAAACTGCAGGTCCATAGATTTCATGTTAATTTAGTCGGAATTTCGTTTTGATGTGTGTTTTTGTTTGTTTGTTTTTATTTGTTTGTTTTTTTTTTTAATGGTGGGGTTTTTTGTTTGTTGGTTTGGTTTTTCGTTTGGTTGTTTTTTTTTTCCTTTTTTTTTGGAAAATACAATGTCTCTGCATTGTAGTATCCCTTTTTCAAAAGCAAGTATTTTAAATGCTAATAATATTTATATGTAGTACTGTACTGTTATTTTCCTTATACTCAGAATAATTTTCACTGTGCTATCCTGAAAGTTCTGTTACCTCATGTGTTGTTATTTCAGGAATTTCAGCGAAACTGAAAACAGTTCTGCAGGGTTTTGAGAAAGAGGCAACCTCATTTATTCCTTCCTTCCATCACTGGGCATCTCCATAAGCCAGCTATCCTTGATGCAGAATTATGTAGAAGTTGGTCATTAATGTGTGGTTGAAGTTCAGTTTATTCTGAGCTTGAGTGTAATTCTGTTAATTTCTAGGAATTTAGAACATGATGAATTAAAGCTCTGAGTGTTTTGTGAATGCTTGTCTTTTGATCATCAGTGATTAAATTATAAGTACTGTAAAGCTGAACACTGAGAAATCTTTAAGGTCATTGGAGGCAGTTCTGCTTTGAAAGGGATTTTTCAAGTGCAGAATGATTAAATGTTTTTTATAAACTCGAGCTCTAGAGGATAAGTGGTGATTGGACTATGCATGTTTTATTGGCTTTAAAAATGCCCAATAGCAGTTTAAAAGCTTGTAGACAAGTAACAGGCCTTTATCACATATCTTTCATTTATAGTCTATGTATGTAACCTGGTTTTCATTTCTAGTCTTTATACAAAGGTCTTACATTCATAAATTTTTACCATGAGATTTGTGTAAACATATAACTCCTTATCTGAATAATTGAAATCTGAATATACCTCTGTCAGGCAAGCTAAGGCAGAAAGAAGATAGTTTTGAAATTGAAAAGTAAACAAATAATTTTTGTTTTGCCTACACTTTTCATCTAGTCTTTCTAATGTTATTTTGATCAGAGAAGTTATTTGCACATAGCTCCATTATATTTTTTCAAGAGTTATGTGTAAATTTTGAACTTCTGATTTTTTTTTATATGTACTGGTGAGAATTGCTAATGATAAAAAAATAATAAAAAAAAGAGTAATAAGAATTTTATGCAGGATGAATATGCTGACTGTTTTAGTGAGGAAATAATGTGCTTTTCCTCCAAGGAGAAAGCTCAGATTTTACATTAGACAGGCAGGCTTAATGTCTGGAACTTTGTTCATATACAGTACAAGAAAATTCAATGTGGTTCTATTTTTCTCCTCTGCAAGTTAGAGAAAATGTTTGCAGACTGTCTAAATAGCAGCATGAGAATGTGGTTCATGAACTGAAACTTCGTTTTCACTGATTAGTTGCCTCTTTTTACAATGATGGCACACAAACAGCGCATGAAACTATGTTCAAAAGATCCATTTAGGATTACCTGCAGGTAGTATACTCCCAAAGAGTTCCGGCAACAACCTGCTAAATGCTTTATCTGCCAAATCCATAATTTAGTGAAAGAAATTTCATTGTGTTGCATGCTGAACTCATCTAGGGGAGGAAAAGAACCAACAAGTACCTCTCTTCCACATCCTTGCAGTGTTAGCTAAGAGATATTCCTATTCCAAAAGTACAAAGTTAAAGCACAGAGGTGAAGACAATGAATTGACGTCTCACAAATGTGCTAAACATTAAGAACACAAGCCTTTACAAATGCCTTCACCTTTAGCTGCTTAGATGTCTGGTGAGTCTGAGGAGTTGACACACCTGGCTGATTTCAGGAGGTTGTATGAATAAATGTATTTGCTTACTAGGAAAAACTCTGTGGTTGAAACTCTTGGTCTGGTGTCCAGTTCTGTCCATGGATAGATCTACTGCCTCACTGTGACCCCACAGCTAGAGATTTTCTGTCCTGTGGAATTAAGGATCCAGCAGCTGGCACCTCTGTTTTGCATATCCTGAAAGCTGGATTCATTCAGAACACTGAGCACTGCAGGTGTTTAGTTTGCATGTTTGGGTTTAATTGACAGCTGAATTACTTTTTGAGAAGAATAAAAAGATTTTTTGAAAAATAGTGCAAATCGTGCCAACTACAAGAATAAGACTTTATATATCAGAAGTGTCTTTTAAATCAGATACCTAATCAACTGTTTGTCATGAAAAGTTGAATTTGAATTATTTCACTGATAACCAGTTTGTAAATAAAACCTAACATGGATTCATATTTCAGTTTCTTAATAGTATATTATATTGCTGTATTGTAGAGTATTTATTAAATTCAAATAATTTCACTCTAAAAAGCTGTTTATAGTTTATACTGAAGGCTATTTTGTTTTAGTTGGATACAAGAAGAGCATGGATTTGTGCTGAATCTGATGGACTAGTTATCGTTGGGGTATTTATCTGCAGGAAGTGAAATCTAAAAGACTAAGTAGATCTTTAATTTCTTGTACCTCATCTTAAATACATTTGGTTTACTTTTGCTTTGTAAATCCTTTCTTCCATTTTTTTAGAGGGACACATCATGCTTTCATTTGTCTAAAGTGACTAACTGAAACACAAAACTTTTAAACTTTTTTTAAAGAAAAATCTTACTTTTTATTAGAAGACAACCATGGGAAACAAGGAATTGAATGACTGATGTAGAGCAAACCAGATGTATTTCTGACCATCTGACTAATCTAGTAATTCCAATAAAATTAGTCATCAGGATTAGACTGGCTATAATAAAATTATAAGCAGTGATTAGAATAAGTTGGATATACTGGCATGTTATATCAGTTATTCAAAAAAATTGCCTATCACTTCTCAGAAGCTGTAATTGGTATGCTGCTGGTGGTAAGGGAAGGTGACACTTTTAAAACTGAACTCAGATGCACTGAAAATGGTGAAATTAAAACTCCCCCATTCCTCTGTGAGCTGGGTTTTGCAATACAATGAATTAATACTATGACAACTTTATCATCTGTTCAGTTTGAATATCTTATACTTTGGTGTCAAATTCAACAATGTAGAAGATAAATGTTGATGTGCTAACAGAGAAATTGCATCTTAAAATGGTTTGCTATGTTAAAAATCATATAGGATGTGGTTACAGGCATGATCAGCTAAGGATTGACAGCTCAAGTGAAACACAAAGGGTTGGCAATCATTATTTTGAAAGACCTGTTTATCTTATGTGATCCTCCTATACTGATGCTTTCAGCACAGGCAAAGGAAGTTAACAAAATACTTATTCCTGAAATTAAGTTTTCTAAGGTTTCTACAGCACTGCTTGACTGTCTCTGGTTTGGTCTGTTTAGACTTTCCCTCTTCAAGTGATTATATCCTGCCATGTGAGCAGAAAATTTAGAATTAAGTAGATTTTTAAAGTTCAGCTTGGCAGACTCCTTCTATTTTCTGGAAACCTCTGTCTACCATTGTTGCAGTGATATTTAATATTGCAATTATTATATGTGTTTAGATTGCTTTGGTATAGATATTCCATTGCTTGTATCCTATTTATGTCTACTGCCATTACGAAATACTGCTTGGCAATATTTTAGATTTACCTTTATCAAGAGTTTTAAAACACTTTATAGTAACAATTGTTTAATTACCTCTAATTGAAGTAAGAATTGTAGTATTGAAATTTTTTAATTCTTTTTGCAAACTCAGTTCAGAAGAGTGACATGTTTTGATTGAATACTGGTGCTGGGTTTGCATGGTGTTTTCTCTTTGTGAGAAGTGTAATCTACCTGAGTAATGCTTGATCTCCAGACTGTGATGTCCTGAAATGATTAACTAACATTAAAGATATTTAAAAACTATATATTAACAGATTGAAATGAAGTGCTCAGAGAATATTTATAAAATGTAGAACATCACCCACAATGTGTCTGTCACAGATGGAAGAAATGAATGTATTGACAGGTGTGCAATCAATAGAATAATTTTATAGATCTAAAATCCTTTCCAAGATGCCAGAAATTAACAGTTTGTCTTCAGTACAGGATGTGAAATAGCTTGAACAGAAGCTGAAGTCCCATTAGGCAGCCAATGCTTTATTGCCTGTGTATTGGAAGAAAGTAATTTACTATGTTTTTCTGAGAATATGACTGTGAAATTTGTTCCCGAAACATTAGCCAGACAGCATGATGCAATTCTAACTTGTATGTTTGCTAGGGATAAATATATACCACATTTTAATTTCTTTTCAGAATCAATGTGCTAGAGAACTCACCATATATAATGTGATTTTAGAAGAGCCAGTGCTTGGTTTTCAGTCTGCTTCCAGACTCTTAAGTATACAGGTTATTTCATGTCTTGATGATACTGTGCATGTTTAGACTGGCTGTTTTCATTAAGTCATAAGAAAGTGCACAGACTAAATGATTTTCTGTGTGATCAGAGAAGTACCTACACAGCCTAGATTTTCAAAGGGAGTGCAATGGCTCTATCTGACAACAGGTTTTCATTCTTGTAGTAGCTCGTAAAAGTCCCAGACAAGTCCTGGCAACCAGCTAAACATTAGTGATTTTCACATGTCCACTGAGGGAAAAACACGCTCCTATTCTAAAACATCAGGGAAAGACAATGATTCTGATTACTGTTGTCATGTCTCATGGCCACAAATGTGTTGTCTGCATCCCACAGGTAAATCTCCTCATGCTGGTAGCATATGTGGTGCTTCCTCCATCAGCCTCTGAAATGTTTTTTATTTTACAGGAGAAGTTATTGGTGTAGTAGCAAGACAAGATCAAGTCTTTCTTATGAATGTGAATCCTTGTACCAAATTCACACTTCACTGTTCTTCCATGCAGTACAAATGCCATACTCTTGTAATAATGAATATAGGGCAAAATAAATTTTGGAAACCACCACCATTGTTTCAGCCATGTACACGTACACAAATTGTTCTGTTCACATAAATGGACTTGGGAAATGATGATGTAATATATAGTAACTTTGTTGTGGTGCAGCCTTATATATTAATTTATAAGAGGAAAGAACTAGTCAACATATACAGCAATTTTAATACTATGATTTATATTAACAATACAGATAATGTAGTGGCTGAAAAGGTAAAAAATGCTTAAATACAGTAGACAGAAGTTTTGCATAATGATTTATTTTTTGAGGGCATAGAATACAAATTGGATAGAATTTAATTGCTAAAGCTGGTTAAGTGTAAAATTAATTTTAGTATGGCTTAAATGAAACAGTAACTTTGATATACTAGACAAGCAATTTAAAGAAGCCTTTGGTTACTTAGGTTATGGTTTCAACTTTATAATAACATTTTATTATGGTTCATTGATATTACACCTTCTAAGAATGTCTCCTTAAATTGAAATGCTGATGTTAAGGGAAGGTATTTATTTTGATGATGCTGCATTATGGAATTTAACTGGAAAACTGCTGATGATTGTTAAGTGCTCCGTGTGTGTGTATGTGTACATGTTTAAAAATATACAATGTGTCTTTTAAACATAGTGCAAGAACTACATAGAGGAATACATTGTGAGTAATAAGTGTTTTGTCCCATCTACCTTTTGACAGGAGAATTAGATGACAGAGAACAGGCAAAGCTGGAAGTAAAAGTATGGGATCCAGATAGCCCCCTTACTGACCGTCAGATTGACCAGTTTTTAGTTGTAGCACGGTAAGATTAAAATCCTCTCATAAAAAAATCATTTTCCTTTTTCGACTGACTGTTTATTCCCCTATATTGTGTTACTTGTCCTGTTTGCCATTTTGTGAGCCCTTCTCTTTCTCACAGTTAGCTAAAAGAGAAAATCAGACCTTTGTATACTTATTGAAGCTACGAATACAGGCAAAAGAAAAAGAAAGTGACTCTTGGAATATTGCTAAACTCCCTCTATATCAGGTTATAGTAGAATTTGATACTTTGAATGTAGATGTTCTTTTGCTTTCTCCTCAGAGTAAGTGATTTCAGTGTAAGTAATAATTCAGTCTCGTGTTTTACAGTACTTGGAATTTCACAGCATAAAATAGAAGTTAAGAATAGAAATAAAGAAATGAAATGGGTGCAGAAGTTGCCACGTATGCATGTAAGCTGAATAATATACAGTGCAATTATTTTGGATGAATATTGAACTAAATTTTTGAAGTCATGTATTTCATTAGCAAAAAAAAATCAAGTCAGTTCAATTTTATAAATTACCATGATTATGCAGATTTATGAAGACATGAAAGTACTTTGAATTAATAAATACCTTTAGAAATTGTTTCTCTACTTTTAAAAAAAACCCTTCAGAAATTTGTAGGTTTCTTACTGAAGGATGAGTCTACATTCATAGGATATGAGAGGTTTTGTCTTTCATACTTACAAAGGTACTGTTCTAATGATAACAGAGAACAGAGTTCACATATGGATTTTATCTTTGATAAATCCATCTCCTGTATTTTCGGTAACCTCCTTGCAGAGTGTAATCTCAAATCTTCTTAGGCAAATAATCCTTTTACATGGTTTCTAGTTTTTGGGTTTTTTGTCTTTCTTCCTTTTGAAAAAAGCATTTCAGGAAGGAAAAAAGAAAAAAAAGTTGCCCTATATTTTCCACCTTATGTGTATGGAGCTATGGGATGGTGATTTACTCATTTACAGTTCAGGTGCTGATCCAGTTGTATTTTTTTCCTTACTCTCCCACTTGTAATACTGTTTCCTTTCTATAAAGTACTAAAACTTTTTGTTTTGTTTTAGTTTGGTGTTTTTTACCTGTCCTTGTTGAATTTTCAAGCAAGACTGAGGGATTTAGGGATTAACACGTGTTCAGAAAGTCACAGGATCTGGTAGATGTTCCATAGAAATCAGGAATTTGAACTACTTTTCACCAGCAGTAAAACACCTGGAGGTGTATGACCAGGTTATTATGGTGTGCCCTAAAGGAACATCTGCATGAAGACTGTGAATTTTGTAAGAGTTCATGCATTACTTTAAAATTCCTCTACTCGCTCTTTCTCAGCCACTCTGGGTAGCTGAAGTAGTATTCTGAGGAGCCAAGAATGTTCCCAGAGGAGTGTAGTAGTAAGCAGCCTGCTGGGAAGTAACAGAGAATAATTAAATCCATACAGAAGAATATGCTTATCTCCTCTTGTTATTTAAGACATCCTTTGCAATGCTGTGCCCTGGCCAAGACTACTTTTTTTTTTTAAGTTGATACATTTCTTTAAAGATGGTTTCTGTTATAGTGGGTCAAGGCTGATTAATTGTAACTATCCAAGGTCTTGTGGTGCTTGGATGGCCACCGGTAATCAGGTATTACTCAGGTGCAGCTTTGTGGATGTTCTTGCACAGAACTCCATTCATCTTCTGAAGTCACTTTTCAGCTGACAGAAATGGTTTCCAGGGTCCTACATACTTGGATTCACAGGATGCACTAAGTGGCTTCTGAGACAGATTTTTTGATTTCTGGAAAAATAGTTCTGTGGTTATTTGGTGGCAGCATTCAATTCAGTGTGTTGTGTGGTTACAGGATTTATACTGGCGCATTATACAGGACCATTAAAAGCTGCTTGAGCAACAGTGGAGAGCTGGTATTATGATGTGGTGAGCAGTGCCTACAGACAGCTCTGCTGCAGCTTAGCTGTGGTTCACTAGGCATTGGCTGTGCCTGCTGGATTTCCAGTTGCAATGATCTTTTCTCTGGTTATGTTTAGTTCTGCAAATTTGAAAATATGACAAGAATAATTTTTTCTTAAATACCTTTCCAGGTGTGTGATTTTTGTTAAGTATGTGTATGCTATTGTGTTTGACACTTTAAAAGCATTTTCAAGTGATCCTTTCAAGTGATGCTGTGTCAAAGAAATTGAGTATTTCTTCTCATTTTTTTTCAGTCTGATCAGGCTGAAAGAAGAGTTGCTTTTGTCCTTAAATGCTTTAGCTTTTTCAATCACACAGGCAGCTTTGTTGGTTTTTTAGAAGGTGTTTAAATACTCTTTTTATTTGTGTTGCCCATTTACAAGTATATTTATGTTTTTACCTTGGACATGTAGCTTTCCCAGTCTTACAAGATTTTTTTACTGTCTCAAGAACAAGAGGCCTTTTTCTTAGATTTGCCTGGTCAGTCTGGGCCTCTCACTAAGCCTTACTATTCAATAATCTCCTGGGTAGAATGGTAGAATATACCTATCCTGTGCAGAAATTAGAGGTAAAAATGCCAAAAAAAAATTGGAAAGAAGTGGAAGGATCCATAAACTTGGCCTCCCCAAATAGTCCTGCCTGACACACAAATCTTGAAAGTACCTTATTCCTGCTACTGAAGCATAATTTGGATTAGGACTCTTGCTTAAGCTAGCAAAAGCATCTGTTAGGAGAAGCTTGAGGCCTCAGACTAATGAATTTTGGGTTTGAGTTGTCTTTTGAATGATGTTTGTGTTGTGACAATGAAAAGTCCAACAGCATTTTCTACTGCATTCAAATAAGATACCACTGCATCAACCAGTTTTCCTTCTGTCCTATACATTGGCCATGTTTCTTCTGTGTCTGCCAGCTTCAAAGGCCAGGAGTTTGAGAAGCTGCAGCAGTCATTGACATCTGCCCAAATTAGCAAATCGTTCACTATGCTAGCAATGGATTTGTAGAATTGAAACGTTTGGTGCTGAAGACCTAGTGTCCACACTGCACATTCTGAGCAGATTTATTTTTAGTCATAACTCTAATCAGATCCTGTGGACTAAATATCTGAGAGTGTGTGTAACTTCTAACAGGAAGTCAGTATGCTGTGAGATACTTTTTGTTGGTTAAAATGCAGTAGATAAAAATGCTGGGGACAGCATTCCTAATTTGAATTGATTTAGATACACCCTGTTTCCTCCAGTCATCAGTCTCTTATAGTTTCTAATATCAAGGAGTACTTCATTTCATTGTCAGATCTTATGTTCTTTTCTAATTCTGTCCCAGGTTGCACAGTGTTTGGAAATAAAAGTGTCTCTATTGTCTGTATAACATAATAGTCCTGTTTTTTTTTTGGCTTTTCAGAGTCAAAAATTATCCTGCCCAGTCTCAAATGCAGTAGGAGGTGTGGGCTCTGGTCTGGACAGATGCTGAGAACTGAAGAAATGACCTTTTTTAATTTTTTTTTTTAAAGTTTTTTTTCCATTTTCTAATTTGGGCTATAATTCATTGCATGATACATTTTAGGTACATTCTAGCTCCATTTATGTGCTTTATGATTCAGTGAAACCATTACGAACGCAGTTCTTTTATTCTGCTTCATCTAACTACATTACCAACACAGTCTTCTGGAAGGAATCTATTTCTAAATGAAGCTGTTTTACAGACATTTGTGGTCCCAGCTTATTTCCAACTAAACCAGAGTTTTGAAATCTAATTAAAATAGCCTTGAAGCATTGCATCTCTACCTTAAAATTTTGTACTTTGATTTCTATGACATTAAAATGGCATTACCTCTATCTGACATATTTCTCTTCATTTGAATGCCTGCTTAGTTTTTGATGTAAAATCATAGAAGAATGGAAAATTACTTGCTAGTCATGTTAAATTAGAACTTGATCCTTCCTGTGTTGTTCCCACTTTTCCATTTGCTCTAGGACAGTGATTATATTGATTTTCTGTTGGTTACTATGTTATAAGTGTTCACAGTATGTTGGTGTATTTGGAGATGTTCTATGATTGTTACATTAATTTATATTACAGTGGGACAGGGAACACAATGCAGTTTCATCTGGCACAAGGTATCTTTCATTATACAGAAGAAAATAATGCACTCATTAACTGAGAACCATGAATAAAAACCTTTAGGTGTGATCAAAAAGTAATGCTCAGTTCTTGTGAAATAATTCATTGTAGTCCATGGCTGTAGACCAGATTCCCAAAGCTCATAAAAGAAAATAAATACATAAAAGACATCGGTTTGCAATCTTCAGTATTACAATGCTTCTGGATTCTCTGGAGGTGTTGAGAAGTAAAAGAAATTGAAGTTCATTAAAGAGATAATTAAATTTAATGGCAGAATTGCAACATAAAATTATGCAGCAAGAATGGTAAAAAAATCTTGATGCCAATACTGCGCTCACAAAGCTGGATGTTTGCTAGCAAGGTGAATTACAGCATGTAATGGTAGGCAGATGGTTTGGCAGTAAAAAGGAAAAATATGTTCACATCAAGTTTACCAGGCATATCAAAATTTCTATGTTTCTGCCTGTCTGTCATACCTGGCTAGTGTATCTTTATTCCTTTGTGCATTTTGTATTACTGTACTTCTTGACTCAAATTCATTTAAAAAGAACTAATTCAGACTTGAAGCTGTATTTTTTTTTTTAACGAACTGTGATCTATTGCAGTATAAAGAATAAATTTCTGTAGCAGAGTTTTCATGGACCTGCTTTTAAGGGGCTGTACATCTCCTCCTCTATGACTGTGAAATTGCAGGATGGCATACAGATGATGCCTTAAATAACATCCTGTGAATTAAACTACTTTTATCTATCAGATTCTATTTCTGTTGAATAAGAAAGATTTCACATATGTTTCATTTCTATTCATATAGCAATGAAAGTGAAGGTTGCTTGTAGCATACATTTATATATCGTGCCACGCTTACTCTTAACTTTGAGAGTCTTTCAGCAAAAGAGCAGTGGCAGATGACTTTTCATGTTTATCATGCAATCTCCTTTTGTGCTGTAAATACCTGAAGTAATAATAATGAAGTATAGCACTGTACTGGCAGTTGCTTAGAAATGCCCAAAAAAAAAAAAAAAAAAAAAAAGTCTTTTGTAACAGCATGATTTTACTTTGAATATATTCCGCAGGTCAGATTTTGCAAAACCAAGTAGTAAAAATCTCATGTGTATTTTCAGATTTGAATTAATGTTTTGTTGCTTGTATGTGTCTTCACTGAAGATTTTTGTTTTTTCTTTCAATATTTTAAGTATCATGATATTTTCCTAAAGAGCAATCAGATATTAATTTGCTGGTTTTTAAGTTCAGAGCAGTCTAAGAGGTCATCTTTAAGGACTGTTTACAATTCAGTGTGAAGAGGAACATTGGAGTAAAAAGAAGGAAAACAAAAGATTTCCTTTCCTAATATGTAGAAAGCCACCAAAGTTTACTTAACTGTTTTCCTCAAAAATATTAGCTCAGAGGTGAGGCATAGGTCTCACTCATCAGTTTGCAAGTATCTGTGGAGAATTCTAGATTTGCAGGTTCGTGTGTGTACAGATGTGGTTCACTTCCAACAGCTTTGTCCAGAGTATACCCACTATTTGTCTGGCATCACTGAAACAGACAAACAGTGTAAAAAAAAAAAGTGAACAGTTTTGAAATAAATATCCTCAGATTGAGAAGGATGTATGTCTCATCTGGTCGTTCAAGAAACAAGGTAGAAGAAAATTGAGAGGTACTTGCCTGCATCCAGAACTTTCTGGATTTGATTTGATGCTGGACTGCTGTTGCTACTGGGAGAAGCAGAGGCTATTTTTATCCAGATGTATAATTGCAGTGCTTGCAGCTTTTCTTTGGTAAATAACAGCCCTTTTCAGAACTAGTTACTGACAAGCCACCAAATCTTTGGAAGCTTGTTAGGACAGTCTCTTGTGTTTGCTGCTTCTTGATTTCTTTGGCTACCGCTAATATTAATCTTATGCAAAAATTTGAACAGTTATTTCCTTTAATGTCTTAGACTTGAGCTGTAAGAAATTTGAAGCAATGTATTTTTGGTGTTCAAAATCTAATCTAAAATTTCGCCTAAATGCAGGGTACACAGGCATAGCAACTGCAGCAATCTCTCATGTTTTTTTGACATAGACCTTGTTGAGTTTTGCTAAATTTGTGGATTTAATCCATAATCTTAGATCCTGGCACTGGACTGTATCCATTTGTTTTGTTTGTATGGTTGTCAGCTGCAATCTGTTATAAATCTTTGAGAGAACCTTCTTGGTTCTGCTCTTTAAGATAATTAAACCAAGGAAAACCTAATTAAGGTAACACTGGATCATTTGGTCTAACCCTTAAAGCTCTTAGAGCTGCTTGCTTATGCAGGCTGTGCTGAGAATGATCCCCCTGCTGATAATGCCAATTGTTTGTTTTGTCCATCTCCCTACCACCTATGTAATTCACTGCCTGTGTGACTTTTGGCATTAGCTTATTTTGGAAAATGTGGGGAGTGTTGGTTTCTGTTTGAAGTGTAAGTATTTTAATTGCATGTTGAATAATTCATAAGTAGCTTGCTGAGCACAGTTTTTTGGGTTGTCAGTTTATTATTGTTATAATTGAATTAAATGTAATTTCAGTTAACTATTTGCAATTATTCTTTGAATTCTACAAGCTTAACAATAATATTAAAACATGCATATGGAAAGTTTGTTAAGAAAAATAAGTGGTTAGCATATGACTGTTTAACTTGTGTTGGTTTAATACTGAGTTTTATTTTGTGATAGGTGAAGACAATACTGTGTCTTCTGGAAATGACATTGTTTAGTTATTTATTTTATTCCTTTTCTAAAACAATTCTTTAATGGTGGAATTAGAAAAAACTCATGCAAGGAAAAATGACAAAGTTAGTATTTGACCTTTCCATCAAGAAGTGCCTCATATCTCTATTTTTAATTGAAGAACATGAAAATTAAGCCATTTTAGTGATTTCTAAAATTAATATTGAATTTGGATCTGAATTGCATAGCTAGATTATACAGAGCACTGTATATCACTATTTGGTTTTGAACCCAGTTACTATTTGTAACAACCAAATGCTCTAGAATTTCTACACTTATTTGGAAATTCACTGTTATTTACAAAATTCTATGGAAAGGAGAACTGGAAGTTAGTTTGATTTCAAGAGAGCCACGGATTTGCACACACCTCACACCTCCAGACCCCTCAGTTTGTGTCCCATACCATCCCCAGGGTACCCACTGACACCCCAAATGTTACACTGCCTGCATTTTGTTATGTATTATTTATTTGTTTGGTTCTTATTGTTGTTATCATATTTGTTCCATTATGTTTGATGCTTTTTTAATTATAATCTTTTATTCTATTGTTTTCATTATTTTCTTTTGTCTTTATGTGTTTTATTTATTATTAATTTGTTTTGCACTCACATACTCTGAACTGCCACACAGCATTCTTCTGATGATTGCAATCTTCCCCTACTCAGTACAGCTCTGGAAGCAATGTCCACTGGTGCATCAACTCTTACCTCTCTATCACTTATTCAGAAGAAACCTAGCTTTATATTAGTTCTTAACTTTGACTTTGCATTCTGAGCAACAAAATACTCTTGGGCTCTGAAGTCAGTCTCCAAAGTTTGATCTGCCAGAGACTGACTGCGAGAACATTCTTTGTAGTGTTCATAGCATACTCAGACTTTAGTTTAGAAATGGGGTATAAAGGAAATAATTTTAATTATGCAAAAGGAAGATAAGAAGCTAGCAGGTAGCTGTAGAAGAGAAATGCAGTCGTGCCACATTCACAGCTTTGAGCAGTAGGGACAGAAGGATCACAGGAAAGACTGCTTAGTTACAACCCTTGTCAAGGCCAACATGCTGAAAGGGGTTGACAGATATCAAGAAATATGTTCATAATAAAGCCTTATTCTTGGAAATGATTTGTGGACAAATACTGTTTTATGTACTGCCAAGCTTTAATTAAGGAAAAAAAAAAGAAAATAGAATGTGTGTGTGTGTTCTCATCTCATATTTGCCATCTCCACAAAGAGGGAGCAAAGGTTGTGGAAAAACATTTGAAGATTACTTATTTATTCCACAGCCTTTAGAAATCTAAAGCAGTTAATACCAGGAGTCTGAATCACCGCTGTAGAATCTTCACTTGTAAGACTGTGGCAGCAAGTACTGAAACATGCATTCAGTAATAAATTTTTTGAGATTCAAGATAAAATTGCAGTAACATACTTTATTATCAGTTTCTCCATGATCATTTATAACTTCAGCAAGTTTAAGTCTTGGTGCACATTATTTTACTGTTGAATATCAAATTTATAGCATACAGCAATCTGTCAGTGACATTCATTCACCATTGGTATAATTCTGCACTTGTAAGTTGTGTGGGGTGTAATTGCTGAGTGAGGCTTGAGTCCCTAAGCCAGAGGATTGCACTGCATTACATCTGTTATGTAAGTGGGTCTTTGAATTTAGATGGGCTTATGTCATAACAGCATCAAATGAGTTTTTTCTGATAGCAGTGTGACACAACACACCTCAAGAGCTCCAGGCACTGGAGAAACTTCTAATCTCTTTATTGATAACAATCTTTTGTGTCACTGCATCTTTGCTCATTTCCTGTATGATATGCTGGGCCCAGTCAAATTCTCTGTGTACCTTTTCCTTCACTGTGCATGATACATAGATGTACTTCCAAGAAATGTTTTATGCTCTCCAAGAAATTTTTACTGTTTAAAACAGCCTAAGTATAATAGATGCCATGTACAATTCATCAACAAAAGTGGAAAAGAAAGTAAAATTTTGGAAAAAGTATGTCCATTTCAATAACAGACTGCTTTAATTAAGTAGGCTGAGACAGCCATTTATTTCATTATTGCTTAAAACCTGTGACAACACCAGGATTTTGGGGGTACCTTAGACTAAGCTAATGTGCTTTTTTGGCTCACTGATGGAAGTCGTAGACACATACTACTGAAGCGAATAAAATGTTTTTAATTTCCTCATGGGGACATGGCAAACCTCCTTTTTCATTAGAACTGTAATTTTTAAGCACTATTATATCATTGTAATTTTAGAAATAATAGTCCTGATTGTAAATCCCAAACTGTGGAGAACCTTTGATTTCATAATTAATTTTGAAATCCATACATTAAGAGGTTGGTACATGAGAATTCTCTGAGTATCTTTTGTTTCTGAGCTGCTGTTCTTTTATGTGTGTCATTACTTTTGGGGGCAGAAGGTCAGAGTTTTTGCTGCTGTGTTTAGTGATTTGTCTTTATCAAGTTGTTCTTTGTTAGCAAAGATCTGAAATCTTAGCAGTACCAGCATGTGACTTCTGTGTGTAAAAGGGCACTTTTATGGATATGACCCAGTCTGATAGAAGAGATGACATCTTCCTGTGTATTTACTGTGGCTCCTGTTCCTCTGTTGCAGTGCGGTTGGCACGTTTGCTCGAGCCTTGGACTGCAGTAGTTCTGTCAGGCAACCCAGTTTACACATGAGTGCAGCTGCTGCTTCCCGAGACATCACACTGGTAGGTGCCTTCTTAAACATCCTACTACTTCTATATCCATGAATTCAACACTATCTGGTACTCCAAAGGCCCCATTTTCCGCCCATTGTCCTTTAGATACCCGCATGCAAGGAGTGTGTGTTGTGTGTGTGTTAGAAAATCCTGTGTGCTTTCTCTAAGTTTCTCAGTGCTGCCCTTGTAATCACACTGTGCAACACTTGGCTTTAGTTGTGGATCACTCACAGTAGAATGGAGAATGCACATTGTATAGGGATTCATTCGGGGCAGTGTCACTAAAGCATGTGGTAATAAAGCTGATTGAAAATTGTGTGGATAATAGTTTGTACTTACTGGATGTACATGTCATCATATTTTCTAAAGGATAAGTAATCTGACTTCGTAAGCATATTTTTAAAGAACATTTTAATTAGCATATTCCTACTATGTTTCCTTAGTATGTTTTTCACTGTTAATGTAAGCACCTGCATCTTTCAGAGAAAGTGAAAGCTATATTGATTACAGGTTTAATCATACCAGCTGAGAAGCTGTGCTACAGTTAATAAAGTATGCATGTAACACTATGTGAGACCAAAAGTATTACTGTTTTAGAGAGTCAAGTTTGACTTAGACTTCCAAACACAACAACTGTTTAATACTTTAGGTATTTTTGTACCTAAACACTATCCCCTTGTTTAGGCTAAAGAAGACCATTATTTACCAGATACTGGAGTATTAGAATTAGAGGAAACTCACTAAAACTAACCAATTTGTTCAAAGTAGTTAAGGCACAGCCTTATAAAGTGAATAGAGAGCTCCTAGTATTCAGTTGCCCAAAACTTCGTTGGAATGGGCAGTACCAGCAGGTTAAAAAAAGGTTTGAAAAATTATGTAGCCATATAGACCACAAATTAGTACTGAGGAGAATAGGGAAAGTGTACCTTCCAGATGTCCTCATTCTGAAGCTTTTTAGATGCTGGTCAATTAAGTGGGATTGACCTCCTGTAATTAGACTTACCTGCATATTTTAGCTAATATTCCTTGGTGCTACTGTAAGAGACACAGTGCTTAGTTAGATAGGTGATTCGTCTGATTCGGTGGGACAATTCTTGTATTCCAGATAAAATAATTTTTTTATTATGATGACAAAACAATTTATTACCTTTTGCAGTATACTCAAAGGCTATTGAACAGGAAACTGATTTAGTCTGGACTATGATAGTATTGTAAAGGCAGGGGCAAAATGTAATGTTTCCATTAATACCCAAAATGAATTTTCTCTTTCACAGTTGCTAATATGACTTTTACAAAAACAGTTCAGTTCACATTAAATACTTAATTTTGTTCATCAAAGTAGTTTTTTAACATATTTAATTTTATTAATATTTTGTTGGATTAAGAATTTCTAATAAATTTCACAAATTGCATCTCCCTTCTTTATTTGCATTCTGTATTCAGTGATTAAAAAGTGTGGATTTATCCTTATGGCAATTTCTCATTTGAAAATACATGTGCAGTGCTGCTAATAAAGGGATACTTTGTTTGAGTGCCATGTTAATGTTTCTCCATTGCAAATGATCCATTAAGTTCCATTACACTTAATGAAAGGCATATCTTATAATGAGGCATCAGAGGAGCCACCCTAGGCTTAATTATTGTGTCTGTCTCTTCTCATTTTCCTACCCCCTCAGCTTTTTAAAACCCTACTTTTTTGCTTTTTGGCAACGTACTTCCTTCTAAGTTAAGAAAAGACACATTTGTCATTATAGTAGTTACTTTTTCAGACATTTCTATGTTAATTGGGAGCATATTTTCAGCAGCAGTTAAAGTTAGTAGAGATGTTTGCAGAACTTGTGGTGTATCTCATTTATACTTTGGATATGGGTGCATAACACTAAGAAAATGATACCATCTATCTTCTTAATGCAAGGCAGATAACCCTTGCACCTGAGGTGCTATTAATGGGATTTCTGTGCACCACACCTGTGGCTTTCCAGTATTCCTAATTAAGTTCTAATCCTAATTAGTTTTAATCAGAGAGAACCGCAAACAGACCGATATTTTTTTAAAAAAGCCTAGATTATGAACATAGATAAATTCAGGGTTGATGTACATATTTCTTGCAGATGAATAACAACTGGAGGCTGCTTTCAGGCTCCTTTATTTTGAAAACATAGGGAAGGTAATGAGACAAGATAGGAAACCCCCTGCTTTTAGAAAACCCTTCTGAAGACAAGAAACAGTGTGTGTTTACCTTCTTAGATGATAAAGAATGTGCTTCTCTTACAGTAGTAAAGACTTGTGGACAAGCAACTAAAACTTGCATTTCTGGCCTTCTTAAAGGCAGTGCTTTATTTTATAATGAAAATTGATCTCTAGGAAGAGTCTGGGAAGACCTTCTGTTTTAGATTTCTAAATATTTCATAGTGCATATACTGACCATTAGAGCCATTTAAAGCAAAGCAGGCTGATGGCATCACTTGCTTCTTGTGGTGGGTTTGTTCAGAAGCGCTTATATGACCTTACTGTTGGGATCTAAATCTGATATTGGATGTCTCTTCAAAATGGAAGGTATGAGCAGTCTTTTCCTTTGAATTTTGAGTGGTGTCTTTTTAATGATTTTTATTAAACTTCGGTATATGTGGCTCCTAAGGTAAACAGACTTAAAATATTATTGAATTGGAGAATCCACACTCAGTTTCCAGTTTGAGTGCTTTGTTGGGGGCAGTTCAGTCTGGAATTGCAGGTGGTTGGGGAGCTGTGTTGTGTAGCTGGTTGCAGGATGCCCTCTCATGCCCGTTCTTCCAGCTCCATGCAGCCCTTCTTTAGCTTGTGGTGGAAAGTTCCTTCCTCTACCTGCTTATATTTGGACTTGAAGTTGCCTCTTACCTGCATGGCTAACACTTTTCTTCTGATGGGCTCCCTTGCCTGTGCTGGACAGCGTGGTCTGGGCAAGAGCTCTTAAGAAAGGGGAGTTCTTTCTCTGTCCTTCAGGCTCCTGTTTGGGAGAGGCAATGCCAGGTCTCCCAGTCTCCTGCTTCTTAGGGTAAAACAGATAAAATGGTATTCCAGGATATTTTATTTCAGCCTCTATGAATTGCTTCAGGCTTCTTTTGCTTTTGCTACCACAATTTAGACTGCAGTGTGAAAATTTGATACAGGTGAGGGCTGACAGAGCTGTAGAAGGCAAAGTTGTTATCAAAGAACTTGTCAGTGATCTTCTGTCACACGGCAGCTCAGCAAATACAGCACTTATCCAAACAGTTCAGTATGAGTCTTTTCTTTAGTAGTATCAACAAATTTTTATGGAGTCAAATGTTTATTATGAAAAATGAACATAAAGCAAGAGCAGGATTCCAATTTATTAACTTCTGTCATAATTTTTATGAAAACTGGTGTCAGTGAATGGATCTGGATTCAGCAGCTCCTTGGAAGATGCTCTGTGCATACTACTTTTCTATGAGGGCTGCAATTTAAACAAAGATTTAAACCCCAGTAATACATCTACTGTAAGGGTTCAATCTTTAGACCTGGTTTACTCAGTGCCTGAATGGTAAACAGTAAAGCAGTGATTTCAATGTACATTGCCTAATATGAAGCTGATGGATTTTAGACATTATGTTACATACTTTCATATTAGAATACTTGACTTTAACAATAACTTTTTTCCAGACTGGTGAATTTGATTGAACCATAAGTAAAATGATATATTGCAGGATAACAGTGACATTGCTTCTTGCAGACAAAAGAGTTTCAGAGTCTTGTGCTTGATAGCACTCAAAGACTTATGTAAACACTGGAGAAAGACAATAGACATTGATAGAAGATGGCAAAAGATCAGGAAAAACCATTATTTGCAGTATATTTGTATGCAGAAGCTCAGCTGGAATTGCTGACACATAATGCAGGAGTTGTTCCTTCCTTGCAAGGTTTTCTTGTAGCTGAGTTTGTGGCCTTGTGAGAGTTTGCACGCTACACTTGGAGCTCAGCACTGCTGTGGGACACATTGGAAGGAGACTGATACAGGGTCACAAATATTATCCCACTCATCGCTCTGATACCTCCTTCAGCACAGCCAGTTGGGTTGTGCTGGTGGGGTCTTTTGGGACACTGAGTCAGAAATGCTTCTTGTGTGCTGCTCATTTTCCTGACAGGTGGAATTGTTTACTTTTCATATTCCCTATCATAGCGTAGCAATGGGAGCATTCCACGTTACCTACAGTGGGAAGATTGTTCTAATTTGTTTTTCTGTTTTCCCTTTTATAACAGAAAGAAAGTCAACCAAAGAAACCTTATTTACTGGTCTGTGACAACAGTGTTTAGCAAAGGACAAAAATCTTGCTGCTCTTTCAGTATGATGATAACGAAAACAATAAATGTCTTCCTTTGCCAGCAATGAGAATATTGAGCTCAGAGATGTCTGAGCAGCTGTTTAGTTACTATTTAGAGCTTCTGTTAATTGAAAATGGCCCCACAGTCAATATATGCCACTGTCTTTATTGGGTTTCTTGGAACCAATTTCTACCAACGAGAGATTCTTTAGAAATGTTTTCTAGTAATTTGCAGGAACTAATAAACTAATGTCATTTAAATATGGTAAAAATTTTGTCAAGGTATTTCCTTTCCCAGGTTAAGTAATAAGCCATTTATTTTTCTCATATTCTGCAGCAGAAAACTATGGTATCAAGATAGATTCTAAATTTAGCATTAATTGAGGCTCCTTGGTTTGTTTATGGAGAGTCATATATTGAATTTACATTAACTGAGATGGACTACTGTCTATTTAAACACGTCTTTACTCTCTCCTTGTCCCTGCCAGTTTCACGCAATGGACACACTGCATAAACACAACTATGATCTGAGCAGTGCCATCAGTGTTCTGGTGCCTCTGGGAGGGCCTGTCTTGTGTAGAGATGAAATGGAAGAGTGGTCAGCATCAGAAGCTAGTTTATTTGAAGAGGCCTTGGAAAAATATGGCAAGGACTTCAATGACATTCGACAAGACTTTGTAAGTATGAAAGTAGTGGCCTTTCCTTGTTGCTTTTTTTTGCCATGGTTGGGCATAGCTGCTTTCTGTAGGTTTGGAAGGTTTAGCTAGGGAAGAAATCTGTGTAGCTGATACATGTGATTAACATATCTATACATTTTATCTGGCTGAAAGTCAATATGCTTACTTGTTCAATGCTATTGTTTGGAAAGATGGTAACAGAAGATAATCTGTTCAGTGGTTTAATATCAGGAAGGGCCTCTCGTGCTGAGACATTCCAAAAAGGGTTTTTACAAGGATCTTACAAGAATCTGAAAAAGGTCCAGGAACTTTGCAGAGTGTTTCCACAATTTCCAGAGAAGTTCATTAGCAGTTACATGCCTGATTCCCCTGGGTGTTTTTGGAAAGCTGAGTTTCCTTCTATGGTTAACAGAAGGAAATTTGTATTCAGATAGTATATTTTAAAATGTACTACAGGGAGTTGTTTTGACATATTAGATGTTTTGGCAGTTCTGAAAAGTAAAAGAAATGTTTTCCAATATGTTCTAAGTACAATCATTTTGGTACTGATGTATCAGACTATAGGGCAGTAAACCTTTAATTTGCTAATTCTAATGCAGAGTAATGAAATTAAATGGTTTCTAACACTGATTGCTGGAATTGCTAGTAATTTGTTGCAAATTTTTTCCATGTTTTATGGAGAGCCTTTTTCTTTCATGGAAAGATATTTCTTCTGTTGTACCATATTCAAGTTGGGCTTCATGAAAAAGTTAAGATTTGAGCCAAAGGAATTCCATTATTTAAGACTGAAGTTGATTGAAACATATTCACATTAATCTCATTCTGCTTGACTCTGAGAGCTCAGATTTTTTCATTTTCTTTGCGGAAGTTTATTAATAATCTTTGTGAGGGGGGAAAAATGTACTGTATGGTTAATGTAGAAGTCCTTCCAAGACAGTGCAGGACAGTGGGAGGAGGCTTGGCAATGAGCTGAGCTGTCTTTCCTTCATTTTCACAGATTTGAAATGGAACAGGTAATTGGATGAAGGTGGGAAGGGAAGGCTATTGTTTTTCTAAGGAACTGACATTTTAATAGGTGTCTTATATCTGTATGCTTAATTTTGAGATTCCTGAGGGAGAAAATGTTCACTGCATTCATGATGTAAGGTTGAAAGTTGCATCATGCCTGAAACAGCCTTTTAAGTTCAAGAAAATATTATTGAAAAAGAATATTTATAGATATTTTAGAACAGAAAACTTAATGTAAACTACATTCTTTGTTATTTTTTATACAGACAAATAGTTCTCATTTGTAATTGTACAACAGTTCAGGAGCTATGTCTTCTAGTTAAATGGTTCCTAATATATAATATGCACCTTTTGAAAATGCCTTAAGCATATAACATGTTTTATTGGCTGTTTTACAAGTTGTGTCCTAACACGATTTGTGAGCAAGCATGCAGAAGGCTTGTCTCTGGTATTTATGTAGAATTTTTATTTTCTGTATAATTTCTGTGTTGCCAACTACTACATTAAAGTGATGCAGTGTAGTAACGTGTTGCAAGAATTGCTTCTGTATGTGTAATATTCAAATGCTGGATATTTGAATGACTTTACTAGAGGCTGTTTACAGTCTTCAAATTTTATCTTGGATACCCTGGTAAAATTTTGTCCTGATACCCTCCCTATTTCACTAAATCTTTCTTCCCCAAATGCAGCTATTTTCCCCTGGTCTCCTCCCAAAGCAGGAGACACACACAGATCTGGTGATAGCAGTGCACAGCCTACTGAGGGCACCTTAACCATGAGTCAGAGTGCAGCACAAATGAATGTGGGGCACTAATGAATTCTAGCTTCATTTAGTTAGAACAGGAATATTATCTATTCTTAGTCGCTTTTTAAAAAAATCTTTGGAAAAGTGTCATTTTAAAAACATCTTTAGAAGAACATCTATTTTATATCTCAATTTATATGGTACTAAGAACAGTGCACAGTCTTTATTTAATTCTATGTAATTTGAAATCTTTCAATTATGTTAGTCATTATGTAGTCTTGGGATATCTTAATTTCTCTAGTGTAAAATTTATGTGTTCTCACTTCCTATGTAGCATTCTAAAAGTGCAGGGATTTGAAAACACACATTTGCTTTTTAAGTAATCATCTAAAATAGTCCCTGGAGATTTAGATCGAAGATATGTGAAAAGTTTCTGCAAGGTGAAGTAGGTATAAATATGTAGCACGTAAGCAGTGATTTTCCATGATAATACTTCTGTTATCATCCCTCTCTGCAGGGGTGAGCCATTGATAAGTTCACTTATTGATAAGTATCTAAGTATTCTTATATGTGTTGTAAGAGCAAGGGTAAAGAAGATAATGAACTGATAGTGTATGTGTGAACTTGTCCAGCTCTCCATGTGGGATCTAATGATAAAATTCAAGTCTGCAGTGGCTGAGATTAAACTCCAACCTCAGCAGTCACGCAGTGGTGCCACAGGACAGGCAAGAAAGTCACGTTGCATGGCAGCTTTAAAGGGGTTGGTAGCAGTCTCCTGAAGCAGGAGGGTGATGTAGTACCTGCCTGAGTCATCATATCCCAGAGGAGTTGCCTTTTCTGAGTCGGCCCAGATTTGCAAGGCACAGCAGCTGCAATTGCAGCCCTTACATGGCAGTTCTGTAAAGGGCAGATTCATTTACTTTTCCAGCAGTTACTGTGAACTGCCGCTGTTTGATGTTCAATGTGCAGCTCAAGTGTTAAGCTACAAACACTAAATATTAGGAAACAAGATTGTTATAAATTAAATAGTGTAAAAGTATTTACCTTTTTTTCATAGATAGGAGGTGCTCATTTGTAATCAAGTTACCATCTTGCTTTTGAATAATAATTTTCATCAACTGTTGACTCATTGACTCTTGTAGGAGAGGTTCTTCTATCTTTAAGACTCCGTGTGAATCCTAATCAAGCTAAACCTTATAGGCTAATTCAATTTCCTTGATGTGCTTGAATTATTTCACATCCCAGAGTAGTAGAATAGAAAAAGAATGGATATTTTATGTTCTCTAAATGTAGCTATTTTCCTAACATTAAGACAATGATGTTGTACTTGTTAATTCTTAGTTTTTCATTATCAACAGTTTTCACAAATTTATAACTATCACCTCTCAGATATGGTAGGAAAAGCCTTGGTAATCAAGAATAGGAACTGTTTCTAGAAAGCAGGAGCAACTGTTTTCCAGCTTTAGAAAATTGTGAAAACATGCCTTAAAATTACCATGTTCATTTTAGGATGCTTTATAATCCTAATTTTTTCTTGCTGATCTGATTTTGATTGGTCTATTTTTAGCCTGGAGAAACTAAAGATACTTAAAATTCCCCCCTCTCTGTTTTTGTAGAGCTGATGGATTTTGCTAATTTTCTCCTGCAAAAATGTTATGCAGATGAGTGTATTTACTTCTTTCAAGAACAGAATTTGGTAATGACAATATATTATTCTGTGGCTGTTCACAGCTTCACTGGCAGTTCAGAGCATTAAGTGCATAGGTAAATGGAATACAGGTTATCCATACTCAGTCTGTCAAACAGCTTTTCCAAGTTTTGAATCAAAATGTAAAAGGATTACAGTTATTTGGTCCAAGCATCTTAATTATCTTCCTTTAAATGTGCATGCCTACTGAGTGAACAAACATATTGATGTCACAGCCATAGTTAAAACTGGCTAAAATATTTTCTAGAGAAATGGCAAATTGCTACTTATTTGTGGTGTGAACATGCTAATAAAGATTCAGGAAGGAAAATAAATATGGATATGGTAAAATGTACTAACTGACAATGCCAGGTGGTTGGGGTGATGGTATTTCACCTGGATGCCAAGAAGAATGTGGGCCTGGAGATTGAGAATCATTTCACCTGTCACCTCACACCAAACACATTTTCCTGTCACTGGCCTTTTTGAGGGAAGATTTCTCTCAAGGCATAATTTACCTGAGAAAGCAAAAGGATTTTAGGAACATGTATTGTGTTACTACTTATTGGGACATCAGCATATGCATCTCATACTCTGTTACTTTTGGATCAAATGTAGATGTTCAGGGATTCACACATTGTGGTACACTTTGGCTCTGAACCTGAATCAAGCAGCTTGAAAAACTAGTGAGCTCCTGCATACAGGGAGAGGCAGTGTGAGAGGGTGTTTTAGGAATTTAAGTAAAGGTGCAGGAAACTATTCTTTTGGCTTAAGTCATGCAGAAAGCTGCCTAGTGGGGTCAGTAAGGTTAGAAAGATCAGCTTCCATGCCTGTATTTTCTGTAACCTCCTAAACATCATCCTTGTTTCTAGAAAGCAGATGATATTTGCAAATATAACACACGAATTAGTAACGTTTCCAAGTTATGAAAAAAAATTGCATGAATTTTGGATGAGACATCCTAATTTAAATTATAAAAAAGACCTTGTAGAGTTAAATAGATTATTTGGCGATAATTAAAACTGATTGCCTAATTTTCTCCCCTACTCTTAGGTTAACACATTTTTATTTCACTGATGAATGTGGGCACTCAAAATAATTGTCACTATTATCAAAGGTACCTTGTTTGTACAGAGATTTTTGTGAAATATTTATTGCCAGTATCACTCTTGTTGCTCGGGGTAACATTTGTCCCTTGCATCCTTTTGTTTCTTGATAATAGCTGAGAGCACGTGGGAGTTTTTGCAAAACTAGTGATAGTGTATGAGCAGCTGAGTTGTTATGGGACATGAAAAATCTGTGAACTAAATATGGTGTCTTTTGTATTTTTAAGAGTAAAATTATCATGAGGCTCGAGCACAGCCTTGTCAAGATGATTTCTTTTAGTCCTAACGTTGTTCTCTATCTGACACACTTATAATAGAAATATTACCTAGTGTGTTTCCTGATGGAAATCTGCATTCTCTTTCGATCATTTTATTTAACTATATGGCTTAAACAGAATAAATTACATTTAGATTTGGATGTGTGATACCGTAATTCTGCATACTTGTTAACTATAGGGAAAGGTTGTGTATTATTAATTGCAATATGTGTTTGTTTGCAAATGGATTCTAATGCGGTTACTTAATGCATTAAGGTTTAATATTTGTCTCAACTATACTTGATTTTAACATGTGTTTAACAAGAAGTAGACATTGAAATTTCTTGGAACCACTTTAACTTGTAACTAATGTTTTTCAGCTCCCTTGGAAGTCGCTGACTAGCATCATTGAGTATTACTACATGTGGAAAACCACTGACAGATATGTGCAGCAGGTAATTTAATGACTATTTTAGAAGGAACCAGTCTTAGACATTCTTTTAAAAAAGTGGTCTTGTTAAAGCATAAAAAGCTGTTTGTGTTCTTGAAAAGATGTACGATGGGAGGCCTAAGGTAATCTTTTGGGGTACAGACCAGTGGTTCTGTGCTGTTACAGCTGAATTGTCAAGTCCTCTGATGCCTGCTGTACATCCCATGGCTGTGAGGAGCTTTTTAACCTATTTCTATTGAATGCTGGTTTTAAGCAATTGGGTTCCTGGTTCCTCCTTCAGCAGGGGATCAGATGGAAATGGGCTGCAGAGCAAATGCTTTAGGCTGTGAAGCTCTGCCGTGGGACTGAAGAAAGCAGAAAAATACATTGTGTTAAAGTGACTGCTGATTTTATGAACCTTTTGTTGGTACTTCTGGACAAAACATTACTTTGGCATTACCAGCATTTCAAAATTGAGACCGTTCTGCACACAGTGGATGTGTTCATCCTTCTGATGGAATGTTCAACTGTTTGGGTTGCTCTGGAGCAAAAACACGTAAAGATTATATTGGGTACCAATACTGGGATATCTTTACCAGGTTTAGGCAAAACGTCAGTGTTGATTCTTTTGATATAGTGTACTCTTTATATATTTACTCCTTGTTATAGAGATAAAATACTTTAAAAGACTCCATTTTAATTTCTGATTTAATGTTTAAGCTTATAGCTCTTTTATTTGCTGCATAATTAATGGTGATGTTATGGACAGTGTATTGAAAATAATTTTTATGCTGTAATAACTACACCTGTGCTGTTAGATGGATCTTTAGACTTGTTTCAGTTTAAATGTATCAGAGGGATGATTAGTTCAGGTTGTTCTGGTTTATTTGAAATTGTTTCTCCATCATCTTGTTAGGGCATGGAAAGTGAGAGGAAGGTCTTTTGCCTCATGGTAGAGTCTTGGAGTATCACCAGGGCATTTTAGTTCTATGGATAATACAAATGGAATATAATATGTTCCATACAAAGGCATGTTTTTCTAGGTTTGTCATCATTCATTTCACTTTTGACCCCTTTTTTTGGCTGTTAATTTTTATTCTGGTTAACATTCCTGTAATCCTTCCTAAAAAGGGATCAGAACTTCATCATGTTCTTGTTTAGTGTTTTGTGAAATGGTAGAAATTAATACAGTTCAGTAAAAACAATATCTGTAGGGTTTTTTCTTTTTCCAAAAAGAACAAGCAGTGATAATTGAATGTAGTTCAAGGAGAAAATGTATTCAGTAATAAAGTGGCAATTTTAGAGTCATTCTTCTCTAAATCTCATGCTTGAGGGACAGGGGGACTAGTGGGATTGGGAAGATGAAAAAGGTCATTGCACATACTTGAATCTTAAAATACAGTCTCTGATTTCTAGATTGGTGTGATTTAATATGAAAAATTGCTTTTAATTATCTTTATTTCTTTGTGTGAATTGAATGTGTTGTGTCAGGTATAAGAAAGGTTTCTTTATCATAATCGTTACTAAATGGTATTCTTGCTAAGTTATAAATGTGGTGATTTAATGGCAGTGGAGGTGCTGCTACCACTTTGCTTTGAGAACATCTTCCCTTCAAGTCAAAGCGAAGGGAAGATGTGGTAAAGTCCTCTGAACTTGTCTTGCAGAACTAATTCAGCCTTGGGTAATCATTCCTAGTAATAGGGCACTTCTCATGACCACTACATTATTTATAGTGTTTGAGGAAGGCCAGATTCTGATTGATTGATTCTACTGAATGAAAACTTATTCATGGTGTTCTCCTTGAAAGTCCAATTCAATGGGAAAAGACTTTATTGAGACTTCATAAAAGGAAAAGAGTGAACATATTAAATAGTAGCTAAATTACTCTACTGCAACAATGTATTACATTTGCCTCTCATTTATTTATTTCCACTGTTGAAAACAGTACTAATTTAGGGAAGTGGTAATTTCTTGGGATATTTGTAAGTCGATATTCATAACAAAAGCTCTCAAAACCCACAAACATTTCATTTTCAATGCTAGTTCATTAAAAGCAGTAGACCCCAGGTGAAAAACTGGATTAGTGTAGTTTGACCTCCCCTGCAATGCAATCTGTAAGATCTGTTTGAAATACTGTTTAGGATGTAATTTTTTTTCCGGGTAAAGCATCAGCTCTCTTTGTTATGTTGCTCCAGTAATTTATTACATTGTTCCAGGGATTTGTTACAAACTGGTGCTTTGTTTCTTATCTAAATATTTTCAGTTCCAACTTTTACCAGTTCTGTCTCTAGATTTCAACAGACAGAGGTTTCATCTCAGATACTGCAACTATTGGTAGTTTTCTTTCTGCATTCTTTCCTCTCTCTGTGTACTTAGAAGTTGATATGTCAGTGAGAATTCAAGCTGTGATATGTTCTGTTGCTTTTAGGGACCAATATTAGCCATAGTTTTAATGTATAAAAATATAGCTTATACCGAAATGCCATTGCATGATTTTTTTTTTTAGAAGGCAGTATATCATTCACTTTAATAAATAAAGAAGAAAAGCAATTGTTAAATTGCATTCCTACAACCCCCATGCCAGTACTAAAAGTATGCTAAAATTTAATTAATGTGATATATTCACTTCTCATTGACACTGCCATCAGAGCTTAATACAGCTTCCTACACATGCCTTTACATCCTGACAGTGCTTCAGGGCTACTTTCCCCCTCTTGCCCCATATTGTATTTTCTCTTTTGCTCATGGTAGGTGTGCAATGAGATTTACTCATTGTTTTTGTAGAATGGAGCCAGTTTGCTAGGAAGCTCTGAGCAATGTGTGGTAACCCATTGCCTGGCAGTTTCATGTGCTTCTTTCAGGCTGAAACCAAATTTTATTTTGCTGGATATAATATGGAAACAAACAAGAGACAGTTGTGGAAAACCTGTATCCTGCTGTTAAGCAGAGGGAATTCACCATTGAGAGCTCCTCTGCTGGGGCTGTGAAATGTTCTCAGATTAAAAACGACCAGTTTATGAGCTCCTGCTGTTCTTTCTCCTTGCTCTTGTAAAAGCAGGCAGAGCAGACCGTGTTTGCATTTTTGTGTGGGCTCACTGAAGGTAGAGCTGGGTTGCCAAGCCTGGCAGTGGGGAAAGATTGCAACTGTACCAGCAGTGTCAGTGGGATTCACTTCTGTGGCTCCAAACAACTGGGCATCTGTTTATAGCAAAAAGCTCTAAGGGAAAACCCTGTTTTGGAGATAAGTGGGAAAGAGCATGAGAATTAATTAATGGTGGCATGGACAGATTAGAAGTCTACTTGTTACACATTACTCCTTAAAGATGCAATTTTAGTAAGTGAGAGTTTTATAAATGGACAATACAGAGGCAACTTAATGAAATGGAAAACAACAGCAGTTTACCCCAGGAGGTTTAGTCAGACTGCTGGGCCAGTAAAGCTGAATAACCCTTTAACTCACCTCATGGCTCAGGCAAGGGACTCCCAGAGCAGAGTCATCTAATGATTGTTTTCTCAAGGGGCAAATATTTTCCTGGATTATAAGCCTTGCAAAAGTTGGACATCAAAAAATAGGAGTACAGCAGAGAGAAGTGGCTATTGTAGGTGAAATGAAGGACTGAACTTTAATCACCTGAGAAAGACAGATAGAACTGATTTATTATTGCTGGATATAAATGTGTCCCCTCCATTTTTTTATCCTCTGTAATGAAATTGAGTATGTTTCAAATCTTTTCCTCTCGTCTTTTTCTTTTTTTTCTCTCAAGTGAACAGAAGTAATGTCTTGAGTACAGAAAGCGCAGGGAAATAATGCTTTTTCTTCACCTTTTACATACAAATGTTTTGGATAGCCTGTAGACACCTGAACTCTATTTCTTGTCCCACTGCTGAAAAAACTGTTGTCTTGGTTACTTGTATAATATATGGCAATAACTAAAACTTTTCAACATTATAGAACTGCAAAGTGTTTTGAGTTTGTTGCAAATATGAAGAAAGTAATGATTTAGTAAATTCAGACTATCTTGGCAGTGGTATGGCTGTCCTGTTACATGACTGGTTAGGAACACAGTTTCATTCATTTAGTTTCTACTTCTGCAATTAAGGTGAGCCACAATGTAGTACATGTTTATATAGATGTAATTTATGTAAATTGGAATATTCATTTTTACAGTTTAGTTGTCGTATGTGAGGCCTGTGAGTTTTACTAAGAAGGACAGCATATTATGATTTCAAACTAATAATAAAAATTGAGAACTTGTTTTTCATGATTTTCTACATATAGATTTCTGCAGTTGTTTTGGAGGGTCTTGTGAAATTCATAAAATAGAAATAATTTAAAGATGTACTGTGTGCAGTTTTATGAAATGTTATAACTTAATATAATATTTTAATGTGTTATTTTTTCAACTAGAAACGTCTGAAAGCAGCTGAAGCAGAAAGTAAATTGAAACAAGTGTACATCCCCACCTAGTGAGTATAACATAAAGTCATTTTTTTGAGTAATATACAGGTAAAATTAAAATAGTAACATGCAGTTATATGCATGGTATTTTCTTAGTCATCTCTTTAATGGCTACTTTCACAGGATTTGTTATATGCAGAGATATAATAGGAAAATGCTAGAAACTCTTGTCTTAAGTGAAACCTTCTTACTTTACTGATCTCTTTGTTTTTTGACCTGCAGTCTTTTTGTATGGAATAAGAAGTTTTACAAAGGCTGATCAGTTGCTACCTGTGGGCTGTTTATATGCAAGAAGAGCCTATTAATTTAAAAAGTGTTTTTTCCAAAAGAATCTCTTCCAAATCCCTGTAGCACACTTTGTATTTGCGTAAATGCAGTATTTCAAAATAGAAGCAGTTGGTAATGTAGTTACATAAAATAAAATCAGATAATTTCCCATTACAGTTTTATCTGGCTGATAAAATCTGTTCTTCATCTAGAGAAAAGAGATGTTCTGGTTCTAAATTAAAGGTAGCACACAGCCCCAGACCTTCTATCTTTGATCACGTGCTATTAATACAATCTTGTTTTCTTCTGAAGGGTTTTTCATCTGTATTTCTTTTAGATTTAAACTGGGTGCTATATCTGCTTCTGTTAACATGTCATTTGCAGAAAAAAAGATAAAATCCCTCCTTCATATTCATAATTTCCTCTATATTATGACAAGAGGAAGGAATACAAATCATTTTTTTCTAAGCTTTCCATGGGTATATTCAGTTTACATATATATGAACTTCCCATTGTCATGAGTGTTTGTATAACAGAAGAATGTAATACCAAAGGAAGTACTTAGCCAAGATTTTTGATGTCTTGTACAAATTGCATACAATTTCATACTTCATTTCCATATTTCGTACTGGCTTTTCTCTCTTAAACAGATGTAACAATGAAAGCAGCAGACTGTTAAATTAATTATTTTAATCTTAGAACAAATTATGTGAGTTTCGAAGCTCACATCTCTAATAAGTCACACTTAAAAAACCCCCTAAAATCTCTAGTGTGAATGTTCCCTAACCTTCTCAGATGAGTGGCTGCTTTAGGAAAACCATAAGTTGCTGTGTCTTTAAATTATGCTTTTTCAATTTAATTTCCTTGATCCATGTCGACAATTATGGATGTTCAATATCTTCAAAGTAGGGACAGCCGTATTGGATGACAAAATATGTTTCAAAATGCGGGATTTTTGTGGTTTTATCTTACTGCCTGTCTTTTGCCTCCATTTCAAGACAAAATCCCTAGTCAACAGTAGGAGGATGGTAGGACTTCTCAAGTCTTTGACATCTGCAGTGGTCATGGGATTGCTAAATGCTCTGCTTCAAGACTAATTTATGGCATTTGGGATCTGAGTAGAATTGATTCTCAGAGCTGAGTACCTTCTTGAACTTGATCATTAGGTATTTCCTGTAAATGCAAGGTTCTGTCCTTAATATCAGAGAGTCCCTTTCAATTCATGGCTTTTCTGAAAGGTAACTAAGCAACAGATCATAATGTGGAAGACTTAATTGTCTTTCAATCGCTTCTCCTGTACCTTGAGCACAGGATAAAGAATTTGTGGGAACTATAAAATTGTCTCTTGCTGATATAGTGAAAAAGGAAAAGGCAGGATGCAGACTTGTTGGCATTTGAAATAGAAACTTGATACAGCAGAGGTTTTTTCAATTGTCATTTTA
Source organism: Zosterops lateralis (assembly GCF_965231275.1). NCBI lineage: Eukaryota > Metazoa > Chordata > Aves > Passeriformes > Zosteropidae > Zosterops > Zosterops lateralis. Next base: position 24,210,199 of record NC_139764.1, read on the forward strand.
ACTTTACTTGAATATATTTTGTGCTACCTAAAGTGACAAATAATTATCTTAGGAATCAATGTATCCAGCCTTGCGTTGTATTGAGGGTGATTAAGATTCACAAAGTTGAAACTCTGGAAATATTGCACTTAATCTAGTGAGGATTATATTAATGCTCTCTGAATTAATTGATCTGAAGTCTTACTTCAGTGAAGTATTAGAAGTTACAATAATTACAAGAATGATACAATATAATGATATTTTCAAAGCCAAACAGAAATATCCAATAACAGTTAGTCAGCCTTCTCAGAGAGGAAGTAGTTTAGAAGAGAACTGAGACAGAACAACCTGATATGTGGATGAGTTTTGCAATGGTTATAAGGCATTTGTATTACTGAGAGTACTTCTTTTTCAGACAGAAGTTTGTTTGACCCTTTCCTGGGATGAACAACCTTGTAGTATTACAGGCACTGTTGCTACTCTTGTTACACTTCACCCAAAGTTCATCCTTAATTTGTAAAGCCTTATCTGTTGACTACAACCACCTTCTTAAATTCTGTGCTGTGTCAGACTTTTGTTAATGCTTTGACCTTGAGAGTTGGTCTTTTATAAGCTTGCCAAATAGCTTATACCATGTGAGCACACTAAAGAGCTGTAAATTGGAGTATCAGAGCAGTTTTTAGCATAGCAAGTGTCTGACAATGCTGAAAATAATAGAGGAGTACAAAAATTACTTTCATTGTTTAGAGAAGATTTTATGGATGTTGTCAGCACACATTAGAATTCCAGAATTAGATTGTTTGTCTTCATGTTGTCTAACCAGTTAAAAAAACCACCTTATTTCTTTTTTTTTTTCAACTTTTAAAAAAATTTATTTAAAGCAATAAGCCAAATCCCAATCAAATATCCAGCAACAATGGGAAACCTGCTGCAGTCAACGGAGCAATGGGAGCCTCTTACCAGGCACAAGCCACAGTAATAGGTCGGGCTTGTGAAAGCTGCTATAGTAAGTAAATACCTTTTTTTAATGACTCAAGAGTTTGGGTGAATCTTAATATGTGCTTTAAAAAAACCCCAAAAGTATATACTTCTGTTAGCATGTGACAGAGGATAATTTGCAATTACTCTTATGGCAGAAATAAGATTGACTTTAAAGTTAGAGCTGCTTTCAGTGTATTAATGAAAGTATTCAAATTACTTTATGATTTATTTTTTAACAATTTATAAAGCACAGAAAGTTTAAGTAGTATGTGATGGCATTGATATATTATTCCTTTATGATCACTAGCTAGATAAAAATTTATTCTTGGATTTTCTTTTAGGCTTCAGGGTTTTTCACCTTTTTTTTTTCTTTGAGTGGTTTTGGCTTCCCCCCCACCCTCCCCCGTTATTGTTGGGGAACATGGTGGGTACTATTGGTTTTTTCTAGTATTTTGTTTGTTTCTAGTAATTTTTGTGGGACTTCTTGAAATAGCAGTCCTCAGCAGAGGTTATATGACAGCAGATATAAAATCCAACATAATAAGCCTGTCTTCCAGGCTGAAATTAGAAATAGTGGGTTTGGGGATTTTTTTCTCTAATAGTCCCCTGCTGAAAATCTCAGCAATACAAAGTCCCTGATTTGAAATTAATTATAAATGCATTTCCAGATGGAGTTAACTTCTGTGGTGCTTTCGTAAAAAAAAATAAAGCAACAAATGGTTCAAGTTTTTACTTTCCATGTCAAATATTTTAAATGTTTATCCATGCAATGCTCTGGTATTGTCATATGTTATGGCCATATATAGTAATCTATAACAGCATTTGGATTTATTGTAGTGAATATAGCATGTACCAGTTCACCTGTGTTGCTTTCTCCTCTTTAGCTCCGCAGTCTCACCAATGGTATTCTTGGGGCCCTCCTAATATGCAATGTAGGTTGTGTGCATCTTGCTGGATTTATTGGAAGAAATATGGTGGCCTGAAAATGCCCACACAGACAGAAGAAGATAAACTGTCTTCCAGCCAACCTACAGAGGTAGGATTTTGTAGGCAAACTTTTCTAAAACAAAACATGGTGCTTTCCCAAGACCGCTGCTGTTTGATTATTTAATGGAATGGTTGTTATTGTATGTATTCAACTTTGATGTTTACAAAACTTAGTTTATTAATCCTTTCTCTGTGTTAAGCAGAACTGTACAGTGCTCAGGCTTTGCCATATCTTTTTTTGACTGCTTCTTGTATAAACAAGCATGTGCTCCCTGCGTTTTTGGTGTACAAATGTCAATTTGTCAGTCAAATGGTGTGCTATCTCTGAAATGATAAATATACTATACAATATCTCATTTAGGATGGCATTATGTATCCATGCTCAATAGAGTTGTCTGCTCTGTGGCTTACAGCTCCCTACATAGGCCTTTTTTTTGTGCTTATGTTGCAATAGGACACTAAATAAAGATGCTTGACTCCAGTCAGAAGGCAGTAGAAATCAGAAGCTTTATTTACAATTCATTTAGCTCTTTTATAACATGCTGTGCTAAAAAGGCACTTTATTGGTCCATAGGGCTGATACCTCTCCCATTGGCTGAGTAACAGAAATAGCAAACAACCCCTGTTGTTATGGGAAAGGAATATTGTTCACACAAGGCTGTTTTGGGAAAAAGAAAACTGTTGAAAAGTTTCCATTGGGAAGAGCTCAGGCTCAGAAAATATCGAGTCCACATGCTTAGACATTTTATTTGCTTATTCCAGTGAGTTTGTCCATTTTGGGGATGTTGAGTGCTGTGTGTGACACTCTCTATGTTCCCTTCCCGCAGGAGCCGCATGTGCGAACCCACCTGTCCCGGCAGGCCACGCAGGGCACCCCGGTGCGGAACACGGGCAGCCCCAAGTCGGCGGTGAAAACACGGCAGGCGTTCTTCCTGCACACTACCTGCTGGACAAAGCTGGCCCGGCAGGTCTGCAAAAACACCCTCCGCCTGCGGCAGGCAGCGCGACGCCCCTTTGTCCCTATTAACTGTGCTGCCATTAAGGCAGAATGTAAGATGTTTTTTTGATTCTTAGTTCTGTGTGCCGTGCTTCCCACCCATTTTTTTTGTCTTTTAATTTTATTTTCTTTTTTCAATAAACGTTTCTTGTCTATACGCTTTTGCTTTTCATTTTTTTTTCTTTTTCATTTGTCCAGCATATCACTGACACATTTGATAAAGTCTGGTTGCCTTGAACAGATCTTTGGCTGTGGAAACGTTTCAAATTAACTAAAAAGGGGATAACTAGTACCTCATTGCAAAAATTGACAAAAATTAACAAAACTGGGGGACAGGAAGGGAAAATCAGTGCCACAACAAACATTCTCCCTACTAGGCTTTTCTGTTGTTTTTTCATTTGTTTGCCAAGCAGAACCTCTAGATCTGTACATGTTGTACTTTTTTTCAGTGGGGTTGGTCAAAGAAACAGGAACTGGGGTTTCATAATAATTTAAATGTGTGCAATACAGTCCTTTGTCACTGTGACAATCAGAGGGAGGTGATAGCCACGTTTATTATTACATCATAGTTGCATCATTTGGATTTTCTCTGTTCCAGTTTTAAATTTTAGTTCTAAATAAAGTTCTGTATTATGCTTGTTCTTTTTATAGCCAAAATATAAAGACCTGATGAATTTCTAGTAGTATGACAAAAGGCTATGAGTTTTTGTAGGTAGCAACAGTAAGTCTCTCCACCTGCATATGTGTGTAAATTCTGCTGCAAAGTCACTGGATATTTCAACAGCTTTTGTACCTGCACTGGGCACATTGTTTTACCGTTCACACTGTCTGGCTTTGATTCCCAGTCTTCCACAGATACAGTTCTTGGAGCACATGCTTGGTATTCCAGGACGAGCCATGCTGGCTCATTGTACTGTCAATTGTACTAGAATTGAAGAGAACTTTTAAGGTCATTAGATGTGGGGTTTATAACCATGTTCACTAGATTACCACTAAATGTTTTCCCAGCATACTCATCTGGGATATAGAAGATGTCTGCATAGTTTATAAGAAATTTACTCCATGGAAGCTTAAAATCTGATTTTGAGTAATTATTTTCCCTTTATGTACTTTAAGACCAGGCATTACGCATATGCAAACTATTTACCTACTTCTGCAGTACTCTGAAAGTTGCTGAATATTTCTGTTCGTTGTCCTTGTCTGCTTTTTCAGTTGTTCTTTTGGCCATTTTCTTTCTCCTTTTAAATCTATGCAAGTCAGGAGCAACTTTCAGATTTCAGGAAATTACGTGTTGACTGTGTGAATGAGTTCTTCATGGAAGAAGTATGTCTAAGGCTGGATTAGGATTATATTTTTAATCCTAAATCCAGAATGAAATTTACTTTCTGAGAGAAAGGTATTGTACCTTTAAATTTATCTTTCATCTGATTCATGGAGGAAAATTTAGAAGTCCACTTGAACCTTATATATTTTTATCCATATCCCTGTTTTTTCTCACTCATTGCTGTAAAAAAATTCAAAAGATGAAACTTATGTTTAAGGAGAAGAAAAAAGTTTCATCCAACTGTTAATCATCATACTAGAATACTTATTCAACCTTAAAAGAGAGGAGTGAAAAGATGAGCTTTTCAGCAGGAAATAGTCATTCTTGCTTCAGCCTGGCAGTGCTGTGAGTGTTTTCTCTTTGCTTCTTTGAGTGAAAGAGTTCCACATCAGATAAAGGGCACAAGTAGAGAGACTTTTCTTTTTTCCCCTGTAATGTCTGTCTTTCATTATTCCTTTAGCTTAAAGCACATTTTGGACCTTGTGATTTTGTCTCTTTGAATTCTGATGCTTCCTGATTAGACTTAACATAGGTTGAAGAAATAAAGGTCACAATTGTTATTGGTTTTTGAACACAGCATTAAAATAATATTCTAATGGTGGAAACCAAATTATACCTCAACAATTTAAGTCATGTTTCTCTGTACACACACACACATCCACAATCCATATTCTGTTTCTGGCAATCTCTCTTTCTGTGGAATCATTAAAGTGCTCTTACCTGCATTGTCATAATCATATTCTTGCTCTAGTAAAGGCAAAAAAGTAAAAAAAAATATTTAGTAGTTTTATTCCTGTATTAATATCTGGTGACCTGTTCTCAGTGCACGCTGTAGATTTTTATGTTACAACTAAATAGTCTCTTTTTTCCTGAAAATGTCCTGAATTCTTTTCTAAGGTTATCTTGAAGCAAATAATTTTTAGATTTTTAAACAAGATTCTTAATTAGCAGTAGTGATTTCCTATGCTGGATCCACTGAGTAATTACAGTATTGAATGAATATCTGTGTTGGTCTTAGAAACATTACAGTCATGCTTAACTAATAACCTGGCCAGAGTGCCAGGTCACCCATGATGTGATATGGCATGAGATGGTTACAATGCCCAATAACAGATTTGGGATTTGTTTTCCATGTTGGTTTGATGAAACTTGAATCTAATGGCTGCTTAGATGCTTTGTCAGACTCACCTGACTCTGTGTGCCAAACCAGTTCTTGAAAATGTAACTGCATTTCCCAAGTTTATTGCATTAGGCACCATAACAACACTCAGCAACCATAAAATCTGAAGGCAGAAGGATTGGTGGAGCACTTATCCCAGCTGCACACCAGGTTTTATGCCCGCTTAGTCTTGTGCAATATTTTGAAGTGCCAGGTTGTAAATGAAGCCGATTCCCAGATCTGAGAAACTGTCTGAACAAGTGTGTCAGAGCTCAGTCATAAAATAAATTGGTGTTTGCATTCCACCTGTGTACCTGAATGCATCTGCATGTAATTCTGCCCCTTTTGGAAGAGCATGGAAGCCTCTGGGAATGATAACCTAAGGCCCAAGCATCTTTTAGGTGAAAAGCGGGTTTTGAATGGGGCATTTTCTCTTATTGAATGTCCACCCACATCCTCTCCCTCAGCCCATTATATCCACTGACAGAAAGCAAGGTCCTATTCTGTATTCTTTATTCATTCTGATAGTGCAGAGAATTAGATTTTCCTCATTAATGAAGCCTGTAGCATGACCCCTGCTCAGATGCCAGCAGGAGGTGGTGGAGATGATGCATTTACATCCCAGTTCAATCTCAGGATGGCCACCAGGAGGTTGGGAAGGCACAGCACCTCCTGCTAGGAGCACAGCCCATCATGGAAAGCTCAAACTTTGTTCTGCCTGAACTTAATAGACTCACTGTGGTTGGTGACAATAAACTTGTCTGATGGTTTTTCAGGAATAATTAGAATTGGTGAACTGCTTTGGTAAGATGAAATTCTTGTGAACTATATCTCATGCACTACCTCCTTTTTAGTTGGAATATATTGCATGATTTTTTAGAAAATTAAGCAAGACCATCCTTTCTGGGGAAGGTCTCTTAATTAGAGAAAAGCAAAGAGAGCATTCTTCTTAGCAGTCACTGACGAGCCTGGATCTGTTTGCAGCTCACAGGCAGGTTGATAAATGCCTGGCAGTGAGCCATGTGTCTGTAAACATTATTGCTTCGGCACAGGAAGGCTTCTGAGGGATATTTTTTTTCCCATTGCTTGGATATAGCTTTATCACTATAAATATATGTATTAATTATAGTAATTTAGATCTGGATAACTACATGCTGTTTGTGTAGACATGATTGTTCAAATGTTTTCAGTGCATGGTAATGTATATTATCTATATAATATGTGTATAGTTATCTGGAAATTGGTGCACTGATCATGATGAAAATTTACTATGTTTAAATCCTCAGATTTATTAACAAATGTGATACATAGTACTTCCTAATGATTAGTTTGATGAAACAAAGGCAAGTGAAAACAGTAGAATATGCAAAATGTTCCTTATTTGCCTTTGTAAGCATAAAGTTTGTATTTTACTGACACAAAGCTACCCATTCATCTGAATTGAGTAACATTTATGGGTATTGGTTCACAAACTATGTTTTGCATCCTTGATTTTGATAGCAATGGAAGAGCTTTCAGCTGTATCTAGGATGAAAATATTTTCTCTGTTGTTATCTTTGAATACAATTTGTGCCAGGTTTTAATAGCCAGCAAAATAATTGACAGCATATTATTTTTTTTCCAGAGTTTCTAAGAAGAATACAATTCAGGGAATACAGTACATTCATTAGATGATCTGCATTTTGACAGAGATATGATGGAATGTCAAAGAGAAATAACTTGCTAATGAGAGTCTCTCTAAGCTTAAAAGACCTACAAATCTAGTTTTTTTAAAACAGAAATAATTAGAAAATACTTTCATATCTAAAAGCACAGCCTGATTTGTTATCATCTTTTTCTTGGCATTACTGATTTCATTCACCTCTGTAATGCCCACATCAGTCATCATGCTTGGCAGTTTTAAAGCCTCATAAAAAATATGTTTCACACTCTGGTTTGTAATGTTATTTCCTAGAATTTTTCTAGTTGTGCTGTATCCTCTTTAGGGTTATGGTGCCCAAAATTATGTGCATTTCAAGATATAGATTTCCCATAATTTTACAAAGCCATCTTTTCCTATACATGATTTCTAACATCCTGATTTTGATTTCTTTTTAGTATCGTCTAGGTAATTTTAGAAAGCTCTTGATGCTGACTCCATGAATACTCTTCTGCTTTGTGATGGTGTAGGAGCCATCATTATATCTATATATTATGTTTATTTTACCCCATCAGAATTCATTTACATGGATTGCTTGATGATGTTCCTATCCTTTGCCATCAGTTTTAGCTTTTATTATGCTCAGAAATTTCTTACCTGGAAATTTTAACTCTCTAATCACCTCTTTCCCTGCCCTTTTATGTGTTGAACAGCACAGATCATTTGAGGATTACAGAGACAATTAATTTTAATAAGGTGCTAATTCCTGAAAAAGCCTGTTTTACCCTGTAACATCTGGACAGCAGAGATCTTTAATGACACAGTTTGGTAAAAGCGCTCTGAAATGCCAAATTGGATGCCAGATCAGCTGCATGTGGACAGGTCATGCTCCCCTCAGAGGATCCTGGCAGGTCTGTGAGACTGGCAGTTACTGGATTATAAAACATGTAACTAGGAAGGGACCCTGGAGGTCTCTAATCCCACCTCTTGCATAAGGTTCCCGTGCTCATGGGCCTTTTGGCCAGATGAGCTTTTTGTGTCTCCGAGGATGGAGACTGCAGGGCTTCTCTGGGCACCTGCTCCAGTGTTTGATCAACCTCAGAGTAAATAGTCTTATCCTTATATCTAACAATTCCCTGTCTCCCAGCCTGGCTGTTGCCGCAGGAACAGCATGCTGTCCTGTTCCTGTGTTCCTCTGAGAAGGCTCTGGCTCAGTGTCCCCTTGTCTTCACCCCTCAGGGCTGCCCCAGGCCCTGTATGTGCTCTGTTGAACCCCCCATCAGCTCGGTGAGTCTCCATCAGCTGGCCCTGCTCCTGTGTGCCTGTGTCTCCTCTGTGCTGGGGATCCCAGAGCTGAACACGGGTCTGGCTGTTATTTCCCATGGATGGAGGAAGAAGTGAGCTCCCTCCCCTCGTCCTTCCTGCTGCAAGGACACACCGCTGAGTAATGAGAACACATTAAACTTGTTTTCCCTTCCAAGGACTTTGTTGCCTCCCTTAATGTTTCCAAATTTAACCGTGTGCCTCTATTAATAATGCAACCTTTTGCCACTCTGCAGACCTACTTACTGAAGAATGTTATCACATTTGCCCTGGTTTTGTTCTCTTGAACCAAGACCATTTAAGCATTCATTGAACACCAGCAGCGTGTCTGCTCAGAAGTTTGGATGAATTCCACCTGGTCCTGGTAACTTGGTTTTACTGATCAACCAGTTTGTTTTGAAATATTTCCTATGGACATTTTAATGTGATACAGTTCTCATACTTTCCTTGTAAAAGTATTTTGGAAGTGAGCTTTCTTAAGTGCTTCTACAGTGAACAGTGATACAAGGAATGCATTTGGCTTTTCTGCTGTGCTTTTATCTTTCTTGTGTATTTTATTCACACCTTCATAATCTATTGCTACAGGCATCAGCACACTTTCTGCTTTTGCTGTGTTTGAAAAATACACTAAAAACTATAAGATTCCTTCTTGTTATAAATGTGTTATTTCTCATAGCTTCCACTGTAGGACATCTTCCCCAACATTCCACTATTTCACTGATCTTACTAAAATTTTATTGTTCATATAAAAGATGATATTTGATTTTAGGACTTGCTTTAAATTTCGGGACTTTTGATAATTTCCTACCCAAATTTTATTCTCTGTTTTTACACTTGAGAATGATGCACAGTACAACTTCTGTGCTTTTCACTGTGTTCTGCATAAAGATCATAAACTTTATTATACGTTTTATGGGAGCACCTTATTGTGGATCAAAGTTTGCTGCTGTTAAACATACTTTGCTGTTTCAATAGATATGTGTGCTTTGGAATACTCACCTTTGATGAACATGCTTTATCTCAAGCATGAAAATCGTGTTGTCCTTTCAGTGTGTATTCCCAGTCAGCATCTAAATACCACTCCATGATTCAATATCTTTTTTTACAGTGAAGACATGTAGATGGAAAATTTTCTTGCTAATTACTTCTTAGGCGATGCTTTGCTGTTCTCAAAGTAGCTATAAAATACTGTATAGCCTCTGCTTATTTTATTGAGGGAGTCTGTGGAGACACATCATTCTGCTCCACCACTTAAAATACTTCAGGTGTTTTGCAATATTAAAAATATTCAGACACCAGGTTTGTATTTTTTTGATTTTTTTTTTCCCTCAGCACAGTATGTTTTGTGATTAGGAAAATATAATGAAGTACTTTATGTACTCAGCATTTGGGCTCTGGAACCTCTGAAACCTGTTGGTATTTCCAGAATATTAGGTAGATTCCTTAACCTATTAAAGTAAGTTGTGCTTTGTCTGCTGCATGGCAAACATCTTCTTGGACATCTGAAATACTTATTCCAGTCATTGCTGTGCATTCACAATCGTCATGATTTTTGCCCAGATCTAGATTAGAATAAATAAAGGGATTGTAAATTCTTCTTCATGGTGTCTTATCCTCTTCCTGTTACTGTTTACTCTGTCTCATGTGCTGGAATGAAGCAAACATGAAGAGTTTGGTGAGGAGTTGCAATTATAATCTATTTATAATGTGACCCTTCTGTAAAACTTGTAGGTAGGTATTTGTGGGAAGTTATTCCATGTGAGAGAGCTCCCAATCTGTATAATCACTGTATGAATGCAATTTTGTCCAGAACAGACTACCTGTATTCTAGGGATACTAGAAGCTCTATATGAGGGCTTTTATGTGCTCTTGGAAGACAGATAACCCAGTCATTCTGAATAATTCAAAGGAAAAAAAGAGATGGTCTATTTCCAGTTGTCTTGAGATTATTTAGTGAAACTTCATGCTTTGTGCATTTTTGCCTTAAGTTGACTGACTTCATTGTCTAAGCATGAGCCTCTTTATGTTAACACTGTGTTTGGGACACATGGATGGAATCTGCTTGTGTGTTCACAGTAGCAGCAGAAAATTTAAGGTAGTTGCTGCACTGCTAGTTTTCATGTACTTAGCAGAAAGTTATAATATTTGAGACCTTTGAGCTCTGTAGTACTTGGTTACAACTGACCATTTCGTTGAAAAGTTTACAGTGAAGAATTGTATGACAAAAATCAGTAGTCACAGCTTAAAAACCTTAACTCTGTGTTACCCCGTTTAGAGACAGAGAAGCTTGTAGAAAACAAAAAAATAATTCAATGTAAATAATTTTAATAGCAAAAATTGCATTTCTTTTAGTATTCATATTTTCATCTGTGTTTCATTTGCCTGGCTGACTGTCTCCAGAAAGACTTTGTAATCAAAAACTACAATCTTAACTGGTGTTAAAACTTACATTAACTTTAAAAAAAAAATAAAAATCATAACATCACTTGCATGAATCAGGACATGTCCTGCCTTTAAATATTCATGATTAGAGGTATTGATGAAAAAAAGGAAAATCTAAAAGATGAGCTAAAAGAAAATTGTGTTTAAAATGCAAGTCAGAAACTGGTTGGTGTGTCCTAAATCTGTTTATAACAGTAAGATATTTAAACTGAGTTTTATTCTTTAAAATTCTCAGATGCAGATCGACATTGTGAACTTGCTGGGAATCCTCTGAAGATAAAAAGCACCAGAAAACCACTGTCATGTATCATTGGGTATTTAGGTGCGTATCTGCCTGCAGAGAATCAAACCAAAGGGACTTTCAGTGTGTACTGAAGCTTCATAATCTGGCATGCACAGAGAGATTTGTGCTATTAGTAAGAAGAGAAAATGCTGAAGTTCATAAATTAATAAGAATGGTGGTCCACTATGAGTTGCAAAACTGCATGGTTGAACTTGCAGGATATAGGCAGAAGTCCTCCTCATACTGGTTTAAAGTGTCAGAGTGAAACCTGATGGAATTTAGAATGTGAAAAACAGTCTGGCTATCTAAATAAACAGAATAACTGCTCAAAGGGGAGATACTCAGTATGGTGAGGGCTGCTCTACTGTGCCTTTTGTATCCATTTGCAATACTACTTTCTACTTAAAAGGAGGAGACCTCAGCTGCCCTAAGACACATACCTTGTAATTTGATGACCTAATTTAAAATGTGCAATGAAATATGTACTGAGTTCACAACCAAGAGGACAATGAACCCATAAGTTAATGGGGAAAGGAAAAATTCTAGTAATAGTGATTCCTTGCAAGTAGCCATTGGTGACTATTAAATATTTGCACAGTCATATAAGAATTGTGGTAACCCAGAGGCTGTTAATCCTCAAATGAAAATAGAAATCAATCCATTGATCAGAGAAGGAGTGAATAATTCCGCTGTGTATTAATCCTGTTCTACAGAAGTAAACTCTACAGCTGGGTGTAGAGCTCAGTCTAGAGCACTGTTTTGCTCATAATTTCAGTCACCAGGAGGTTTTTTTTGTCCTAGATCAAGGTGAACAGTAAGTCTCTTGCCTTACTGAAATAGAAATCAGCTATTAATGTAGATACAACTATTCTTTCAGGACATCAATTTTGTCAAAATACTTACTGCAAGAATGTGGGTAATGTGGAATTAATGCCATTCTCACTGAATTTTGATTCCTCCTGCCCTGAAGCTTAAGAAAAAGCCAGGGATAATTTCCTACAGACATCCCAGCTGTGTGTTACGTGTGTTGAAAGGACTACTTTGGTTGAGTTGGTGGAGTTGTGGCTGTGAGAGGGGAAGCTGGACAGGGAGTGGTTCATCCAGCTGACCTGTCTATGCATCTAAAGAGGAAATGGTAACGTGGGTAAACTTAGAAGACACCACATGTTTTTACTGTCATGTTATGTAACCGTTGAGGAGTTGTCTTTACCCCTCTGGGAGTCTAAGTCTGTAGGTTTAATGTGAGTAAATGGATGAACACTGTCAGACAGTATTTTGTGAACTTACATGAAGGTCTGGTAGAAGATTAACCATACTAAAATATGCCAGATATCTGTAGAGACAGCTTAGTATTTGACTGTATGGGAAGTAAATGTATCTCACTACAGCTGAGGAAAATAATGTGTGTTAAGGGGATATAGTGCAGTTGAATACATTAATTTGAATTAGCTTTATAGCAATGGCTAGAAAATGGATGTTTACCATGTAGATTGGTTGAATTTTTAAAATTTAATTTGTTTGTGATCTTTTTTGTTTATTGGGATTTCTGCAGTTTCAGTAAATAAGTAAATCTTGCATTATTTTTCTCATAAAAGTTAGTATTATATATCGTATGATAGATAACTTGTATGGGAGACATTTGTTTTCCTCTTAAGATTCATGCTTTGGTATTCTTGCAGATATTTATTAGCATACGATTAACAGTGTCTCAGGGCATTACTGTTTTCAACCTTTCTGGTAAGGCAGAGAGGATTTCAGTGCCCTGCACATCCTGGGTCATCACTTCCCTTTGTTCCTGTTCTGCATCTTGGCTGCAGATTCCACAGGTGAGGTGAGACAGGCATTAAAATTATGCCCTGTTCTCTCAAGAGCTGGGGCTAATCCCTTGTATTCTCATCAGTCATCACTGTGCTCCCTAAACAAAGCTGCTAAGGTGAACCCCTGACTAATTAAAGTCCTATATTACTTGCTAGTTATGAGGAAACCAGACTAACACTCCAGCTGGGATACATGTTGAGGAGGTGAGGTGAGAGAAAGGTGCAGCTGCCTAAGCCCCTCTGGAATCCAGGATGTTTATCGAGGTGATTCAGTAGAAGACTTCAGCTTCTCTTTGTTTACCTTAGGTTTTTTTACTTTTTTACTCTACTGACATAGTGGAAAAGGGAGAAGTTTTTAATATTGTTATTTACTTGCTTGAGGCTGAAACCTGGCCGTATAAAATGGTTTCCTAATATGTTTTTGAAACATTACCTTTTACTCCTATTTTTTTTTTAAAAAAATTTTTTTTTTTTTTTTTTTTTTTTTTTTTTAATTTCAGGATGTGGCTGAGTGGTCATTTGTTACATGGGTAATGGGATAATTTGAATGCTATAGTCAGTTCTCTGAGTTAGAACAAGGTGCAGGTGGCTAGAAGATTTTAAGTGAAGTGCTAGGCAATAGAACAAGGGTAAGGGCAGCAGGAATTAGAAGATTTTAATTACTATTATTCCATAATGCTATTATATGATGGGATAATTGGCAAAACCCCTGAAAAGCCTTGTTACTCCTCTTGGGTGTGATGATGTGGCTGGTAATAAAATGCTGATCTAAAGCATGAAAATATTAGAAGCAAGTCTATATGTAGAGGAGGAGTGAAGTAAGATGTAAAGGTCTGAGTTCCTTTCTAGAGCTTAAATGTGGAGCTTGGTCTTGCTGCCTTCCTCCACTGCAGAAAGAGAAAAGACCACTTTTGTGGTAAAGTGATGGAGGATTAGTGAGTTCTGAACTAAACACAAGTTGAGGAAGGAAATGCTTCTTTCCTCAACTGTTTGCTCACCCTAAAAATATAAAATTGCCTCTCCTATAGGTTGCAGATGAAAGCAGATAGAGTTCTCATATGTTGATGCAGCTGCTGGGATTATTGTGGTTGCTGCTTGAGCTTTTTGGCAAATAAAATAATATTTTAGTGTTGTTAGACCTAGAAATCTACCATTTCCTTCAGATAATTGGAAAAGATTCCTAAATGAACATTTTAAAATGCAAATTCCAATTACCTTCAGCAGACGGTGCAAGTGTTGCTATTTCAGTTTATAGAGTTTTGCCTTAGCAATCATTGATGTTCATGACATTAAGCATGCCTCTGCTCCCATTTTAGTAAAAAAGTGAAACATGAGATGCTTGTTCCCCACAGCAAGAAAAAATGGGACGTGCCACGAAATCTTTTCTATATGAAAAGCAGATGAATTCTGCAGTGAATGGTGGTAAAAAGCTCTCATCTAATTAAGTGGTGAGAAATTTGGTGACATCAAATCCACAGCTCTGCCCTGAGGTGATTGGTTACCTGTGCCTTCCCTCTCTGCTCTTCCAATACTTGCCTGTATATTTCTCTGCCCTACTTTTTCTTATCTGGTCCTCTTGAAGCTTCTCATAGGCGGGTGTCCATGCTTGGAGAGTGTGATTGCAAGCCCAACCAAACTAGTGGTGAACAATGAAGCAAAGTCTTGTCCAGTGTAAGAATTGTTGGCATTGTCTCCTCTTGGCGCACTTTCCAGTACAGCCTGGCCAAGACTGTGAGTCCGAGAGCTCCAGGCAGGGCAGGAGAGCTCTTGGGCATCAGACCTTGGGCATTCCTGAAGGAGGAAAAACCTGCTGTTGCAGTGGGCTTTGACTTTATGCAGTGGTTTCTCTTTCTCCTGAATGATAGCCATGGATGGCAGAGGCTGGAGAGGCTTCTCTTTGCATACCTGGTCTCACTGTAGATTTTGCATCTTCTCAGTTTCTGTGCTCCATTTGATAAATAAGAAGCACTTTTCAGGAGATGTAAACCTGGGCTGCAAATGAGAAAGTACTTAATTTTTGTGTTCTGATCTCACTTGCCTTGGGCAGCTGACTCTGCTGATCTGACTCCCAGCCCCTCTGCCCTCACCTTCTCAGCCTCTTCTGCTGCCTGAGGTCACCAGAGGGCTGCTGTAATTGGGCTGTGAGCGCCTCATGACCTGTGGCTGTGTCACAGGGACCTGCCCTCAGGCAGCTGGCTGCCCACACAAGTCTGGGCACACCCAAGGCTGGACACAGGGGTGGCATTTTGAATCCAAATGTGTGATGGGAATTAATTAATTGCTTCAGCAAATTCCTAGTGAGGGACCAGCAGATTCAGCGGAGGCTCCCGTTTGCCACTTTCATTAGGCAGATAACTGAGAAATTACCATGTAGCTGTGTCAGCTCCTGGCAAACACAGCAGCTGCCACCCTGAAATGTGTTGGCCAGATGTGCTTTGCTGCCTCTTACCCTCATTATTCTTCCTTCTCCAAAATAATCTTGCTCCGTGAAACATACTAGATACTCTGGGATGTTTGAAGCTCCCCAGTACTGGCTCTGTATGGAAGTGTTCCCACTGCAGTTTGAGCTGCAGAGCCCTACAGTGTCTGGCCCCTGACTCCTGCACCTTTTGGTTTGTGTGTGGGAAGATCCCTTAAAGCTTGTTATTGTGACAGAAAGTACTGAATGGCTTGAGGTATTGAGGTGGTTTCACTACAGTAAAATGCTTTTATTTCCTTGCTAAAACCTGTGGATATGTATCTTCAATACAAACCTCAAAAAGGTAGGAAAATATAAACACACTTATTTCGGACTGTTTTGTATTTATTAACTCTTCAACCTCAAATCCTTACATATTTGCACTGTGGAATTGAACTTGGGTAATCTAAAGTGAAACAGATTTTGCTTACTTGGAGGGTAAGTAAGAAACTTGTGGATATGAGGACTCGTTTTGTTCAAGGTCCTGTAAATACACAAGTGCAGAAGGAACTTTCTTTTCACTGAAAGTCAAAAGTAAATTTCATATGTGGAATACATTGTTTTATTTATTTTAAAATCAAGTAGGTATCATTTCTCTCTCTCTTTCTCTTTTGTCTCAAACAGAGATACATCCTGCTGTGAAACCCAATGTAATCAGGTCAACACCAAGCCTTCAAAGTCCAAGTGCAAAACGACTGCTTGCACCTTCCAATCACTCTTCATTAAGTATTTTGGGGAAAAGAAACTACAGCCATCATAATGGGCTTGATGGTATGTGAAGGAATATGAAAGAAATATTCTTTAACTCTCTGGATTGCAAAACTTTCTGTGAACTTGAACTAACATTAAATGAGAGAGTACAGACTTAGAAAAATGTAAGATATGGATGGTTTATAGCAGCAGTGCAATGAATGGTGGTGCTTATTCATTGGATAAGGATATATTAATGCCTTCTCTTACAAAAACTCCATTTGCCATTTTTTTTACTGATCTTGATTAACCAAAAACATACAAGAAAATAATAAAACAAATTTGGTGAAGGCAGAGATGCAGCATGTTTTATTTTGGCTTTTTGCATGGCACCTTAGAAAGCCACTGTCCCTGCAGAGGAGGAAGCAAAAGATGTGTCATACATAGAGGTGCAGGGGAAGCTTTTTCTGTACACTGTGCAGTGTCAAGGGTGATCTTTAGGCCTGGTGTATCCAGCCATTTCAAAACACTTTGGTGCAAAGTGAGAGCAGGAATGAAGCTGTGTGAAAACAGCTTTGTTTGTTTTCAAACGAAACAACAATGACAACAAAAAGAAACCCAAAAACCCCCCAACAAAAAGTATGGAAATTTGTGGGTAAGACTAACTTTTGTCAAATAATCTTCATTTTTCGTCCTGAAAAGTGACTGTGCATTATTGATGATTTTTTTTATCTTGACCAAACAGTTTGATTTTTCAACTCTAGTGATAAACAGTTTTACCTTGTCCAAATAAGAGGACAGTCCAGCAGGACATGTTTACAGTAAAAGAAAATGCATGCGTGTGTTCCTTATATCTCTTTGTAAGACATGACTTCTGTAAGCCATTAGCTTATTTGTCCTGTATTTAAATAAGGTTACTGAGGATAAAAATCTGTCAGATGTTGGGCTCTCAAATCGACTGTTAAGGAGATGATGTTCACAAAAGAGGTGTCTGTCTGCTTTCATGCTTCACAGGTCATAGGTCAAGGTAGAACAGAGAGGAATTGCCTTTCAGAAAAGCTCATAGAAATAGTATTCCAAATAATGGGAGAAAAACTTGATTCATTATCCATAATCTTCCCCATAATCGTGTTTTTCTCCCATTGCAAACACTCCTTGTATACTGCAGTGAAACCAGTTACTGTACATTTAATAACACCTAGATAGGAATCATGATATCCTTTGACAAGAAGTGGTTATTGAGAATACACAAGAGAGAAGATTGCTTGCATTTCTGCTCAGCATGCAGCTATTACACCACAGACAAACACTCATGGCAGCACAGGCTCTTCGGGGGACCAAGGTGACACCATGGGACATGCAGTTGGAAGAAAATATGATAGCTGCATTAGCAGGCTGAGCCATAAATGCTGCATTTCCACTGCAGCCTTTCAAGGTAGAGTTCTGCCTGGATGGTTTAGTAGTTGCTGCATGAGAATGTGCAAAGGCCTCCTCCTCCACCAGTTCTGGCCTCTCCATTAGACTGGGCTCTCCATGTAAGCTCTGAGTTACTTTCCCCTGGCTGTAAAGATGATCATGGAATGCTTTCCGTTGGAAAAGACCTCAAAGATCAAGTCCAACCCTTAAGTCAGCACTGCTAAGCCCACACTAAACCCTACATGACACAAGTGTTAAATTTCTCCAGGGATGGTGACTCAGCCACTTCCCTGAGCAGCTAGTGCTTGACAACACTTTCAGTGAAGTAGTTTTCCCTAATATCCAACCTAAACCTTCCCTGGCATCTCTTGAAGCTGTTTCCTCTTGTCCTATCACATTTTATCTGTGAGAAGACACCAACTTCCATCTTGCTGCATACTTGCATATTTCTCCTGCATATTACAGCAGAGAAAGCTGTAGCAGTAAGTTCAAGGTAATTATTAAGATTAAGCCCCTCCTTATGTCTCTGTTGGGAGGCATGCTTGGAAATCTGTAGAATTTTTCTTGTACTTAATATGGATGTTCTCCTTAAAGTAAAGAGTGTGTAAATCCAGTCATTAGCTACACTAATTAGTGTGTATCAGTCACCTGTGTTAAGGCAGTTTGCACAAAACAGCATCTAATTTGAAAAATTAGTATTGAGAACTGCAAGTCATTGCCTTAGGAGACATTTCTGCTTAATTGTTTTCTGTGAAAACAAGGTACTGGAAAGCATATATCCTAGAGTGAATTCTGTAATTTTTTAGTTCAAAAATTACTACCTTAGTATTAAAAATGGCTGTTTTGGTTATTATTCTTGCCTCTCTCTTTAATTAAAATGTGGAAAAGTATAAATAAAATCCTATGAAAAAGTAACACACCAGTAGTAATGATACTCAGCAGCACAGATTCCATTTCTCCTGACATAAAAGCAATTACCTTCAATATTTACCATTTATCTCCTCCTCAGGTTATTGGTAAATATAAAATCTTTTTTTTTTTTTTTTGCCTGTGTTTTATCCAGCTTCTCTTCAGTACTAGATCAGCTTGGGAAGTGGTGGTTTCTGTGTCATTTCCCTGACCACACTGTACTATTTGTGCAGTGAAAGCTTTTGCCAGCCTCCAGAGTTATTGTGTTACTATAAATACACTAAAAAGCTTTTTTTGGTTCCAAAATACTATTGATTGCTGCAGTTTTGATTGTGTTGTATCAATTAACAGTATCCAGAAAGCCTGATATGGAGATGATGACAGATTCTGCCTCTCAGTGCATGCTTTGGTGAAATGAACAAACAAAAAGGAGCACAGGAGACTTATATTAAATCTCATTTGCTATTTTCATAATCTTAATATTATTGACATGGATATGTCTGCATTTTCAAGTTTATTTTTTCTTTTTTTGCAACAGTATTAGTTGTTTGTTGTGAGAAGACCATATAAATATGTTTACTTAAGATATACAATATTTCACAGCATTCAAATTAATGTTGCTTAGGCTTGTGCAAATATATATTTAGATTAGCATAATTTAAGTCAATCTTACTGCTCAGATGAGTGCCTTATTTTGGCAGAATTTCTTTTCAAGCAAATCCATAATTATTTGCTTTGAATGTAGCAGTACATTATGGAAATCACACATTTTTTATGCCTCTTTGGGGAAGTGGGGGAAGATTATGAGAAATGTCATTAATATTTAGTTAAATGCTTTTAAGAGTAATAAACAAGAATATGATTACCATTTCTTATACAAGTCTTACATTGAGTTTTGCTTTTAGCCAATGCAGCACAAGATTCGCTTTCAGTTCTCCATGGATGCACCACCAGAAAGGGTTTGGTGCAATTGATAGGGGTGAGGGAATTTGGTGTTTTGGACTGATTTTGCTTGATCATTGTTGAGAATGATGAGGGAGCTCATTTATCTTTTCTTAATGGGATGTTGTGCCCTGATATCTTGTTATTATCACTCATGAGTGAAATTGCTTTGCTTAAGCACTGTATATTGTAGCTAGAGAGAGGACCTTGTAGGTTTTTGTGTCCCTTATCAAGAGGACGACTTTTGCTGGATGGACTTAGAAAAGTATTTTTTATTTTCAAACAACTGCAAATCCTGCATTTTGTAAGATGTAATCAAAAATCCCTATGAACTGGCATTTCGCTGTTCTGGAAAAGTCACAGCACTTTGAGATGTTTTTGTGTAATATACATGCTGGAGCTTTTAATTACTCTGAGATGAAGCATTTCAATTGCTGCTGAAGTTAAAGTCAGCATAAGATATTTAAGTGGTTCTCTGCCATGAAGATAGCCTCTTTCAAGTGGGAAAATTCCATCTTCAGAAAATCACGATGTTGCAGAAGGTTACATGTATCCAATTTTGTTACTGGAGTTGATGATGGGAAGATTTAGGTGTGACTGTAAAGTGCTTTAGATATTTTGAATATGATCTTTAAATTACAGTGTCTGAAATTATTCCAAGCAATTACTTTCTTCCACAAGCTGCTTAACTGTGAGCAACAGTGCGTCCAAATAGTCAAATTTCATGTCAGCCTATTGTTTTGGCAAGGTGAGTAATGATAATTTTGCTTGTAGTATTTGGAAACATCGGGTAGAGGTGATTTACACAGGAATAATCTCTGTTATCTGGCATGTATTTCCTTACCTTTCATGCATGAGAACCAGAATATCCACAGGATGTCCAAGGCATTGGTGTCACTAATGAGATATAGAAATCTGTCTGTGCCTGTTGGTACCATTTTCATGTTGTGGGCAAAAATAAAAGAACCAGCTTTTCATAGCTGAAGAGACTTGAATCAACAGCCCTGATCCTCCTCCTCTCTTCCCTGCCATACCTTTAGTGCTGTATTTCAGTCTGAGATGTCCTGCTGCCTTCAAGAGGATTCTTTCAACAGTCAAATTTCTGTTCTGGAATATACTGAAATGTGCAGCAGATACATGAAGTATCTAGGAATGAGGCAATAATTTTGGGGCCTATTTTCCTAGGAATCCACACATCTCTGTCCTAGCAGGATGAGGAGGTGACAAGAGAAACTGGCAAATGAAGACGTTAAAAAGATGTACCTTCTCTCTTAAATACTGTTTTGGTCAATTCTTCTCTCTATGCTTATGACTGATACTATTGGCTATTCAGGAAATGAGCAAGGTAGAAAGGCTTAGTTTCCACTCCTGTTTTTCCATGGGGAATTTATGACAGATGCATAAACATAAGCAGCCTGACTGACACTCAGGGAGACTAAAACCTTTCCTGTCTCAAATTTTCTTGAAACAGAGAAAATAATTATACTACATGCTTCATTATAATTAAGTTCACATAACACTATGAGAAAGTACATTAAAGGGAAGGAGGTTTCACTCTAGGATGGAGTTTTTCAGCAGTGAGTGAGTTGTTTTTTCTCAAAGGTGCCTGATTGTTGTTATCACAGTGCTCTGTTTTGTCAGAGACAGAGATGTTCTGTTGTGATGGCAGAGGAGCAGCATGGATTGCACATCAAAAAACATCTGTTGCTTTAAAAATGAAACCCTAAAGTTTCCCTTATACATTAATAAACAATAAACCTACCAAAATTGTTATAAACTTCATTTAACATACCAGCGATTTCCAACTGAAAGAGAAGAAATGAGTTGTGGCAAACAAGCTGGTATGTGAAATTTTGCCATTTCTTGCATGCTAAAACGCAAGGTATGATTAATGCTGGATTGTGTATACTGACTCTTCCCAAAAGTGAGAGACAAAAGCTATATATTGCTCCACAGTCAGTTTTCTCTCTGAAGTTTGCTTAGGACATGTGTGTTCTAGCTTTGGTCTTTGGTATAGCCAGAAAATGCTTTAAAATATTCAGCTACAGATTTCTCAGTCGAATGTGTACACTGGTATTGATGGAAATGTGAACGTGGAAAATAGATCTCTCAGGAAAAAATGATGCTGTGTTCCTGTCATTTACTGGGGAAGCAAATGAATATGAAAAGGTGTTTATGGCTCTTAGTTACTTCCTGTAATATATTGCTTTTATGCTTATATCATTATAGGAAATACTTAAGAGCTTAGTCCTGCCTTTCTGTACAAAGTCATTAAAACCATCTCTGACCCTCAAGAGATTGACCTAACAACCTTTTTACATTTAAATTTTGCAGCTTGCACAAAGGTGGCCAATTTCTCTCTATTTTCACTGTGCATTTGGAAGCAATATTTTTAAATATTTATTAGGAAACGAAAATGCTCTAAAGCTTACATTTCTGTGGTCAGTAAATTCACTTTTTTTTGCAGAGGTACAAGTGATGATATACTGAAGATGATGAACTACTGACAACTTTCAGAGCCCAAATAATGTGCCTGGAAGGTGACACAGGCCTTAATTACCCCAGGATGTTACTGCTGACATTGTCAATCATTTGTAGAACTAAACTTCTGCATCTCATGTTTACATGTATTGAGTAATTTTTTTTCCCTATTTAAATTTTTGTGTTATAAAACAGTGAGTTGATGATTCCCCACTTCCCTCTTCAGTCTTCATTTCTCTAAACTTACTGATGCAAATGATATTGTGACTTAACATGAAAAATAGCCAAGTAGAATGAAAATATCTTTGTCAAAAAAAATAGAAGAGAAATATCTTTTCCCCTAGAATTTCTTAAAATTGAGAAAATTATTTATTATCTCAAAATGATAAATGTGTACATTGAATTTACATTACTGTTATCTTCCAAGTATTTGATCTCTTTTGATTACAAATAAAAGGACAGTCTTCCTTTCTCTGTCTGATGACTGCTTAAACTGCAGGGTATTTTTCAGTGAGAAAAGGTAAGCAGTGTAATTTGACCACAGGAGTACTTAGGAGGAGCAAAAGCATTTCTGCAAACCCAGGTTTCCTTGGATTTCCTCTGAGAAAGAACTATTCCTAAGCATGTTGTGTATTTTTTAAAAGACAGACAATGATTACTTTTGTTATGCTGAAGTCAAAATACAATTTTGCATTCAACTGAAATGCTCAAATTTACTGTTTCTTGAGAAATGTAAATTATCTCTGAGGGCGAAATTACATTAGAAATTGAATAAGGGACTATTATTAATCCCTTCTGTGTTTATTCCTTTATTTCAAAAATGTATCTTTGGTTTTGCAAGGCTTCTTTGCCTGCAATTGATTCACAAGAAAAACACAAATCTAGAGTCACATTCATGCCTTAAAGCACTACTTGGAGTGTGCCATGGATCACTTTGCCTTTGTTGTGCCAAGGAAATGAATGCTTATGAAAAATTGGTGTGTTGCATCCCTGAACTCATGAGTGCAGCACATGGTTCTGGTTACACTGTGCCAGCAGGGATCAGAAAGAGAAGGCATGTAGGACCTCAGGAGGAGGAAGGGGCACTCCATAGTAAAGCGCCCCATTTCTGCTGTTGAATCAGTGTTTCTTGTTTTAATGGACAGGTAATGTGTAGACATGAAACTGAAGTAGCCCTGGCTTTTCTAATTGGCAGAATGAATCAGCTCTTCAAGCAGCAAACAACACAATTAACACAATTAAGTTAACACTGAAACCACAAAACAGATAGCCCGAGCTTAATTCCTAGAATCACTGGTTTCCCCTAGTATTATTTTAAAGAATTAGAGTTGCAGAAAGAGAATCCTGTCTGTTTGATAACAGGATTAGCAGCATATTGCCTCCTGAATTATATGTTCTGGATTCAGGATCTGGAGTTCATACTCAAAGTGCTTCTGTGTATAATTACTGTCAAGTAGCTTGATTATTTTTTTGTAAACTGTGATTGCAGAGCAATAGTTCTTAACAATTTTAGTACATAATGCAATAGGGAAGGCACCTTCACAAAGTGCTTAGGCAGTGGAACTGGAAAGATCCTGTGTCTGGTCTGTGATAGTTTTGTGTGAGTCTTTTTGGTTTGTTTTTTGGTTGGTTTTTTTTTGGTCTTTTTTTTTTAATCTGTATATTTTTTCTCCAGTGTTTAGCATTTCTGTCTTGTGAGAATAGTGGACTTCCTCAAAAATCATTCCCAGTATCAGACATACATATGTATTTATTTATTTTTCATAATACTTTTGAGTTAAAAATGTTACTTGTTCAGTTGCTGCAAATGGGAAGGAAAAAAGCAATTATGTTTGGTTACTCAAAACATTCATAACCCAAATGGAGGAGCAATAAGGAAGCAGTATTCCTTCCTCAGATTTTTTTTGTGAAGTGGTCCATCCTGGCTGAAATTTACCTTTAAGGTCTTATGCACCATCATAAGCTGAGGTGTTGCTAGGATTAAACAGCTCTGCTATTGCCAGTCTGCCTTTATCTTCCACCTGTCAAAATCATATTATCTTCAAGCATATTTATTCCGGAAGTTTTAGAAGTAGGACATGTTTCACCCATTAGTGTTGTCAATGATCCTGGAACCTAAAAAAGAGAAATATCAGGTAACTCAGTTTTCTATCAGCAGAAATAAAGAATATCATATATATAAATAACACATGAACAGCTGGAAAAGGGTTCTGATGTGTAATAAAAAATAACATGTTGCTGGGAAATAATATGTGAACTTGAAATAATTATGTGGCTGACATCATCCCTAAGCAGTGCACTTCTTCTGATTTAGTCTTAAATGGTTTTACAGTGGGAAATTTTATGGTGTCCTACTGCCTGGAAACAGGGAGAAACGCTTGATTGATCAATGTGGTTGTTAAAGCACATTCTGATGTGAGGAAATGTCTTCTACAGCTTACTCATTTCTATTTGAGCTCAAATAAATATGTTGTAGAAAGGGCACAGGAGCATCTTAGGCAGTTTCTGCTGTTGGTGCATCAATTTCTCCACAATAATACACTTGTCAGCACTGAAGCTACATTTACTGAAATTCCCCCACATCACAGCACTATAAACCCTTGTTAGTGGTGTGATGTCTGGCCACTTTTGCTTAAAATGGATCAATCCACTTCCCTGGCACTTCATTGGCCTTGAGGGGAGAATCATTCTCTATCCTGGAGTTCCCTTTGTACTGGAGTGGTGCAAGTACAGATCACTGAATTGCACCAAATCCTTTGCAGTAAGAACTCACTTATAAACCACTGGTGCCATTTTCACTAAAGTTCAAGCTGGATTATATCAGTTCCCAATGGCATCTCATTAAAAATGAAAATCCAGTTTTGTTTTCTTTTCTATTTAACACCAAGGATTTTGTAGTTTTTAAATAATCTCTGATGCCCTTAAGCTCCACTGGAGTTTGCACTGGTGTGCAGACCCTTTGTAAAGGTTTCTAATGCTGTGTGGCTGCCTTTTTAAGCAAGGACTTTCTTCCTTAGTTGCCTTAGTTAAAAGTTTTCCACAAAATTGGCTACTGTGTCCATGCATAAGTATTTTTCAGAACCTGCCAAGTCAGGGTGTAATTATTTTCTGGAAGAAATTGGTGTCTCCTCAGTTCTAAAGTCTTAAAGAACATTTGTGTATCAGAGTATATAAGAGTTTAATTTGTGCAACAATGGCACCTTAATTAGTAGTCTTTGCTAGATCCTAGAATCTTTTGACTATATCTACTTATTAAACAGTTCTTTTCCTACATTTGTATTTATGGATATACTCAAGTCTGATGTTTGGCAACTTAGATGATATTTCAGTATCTACAGCAAGAAAAATACATGCAAAAAAAGGAGAGATTGATTCTATTGCTTGATATAACAGGGATAATTTAGAAATACAACATTTTTCACTTCTTGGTTGGGTTTTATTATTAGGTTATCAGGATAGTAATATCCTGGAGTTAACAGCTGCTGGCACTGCATTAACAGCGTCTGTCAGGTTCTTTTCAAAAATACACTGCTTAACAATTTCCAGGAAAATTCAGTTGTTCCTCAGCTCATTTCAGGGAGATCTTCTCAGTTTCACAGACAACTGAGTGAGAGCGTGTCTGCATATTTTGGGACAATCATGGCTAAGCACAGTTTTTATAGATTTGGCATATAGAGTTATGCCAAAAGCACAGCACCTCTGAGTAAGAGGGAAGGTTTCAAGTATCTCAGTGTAAAAAAAATACAGATTTTTGTTTGTCAGCTTTGATCATTTTGGGAGTGACTGAAAGTGCTCTGTAATGTATCTCTTCTGTGTTTCAAGAGGCAAGAAGCCCCATTCTTTATGTTTAACTTTGTGGATAATTCTGCCTAAGTTCAGGATTCTTCAGGAAATATTGTGCTCTTAGTAATAAGGTGATTGGGTTTTTTTTCTGGGTATTTATGCTTATAAATGGAATGAATCTTCATCTCAATTATTCATTATTCCATTAATGCACTCTCTGTGTTTTCTCAGGAATATTCAGGTCCTGATACTTTATTTTACTGGGATGTCAAAAAAAAAAAAAAAAAAAAAAAAAAAAAAAAAAAAAAAAAAAAAGTTTTCATAACAGAAATTACTTTACTGTGAAGATAAAAATTTAAGAGATTACAGAGTTCTTCACACTACTGTGATCTCCTCTTACTCTATAAGAGTTCCAAATATGTTCAAGTATCAGGAAGCAGTAGACTGTCACAATATTTAGTTCTTATACTACCAGTTTAAAAATTGCCTGGAGGACTGGTGACCTAAATGTATTTTTATATATGATAATTTTTGTGTGAAAAAAGAGAGGAAAAAGGGCTGGTAGAGGAGCTCATAACTAAGATATTGCTTGCTTTAGGTAGGTATTCATATTATAGTAGCTCTGTCAATGTGACCTCAGTGATATAAATATTTCTTATTTAAAATCGATTAAGGATGAATATTTGTACAAATGTAAATGTAAACTCTATACTGGAATGTCTGTAGAATGTTGAGGTTTATAAATAATTTGAGATGTTTAAAATGGCTTACCTTTTTTCTATAAGTGATTGAACTATACCTTCAGACTGGGTACGATGACTCCTCAAAATGCAAGGGAAATGCCAGTTTGAGGGTGTGATTACATTTTTTTCTTTTTTTTTAAGAGACCTACAGCTGTTCTCATGTCCTTTTAATCTCTTTAATACTATTTTTGACAATAATGTAATCCCTCTAGAATTCTTTGTGTAAGTGATACTAGTGGGAAACTCTGTAAGTTGCAATTTGGAACCAAGACAAGAATAATAATAATAAAAAAGTAATTTTTTAGCATTTGTCTTGCTTGCAGAACTGAGATTCTGCTGATTCAATTCATTCAGAATTGTGCACGTTTTATAAAAACATGTAGTTTTGATAAATCTCCCTTCCTTAAGAACTCTCTGTAGCCAACAAAGTGTCCTATCCGAGTTTTTGAGTAAGACTGTGACACTGCAAGTAGTATCATCTTGCATCTCATAGACCAGCAGTGAGTTTTCTTTCAAGTTTCTTAACTGTTTATGTTTTGTTATGGAAGTTGCACTGCTTTGAAAAAGAACAAAGTCTCTGATATGTGAACAGTAAAATTTTAAAACCAAAGAGAGTGTGATTTCTGTTCTTGGGAAAGAAAAAAGCTATCTGAGTTAAATAGCAGAGTGAAATCTATGTTAATTATTGGCCTAGTATTGATTGATCTACAATTTATAAAATTTTAACCATGAGCTCAGTTCGCTGACTCTTGATTTATCATATAGGAGAGAATAGTTAACTTTTCTGTATGTTGCATTTCTCAATAAGCTTTGTCAGTTTCAAACTGAACACCCACCCTGAAATTCTCAGGGAAAGGGTTGTCTAGTTTTATAAAACTTTTTTTGAAACGGGAACAGTAATGGAGTTATGTTGATACTATCTATATTTTTGTCTGCAGAGCTAATCCTTCATGATGCCATATGTTAAAAGCAAAATGAAAAAAACCCTCACTTCTTCAAACATGAATTATGAATTAGTTCCATTTTTATATTTTCTTGCAGAAGAAGATAATTAAGCAAAGAGAACAAGTGCAGTTAACAGCATATTAAAGCATGCCATATATATTCAGGACCAATGATGAGTCTCATGCTCGTTTCATGAGAAATATTTCCAGTCTCTGCATTTTTGATGTGTTCATTGTTGTAGCTGAGCAGCAGCATCTTAGCCTTCAGGGTGAACATCAGAGCATAGGGCTTTCGTGGATAAAGAAAACATTCTAATACTCTGTGGTTCTTTTATTTTCCAGAATCATCCAGCCATACAACAAGAACAATCATGGTAAGTATAAAGGAGATTATAGGATAATAATGATCTGCCTATAGTTATGATTTTTCCTTTAAAAACGAAGTAGATATAGTAGTATTCTAAGCCATTGGCTTGTTTTAATAGTGTCCAATATCATTGTAGACATAAAATGAGTCTGTCTTTATTTCATGAGAAATCTTGGGAAAAAAATGAGAGATTAAAGACTTTAAGAGGTAACAATGCTGTCAGTTGGAATAGCTGAAAAATTCAACTACAATTCTGTGTTCTGTGTTTAATTGATTTTTGATTATGTCAAATTAATGTCGATAAAATTTCTTGCATTCTCTCTATATCACATGAGGAAGAGCACATTTAAATTTCAGAACAATTGCTGAATAATTTCTTGTATCACGTTCCTCCGAGGCTAGTTTCTGACTTTACCTTGAGTGACAATTTGGGTTCCAGAACCAGGGAAATGTTGAAGTAGACAGATACACCTTCAAAAATGAGATTAGAAATTTTTATGTAATAAAATGTCATGTATTTGGTGTGTATCTCACATTTTTTTTATAGGATGAGAAATGTTGGTCTCTTTCTTTTTCAAACTCATAATAAAGTTAGGTAAGGGTTGAACAACAATGCCATAGAGAAAACCTTTCTCTGACAGGGAATGATTGATGCCTGTCCTGTGGGCGTTTGAGGAGAGGGCTTTCTGCTTTTGGAAAAGACCAGTTTTTGAGGCAAGTGTTGAAAGTTTAGAATAAGCCCAGAAAATCATGACATGAGCTTGTTTGTTTTCATTCCTACAGTTTTTAGGGTGTCCTTTCAAGTTTATTTACCTCTTCTTTAGGTATGTCATTTGTGGGATATATAAATGGCTCTACAGGGACAAAGGGTTAATACAGTTCATTGCCTTTATCATCAACAGCCATTAATAATCAAGTGCACATGAATTAGAAATAGATAAGGACTACAGATCACAACATTTCAAAATAGTAGAATTGTCTGGAAAAGAGACGTTTCTGTTTCCTACAGGGTGTGATGTAATCCTTTTTGGTCATGAATTTGTTTTATATACACACATTTCAAAAGAAGATGCCTAGTTATTCAAGTGTATTCCTCTATTATAAAATTTTGGAAGGGATTGAAAAATGTTTCAATGTTTTTTCTGTACTGTGTTGGTGTTGGGAAAAGAGCAGGGCAATTGTGTTGAAACTGGTGAACCCTTCACTCTGCTTTACTTTTACTCCTTTTTGTCCTATTAATTGTACTCTGAAGATATTCTGTTTCTCTTTTCCATTAATTTATCAGAATAGTTCTAAAAACTGAGCCAAAAGAGTGGTGTTTTTTTCCTATATATATTTTTTTCTCACACCAAAACATGTCCTAACTTTTAAAGAGAGAAGGAAAAGGTATTTAAATAGCTTGAGTTCTTGAGGTTCCTGTGTTGTGAATTTCCAGACAACTCAGATGGCTCAGACCTCAAGCAAATGCTCTGCACTCAATGTGCAGAAATTGTTCATTGCACTTAAATAAATAAAGGTAGAAATAAAAGTAAGTATTCTGCTAAGTGGGAAATCATTATGGTAATGTCTGCTCTTCTCTGCAACTAAAGCATAGCTGAATGTGTAAAAGAAAATTTCTTACTCCCCAGTGAGTAAGTAGAAGTTGTCAGTAAAACCAGATAATATGGTATTCCTTGCACTAGAAACAGTATGAGATGAAACATTCAATACAGATGTAGTAAAACAATACTGCTGAGAGCCAATGTATGATCACTACCGCAATAAAGAGTTACTCTGAAATGAAGTCCCTTTTCTCTGACTGATTACGGTTATATTGTAACATGAAAAGTTAAAGTCTGACCTTCAGTCATCAGAATGTGGGAGGTACCACAGCAAATTTCTATTACTGCCTTGGCTGCTTTGATGTAAAAGAACTTTCGTCTTACCAAGGTAAAGTATTTGAACTTTTTTAAAGTTGCATTGAAATAATGCAGTTGAAATAATGCAAGGAATTAAATCTGATCTTGTCTCTGAAGATTCAGATTTATGCTGAAGTCAAAGCCAGCAGGTATAGAATGTGCTCTGCTAAAAAAAAAAAAAGTGCATTTTTTCTGAGGACATTACAAGAGTTTTTCTTCTGTATTTAAATACAATGTTAGCTGCCTATTGTTCCTTCCAGAATTTTTGTTCATAAAAATAAAAAGCCAGAAAATATTTTAAGCATCCGTATGATGGGGGGAGAGGGGGAGCACATTCCGTTGTAACTATAAAATAAAATTCCTTTTATTCTATGCATAATTGCCTAGCTTAATCTCCATTACTAATTAACTGATTTCCATAAATAACTATTTACTTCAAAATGATACCTTCTAAGACATGATTTATTCAGAGGTTATATAACTTGTGTGTACCATATATGACAAACAGGGACTGTAAACAATGCAGTATTTTAGCCCAGATGCTTTGACAAGCTGTCATCGTTTAGGATTGTTTCTTTTGGGGTTTTTTGTGGATTTTTTCCCCTTGCACAGGAAAGTCATTGACTTAGATTTTCAGCATTACAACTATTGTAGGTGTTTGTGAAAGGTTTGATAGCAAATCCTGAGATTTCAAAGTTATACTTGTGTTAAGTAGTCGGTTATTTTCTTGTATATGATCTGTTGCTTGAAAATCTTTAATTTTTAATAGCCTTTGGGTTTTTAAATGAAATTCTATACTCAAAGTGGTTGTGTGCCTGCATGCTATTATCATCATTTGAGACTTCATGCTGTGCAGAGATTTTGGGTATTAATTTTTGCATTCATCTCACATTTCTATGAATAACTAAACCAGCCCCAAATCTTGATGCTTATTAAAGGTATAATGCTAATCCCTTTGGAAATAGGAAAACTTCAGGTGTGGCAAGAGAATCAATACCTAATTTAAACTTAAGGTAATTCTAAACTTGTTTTAAATGATGTATTTTATAATAAGGTCACTCCAAAATATATGGAACCAATTAATATGGGTTATTGCCAGTCAGCTGAGCATAGCTGATTTCTTCTAGTGATTTTTTTTTTCTCCTTGTAGAGGGCTTCTTTTGCTCTGCTTGCTTTCAATTTTTCTGGTTTAAAGATGCAATTAAAAAATTAAAAAATGTTAATTTAAGGTAATGGGAAAGTTTTCCTTTTTGAAACAATGGGGGAAAACATAAGAAATCATAAATTGAAATCCACTTAGGAATTTATGGTAGTTCCAGTTAAACATTCCTTCAGCCATAGAACAAATGTTCACTGTTAGTTTTTACACTTTGAATTACTGTGGGTGTTATGTATTTTATTTCAAAACTGAATGTCTTTTCAGACCCGAGTGTCTTTTCAGAATTTTTAGTGGCTCTCAATGAATAAATGTTTGACCACTTATATAACAGTACAAACTGAGCGACTTATAGACAGGAGTCTTGACTGGAATTTGGGATCCATTTCTGAATGTACAGGATTCCTCTCTTGACTTACCATCATGCATCTCAAAATCCTTGTGCTTCTCTGGGAGCCAATGAGGACAGATGAACTACTCTTGATAATAAAAATGTTATATTAAGTTGCCACTTGAATATAAGGTGGTTTGGGGATGGTATCCAGAATTCACTGGACTCACAGCTGCCCTTAGAGCAGATCTCACGGGTAGAGTGATCCTTTACAGTCATTTCCTTGGTTTCCCTGCTACAGCAAAGCTTTATGCCCAATGTATTCTCTTTTGAAAGACCTGATTTACAGTTGTAACTCAGTTCTGCTGCTTCCAGAAGATTTGACAGGGACAAAGACTTGTAGCTTCTTCATGAAGGGATCACCTGCATTCCTTGGAAGTTGGAGGTGTCTCAGTTTCCCACTGTGCAATGCAGGCAGATGGGAAATCCATGCCCCTGCCAGGCGAGTTTTGATGAGCAGCATTGCATGCAGAAGAGAAATGGATCAGCAAGGGGCAGGTGAAGCTGCACCACAACCAGTCTTTACGTAAAGTCCTCCTTGTTGAAGACCTGGAAAAGACTGCCTTTGGTCTCTGAGCGTGCATTCAGTCTGCAGCTTGGACACCACCTGTTTGACAGGTGAGACTCTTCCCAGAGATAACCCTGAGATTACTTCAATATTTGTGTCTTTATGGGATGTAAGTTTGCCTGAATCAGAACTCCCTCTGTCTTGACAAGTTTTTCTTTCAAGTGCACTCAAAGGTTTTTCTTCTCATGTCTTTTGGGCATGGAACAATTTTTTGTCCCAGAGGAACAAGAGATCTCAATGAATGTTCTCAAACTGAGATGAAGGACTTGTGAGAAAGGAGTCACTCATCACAGAGGAAGATTTGTCCCAAATGCAAACCCCTGATGCTCAGGTGCTGCTCCAATGTGCCCCTGGCATGAAGACCCTTAACACCAGTGGCTCTGTTGCAAACTCAGAGCACAGCACATTAGGGTTGAACACAGTCAAAATCAAAGCAGCAGCAGCAGCAGCTGATTGCATACAGTGATGTTGTGAGGAAATTACTGAAGCTTTTTACAAGCAGAGTTTTAAATGAGAAGGACTTCTGTGGTAGCTCAGGGAGTGTTCCTGAGGCTTTCATAACCTTTCTGGCATAACTGTGTGCCAGGGAGGAAAATTTGATTTCATCATCATTATAAAAGAAAAGCATTTAACAAGTACCTTATATGAAAGTTAATTTTGCTCTTGGTGTTGATATTAGTGTGATGGTGGCACTGAATGCTCGTTTTCATACACGTTGGTGAATATATTTTTTAAGAGGAGCTAATGAACTGACTGCCTGGTCAAGAGCTTCAATTGTATTTTTTAACTTGAAATTAATGTGGTCCCTAGCACAGACTGGAGAACAATGATCTCATTTTCTCTTGTCCTTATGTGAAATGTAATTAATTTCTTCAAATAGCTTGAAAGAACTGGGGTAAAAGGGGAATAAAAGAGAAAATTCTAACCAATTTGATGCAAACAGAAATGAGATTATATTGTAAGCCTTGTGTCATTTTCTATAGTGTTATCTCTTTCCTGGAATGAGGGTTAGGGGCTAATAAAAGTAGAAAAAACAGAAGTTCAGAATTAGTTGCAATATCTGGCTCTGCCAGGGGAAAAAGTGTCATGAAAAGACAAGTACTCTTTCCACCAGGCTTCATTGTTCAGAGTTTATGCCACAGGAAAGACGCTTTTTGTACCCTGTATATTTTCTGAACATTTTTTGCCTGTACTTCTTATCTTGACTAAAGGGAACATTCAACTGTATTAGAAAGGAGCCTGGGAAAAGATCTGAACCGTTATATGAGATAATTTAAACCCATTATTGAGTAGGGAAGCACAACATAAATACACCATTGGAACCCTTGAATTTTTCTCTGTAGTGTATGGTGCTGGCAACTGCCAGATTGATACAAATATTTAATAGGAAATCTGATGTGTGGCAAAGTTTTCCATGCATGACTTCTTACTCTCTTTTTGAGCACCATCCACTATGTACAAGAAGAGATCAGCAGTTAAAAACCTTAATGAATTTCTAATTTTGTAACACCTATGCATTTTATTCTGAACTTATTCTAAATAAAGCTAAATCACTTCTGGTAGCATGTCTTTTAGGTCTTTGTCCCCACCAAAGCCAATACAACAAACTATGTAAAAGCCAAACTGCAGTCTAGACACTAAATGAAAAAGATGGAAAAAAATTAGGTAACTATTTAAAAGGGCTACTATGACCCTGTGAGCAACAACTAAATTCACCATAAATCTTCTTTGTTTTTAAGACAAAGGAAAATAGTTTAGCTCTAAGAAAGATTTATATGTGACTCACTGAAATATGATGTCTTGTTTTTCCTCTTCTTGTTTGGTTTTGTTACATGAGGTCTAAGGAATCACAGAGGAGATGGCTCAGTTACTTCCAGTAGCATAATGAATACTGGAATATTCTGTCCAATGCATAAAATTTGTCCTACTGGAGAGAGTAAAGGGTGTGGTGAAAGTTGTGTCAGAATATGAATATAATGCTTTGAATGTGAGTATATGAATTGTTCAAAAAAATGATATCCTTGTTTATCTTTTCTGGCTTTTATGTTTTTATGACACGATTTAAGAGATCAGTTCTGTGCTCTGTTCTGCTGGTCTTTGTGGGTGCTACCAGCCTTACCCAGTGACTGTGATGTTGGTCCTCCTGCACTCCCACAAATGTGCAGCATTGGGTGCATTTTAGGAATGGTACAAAAATGCTATCAGTAATGTGGGATATTGGTATCGTTTCACCAAGAGAATAGTACTTCATCCTAAGAAAACATATGTTGAATCCATGTGAGATAAAGTCAGCAAATTTTCATCTTTGTAGAATGTCTTCTATCGTAACTGGTTTTGTCCAGTAGTTGTTAGTTAGTCCTGCTGCTAATCGATTATGTGGGAAACAAGATTCAGATTTCCAAATTGAGTATTTTTGTCGTAGTTTATTCTTCCAAAACATTACCTGTAGATGATACAGAAAACATTTTCACCCTCTCCTCATGTGTCAGAGCAGCTTCTCTTGTTAGATCTGAGTACTTGCTCTCATTGCACAATTACTCGAGGCAAAGGTTTAGTGGAAAATGAGTGCATTGTTTTCAGTTTGATGTTATCAGCTGTGAAGTAAACGAAGAGTTATTGCAGATAGCTCTAACTAGACCGAGACCAATGAATAAACCTAAGAACCATGGCGCCAGCATGGTGATATAAACCTTTGTTTTCCTGCTTCTGTTCAGGTTAGCAGCAAACCACTTGTCTTATTCAGTGACTTTTATTGAAAAAACAAAGACAGTTTGAAAAGTGAGAAGTATGAATTTTTTGGAATCAGTTTAATGCCATACTTGGATGAAAAAATAGGTCTTGTGTCTCACTGCTTTGGATGTTAGGTTTTTTTGCTCAGAAGATGTTAATTCTGTCCTGAAATCAATGTGTTTCTGTTTCTGAATTGCTTAGTTCATAGCATTGACTCATGCCTCAATATCCTTTTATATAAAATGGCATTAGCAATAGTTAATTAGGTTTTTAAAGAGCTTTAAACCCTATGCATAAAACATGTCAATGGGTACAGGTTGGTTGTTCTCTTACTCCCAGGTACTGATTGAGGCAGATGAGCTGGGTTTTGAGACGTGTGTAGGCTGCCCTTTACAGCAGAATTCATTAATGAAATTATGCTTATTCCCAGACAAACAACTTTCCCTTTTATTATGATTTCAGCATGCTGCTCCCCACATCCATATGACTAATGGTAAGGCCTTGCAAGCCAGTGCAAGTGCCATTAAGACAAGCACCATTCCAGTGATCAAGAGACAGAGGCAAAATTGGCTTGATGCTTCAGATGATGGTTTCTTTATAGCTACAGAAGAGACCAGGTAAGAAAAAATGAAATCTTAGCAGGGAATGAGGTTTCACTGCATACTTGTTACTGATTCATTATTTCAATAACAGTTTTTTGGCATTATTATCTTAGGTTGCATTACAAAGAGCCATGCTTGGCACACGCCAAACTTTGTATCTTCTAGCTACTGATATTGTCAGCATTTCATTAATAGACTTAGTGCTACTTCCCTGTGGCAAAGATTAGAACTTTTAAATTTCACTTATTTTAGTTTGTATGAGGTTTAGGGCACCTCTGATCATTCAGCAAAATAAAATGCATCTACAGTGTAGTTCATCTGCTAAAATTTTCAGAACTTGAAAAATAGTGTACAGTGGAGAAATATACAGCATCTTTTCCAGGCTAGAAGTTGATTTCCTTTAAAAGCAACTGAGATGATAATCTCCTTCAGCCTTTCATTTACAGATTAATTGGTAAAATTTAATGAGTTTTTGCTTTTCCCAAAAGAATTGATGAAGAGTCACAAATTTTCTGGATGTTCCTCTGTTCCGTTCTTTTCTTCCCCTGTCTGGCCCTTCATTGATTTAATTCAGACTAAGACAAGAAGTTACAGTCTGTTTTTGTAGGCTGTGCTTATTTGGCCTATTATTTAAAAACCTTTAATATCTTGCTTAATTACAGCAAGTAACATCAGACTGTTCCTCACTTCTGTGATTATTTCACAACCCTTGAAAAGCTGGTAGTTGAAGAAAAATGGAAATAATAAAAAGAGGAAGTGAAAGAACATATGCAAATATAGAGATAAGAAAAATGTGCATGTTTAATCCCATTAATGGCAGATTCAGCTAGGAAAGTTAACATACTAGCACATGATAATTTGGTGGTTATTTTAGCATAATTGATTATGGCACTTTTTGGGTTTTTTATGCAATAATTCAGAATGAGTGGTAAGAGGCTGATGAGCTTAGGCTTGTGATTCTCACCCAGATTGATGGCATTTTGGGAGATGTTTGATACAAATACCTTAATAATATCAGACTAATCCCTAGCAATTGGATCCTGAAAGTGAGACTGATTACCTTTCGGGGTTTTAGAATTTTCAATTTATCCTTTTCCCAATGTTATAGAGAAGTGCCTGTCAAAGGATGAGAAGAGTCTTAGGCAGTGATCTCAGAGGCAGCCCAGACAACTTACCTGGACTAGATGTTTAAATTTTAGGTCGTTGAAGTGTTGTGGGATGAGTCCTGGCTCTGCAAATCACTCATCTGTGATAGCTCTGCTTGTTCTCCTCTGAGGAAATTCCCCTCCCCACTCCCAGGGCTGCAGACCCCATACCCAGGCCAGGGAGAAAGCAGAGCTGTTTCTGGCTCTGCAGCCAGGGTGGGGCACAAACAAAGGTCTTAGTCCTCAGGGATCTATATCTGCTGCTCTTCTCCGAATAATGAACAGTTTAAAGTAACATTTGAAACCTCTTGGTGTGGGGAACACAGGGATGTTGGATTTCACTGATACTCCTTAAACAAGGAGGTGCCTGAACATGTACTGTTGCAGCACTCTGGCAGGTGCTGAAGCAGCACAGCAGGGAATGCTTTTTATCCTTTTAAACTCTGTTTCACATGAGATCTGTTCCTTGTTTTACACAGGGTTTTGATGGTGTTGTGGGTTTGTTGTGTTTGTTTGGGGTTTTTTTGTTGTTGTGTTTTTTTTCTGGTGTTGAGTTGTTTTTTTTTTTGTTTTTTTTTTTTTTTTTTTTTTTGTGTGTGTGTGTGTGTGTTTTCCTGTCCTCATTCCATCCCCATTGACTCCTTCCCTCATGTGTACTGTCTCCTTTCTTTCTAATTTTTTCCTTTGGTTCCTTTCACCTTTACTCCAAGATTATTTAGAGATGGGATAGCTTGTTCTCCTCTCGGTTCTGAAAGTCTCCAGCCTTTAGACCTCCAAGTGGAAAACAACACTGCTGCTAGGAGTGCCCTAATGTCCAAGACAACAATTAAATAAATGCTCTGTTCTTTGAGGGCAGGTGGAGGCAGACAGCAGCCCTGACAGCCAGCCTGTCCTGTGATAGGAGCTCACACAGCTCAGTACTGCCAGGAAAAGGTTGAATCCAATATAATTGCAATGGGAAGAGACATCTAGGGAGATGTTTGAAAAAGTGGCACACAATTTATCCAGTCCTGACACAGAACTAAAACACAAAAACCAAAAAAAAAACCCCATGCAACAAATAAGAACGATTTGCCAGGGAGCAGCCATTAGGTTCTGAACATGTTCTGAACACTCAGCTCAGAAATAATCACCCCATCTAAAGTCACAACTGGTTCTTTAGGGGATTTTTTTTTTTTTTTGTGTGTTCCATCAGGATCCAATCTGTTTTATCATGTGGATTTGTTCATTAAAAATACATAGGAGAGAGACACACGCTAATTATAGCAAAAGGAAAAAAATTTCATTGTAATTGAAGCCTGCCAAAAGGGATATAATTTTCAGTATCATGTTTTGTTTGCAGCAGTTCACAACTGCTGTTCAAACAGTAGTTCAAACTGTTCACAGTAATTTTCATTTCTCTGTCCTAAAATATTTTTTTTGTCTATTGAATTAATGTTTAAGATGGACATTTCTATAAAACCCCAAGTAGGGGGTTTAGAGGGTTTTCATAGAAATTTGGCTTAAGAAGCCTATACTATAATAGATTGTTGTTATTTGCAGAGAAAAAAAGAAGAGTAATAATATTGCTCCTAGTCTAAATGAGGTACCAGTCTATTTCATGCTAATCAAACCAAAGTTGCACATGAGCATTTGCAATGTTATTATTCATCAATAGGTAGGTGAATATATGCATTAATTACTCCATTTTAGAAGAAATTTTAGTAATATTAATTTTAAATAATCACCCTTTCCTCTCTGAATTTAATCAGCAGTATTATTTCTGTAAAGTTAACTTTTCTGTGTCTAATTGCTCACATATTCAAGATATTTGTAGCAGTGGATGTGAAATATGAAGAGCACTGAAAATAACAATGGCAATTATACAGCACCTAAGCTTTCTAGGGTAACCCTTGGAGTTACCCTAGAATTTTAAGGCAGTGCCCTTCTCTCTCCACTCAGGCTACATACAGTTCAACAATGCCTGCAGGTGTTCTTAAAAATTGCTTGCGCATCATGGAAACACAAGGACTGGAGTTTACATCTGAAGCTGAACATATTTTTAGGTGCTAATCTGCCCTTCTGAGTAGAACAGGAATGCATTTTATATCAGTCGTAATGCACATCCTCATGAACTTCAGCTTTGTTTTTGTTTTAAGTTGTAGCTGTTTGAAAGCCATTTCCTCCCCCGCTGTTTTTCAGTATCTGCACATCTGGGGAGTAACGGCAGCAGAGCTCCCATTGGTTTTTCCCTCTTTCCCAGCCCGATTTCCTCTGCAGAGCTGGGCTGCACATTAACACTGTGCTGAGGCCCAGCCATTACAGCCCATGGCTACTTTGGGGAAGAGACAGAGTTTTCCCACCCATCTGCATATTAGTGCCTTGAAGGGGTCCCCCTCATGAATTTTGCCATGTGTGTATGTGGATGTCCTTCTGAGTACTGTCAGCATGCTCAGTGAATTTTGCCAGTGAACTCAGAGATCCCCACTTCAGCTATTTCATCTCTAGTGACAAGCTGCACTCTCCATTCCAAATCCTCCCTGCCTCTGTTCAGTCACAGGCTCACAGCAGGAGCTAATCTAGGCAGAAAACGACATGGCAGTTGAAGAACACTTGCCTTTTGACATTACATCATAATTTTATGTTGACCTTTACTGGATTTAATTTTTTTTTTGTTTTTATTTATTTGTATCCTTTTTGAATGAAAAAGAGATTCTCATTCTCTACTGTGAAATAACTTGCTCAAGAATTTATTCTACAGTGCAAATCTGTTTACATAATTTGTTGAAAAAATGACTCTTTAAAGAGCCTCACGTTTATCACTGCTCACCAAATGAGTGTCCTTACTTTTTTTTAAATATCCTTAGATGTCAGTTGCTAGGATTCTCCTAGCATTACGTTCATGCTTTAGGATAAACCAGAAGTCTCTTAACTATAAAAGCGTTTTATTAATTTATTTGTACTAAATCAGCCTTGGGATAAGGAAGTATTTTGGGTGATGTGGATTCTATTGTAGGCCAAATTAGAGGTCAACAGAGAAAATTACCACATTGCAAGGAAATAAATTCTTTATATAGAATTGCTATTCTGGGAAGTAATAATTGAAAAAATTGAACAGTTCATATTATGGTCTTCAGAACCTCAGTAAAATGTAATATATTGGGTTAATATATTTTGAGTTATATAAGATATAAACATAATCTTTGAGTAAAAGTAGTAATATTACTGTTGAACCATTTGCTATCAAGAGAAATTTATCTGTTAATTAAAACTTTTCTTACCAATTCTAGGTATGCAGTGTGCCTCTATTTTCTATACACACGCTCTGTCTCTAATGGAGTGCATGTGCATGCCAATGCTCAGACTTGTGTAGGGACAGCTAAAACACTGGTTGGTAAATGAATTATTTTTTTTCCAGCGTTTGCATTTTAAGAAATGTGTGAAAATGTTTGGCTGACTGCGTTTATAGCAGCGGATTCTATGTGCTTTCCCTTCATGGGCCGAAAAGCATATTTGCATATAGATCTGCAGTTGAATGACTCAATGCTTGTTTCCTTTCAGTGCTGAAGCAGTTAGAAACCTTCTCACGGTAAGTGCAACTCCATTGGGAATGAGTTAACTGCAACTGCTAAAATTAGAACATGATCTTTAGCTTGTTACCAGCAGACATGGCTTCCTTTTTTTGCTGATAAAATGATTTGAGAGGCATCCCTGTGGCAGCTTTATGTAGGCAATTTTCTTATCCCTCACTTTATGTTCTGTCTCCAAAAGGAAAAATCTTCCCTTGATTTGTTGAGGTGCTATGTAAGGATATCACAATTGCTGTGATAATTACCTGGTACCACTCATTTTTATTTATGCATGTCTCATAGCACACACGAAAAAGCTTAAAATCCAAAGTTGCATGTCGAGAAAGAAGAGAATGTGAGGCTGACGACGAGCTTCTGCAGAATGTTGAGTCTTGCTGTGCTGTCAGTGGTCTGCTTCTCTTGCAGAAGTGGGGGAGAGACCTGCTAGTGCTCATGGCCCTTGGTGCTCCTGCAGGTGCTGCTGGCCCTCTCTGCAGTGCAGCTTTATCCGTGGAAACCCCTACCCTGAAACACAAACTGAAAAGCTGCAAGAACCAAAGCCTGAGTTAAGAGTCGTGGGTGACCTGCCCCTGCCCCCTCTCTGTCCCACGTGTGTTTTACTCTAGCCTTAGGCAAGGTCATGCACAGTGCTTGAGTTGCAGCACGTTGCTGGGAGAAAAGGGAAAACTGGAGGAGTTTTCACTTTACACAGTGCAGAGCTGCAGGTCTATATCTGAGCCAGAGTTCCAGTGCTAACTGCTCTGCTCCTTCTTCCTCTTCATGTGTAATTCGTATCACACAAATGTCCATGGCTGTGTTTACACTCTTCTTTCCAGTTGGCCCCAACTGTGCAAAAAAATATGTGTGCCAAAACAAGAAAAGGTATTTTTGACCTCTGCTTTTCATAAAGATGAGGCACTTTGATTTGAGTTGGGATCCCGATTTTGAACTACATCACAGTTGGATCCTGGGCATAGTGTATTTTAATTTCTTATCTGCATGGCACCATGGCCTTCAGACCCCAGTCCTGTAACCAGCTGCAAGAAGATGCCTGGCTGCACTCTTGGAGCATCAGCTGCAAGCCTGGGAATGTGACGCACCAGCTCTCTAACAGAAAACCATATCAGTCTCTAAGGATGTAATTTTCTGGCTCTTTTACTTCTGTTGTGTTATATAGTTGTCATACATCTTGAAAAGCAGGGATTACAAAATATATCCCTTAGAAATCTGTTTAATCTCCACTGATGAGATTGCAAATATCTTATTGATTGGCCACATCTGAGTCCAGGTGAGCTGACAGCTCTCTGCAGTCACTGTGACAATGTGTATGTGAGGACTTCGGGGAGCAACTGTCCTTGCTACACTTTAGGAGCCATCCTGCTTGGTTTACTTCCATTCAAAGGTGTTATATGCTCATGAGAGAGCATAATAGTTCCTGTGAGTTATTACTTTGACCTTATTTTGTGTGGTCTATTCATGAATGCTGTGCCCTGTTCTTATCTTATAAATCATACTTTTCTGAGCCCCAGCTGAGGTACTGTGATACAGAATCATGAGCAGCAGTATAGAAACTAGATCATTATCTCTTACCATTCCTTTCTCATTGAGCAGCTTTCATGGGTCTAAAGACATTTTCTTTCAATATTTATCTACATGAATTTTTCCTGCTGGACCCTTTATAATACCTACTAAATCAAGTTAATACTATTGTGATAATGCAAATGTTTGTTTTTAAAAGCAGGTTCATTCCCTGGAACTAAAACAACTCATTTGAAGAATGTGAATATTTTTTTAACTTAAGGAATCATAGCTATATACAAAGAAAACGTGTTCACAAAAACCCCTCAGAGCTCAGTGTAAGTTGTGCCATTGGATAGAACTGAGAGGTATGAAAAAACACATACTGTTATGGGGTTTGCTTTATCAGTCTTCAGAGCAAATGAAATACACTCATGCTGATTTGGAACCATGGATTAATCTTTTCACAGTTTCAGTGGCACTGCAGTAAGCTACTTGTCCTGTTTAAAGCCACATGGTAGTGGAAGGATGTTGCAGTATTTGGAGTGCTTGCCTAGGACTTGGAAAACCATGATTCAGTTCCCTTCCTCAGGAACTCCTCAGAGGGAGCTTCCTCACAGACCTCCCGTGATATGTCAAGGAGGTCTTTCAAGCCTGTATCTCCAAGGATTTGTATACCTAACTGCTCAAACACAAAATGAAGAAGGTGTCTAAGTGCTTGCTTGAAGACTTTGGAGGCAAAGAACAGGTAATTCCTGTTCTTTGCCTGAAGAATCAGATGAACCCTTCTTGTTCTTCCAGAGTGCTGCTCCACATGGAGTGGGTCAGAAGTCTTAGAGGGCATCTTTTTTCAGAGAAAACTCTCTACCATAAACTCTCATGGAAATGTCACCCATAGGAGTCCAGAAGCTGTTGACTGAAGCTGGATGATTTGTTAGTTTCAGAGCTGCCTCCACTGATTAGCAGGTGAAAATTAGTTAGCACACAGCTTTGGTGATGACCGCAGGGAGGCTGAGGCTAGGAACAGATGGCTGTAAATGACCTAGTTAGTGCTGCCTGAAAAGTCACACCTTTGGCTCTTGTGAAATGATCCTGCCCTGTTGTGAGCAGATATTCAAATATGCTGCCTCTCCAGAGGGCTTAGATACCAAAGTTTGCTTTGTAATTGTATCTTGGGTCAGAGCTTATATGTGGTTAATTCACATGACTCAGCTAAAAAACAAAGGTACATTTAGACGAATCACTCAGCCACTTGCAATCTTCTCCACTGCTGTTGATAAATGTTCTTTCACATTCAAACAGTAGGTGCAGAAATAGCCAGAAAATCTTATATTTGGGAAGGGAAATACAATTTCTAAAATGAGCCTTTTTGTAATATTTTGTTGTCTTGGGAAACTTGTGAGGGAAAGAAAACCTCAAC
This sequence comes from Zosterops lateralis, assembly GCF_965231275.1. Lineage (NCBI taxonomy): Eukaryota > Metazoa > Chordata > Aves > Passeriformes > Zosteropidae > Zosterops > Zosterops lateralis. Next base: position 24,252,839 of record NC_139764.1, read on the forward strand.
AACTTACATGAAATACTGGGATAATAAATGCATTAAGGATTGTCTTAAACATGTTGGTGGAGAAGCTCCTGTATAAGCACTTGAATTTTCCAAAAACCTTGTTTTCTCTGCTGAACCTTCCAGACCCAGTTCAGCAAAGCCCTTAAATCCATTCCTGATCTCAGTCCATCAGCTAGAGTATATCACATAGCCCCCAATACACATTAAATGTCTGATGTTGGATTGAGATGCCGTGCAGTTCTTTTAACCTATTTTCTTATGGTTCTTGACAAATTTTGAGCTTCCTGAAGTATGGTTGCCCGTTTCAAAAGGTTTTTTTTTCTGAAGATGTCTTTTGTGTTTGCGCAGAGGATTTGATGTAGCTGAGCCCAATCCTCTTTATCAAATGTTTTAACTGAATGTTTTAGGGCTTAGCTTTTTGTTAGCTTGCTGCTTAGCTTCTTCCTAAATCCACATACCCAGTGGGAATGTGTCATCTTGTAATATTTGGCCATTTTTATTGTGGGAGTTAAAACCAATTTGGTTTTGAACAAGAAGAAATTTTTCTATAAATAAGCATCTTTGTATGGAAAGCCAATTTCTCTGTCAAAGCCTTGGGAAACATACAAAGCAAAATAAAAATGCAAACGTGTCAGGCCAACATATTTAAGTATCAAAGAAAAGATAGAGACAACATTAATTATACAATTGTTACTTCTAGCCAGGCTAGAGTAACATCAGCTTAGGGCTAAAATTACTCTAATCTCACCATTCCTATGCATAAACCATGGTAGTTTCTCACATTAGATCTTAGATATTGATGATTGCAATCCTCAAATACTGTGCAATATCGCTGTTCAGAGATATTTTTCACTTTTTATTATTTCTGTGCTCTGTGAGCAATAGTAACTCATAGAAGCTGGACACAGAGTTAAGAATTATGTCATCTGAAGGCAGAGAAATACACAGCAATAATGTGCATGTAGGCAGGGAAACTATGCAAGTCCTGTGATGAACACACTGTAGCTAAAGTTAAATAGCAAAAAAGATTATAAAATTGTACCATGGTGATTATGTTCAAAAATATAGTGTCAGTGATCCTCACAGTCTTAAAATTCACACAGAACTGCCCACTTAATTTAATTTCAAAGTTGTCCTCTACCAGAGTCTTCATTTCAAATAGAGATTTAATTCTCACTTAGTCCATATTTCAGTGTGTATATTTAATCATTCATTCTTGATTCTTTCCCTGATAATTTGGGGTTTTTTAAAACTCATGACCCTCTGGCATAAATGTAGGTAAGGCTGTGGAAAAACAAGTGCTAGTTGGTCTCTTTTTTGTGAAAAAGCTTGCATAAGTATCTACATAGGCATTTTAAATATAAAATACCATGGAGAACATATTGACTGTAACTGTGAAAGTCAATCACAGAGATAACTAACAGTTCTTGTCAAACATCTAAGGAGGCTTGACTGGCTGTTTTTGTAACTTGTGCTATGGGTAGAGGCTAAAACATTTACTTGGCAAAATACTATTCAAGTGTTTTTCTTGTGGAGAAAACACGGGTCAAAACTTTAAAATTCCAAGGTTTCTTCTTGCTTGATGTGAGACACCAGACAAGTAATTTATTTCAGCCTTTCTCTATCTCCACCATTTTGTCTGTAAGCTTGAGTAATACTGGTGCACACCTACTCTTTAGGATGCTGTGCAGTTTTTAATCAGCCAGTCCAACAAGAACCATGAGATACTGATGTGAAAAGTGCTGGCCATAAATGTGGAGAGCATGATGAGTAGCAGAAAATGAACTTCAATAGAACTTTGATCACATAAATATTTTTAAAAAATTTAAAAAACCTTCAACCTTTGACATGAAAACGACCTTAGAAATTAACATCAAGTCATTCTGTGGCAAAGCTTTCCTCTGTCAATGCCACATTACAGATTTCTAATCCATGTTCTGCTCTGGAGCTTCTGTATGTAGAGAAATGCTGATTATGCAAGAGATTGATGGTGTGAAGTAGAGCCCCAGGGGATGGGCTTGTGAGGGAACTTTTGCTCTCCAACTGTTTCTGGTAAGACTGAATAATTTTTATTTTTCATCTCTTGCTTAATAGCAAGTACCCAGGATGCCAAGAACCTCCTCCAAATATACCCTATTTGTACATACGTTATTCCAGGAAAAGTATATGCATAATTGATAAAAGGGAAGCATATTGTCAATATTTTTGAGCCTCAGTGTAGTATTATAAGCTGTAATATTGTGAAGCACAGTGTTCAGGCCAAAAACTTCAGATGAAGCATACCCTGAAATAATCAAGCAAGGTAAGGGAGAAAAAAAAGACAGAAAAGTACTAATAGTATTGTAGAAGTATAGTGTCTCTTTTTTTTTTTTTCTCTATGAAAACTATAATAAGGAGCTTTTTGTTATCTTGGACTTAAATAAGCATATTTAGTTGACAAAATATTTTTGAAAGTTTTCAATGCAATATTTAATGTTGCTGGGGAATGGCACTAAATGCTTGTAGCCAAAGGCCAGAAACAGAAGTCGTATGTTCTGTACCTTTTTGTCATCTTAGAGTCTGGGATAATACTGAAATTGTGAATTAATTTCCAAGGTGTTTGGGGAGTAGTTGAAAGCAACTTTGTGTTCCATTGTTAGCCAGCTCACTCTGATGCACCTTCTCTCCAATTTCTTTCTTGTCTCTGGAAAAATTAAATGCTGCCATGTGGGTAAATTTTTCATCTCAAAGCAGGTGATGTTTAATCAATATACAGAATGACCATCCTGCTGCAGAATAAATAGATGATTTTGAAAATTCCTCTTGATAGAGTAGGAATTCATCCTCACCCTGCTGATATAGTTAGGAAGAATAAAGGAATTGCTTTGAAATCTGCTGGTGTTTGTGCCTGTGAGCTGTGGAAGGCTTTCTGGCTCCCTGGATTCCCAGAGTGCTGGTGTAGTGACACATCTGCAGTGATCTTGTGTGTTACTTCCCAGGGAGGAGAGGTTAAGCAACCCTTTATTGGATAAAGCAGACTTCCTGCCTTGCAGCCTCTGCAGGTTTAGGTAACTAAGGGAGGCTAATGAATTTCAGATAAAGTGCAGAGCAGCTGTCCTGTAGCTCAGGTTACAAGTCTGTTGAAGCCTGAGCCATTGCTTTGTTTCAAAGAGTATGAATAATTTACTTTTTTACCCATTCCATCAAGCTTCCTTTGCTAGGACTTAGTCGTTCTATTCCACTCTACAAAGTTGGATAGTGGTGAAATGCCATGAATTCAAAGACAGGTTTTTCTCCCTTCCTTGAGGGAAGGACTCTGTGAGGCTCTGTGCATGGCTCTGCCATCATCACTGCTGTGTGTGAGGTGCTGTCCCTGCTGAGCTCACAAAGCTCCACCCAAAACACAGAGCAAGTCCATGTTCAGTCTGTGCTCTCCATCATTCTTACTAACTAGATCAAGGGAGTTTTGAACTCTTCCTACCCCTGGTAGTCTCTCTGTGCTGCTGGCTTCTGTGAGAAGTCAACCTTGCACTCAAACTGGTGTGTAACCTTTGTTGTCTCAGCAGTAGGTAACCTTAGCCTCTTGGTGTTGTAAATACCAAGTTCACAGATGAACTGTAAGAATAATCTCACTGCTGATTGTTAGGATGTAGATTTATTCATCATGTGATGACCAGTGCATATATGACAACATCTCTTTATGTCTCTTAGGGGTTAAAAAGTTTTTTTCAGTTCCAGCGTTTGGCTGAAAAATGAATAGTGGTGCTGAGAGTAGGACTTTATGTTTCTTTAATTCTTTCTCTCCTAAACCACTTTCAAATATTAATGAAATATTTTCAGGGGAAATGAAAATATGGAAAAGTCAATTGAACTAGGTGATTACTCCAAACGACATGACAGTTGTTTGCAGTTAAAATGGATAGAAATAATTTCAATAGTAGATATTTCAATAGTAGAACAACTTGTTCTAGGCACTCTAGAAATGCACATAAAGAGATGCTTTCTGCTCCAAGGTGATTTTGATTTAAATCAGTAGCAGGTACAAAGTGACACAGAGGTTGCTTGAGCCATACAATAGGTCAGGCATGACACAGTCAGAGAAGTCTCTACTTTAAACCCTTCACCTGGACTTTTCCTCCCAATAGAGAAAATGCTTCAACCCCATTATTAATGGCCTTCTGTATATACATAGAAGCTATAAGCTGTAGCATTGAACCACAAAATATCAGAGCAGCCCTTAAGGTGATGAAGTACTTGAAAAAATACATTATCTTAAGCTGCTTAGGAAGATCTGACACTGTCATTTGTGTCAGATTGCAACCTACATATTTAACTGGTGTGTCTAAAAGTTATTGTTCGTAGAGAACAGTCTTGCTCCATAAATATTGATAAAATATTGGATGATAAACACTAGCAAAGGAAAACATTTCTTTGCTAGGAGGAGAAAAATAAGATAAGCTCTTAAAACATTTAAATAATGTTGGCGTGTCTACAGCAGCACCTCTATAATCTCATAAAGGTTATATCACTCTATCTGCCATCTGTATGGGTTTTATAATGCAACTATGTGGCTCATGGCAACAGCTTTCCAATAGTTCTATGCTTATTAAAGTCTTCCATTTTGTTTTTTATAAATTAACATTTCCTAAGGCCCTTGTTTCTAAAAGGTGTATCAGTGTCAACCCATTTCTGCCTTCCAAAACTATTTTTAACTAGTTTGTCTTATGTTGGGGTTAGATTAAGATTTTAATGCAATATGGGAAAGCTTTATCCTGAAAGTGTTGAGGGGGAAAAAAAAATCTAAAGCAGCAAGCCAAAGAGTTAAATAAAATACTTCTCATTTGCACACAGGTAGAAATGTAGGAAGTGCTGTGAGTTCTTCAGTCAGTAACATATCAGGTTTCTAAGGTTCTGTGCCTACAGCTTCAGCCCAGTTAAATTGTCTTCCAGCAAGCAGCACTACACACATTTTTGCCTTTCACTATGTTTAAAAGCCTGTTGAAATTAATAAAAAGCCTATCAGCTTTCTAAGATAGTACCCCCTCCTATAATTTAATCCACTGCATAGTTAAAAGGTACCTCTGGATAAAAGAAGCCCTCAGAGAAATAAGTGATTATTGCATCTAACAACCACCAAGGAATTATGGTTGTTCTTTTAAATAGTTGTGTTTTTTCTAAGTGGCCTTGAATTTGCACTGAAAATTTACATTGCACAAAATTTATATTGCCCTGGAGCTGCAGCAACTTGTTTTCTTTCTGAATGGCTCTATGGTAAGACTGATTGCAAGTTTCACACACAGTTTGTGCCAGAACACAAAATTCTGCCAGTGTTGGCAGTATTTATGCATTGAGAACATTTATGTTGCTGTTTACACTTGGAAAGTCATGGCAGAATACTTCACTCCAAAGGGGAGATTATATGGAATTTCAATTATGATTTTGCCGGAAATCAATTTTTTGTGCCTGCTGCTGACCTGGGGGTGTTCCTTGTGCTACCAGCAATTGGATAACAATACATTTCCCCAGCACCAGTTCTTACATATGAGGTTGTTGCTCCAATGGCATCAGTCTAAGAAAGACTCAGGCAAAAATACCAAACTAATTTAGAGAGAGTGTGGAAAACAAAACTGTGTCCTTGAGCTTCAAACTCTGTAGCCAGGTTTGCCATTAGCATATTTTTAGTGGAGACAGAGCACCAAAAGCATTCTGGACTTTGGTATTTAAGAAGACTTACGGACATCTCACAAGTACATGTGTGTTGAGGGCATTTCCTCTTCCTAGGAAAATGTTTCTTTCAAAACAAAGTTTGTCATCTGTTGAAATAGCAGTGGGGTCCTGCATGCAAATAATTTCTTTCACTGTAGAAACTTCTTCCATAACTTGTATTTATTTAATATAGCTTCCTAAGTACTTTTGGCACAGCTGATTAGACCAGAGTCAGTGTAGTCATCACAACTCTGAGTCCAATGCAGAGGAGGCAAGAAGGATGCACAACAGTTTATATATAGCACAGTAACACTCTATATCAACAACCTTAAAGCAGGCAATGCCTTCCAGTCCTACTAGAAAAGGCTTGACAACACATTCTTGACTAACACTTGGAGGCCTCTCTTTATTCTATTCAAGTTTAAAATTTGATGCTGTTTTAGTGTGTGGCTGAGTTAGAGAAGGGAACTTTGAGTCAGCTTTTGCAAATGTGAAATTTTGCTCCCAGTTATCCTATTCCTGAAAAATCTGGACATAATGGATTATATAGGATTGTGCTTCACTTCAGCAGATGGTGAGTTACAGGGAACACACTTGGATCCTCAGAAAGGGTTGGTTAATTATGACTCGCCCAATTAAATTTAAGCACAGCATAAATGCCCTGTACAGCCTAATTGTTATTTCAGCCCATGAGGTTCCAGTCTGTGTAAGAAACTTGAACAGAGACATTAGATCTTCATCTAGACCTTTAGTAAGACTTGTGTACATTTCCATATTTCTCTGACTAGGTGCCAAGGATCTTGTATACCTTTATCTACAGTTACTAATTGAAATGTCATGCAGACATAAAGAGTATGTATTATTTCTACATTACACCAGTGCATCACATTTGACTTAAAAATGACCACAGTGGGCTTTATATCCTGATGCCCTGTTAAATGTTTAGCTCATTCTCATACCTTTGGTCTCAAGAAGGCTAGTAATAAAAAACAAAGGCTTTAAAATACATTTGAATTTACATTTCAAGTCTGTATTGCATCATGCTTCAAGAACTAGTACTAAAGTCAAAGGAAACAAAAAAACAAAACAGGGAAAATGGCAATTAATCTGTCCTAACAGCTGCAAAGGATGTTACCAATGATACAGATATTAAAGCCATTTATTGCCATTGCCAGATAAAAGCTTTATGTAATTAAAACATATGGCTGGTATTAACCGAAAGAGGGACAGGAAATTGAGCATTAAAATTGACTCTGCCCTTAGTTCAGTGAATCTTTGGGGAGGGCAAAGTGCTATGAGTGAAAGGGTGACAACAACTTTATCTTTGAATATCCTGTCTTTTGTCAGCTATTATTGCAACCCGCATGTTTAAGTGTTAAAATGACTCTGCAGAATTATAAAACCTGATGAATGCCTCTCAAAAAGCTAGACTGTATTTAGATGCTAAATTCTTCAGTGTAGAGAATCCAGTCCCTTCACCTTCTATAATTTTTGCAGTAAAAAGAACAGTTTTGGCTTTTGGAGAAATGATTGTTTAAATATAACATGAAATGTAGTCAGTGGAAATTTCCATTCTTCCAGTTTTATTTCTGTAAGGCTGTATCCCAGAAAGCTAATTTCTGGAAGCATTTTCACAATCCTGTTTAAACAGAAGTGCTGGATTGCCTTTTCAGAGTCCATACCAGATTAGGCTTTTTTGACAGAGCACATAGAGCTAATGTCATTTATACTCAGCAAGGAATTGACTCTGTGGCTTGCTTGATATAATGATGTGATGACTTTTTTGCTCTGCCTTTCTTTGTGCTGGTTTTGAACCAGTGTTTAATGGGAATAACTATATCTTTTACTTTACTGTCCATAAAAAACAATGACTTATTGTAATCTCGAATCCTTTACTGTCCTTACATGTAATGTCAGCTGCAAATTACTTTCATAAGCAGGAACCTCTTGGCAGTTTATAAAATTACCCCATTAAAAATTCAGAAGGGTAAATGATTATCTGATATTATTTGAACCTTGGGTTTCTCAAATGATTAATGACCTCATTCCTTCTGTAAATAAATACAAAGTTTTGCAAACAAATATCTCAAGAAGGATCCACTTCTGTAAGGTTTTGCTGAGATGATCCCCATTAGTAATCAGTGTGGGTAATAGCTGTTGTCTATTCACAGGAATCTACAAAACCTGCCTGTCTCATTATTTTGGGTAGACACATTTCTGCCAGTCTGAGATTACATTTCTATGGTCTTACTGTTCTGGAAGGTATATTTTCAATCAATTTAATATGTTTTTTGGCTTTATTTAAGATGACCATATAAAGTGAATACTCAAACAGTAAGTTTTTTATTCTCAGTGGGACTGTGTGAAAAGCTGAAGCCTAACTTTCTGCTGATTCCTTTTCTTCTGTTGTGCTTATTGCTGAATGGTGCTAAACCCTAATTTGGTATTCCAGGACAGGAAGACATCCTTCTTTCAAAAGGGAATACATCTGTGAACCTATAAAATATATTAACCAAAATGTATTTTTCAGATCCCTTTAACCTCTAATAGCAGAGTATATTCTTCTGCTTTTTGCACGTTTGGTTTTTTATTTTCCCCTTATCGTCTCTTCTGTGGCTCGGTTAGTTAACGTGGAAACTTACATCCCTGGGGAACACTCAACCTGTAACTAACTGGTAACAAAATAGCACTTGAAATTTAACATGCAAATTGTTATTTTGGAATTCAATAGAATTTATTTACAGCTGATCTTGTATTTTCAATGTCATGTGCCGCCATTTTTCAGTTTCAGAGGTAACAGCCCACTTAGATGAAAGGGAAAAAACACTCCTTGAGTTACCATCTCAGAGCCTTGATGCAGGTAGGCACCCCATCACCCTGTAGCTTGTAGGTCACATTTTACAAATCAAAAAGTCTGAATTAGAAAGCCTGGTCTCATTAAGTATTAGAAGCCCCAGTTTGCTTTAATTCATTTCCATCAGCTCAAAATCCCTGTAATTTGTAAAACTACCTAAATGTAGACTGGGATTCTTGAGTAAAATCAGAAAATAGGTCGTTTTCCAGCAGCATCTAATGTTCAGGTCTGTCTTTTATGTGGTTTTTTGATACCATACCCTGGATACCCTCAGCATTGTGGTCATTGATTTATAATAGTAAAGAGACAGAGCAGTTGAAACATAGCAAGGATTTATGCTTCAAAATTAACTATCCTTGGATATGTAGGATTTCAATACAAAGAGCATGGCCACCTGGAGTTAATATGTTTCATTTATCAGCTGAAAGTCAAAAATGAAAGTGAATTTACTGCACCTGAATGGCACTAGTAAAAGTGCCCAGAGCTCTGGGTCATGTGTTATCTGCAGAAGTGGTACAGTGTAAATGACAACATTTGCTCCCACTTTTACAGAGGTAGCACATTCATTGGGTGCTAACATGGTCCTGTCTTCTATGGTCTTTCATTCCAGTATTGATATCACATATGAGGATTCACTACCTGGGTATTCTGGCCCAAGATTTCATGTAATTAAATACTATTATTCAAGTATTATCTAACACCAATTCGCTTTTCAATGAATCATTATCAGACAACTCTGAGTCTTCAGTTGGTGGACAGGGCTGACACTTGTTGACTGCAAGTCTCTTTTCCATGAACTAGCCTTCCTGCTCTGGTAAGAGTATCTGTTATGTTTGTTATTGGGTCTTTGTGCAGTCTTCTGTTACAGACTGAGATTTATCTCTTCTGTTGTCTCTCTCTCTTCCCTCCTTTCCTCCTTCCCTTCTTACAGAAAAATCCGTAAGAAGTTCACCAGATCCCAGCTGAAAAGAGCTTCCAGAACACCTTGTTCTCCAATCATTGCAAAGACAAAGTCTCTCATGAACAATAGGCAGACCCGAACAGAGCCAGGACCCATCACATACTGAAGATATAACAGCATCACCACCATAATAATGTCAAAATCATGTTTAATTGTGAATGCAGACATAAAATAACTTTCCATATCTCTAAGACAGACACATTGTGTGGACATATTGTGGCTGGGTTCTGTGTTCTGGACAGGATCCAACAGCAGCCCTTGTTTTCCCTCATCTCTGCAAGGGCTTCTTCTGGTTCGCTGTACAGGCCTATCCTGGATTCCCTCCCTTCCCAGACATCAGTGTTGGCTGGTCAGGGAGGGGCTGTTTGCACTGGTCCCACTGAATGGATGCAGAGTCCACCCATCACATTTGTTTATGCCTTCTAGTGGCTCAGCAAAAAATATGAAGCTTTCAAAAACTATTGCAGTGTCTTTAAAGCTGGATTTAGCCTTGAGGGGTTGCATTTTCAAACAGAACTGCAAACCTGGAGTGTTCATATTTTTTCAGTATTTGCTTGAGTCTCCTGGGATTTGAATTTCTAAACTGAATGTTCACAAGGACAAGGTATTGTTCAGCAGTTCTGAAACTTAGACTAAATTGGGAAATGCCCATAATTAGTGACCAATATTGAAAATGTTGGCCATATTAAATTTGGTTCAAATCCTGGAAAATATTATGTGTGACAGTGAACATCCAGCTGGACTAGTTGCATGTGTAGGAACTGGTCCCATTGTATCTGTATTTGAAAGCATCCTCCTATTTCTTTGGGTATTCTTTGCATTTCTTGAAGCCTATTCTGAATAGTGAAAACCAGCAGAACACCATTCTCAGAAAACATGAAGAAATAGATTGTTTCCTATTTGTAATGTCTCTCCACAAAATAATTTCTACATTTTTATATGTCTGGATAAAAAGAGGTCTTGCAGAATGCTTTGAATTCATAAATGTAAGGCTACAGATGGATACTTACCATGGAGAGATGATGTGCCTTTTGAAACTATTTGTAGGAAACTGTCAGTCTCCCTGAAGGTGGAAATGGCAACAGAGGCAGGTCTTTTTTTCTACTCAGGTACTTACAGGTGAACAATCTCTGCCCTACTTTGAAATCCAGAGAAAACCAGTGTGTAGCACTGCTGTGTGAACCCAGTTGGCGTATATTAATCATCTGAAGCAAGTTGTCCTTCAATAGGTTTGGATTCCATATGGCTTTTAAATATGTGGTCAGACACTGAACATGTCATAGCAAACTGAGATGAGCTTCAAGACTTTTTTTTGTTTTCCTTTCTCTTTACTAGGTAGCTCTAACAATATAGTACAGGTGTGAGGTTTCCATCCAGTTGTGGACGTGCACCCAACTTTATGGTTAGAAGGACAAGGATGTAAGTGTCATCTCACACTTCTGAGTGATCCCCTAAAAATTATTTTCCCCCATACATTTTATTGTTTCAGTCTGAAAGAGCATCTGTGATCTCAGCCTAAAGCTAGACATACTCCATGTAGAATTTTGAGCTACTGTCCAGGTAGAATTTTGAGTTCCTAAGATAATGACCCAGATGCTTCTTGAAAGAAGAAAGCACCCTCACCTCTCGAAGGGACTTGCTGATGTTTTTCCATAATGATGGACCCAGTTCTTGTCCACTGTCCTTCACCAGCAAGAAAAAGGTGGATATGAAGAAGAGGTTGATGACATGAAATGCTTGCTCCTTGTTTCCTGGACATTTTAGTGAATGTCATTGATTCAGACTCAGTTGGAGAAGAGCTGGGATTCATCTGCCTACAGTACTTTCCAATAGCCACTGGAATCTGCAGCCCTAGGAGTCTCTTCTAGGCACAGGATCTGCTTTTTCCTCTAAACAGGAGGGCTTTTTATCAGATAGCTGAGTGGAGACAACCTACTCTTATTAGTAAGAATTGCCTTTATTAACTGCAACATATGGAAACACCTTCTGTATAATAGCTTCCTCACCCATTAGAATAAAGAAAACATGATTATTCAGCAATCTGTTTGACTGAAAGTATGAAAAACATGAACATAATGAGCTTTGTCTCCCTCAGACATCAGTGAAATCACACACAGCAGACTCATTTTCAAAGTGTTGTTAGCTGTAAGGTGGTAGACTTTTTTACCCTTGCCTTATTAAGCTTATACTCAAATGATTTCTTTTAGTCAGTGTGCTCCAGTGTCTAGACAGTATTTTGTAAAATCTCTGTGTGTTTCTGCTTTTGACAAAAGTATCAGTATCTGTAATAGTCTGATGTGAAGTCATTTTTTCTTCTTTCCCTCTGAGGAGAGAAAGACTGATAACAGAGCTCCCTGTCAGCAGCCAGCTGCCTGATACTGTTCTCTTTTGCATCAAATAGCCAAGGTAAGGAAGAATCCTTTGCAGCTTCAAGGTGAGGTGCTTCCTCTGGATCCACGGGAAACAGTGTTCCACCTCTGCCCAGCAGAGCCATTTCCCAGGTTGCAACAGCCCAGCCTTGGGGTGGGTGAGGCACAGAGGAGACGGTTTCTGGAATAACTCCCGCTCTGTCCTTCAGCTGTTCCACATGCAGCTGCACTGAGCTCCTCTCTCCCACGCTGCACACAGTGCACAGAGAGACTGCACACCAGGCATTGCACCTTAGTTTTTACTTGCTCTCTCTTCATCTTACCGGTCCCTCAAGAGGTTCTCCAGAGATGGATGCAGGATTTACCTGTGAATTTCGACTGAGAGTGTGGATGGAAGATTTGCTGAAGTTGTGTTCCTCCTGCTGGGTTTGGGCATAATGATTTAAATCTTTGTAGAGATTGTGAAACTCCTCATCACAATATCATGCAATTCAACACTTCTTGTTAAAATATTTTTCACTGGTTGTGAGCAAAGATGACACATTCCTGTGTAAACTGAAACAGTATATCCATAACAAATCAGAGCTCTGTACTTTTTTATCAATCCTCCCAAGTTACTTATTTTGAAACCAGCCAACATATATCAGCCATCAACAATGACACTGAGTATAAACATGAACCTTGTAAGCAAGGACAAGAAGTTTGATACTTACCATGATATGAGTGAGAGAATCTGGGCAGCAACAGCACTGCATTTTCAATATGATTTATTTTTCTGTTAGCTAAATAAGAAATCCTTCTGAAAATTTGCCTCTCCACTTACAAATATGAGGCTAGAAAACCATGCAAAATGCACAATCTCTTTGTGTCCAGAGGCCTCATATAGAAAGTAGGAAGATTGTTTTAATGTTTAAAATGTCTGTGTTGCCATTTTCAACTATATAGCTGCTCTGCTCTCTTGAAATATTCTGTATACTGTTTTCAGATTATTTTTTAAAGGCCCCGACTTAGTGACGGAAGTTTTGATTCTGTAGGATGGAAAAAGAAAGTTTTGAAATACTTGAGATTGCCTGAAATGTATTGGTCATATGAAGACATCTTTAAAACCAGTGTTTTGATTAAAGGCAAATATAGCCTTCATTTCTGCAGTCTGAACTTTGCAGCATATTATGAAAAACTGGGAATTGGAACTGAAATGTAGAACAAACAAGGATTAGAAATGGTGAAATGGAGCCTGCACTTACAGAATGTGCACTTTTTTAGTAATCTAAAGTAAGATTTATTTTTTTTAATAAATATAATTTCAACAGAGATACTTTCCTAATTATGAAGGCTTAAATAAAATGGAATGGCTGCACAGTAGTTTCTGATATAGTCACAGCATAACATGCCACAGCCTTTTGCAGAGAACAATTATAGTCCTTCTAGAAATACTATATTACTGGACACAGTGTCTTTATGTATATGTACTGCTATGGTAATGGAATTGTTAGAATCCTTTGGAAATTTCAGCAAAATAATGTTAATTTTTCATTTTCTTTTGAAGTTTCTTTATATAAACCTGTGTCTTCATAAGCCAGAGGGGTTGTCAAAAAATCTGAGTTTATATAACTGCTTAGTGGATTTTTTTGGAGTAAGTCAGGACTTTTTTATTCAAATGTTGCATGTTGAGGGAGGAAACCTAATTTTGGAATACATGGGTTTTGAATAAGAGTTTCGAGGTTGTACTATATAGTGATCAACAAATTTACAGAATGTGCTCCTGCTGCTCATAAAGATTTAACAGTTGATATTGAAATACAGTATTGATTAAATTAAAAAAAAAAAAAAAGAAAAATTAAAGAGTTGTCTTTTAAAATTTCTGTTGTTTAGACTAAAAGTGAGCTTCTCAATGGAAAGGTGAAGCTGGGAAGCTCAGTGTTGGGTGTTTGAGAATGTGGAGCACCTTAGAATGAAACAGTACTATTTGATTTGCATTAAAGTGTCTTTGTGTACAAACTCTGTGACTCTTGGCCCTTTTTGCAGGAAACTAAATTTCTACATTGGTATTGTCACCCTGTCTTACAATAGCCTAATGGATAGTCAATGAAGATTGGTGACCTCCATGAGAGTTTAAAATACAAGTAGATAACAAGGGGATGAGGAGAGAAGACTCAGGAGTTGGGAAAAGTGAGACATGAGGTATTGGTTCTTACACTGGAACACCAGAAGGCTTAGGATTGAACTGAAATCTAGGCAGGAAGACTCACAGTCTGGAAGAGCAATACTAGAAGCTACAGTGCATTGCAGTCTCCAGTGAACTGGCCTATCTAAACTTCTCAGGTTGGTATTAGTGTTAAAAACTTTGTATCTTCATTTGATAGCATCTGGAACGGGTGGCTTCTATATAAATATGGAACATTATCTGAATCCTCTTCTTTAATGACATCTAAGCTTATTTTTGCAAATTAATTGGATTTTTTTTTCAGAGGAGAATCATATAAAGGTCTTCTGAACAGAAGTAAGGACTGGTGCTTCACAGGTTTGTTTAAGGCAACGGTTTCCATCTCCTAATTCCCCAGCCTGTCTTGGGGAATGCAGGATGTTTGGTCCACAGGCTAAATATTGTTTCAAATATTTGTTTTAGAATGGATTATCTTTTTCTCTTCCCCTTCCCGCTGCCTCCTCCCCCAAAGACACCTGTGTAGATCCAAATATAAGAACTCAAGTTCTTCTGTGGCATTTGGATTTAATTGGTAGGATGAGGTGTATTTACTAGTCCTTCTGGGTGTGAAGCATTGGTATTATGGAGTGGATAATCTCCGGAAGCAGTCCTTTGCTGGCAGAACTGAGGAACTGGAGATCTCTTCAACCAGACTTGGACAGGTTTACAAGGAATCTCAGTAAAAAAGGAGAAAGTCCAAGGTACTCATTGCTTTCAAAGGATGACCATAAAGCCTTTCCCATGTCTAGTTGGAATAGGTACCTAAGGGGTAACTTTAGTATCTCAGTTCTTTGGTTCACTGTAAAGGTATTGATCACACATACGAAGCTTCAGCAATGAAAGGACATGAAACATTTTTTCTTTCCTTTGCACTAGCAGTCAGAAAAAACCCCCATAACAACAGCAACAACAACAAAACAAACAACACCCCCCCAAAAGAAAACCCCCAAACTCCTGCATTAAAAATCAACCAACCAACCAAACCCAAAAACCAACAGCAAACCATAATAAAAAATCCATAGCTCTGTTGTCTACATGAAAGTAGAAACTATTGGAGATGGTATTAGCTAAGAGCTGAGTTTTGTTTTGGTCCTTGGTGTATACAGAACTTTCATAAACCACTGTAAATACAGAAAGCTTTTCTGTGAGGCTGGTCTGACATCATGACACTTTTCCATGAAGCCAGATGCATTCTAGCTGCTTTATAAAACAGGTGAGTAGTTGATGCATGAGTGTTACCAAATTAGCGTAAAAATTCTCCGTGAGCTTTAGGGCCCTGTTACATTACAGCCACTTGTGGCAAGACCAAAGGTTCTTCAAATATACATTCTCTGTGTACACATTAAAGTGTGCTCTTTATAAGCTAAGCAGAGGGATCTTTATGGAAATTAAAACTCATTATTACTCATTTAAATGATGATGAAACCTAGATGCCAGGCCAAGGAACTGTCTTTGATCAATAATATTTAAGATAGACACTCAAATTGAAGTCCATTTTCTATACCTGGGATGTTCCTTAAGCATTAAAGTTGGCACTGATATTCTAAGGATATTTGTTTTTAAATGGTTTTACGGAGTTTTTTAAGGAAGAGAATCACCTTCAGGAAATAAATCTTGATCTCTACTGCTTTGGGCAATAAAATGGGAAGAAAAGGTTTAGAGTGAGATTTTGATGCTGATTCTCTTCCTACCAAGTTGTCAGTTCATGACTGCAAAATTTCCTCACTGAAACTAAGTCCCAATGAGTCTGGAGGAACATGGCAAGTCTCTAATTTATTTGTAGGAATTTTTTTCCCTTGCTGGCTAGTTATATTATTACTTTGGAGTTTTGCTCCTCAGTAATCTGAATCAATAGTTTTATTAATGTGGAGAAGGCAGTTCATATCACCTTTGGTTTAAAAGTGGCTCTTCACTAGTTTATTTTACTTAGGCACATAAGAAACCATTCTGTATTATAATAACAACAACAAAAAAAGAGATTTTCACAGACATCTGTGGGAAGCTATGAAGTAAGTTCAGGTATACAACATTAAACTAGCAGGATAAAGCAGAATAGGACACTGAACATTATTTTCTTTTGTTACATTCTTTTGTTAAATTTTCTTTTGTTACATGGCTATGACTGTTCATGACTGAAGGATCAGGATCATCCTTTCAAAGTGTCCTTTTTGTTACTCTTCTATGGACACTGCACTTGCTTTTCCTGTATTCATCTATTTCCTCCACTGTGCTGTCTGCTGTGCCCAGTAATCACACTGGCAAAATGAACTTCTCATACTTTAACTTTTCCATAAGATAAGTTACTGGAGCAGATGCAATGAAAATTTAAAGACTATAATATTGATGGATCACTCTGTATTTGTTTTCTTTCCTTCAGTCTTGATTTCCATTGGAATTTTAATCTTTTTATCATGCAGTGAATCTAAGAAAAGTTACACTGAATACTTTTGATCCTTAGGATATGCATTTAATCCATAGTAAGATAGTTATGTTGCACAGTCTGCTTGCAGGAGCCTGACTCAATCCCAACTGTTGGATAATCCTGCCCTGTTTTTTATTTTCTGCATTAGTGACAATAAGTTCAGTATTGATTGGCTTTTCCAAGCAGACCAGGCTCCATCCTGCCATTCGTACATGCACAATTAAGGCATGGTTAGGTATTTTCTCCCTTTTTATGGTCTCTGCTTGCTTTCCTGTTTCTTGTACATGTTTAGAAGAAAGGAAAGCTTGAGGGTGCTCCCCTTCCCAGTATGTGTGGGTTTGGCTCAGTTGCTGCTGGGTGTCTGGGAGAAGGAAAAGTTGGCTCTCTGCTGGCTGCCCCTTTGCACACAGACTGTGCTGAGCACTACAGACCACTCTGATACTTCTTCCTCTGGAGTTCTAAGTGTGGGAACAGCCCTGTCAGGCTGGTGCTGCTGGCACACACAGGAGGAGAGTGTCTTGCTTTGTGGCTAAAGAAAGCTCCATGGCACTGCTGCTCTTTGGAGTGTAATGAATGGTTCAGAGTGGCTGAGCCCTCTGGAAATGCTCCAATTCCACTGCTGCATAACTGGAATACACTGCCAGCCCTCTTATTTAATGGTATATTTGGATCCCAGTGGTATATTTGGATCCAGTCCCCTTTTAAGTTGCTTCATCAATACTCAGGCTCCGTATTATGTTTTTATTATGCCATATTATGTTTTCTTTGCTTTGTTGAACCCAAATATCTATGGATTTTAACTCACATTTCAGAATGATGTCAAGATGCTATAAACATCTAGAAATTTTTGCTCCCTCACCCCTTCATTTTTCAATTCAAAGATTTTTTTTCCATTATGCTTTCCTTTTTACCTTCCTTTCTGTGGAAAGGGATTATTTTAATTTACTGATAAAGATTAATCAGACCTTGTTTGAAATAACAAAGTCTTCAAAATAAAATATTTGTACCTATCAGGGTGAGGGCAGCAAACATCTGATGTGGGTTTATAGCTCAATAAGCCTAGACAGTGTATTGGCCAAATCACCAGAACTCAAATCCAGATAAATATTTAAATCTGATGAGTTTCTTAGCTATTTGGATCTAGTGGTTTTGTATTTTCCCCTTCCAAAAATGAGGGCTTGCTTCAGACTTGCAATCTCAACAGGTCTGGCTATTTTTTGGAGGAGTTCTGCTCTAGGGTTTGGCTCAACTGTACCTATTGCACATTCCTTGCCAGCCTGTAATTAGACCAACTGCTTAAATGCTGAGTAGCTTTCTTCTGTTTACTTCTCATATGGATTAAATGTGCAAGATTTCAATAGAAGAATATAAATGAAGTGACTGCCTAGCTCTGGATTTTCTCCATCTTCCCTTGATGCACTAACGAGAATCAATTGCAGTTGCTTATTATTTTTAAATAGCAGTTAATTTGAGAAAATCTGATTCACTAGCTCTTTTCATTTTGCTGATTTGATTTCAGCCTTCTGCCCATCTGGGCCAACCTACATGTACTGTTCAAAATCCAGTAAACTTACTGGTGCACATAACCAAAGTCAAAGACAGCCTAACAACCCAGCAAAGCACTGTCTGCAACTACTCCAACCCTCTGTTTTCTTATTGCTAAAGTCCTCAGTGAGGGAAGGGGCTTTACTTTGCAATTAATTCTCTGTTGTGTCTGAAAGAGAATCAGAGTGATTATAGGAAAAAAACCTCTCCTCCTCATCCATTCAGTTCTCTGCGTGTTCAGATGTGGTGATAGCATCTCAGACTGTGAAGTTGCATAGTCAGAGAAATGGTTTCCTGAGCAGATGAGTTTATTCTGCCTGGGGATGTTCTGGTGGAACCCCATGCTCACCATGGGAACTGTAGAATTAATTTCTATGAAGTCATGTGGCACTTCTAGAAATGGCCTTCTGGTCAAACTGCTGCATCTGTGCAAAGCCCCTTGCCAGCAATAAAGAATCCTGAAAAGGGATTGTAGGCTAAGCTGTAAGCTCTTTAGGTTAGGGCTAATATCCTCCTGTAATTATTTAAAAATGCTTTTTAGATTTATAGCCTCATGGCAATGTCTGGGGTGAAAAAAACCCGACTATTCAGGAGCTGGTAGTGTATACAAGGTCTGTATTTAGACAGAGGCAGCAGTGGATGTCACTGGTTTCTACAGAGAATGTGTATTGTTATCTGATGTGAGGAAGAAAAAGATGTATTCTTTTTCTCTGAATAAAGGGCTGGGTGAGGGCTTCTCTTTCCTAATGGTCTCCCCACATTTAAATCCATGGTGACTTCTGTTCACAACTTCTTAAATGCTTTTTGTTTCATGGCAAAAAAAGATGGGATAATACACTGTAAATACAGTGTGGTTTGTATGTGATGAAACATTACTTTTTTCATTATATACACACAGGGAAGTTGAAATGTTATTTGTAGAGGATAAAGGTGAACTTTGCTCATGATTTTATGAACTTTATTGCACAGTCCTCTTTATGCAAACAGCACTTGACACTCTCTTACCTTTTGTTATTTCCAGCAGATTGGAGTCATTTGTTTTTTAATGTTGGGCTGTGACAGAGCAGCAGGTGTTGGATAAAAGGAATCAAGATCACTTTCAGGTTTTGTGACCAAATATTTAGGGGGATTTGTGAAGTACTGTAAAATTCAATTTGTTTTGCTTCCTATGTCCTTTTCTCCTAGACCATTGATTTGCAATTCTGGAATAATTTGTCATGATTTTTCCAAAAGTTGAGCTGTTGTCTGCTCTGGGCTAAGGCTTTTAGCCCAGTTGGTGTTGCTGGGGTTGGTGCTTACTTTTCAAACTGCCATGCTGGCTGAAGGCATCACCCTGAAACAGCTGCTTGCTGCGAATTCACTGCTGAAAGTTTCTGCCCTCTCTCAGCAGAGAGAACAGATGGACTGCTGTTTGCTTCAGAGTTAGATTGAAAATCAGGCTTTACTCTGTGGTTCTGAAATGAGAGAAGGAGGATTCAAGTAAATCCACTAAAAAGAGAGGAGAGTAGGGAAGAGCCTCTGATGGCCATGGAAGACAAATAGCTTGGGTCAGAAGCACCTGCAGCTGCACAGCCAGATCTGCAAGTGGCCATCTGTCTGCAGTCCAAGTCAGCCTTTGGGTTTGCCCAAGGAATTACCAACCCTGCAGAAATAAATAGCATTTCATGAAGACCTATTAAGGTATTGAAAAAGTAGAAAATATCTCCAATTAATCAATGCAATGTTATCAGCCAGATTCAAGCATCTGTATATTTCTGACTAGTTTGCTGTCTGCATGCCTGTGACAAGTTCAACATTGCTGTCAGTGTCTGCTGCTCACCAGTTTTGTGTCCTCACCTGTGTCTGTGGCCGCTTTTGTTCCATCACTGCCAGTTTAGGAAGGTCTATCAGATGGAACAGTATCAAACTCTGAACTGCTGAGTCCTTTCTCTCTGCCCTACTTGAAAAGAGCCTGATTTCCTCAAAACTCAAACTGTAGTTAGGATAAAGGTCAGTGACTTAGTACACTTTGTACAGTTTGCTTGAAATGTCAAGAAATATGATAAATTTCCCATAAACTAATAGGTTAATCCAATATGATCACTGAGAAAGAAATAATTCTGTTTTCAAATGTTTCCACAAACTCAGTATTGTCATGAACATGGATACTGAATTTCTGATGGCTGTTGAAATTTATTTCCTTGGTGTTTGGAGCTGTCTTCACATATTCAGGTAATTCATTCTACACTCACTAATCCAAGATGCTATAATTGACAGCAAAAATTTCATAAATATGCAACTAAAAATCAGGAGTGATTGCGAACAAAGTCAGCAAAAACACAGTTTTAGTAAAATAATCAGCAGTCTGGAAGAGGCTCAGGTGAGTAGTCAGTTTCCTCTGATTTATGGATATGTTAATATATTTTGCTAATCTCATGAAAAGTCTATTGAAGTTGCCATTCATTTTTTAACTTGAGCACCATCTAGTGTGCATAATAAAAATAATTTAAAACATAAATTTAAGGCCAGATCATTATGGCTCTTTGGAGTGGAAGTGCTGGCATATTTTCAATGTCAAAAGGAAATAAAAGCACATCAGAGCTTATATCCTGCTAACTTTCAGTAAATCAAGCTTCAAGTGACATTCTTGGGAACCCACTCCCCCTTTTAATTTGTGCTTCACTTAATCGTTTGCTTGCACTTAAAATGAATACAAGAAATGAAATGCACAAATATAAATATATTTATTGCCGAGCAGGTTAAAAATAATAATAATAATAATAATAGTAATAAAAACAGACAACAACTGTTTTTTTTCTAAATACAAACACATATTTGTATAGTCACGTAAATATAAATGCAGAGTCCTGCACATTGCTGAAAGCTGATACTGTCTGCTCCACCAAACCCCTGGCTTTCAAACTGAATAGATCTTGGCAGATATTCCCTAGATCTCCCAGACTTTGAATACAGTCAGAGATGAGTCTTTCCTGCGTGCCTGAATCAGAGTGAGTGCACTTATGAAAAGTTCAGTGTGCTTTGATTTTTCCTGCTAGCATTGCTTCGTGCCCATGGTGTGCTGTCACTGCCATTGCTGAAGAAGTTCATACTGCTCCTTGCAATACATTTGGTTTGCACCTATAGTGGGAAGTCCCTCTGACAGTTAACTCCCGCCCTTTTTCCAATCACCTCACATTCCCCCATATAACAAGATTAAGAGCTTCTGCTGGAGGAGCATTACTCATCCATCAGTCATTACTCCATCACTAGTCACAGTTCTGTCCCTTGCTGCAGGAGCTCCTGTGATGAGGGAAAGATCTCTGCCTCCCATGAGTGCTTCTGGATTCTGAGTAGTTTTAAAATTAGAGGAGATCAAAACCTACCATTAGATTTTTCTTAAAAAAAGCTTTTGATTTGTGCATCAAGTGAGAGATTCTTTTGGCAAGTGGGAGGCAAAGGAAGGAGACATTTCCAAGATTTTTTAAAACTTTCAGCTTGAGCATCTACTGTTTTTTTGCTCCCATTGTTTTGTGGAGAAAAAAAAAAAAAAAGAAAAAAAAAAAAGAAAAAAAAAAAAAAAAAGAAAAAAAAAAAAAAAAGTCTGCTTAGGCATACAAACCAGTATTGTTTTAAGCCCAGAAATGAAAGCCAAGGTGGGTAGAACTATACCCAGAGAATCAAGTTTTCTTGTAAGACTAAGACAAGAAAAAACCTAATTTGGGGCATTTCTCTTTCTCAGTTCAAACAAGTCTCTGGGAATGGACATCCCTGGCCAACTGTGCTCTGGCAAACTTATGAGCTCCTTGCTCCTATAATGTTTCTATGAGACCTGGCCCTAAACTGAAATAATTCAGATCAATAGCTGCAATTTTTAAAGCTTAATAGTTGTTTCTGGATGAAGCTTTTGAACTTGACCTATCATTTGCTGACTTGGTACCCAGACATATGGTCTCTAGTGCAGCACAAACTGCAAATTTTCACCAAAGCCACACATCAAATGAATTTTCAGCATATATTGTTCATATAATAAGTGATAACAGCTGCATTGTGGTGAGTCACCCCACTGAGCACTGGGGTTGAAAACTGGCCATCACCTTGTGTGTGTGAGAGAGTTGTGAGCCCTACAATCTAGGGAACATATTAGTAAAATCCAGTTTTAGGGGAATCTTCTGGTGGAATTACCTTCTCCACCCAGAACAATTTTTCTTTGAATTATGTGCAAGACTCTGCAGTGTTGGGCAACCTCTTTAGGCAGAGGGAGTTTTCCCTTTCTAGCCATTTGTTGCACTCCAGGAGCAAAATGCCAAATGGAATATAGACTGAGCTAGAAAGAAAGGAGTGCCTCAGTGTGTGTTCAAGTGATATGGCAGAAAATTGAGAATGCCAAACATTTGTGAAAACAATGGTAAAAAATTTTTGAAGTCAGATCCCCTACTGTTATTAGTGTTATGTTTGCTGTCTGGTAGTTTTATGACATTTATTTCTGCTCAGATCGTAATATCAATATTGTTGAATGATTCATAATAGACTAATTCATTTTTCCTTTTGGAAAGGGAAATCTTGCCACAAACCAGATGTTGTGTCTGATTTGAATTTTTAAATTGATTACAAAAGTACACACAAATGTGTACTTTGTCAGAAAAAGGACGGGAACTGCTTTTTTTCCCTGTAGTGGAACTGTGTTGAAGAGAGCAGCACTAAAGTGATTTATAAGGACCGTGAAATTATAAGTCTTCAACGTTCCTCTCCCCTCCTGCCCCTCAAGAAATCAAAAGACTTGTAGTCTCCTCTATCACTTAGGCATGATTCCCATTCTCAATCTCACCAAAGTTCAGGTGGAGTTGTTGCTCTCTGGAATGCAGCATAGAAAATACCACCAAGTTAAGAATTAAGTATGTGATGCTGGCACTACTGAAATCGGTTTGCTCACCTGAAACACACAGCACAGAGAATTTGGTGGTGCTGTCTTTTAGTGGTTCTCCATTTCTTTGTGTAATTTCTGGAAAGTTTAGTTTGAGTGTTTCAATGCTCCTTGCACAGGCAGCTATCAAAGCTTTTAGTACGGAAAAGAATGGATTCCCATTAGTGTTTTACTGTTCATACAGGATTTCAGTATCTCACAGGGGATTTGGCTTTACCATTTAAACATGGTTCAAGAGGTTTGCCATTCTCCCTTTTCATCAAAACTGTAATTTTGGATAGGATTGTTAAATGGAGTATTTGCAAGCAGAGATGCCTATTCTTTTTTCTTCAACAACATGGTTTTAAAAGCGCTTTGATTTGGCTTAAGACCTTTCTTCTTCAACAGTAGTTTTGTGATACTTGAAGGCTGGTGAGTTTACCACAAATATGCTTGGAGCCCCATTCCCTCCAGGAGTTTCTTTAAAAAATGGAATCTAATGGATGGATGAAGCAACTTGGGCAGACATATCACATGGGGTGAGAGAGGGGCATCTGAGGAGCCAGCAAGAATTGCAGTCTGAGGCCAGGTAGAGTTAACATCACAGAACTCACAGTCTGAAAGGGGCTGTGCTTGAGTGCTTGTTATAGTCTCGATGTTGAAGAATTAGCTGTTCACGTTTTAAGACATGAATGAAGAGGAGAGCTGCTGGTCTGACACCAGTGAAGTCTGAACACCAGCATGCCAAGTTCCTACCAGAACAACTGAAACAGTTTTGGAAGAGATATCCTGAGAGGTACGGTGTAATTCTCTCAAAATATTGCCATTTTTCTGTCATTTCATTCTGTGGAAAAAGTAACAACTGGTCCTCTTCACTGACCCAGTCATCTGTCTATGTGCTAGTGGAACACCACTTGTGAAGGTAATGAACACAGTGAGCTCACTGAATTCCCATCTTACCAGATGTTCATTATTTGTTCCATCTTGTGAGAGAAGAAGGAATGTCTGACTGAACAAGGGGATTATCTGCATTTTAGGGTGGTGTTTTGTTTTATTTATTATTTTCTTTGCAAATCCAGGGATCTCAAATCTTCCACTGTTTCTTTTGACTGTAAGTGAATACTTTTTTGTCTGAGTCTGAAGGCCACACACCTGCATGTTCCCATTTCCTCACCCTACAACTAACTCTAGAAAGCAGCTCCCAGGAATACTTAAAATCTTGTTGATCTTATAAAAATGAAACAGCCAGTTTTAGAATTGCTTAGTGTAACAGACAGGGTTTATAAAATGACTCTGAACAGGGAAATTAGGACCTCATGAGAACTAGACTGATATTTGGTTGTGGTTATGTTGAAGAGCATTCTTTATGGAAAATTCCAACTGCTATATTTTTCATAAAGATCTACTGCATAATGTGCTTTCTGGAGCAATTGGATTAGATTTTGTTAATCATATCCCTCTTTGTGTCTGGACATTAAAGTGACCAATATATTTTATAGTTGGTATGTGTTATTCCTGTGGATAATGACCTTAGGTATCAGTGAGATAACAGAAAATAGAAATAGACAGCCAAACATCTTTAAATATATGTATTGCTCATTTTTCTGTTCAGAGGCTTTGCCATCAGCTATGCTGTAACTCAGTTAAATTGTATATAGCAACTTTCCTGCCAGCAGGTTTAACAGGAATTTCGGACTAATGCAGACTTATCTAGAGATCTTTGGTGCACACTTTAAGATCCTTCTCCTTTAGCGGCACAACTGTAGCCTGGGATGTCCTAAGTAGTTTGTTTCAGAGGGTGCATTTACTGTCTGAATACTTCTGCCGAACCACCACAATTTAAAACCCAGCATATGAAATTAATTTGACTGTAATGCCCATTCTCCTAAATATTTTGGACTAAAAGCTATGATTCAGTATCTGCTGCATCAACAGCTGAGTTATTCCTGCAGCAGAAGCCACTGTGATGCAGTGACTGTTTTGCTTGAACTTTGCATTGCTTCAGTTGGCAGCAGGGAAACTAGAAATTATGCCAGGTACTCATGTGATCTTGTATCTATTAATTTGATGGAATCCTTAAAACAGCATGCCACAGACATCAAGGGTGGTTTCTGCTCTGGATGTGAACAGAAGAGAGTTGCTGGAGATAATCACCTGGCAGAGAAAGATGTGCAAGAACACTCCCACAGAGTCACCTGCTTTGGTCTGCTTGTATCTGGAGTTAGAAGGGTCATTTAATTCATGTATAAAAGTCTCCCCCAAACTTTCTCCAGCCTACTCAGCTTGTGACACTTGATGAAGGCAAAACTCCCAGACATTACAGTGGGGAACAGGAATATGTGTTTCCTCCTATCCATAAGGCACTTGTCAATGACAAGTGGATGAAAAGGACTCACCAGGTATGACTCTTGGGGATGGTGCTGTGCAAGGACAGGAGCTGGATTTGATAATCCTGATGGAGCCCTTCCAACTCAATATATTCTCTGATTTTGTGACGCACTCCAGGCTATTACCTGGAATGGAGCTTCTCTAGAATCCACAGTAATGTATCCATCCATACTCATGATATTTTACTAAGAATACTTCTCCTTGAAAGAATACTTATATAAACAAAATACTAGTTTAAAACACGGCAGAACTAAATGGCTACCATGTTTCAGTAGATAATGCCCTGGTCTGGTTTTAAATGATCCAAGCCTTAGGTCCTTTGTCATGGATAGGTACAATCAATCTGGGTTGTGCTGCTTAAAACAACTTCCTCTCTCTAGATTTGTCACCACTGAGCTCTGACTCCATTTTACACAATCAGACTTGTCTATCATGTCAAATCCACAGCTGACTCTCAGCAGCTGTAAATCAATAAACCTTTTCTGATTTCACTGTTGTTTCCTATGTTGTTTCTGATGATCAAATCAAGGATTCATTAAATGACTTTCCCATCTGGGTTGTTATCTGTATTTCTAGTTACTTTAGTTTTTCTCCTGGGTTTAACTTTTATGCTGGGATCATGTGCTTTATTAGAGCTGTATTTTATTGTACTCCTACTCTAGCAAGTTACCTTGAAGTAGCTGACTGAATTTAAAAAAAAAATACATTTTTAAATTATAAAAAAAAGGAGTAGAATCTCCATTATAAAATGTCCTGCCTTCAGAATTATTGCCTATAAGTCGATGACACCTTTCTGAGTTTTGATTTCTTCCATCCATCATTTTCAGACCATAGCAGACATGAGGCTGTTTAACTTGGTGTCTTAGGTTCCTTTTGACAGAGATAGCTAAAAATCTGGAACATGTTTGCTCATATTTCCATAAAAGCAAACAATTGTAATGTATTCAATTTAACCTTTCTAGTTTTTCAGTTCCTGTAGGGAAAAAAATTAAGCCAGGTGTTTATTCTTTGTGACCTTACATTTCTTCTAAAGCTTTTTAAAAATCCAGAGCTTTTTAAAAATCTTTCAAGTGGTTTTTCCTTGCATTTGAATCATATTCTGATTTGTATTTTCTTTTAATTTCTATTTCAGAAGCCGTATCTCAGTAATTTTGAATATGCAGCTGCCATTCTAAAGTGTGTTACTAAGGGTGAATGTTCTCTTTGTACTTTTACCTTAGAGCAGTTCACAAAGTTTTCCTTATGAAGAGACAGCTCTTCTTAAGAGGCCTACCTCATCTTTCACTCCATCCAGAATTTAGTGTCTTGAACTGCTGTCTTCTGTTCAGAGTTTTCAGAGGGGGTGGTGTCAGCTGGGAAGTGCTTACTCAAGAGATGTTCTCAGCAGTCACCAAAAGAAATGGCAAGTGTTACTTAAAATAACTTCTGTAGCTGCAGGTGGCAATCTCTGCTCCCTTCTGGGTTGTAGGTGCTCCTACAGCCACTGAGGAACATTCTGATACAGGTTAATGGAGGTTTTTGAGAAATAAGTGTAAAATACCTTCCCCAAATTTTCCATCATGAGTAGCTGAGATGTTGGGCATAGCCAAGAAGGGAGCATTAGGATCTCTCTGTATCCCTTTTAGTGTTTTGTCTTCAGGACAAACTCCTCAAAAGTGTAACAGGGAAGTCCCACTTGCCAAGAGTAAACTCTAAACTTCTGAAGAAGGCATGTGGCCTTTGAAGTATTTGTATCATGACATGCAAAGTGATGTAGAGTGTCATGGGTTGACACTTTAAAGTGTCATGCTCATGGAAGAGGAAATAAGAGAGCTCTGCTTTAGATGGGAAGAGAGCTCTCTTTTTAGAAAAGGAACTAAATCTCCAGCTCCTTGGAAGTAATCCTTTTTAGCAATCTATTTTAATCCAAAATTAAGTAAGTTTGCTTACTATTGTGAAAATCATGCTTCTCGAAATGATCTTCTTGGCAGAAAGAAATCCTGCACTTACAATGCCAGTCATCTTGAAGAATGCACAGACACAGAGTGAAAAATGTCATCACAGCATAAACTGTGTGTCAGAAACACACTCAAGGACCAGGAAATAGCTGGATATGAGAGCCCATCTTTCATGATAGTTTGTGAATCATTTGTGATGGGTGGAGTAGAACCTCATTCTTAGCAAGGTCTTGCTAGTTCAAAGTTATTTTATGAGATTCAAATATGAACAATATTTTCATCTCTGAAAGACTGGTGACCTTCCTGGATAAAGTGAGGAATAAGCAGTAATTGGTTACACTTTGCACAAAAATACTGTTTTGGGCATTATGTCTGTACTCACAGGAAATGGTTGCCAGCTGCTTGTGAGGGCTTCTCTTTAGGTCTAAGTGTGCTTATTAATGTCTTAATTTTTATTTCTTTCTGACAGCCCAACAATTAGTATGAATACCTATTGCAGTTGATTCTTTTTTACTACTTTTTGATGTTTGGATATAGCACAGGATTAATGAACTCTTAGAGCTGGGAAGTGCTTCCAGGTCCACAGTTAGCACAGATTGGCTGTTCTAACCAGAGAGTAGATGGAGTGTTCTGGTGTAATTCCAAGGGATAGCTTGGATGAGTGGCTTCATTCCTTAGAGGTGATAATTCATCAGAATTTTCTCTATTAGGGAAGAGAGGGCAATATCTCTACTGTGCTGAAGATATTGTGTTTTATCTGCCCAGACTGCTTGAATATCTGAACAAGACAGAAATCCCAATTAGGACAAACAAACAGAAGTTGAACTGTCAAAAAGTTTTAGTATCCCAATCAGTAGAATAGCTATGATTAGTATTAGAGCTTTATGCTGGCATTTTTTAACATTTATCACAGTATCGCAGACAGGTTGTGGTTGGGAGGGACTTCTGGAGGTCATCTTGACCAGTCCTCTCCTAAAGCAAGGCCACCCAGAGCCAGTTGCTCTTGTCCAGATGGCTTTTCAGTATCTCCAAGGAGGGAGACTCTGTAATCCCTCTGGGAGTCCTGTGCCCCTGTTTGGTCATCCTCAAGCTACAAAAGTGCTTCCTAAGGTTAACAGGAGCCTCCTGTGCTTGTTTGTGCCCATGGCCTCCTGTCTTGAACTGGGCACCACTGAAAAGAGCCTGTCTTCATCTTCCTTGTACCCCCTCTTCATCTTCTTTAATCCTCTCTTCAGATATTGATATGCACATTGGTAAGATCTGCCCTGAGCATTCTCTTGTCTGGGCTAAAGAGTCCCAGTTCTGCTGTTTATTCTGCTTCACCCTTTAAGAACCTTATTAGCTTTTAGACAGTTCATGGCTGCTCAGTCATTAGCTGTGATTAAGAAGAATGAAAAATCTTTTTCCAGGTCTTGGCTTTGCAGCAATTGCAGGATTAGCTCTAACACAGTAATGGAATTCCCTTTTGGATTCTGGTTTCTGCAGCACACTCTGCCTTGATTGCAGGGAAATATATAAAAAAACCAAACCCACATCACAATGAGATCAAGTTCTAAATGTTGGCCATTGGCTTCCTTGCTCTGGGATGAGCCAGAGTACTTTGCTCTTCTATAACCTGTACTGGCTGCCTGTGCAAATTCACTGGTGTATTTTACCCTGGGCAAAGTCCCTTAAAGAGGCCCAGAGTTAAGGACTTTAATACGGTAAATGAGAATTGGAAGGGCAGGTGGGGCATGGGACAAGTGCTTATGACATTTCTGAGCAAATGGAAAGCAGCCACCTGAAATTATTTCTGTGAGTAATAAGAAAAATTATAAGGGATTTTACCAAGATAGAATCTGAGAATAGAGGATGCTGTTTCCTCTGCTCTCTTAGGAAAAGCGTGATGGAGACTTGCTGTGGAGAGAAAGCTTGATGTGATAATCACCAAAGATTGGTTTACAGAATATCAGAGTTTAGTCTTGAGTGTGTGGGAAATTTAGGTGCATTTCTCATTTTTAAAGACATCATATTATATTTCAAGGCAGGTACGTTTGGAGCAGTGATGAATTTTGTGTGTCTAACCCATGCTGATGTTAGGTCAGAACAATGGGTTTTTCGTGGCTGGGCTACCTTTGCTGCTTTGGCCTTCCACAGGAGCAGGAGAGAGAGGAGCTGCACTCTGGCTGAGGCTGATATGTGCTCTAGAGAGCAGCTCTCCTGCCTCAGCTGTCAGAGGGAAGCCCAGCCAGGAAATTTCATGCTACCCATCCCATCACCCATCTGCTGTGACACATCTGTGCAGCCCCAGAGCTGCCCCTGGCACAGCCTTCCTGCTGAAGCTGCCTTTGGCAGCCCCTCAAGGGTTCTGCATGAATTTTGACTGAGCCTTTGCATCAGAATATTCTGAATTCCTGTGCAATTGCACTGGTGTCATATAAGGGAGAACAGCATCTGCCTTCCCCTTGCTTTCAAATGGGTTTTTAAATGTAGTAGTAAGGTTGGGTGTATTACAGACTGTTCCATGCAGGTATAATAAGCTTGATTGATGTTTAAGTACTATTGCATACAGTGAATTAATGTGCAAAACTTCCATGAACTTCTTTCAGTATTTTTCAGGAATTAACTTTCAGGTCACATGCATCCCAAACTAATCAAGAAATTCTGTAGTAAAAGCTATTGGATGACATTTTTTTCCCCCCAGTGTTTTCTTACTCTACTGTGGTTTAGACCTAGAGGATATAAATGAAATTAAATCACAGAACAGTAATAAATTTATTATATATTTCATTAAATGTTTAAAAGGACATTTTTCAATGACATCTCAGTAGCAAAAAAACACCATTAGGGTAAATATACGAAGTTGGATAATTATGCCCAAGACTGTGTGCTACATTTGTCACTGCCATTGAATTTGCTGCAAGTGATTGGCATTGCTATTCTAAAATTAAATTTGGAGCTTATTTAATATTTTAGAAAATACTATAAAAGTCCGAGAAGAAAAAACAAAGATGTTAATAGGCTACATACAACCCAGTTCAGAAAAAAAAAATAAAATTAAAAACTCTTTCCTTGTCAGTACCTGAGGAAGTACAAAAATTAATTAATTAGTAGGGACTTTGGAAATCGCCTTCAGCAAGAAACTATCCTTGTTTCAGATATACAAGGGCACTGTAACTTCAGGGGTGCAACACATAGTGATTGTCAAACTGCTTGGCATCTCCTTCTCCACTTCCTTCACCTTGAAAGGAAAAATTGGAAGGGAAGAGTAGGGATTAGGCTAAGCTCTCCTAGAGGTATTCAGCTGTTTTCCCTGTTATGTGCAACCAACCCCAATTATTTCTTTTCAGTTATTCAGAAGGTTTCTGTCTCACAAATATGAAAGAATCAGCTTCCAAAACCAACCCCAGTCTCAGGGAGGAAAGAAAGGAGTTGACTGAAACTTTTGAAAATGGCAAAAATCTTGTTTTAAAATTCAAACTAAAAAATGTTTTTAATGTGAGTATCTTGCACCAAACACTAAGATTCTGTTGGTAAAAGTATAACTTTAGATTTTTTTGGCGGAAATTATTTTTTCAGGAGATTACAAGCTTGATCTCAAGAAGTTTTTTAGAAATATACTTGTCACAGTATGCAGAATCTCATAATCACTTATTGCTAATTTGCCTTGAAACATAAAAGCAGACAAAAAGCTAATGAGAGAAAAAGATTAAATCAAATAATTCCATCACATTTTCTGCGTTTCTGAATTTTTAGTCCAGAGATTTTATCTGGTCATAAACTTAATCCATTAAAATGCCACACATCTCAAAGTGGATGGAGGCATCTAAAGCATCTAATTTTACACACTTTGATTCTTATACTTGAATATCTAATCCTCATCTTTAGATATAAAAGGAATATAATTAAGTTGGTTGATTAAGACTATAAGGTCCTTGTGGCAGAGTTTTTTGCAAAAATTGCTTTTTAAAGCCCTCTTTAAAGACCTGTGGTAGTATTAAATGCATATAAGAACAACAATCCACACATTTTCTTGCAGAATTTTTATTAAGTAACAATTATGTGAATATCCTTGTATTAGAGTAACGAACCCCTTGTTTCTGCTATTATTTGCTACAGTGAAATTATTAAGCACTTTTAAGAAACAGTTTAAATCCCTGAAAACCAATATTTATTAATTACTTTGCAGGTTAAATATTTGAAGCCAAGCTGATAATATTTAATATTAATGTAAGTACCAATAAATATTTCCATTTTAACCACTGGTAAGAGTCTTCAACCAAATAAGGTAGATCCTGAGTAAATAACTGCTGTTACTCTGAGGCAAAGAAGATCTTCTCTCTTCTGTGCTGAAGATTTTCTGCCCCCACACCACCACGTGTTTGTATTTGTCCAAATGAATTTTTTCATGTAGTGACAGTGAAGGCATGGGAATGGGTCTGCCACAGCTGGACTATTTCCCTCTTTGAAAATTAATGCCTTGCATTTGCCATGTTTGTTGACAGTGTGAGGGAGGCCATTTGTGATTGGATAGCATAGCATTATCTCTTTCCTAAATTACAGGAGCCTTATTTAAAGCCAATTTTGTTCAATAGAGTTCATTTGCCAGGCAAGGAATGGCTTGTCCTAGCAAAGTGCTGGCTTGCACACACAGGCTACTCTCCCAGGATAGTGCATTAGTTTTTGTAAGCTTCTGAATATGTTTCCTACTTTATTTCAAGCAAACAAAAATTTTAGAGACACAGACTAGGAAAAATAAACCCTTTTTAAAAATATTCGCTGCAGTTGCAAACAAAATTTCAAATGTCTGAGCAGATATATTTTTGTCTGAGGTGATTTTCAACCTGAATTATCCTGTGACATCTCTTTAATTTTAAATTATCCAAAGTCATATATATAAAAGTGGAATAAAGTGCCCTTCCACTTGAAGTTTACTTTATTGAGAGATATGGTTACAGCTGCTTTATTGGTGAAATGCTGTTGATTTTCAGAAGTGTATGCTGCCCTAGCAGTGATCAAGGCCAGGATGGATGGAGCCTTGAGCAACCTGGTCTAGTGGAAGGTGTCCTGCCTAGGGAAGGTGGTGCTGGAATCAGATTTCTTTAAGGACCCTTCTAACCCAAATCATTCAATGTTTTTATGATCTGCAGGCATTTATGCAAATCAGTTCCTATATCCTGAAATAACCAGCCATAGTTTCATGTGTGCAAGCTAAAGGTGTTGATCATGGGAAAATTGAAAGCATCTGTTGCTGGAAGAAATGCAGGGTTCGGTAAGAGCTGGGCCTTGCTGAACTCTTTATGTGCTGAGGAATCTGGGAGCACTCGGACCTGATAACCCAGGTCAAAGCTGCCACATCTACTGGAACATGTTGGATGCGCCAGTTCACCAAAATGGAAAGGGAAGGCAGCAGGAAATGTGGATTCTCAGCACTCTGTCAGGCCCTGGCTTCCAGCTGGGAATAGCTGTGGGAGCAGGGAGCCCTGAGCACCCTCCAGGGGGGCTGATGTGCAGGAGGGTGCCTCAGGTGGGTCACTCAGCATGGCTGCTATGGGTCCTACTGATTCTAACTCTGCCCAGGGAGAAACAGGGGAACCAGTGCTGCAGCAAACCCCCAGAGCTGGCGAGGGATGATTTAGGGTATACTGCAGGTAGGCATTATTTACAGTGGGTTTTTCAATAACTTGGGTAGCCCTTCCTGGCCTCCTGCTCCCTGAAGCTTTTAAAAAGCTGATGCACTTTCCATCACTGGAAGAGTTTTGTCCTGGCTGTTCCTGCCTGTGGTACTTCTCACAGACCCCATGGGCTGCTAATGGAAGTGGGCAGCACTTTATGCCTGCCCTGCATCCTGGCCCAGGACGAATCACCCTCCAAAGTCCATTACAAAGCAGATAAGGAGAGGCTGTTGCTGCAGCAGAATGTTCTGTAATGCAGAGAATTTCATTCCTTTTTCTGGAATGGAAAAAGTGCCTTTCCAGGACATAATGCCATGAGGGCTGGGCTCTGAACTGCATTAGAGACCCACCCTGCACCCTATTATAACTGACTGCTCTTGTGTGAAGAACTGCTAATCAAACTCCTGTAATAAAGAAACTGTCAGAATGGACTCACACTTCTAAAAAGCCCTCCAGGGTCAGTAAAAATCATTAATTCTTTTTCAAAAAACCATTCAGCTCTCTGAAACATGAGGAAGTGTGTGAGGCTTATTCTCAAACCTCTCCGCTCTCTCCATTTTCTCTGCTCTCTCCATTTATCATAAAAAGTTTGTTAAATTTTTAATATAATCTCAGGACTCTGGGAGCATGGGCATCAAAAACTTCACTCACTGTAGTACTCAAGATATGAGAATTGACACTGTGCAGATATTTTCTTCCTGGATAGGAATTTCATAGTTTTGAATCACCTATGGACAAAACAGTTAAGAGAAATGAGGTGGGGGAATCACAAAAAAAGAAGCAAGAAAACCCATTTTTTTCTAGTTACTTTTTCTCCCTAATCCTCTGCAAAATGCATTATTTACTGAACATGTTGTTTTCTGTGGCTGACTTATGAAAAAGCCTTGAATCAATAATTTGGTAAACCCATTATAAGGATCATTTTATAACTGGTTGGAACAATGTTGTTCAAACACATTTCAAATGCAATGAACATTCAGAAGAAACAATAATAATTATGGCAGATGGCAAGCAGAGATATAACTTGCTTTGAATGCAAAACTGCAGTTCAGGCAGCTATTTTGGTTTTTTTCAACTCAAGGGTTGTCTGCCAGAGGTTCTTGCAAACCAGATGTATGCAGTTAATCTCACATAAATCAATGAAATTGTATGCAGAAGTGTGAGACTAAAAGATCTTTCTTAAGAAGGTAACTTGCATCTAATGAAGTTCCCTGCTTTATCTTGGTTCTATATTTCAAAGGTTTCTAAGCAATATTTACCTTAAAGGTCACTATTTTTGCCACTCACTCTGCCTGCTCAGTGTCAGAGGGAGCTTTAGCCCAGTTTTTCTCTGCCACTGTGCTGTTGGGGCAATATGCTGCCATGCTGCCTTTACAAGAGAAATAGAAATAGCTGAAGACCTCAAAGGCAAAGTTAAGTATGTAAATAATTTCCCTAACCAATGTAGCTATTTGTATTTACTTCCATTTGTTCCAAATAGTCCAAGTGTGGGGTTTTTTAATAGTCAATATTGCTATTTTGTAGAAAATATATTGGCCTTTGACAGGAGTTGTTGTCACAAGTATCTCACTTGGATTTATTATTTTCCTTCAAAAATAGAAATGGTTGAATAGGCCAGTATTTGGCTGATAATAAGACATTTAATTAAAAAGTTCTGCTACAGTGCATAATGGGAATTATGGTTCTCTTTTCTTAGATGATAAGACTGAGATTTCAAGCTCCATTGAATTGCTCTTGATGTGACCAGAGAATTCCATGATATACCTGGCTTCTCGATGATGCAAAAGATTATGTTGCAACAGTGACACAATGTGCAACCTAGAAGATAAATCTATGATGGAGATTAGTTATAACAAATATCAGAAGGATATTTTCTCTTGGTCTCCTATTTGGCAATGTTTCTGAAATGAAATATTTTGTTCTGAAGTAATTTTTCATTTTTTTTTAAAAAAATATATGTTTTTTCTGGCAAAACTCCTTTCTTTTCTACCAGTTTCTTTAGTCAGAAACTTAGCATTCATTACTAAAAATGAAGCTGTGTGACAGGTTATATTATGAATGTACATGACTGGTTTTTAATTGACAAATGAAGCTTTAAAAATGCCTTACACTTGAAACAAAATAAAAATTGTATCTCCTTATGTATCTAAGCCATAGACCCAGAATTAATTTCTGTTCATTTTTGTTCATATTCTTATGAACAAAAATGTCAAATATATGGATGTTTTAAAAAAGAAACAAAAAAGGAGGGTAAAACATTAAATCACATTTCTAATTAGAAGCCAAGTGAATATCTTTGATGATGTTAATCTTCTCACACTGTTGCATTGGCAACTCTTGGCAAATATTTATTTTTCTAATGGTAACTAACCTATGGCATCCCAGTTCCAATGGACTTGGAAATTGCATCTAATGCTGGTAAAAGGGATTTGACTCTGAATTGGAGTTGTGAACATTAACTTCAGGTTCAGATGAGTATGCTGGATGTTTTCCTTGGTCCTTTCTTCCATAGGTGAAGGAAACCTGGTAATGAGAGCTGGAAAGGTGCTGTGGTTTAGCTCACCAAGCTGAATACCCCATGGAAAATTTGGAGTTTGCTGAGTAAGGTGTGTGAATTAGACCCCATGGAAGATGCACAGCTGCAATAAGCATAAATGGTGAATGCTTACTGAAATGATATGACAAGTATTTAGCAGGGAATCTCTGGTCTGATTTATGTTCCTAGAAGTATTTTTGTTTTCCTATCTCAAAAAAGCAGCAAGCTAGTAGTTAATAGAGAATCTGCACATAGATCATTTACATGAAGAGAAAATTGTTAAGTGTTTCAATCAAAATAACATCTCACTGGTATTAACAAGGAGGGCCAGCAGTCAGATGAAAGGCAGTCTGTTGAAATCATTAGATACTGGTTTCTTATCCCAGCAGGATTTACAGCGCTGACTTGATGGTCTCTTTAGGTTGTGCTGGTTTTATCCTGGCTAGTCTTTGGGGAGAACAATTTTTTTTACTGTCTGGTACAGTTCATGAGAACTGTAGATAATAATAAGTGCATGAGCTACATGCTGTAAGTAGCTCATGTGGCTCATGTTCCCCTGTAAAGGACATGTTACAATAGCACATGGAAGGAGAAAGCTGAAAATATGTGCCAGCGGAAAAGAAAAAACTCTAAACCCTGAAGCCAAACAATAAGAACTGTCTGTAGAATAGCAATAGCATGATTTAGCAACACATGGAGCAGCCATAATTTCCAGATTAAAGAGGAAAAGTTATTTGTTGGGTGTCAGGATGATGAATAGATTGTTTTTGCATTACATCAACACAGCTTTTATTTTCAGTATGTTGCAGCATTGAATCAACATGTTACAGTTGCTGAATGCAACCACAAGACAAAAAGGGTTGTTAGGCCAGTAACAAGAACAGTAATTCATTATCAGTGACACCTTCAATTATTACAATGAATAGGTACCCTGAAAACATATTTTCCAAAAGCTTGCTTCTACCCTGTACTTAGAAGAGATGTTGAAAACTCTGCTGATGACTGTTCCAGCTGTGGATTTGTCTGTCTTCTTGGTACATATGAATTGCCTCAGGCCTGCTTCAGGGTTTTATTATTGAAAGAATATAAGCAGCAAAGTCAATGGCAAGCAGCTTGTGTAGAAGGGAGATCATGTCAGAGGATCATAGCAAAACAGGTTGGAGAGGACCTTATAAAATTGAAAGGACCTCTGGAGTGCATCTGGTCAAATCAGCAGTCAAAGCAGGGACAAATTAGAAAATTTCTTGGGACATTGTCTGATGGGGTTCACACAGGAACTTGCTTTAGGAACAGGTAGATCATCTGCTTTTTTTGATTGTTTGCATGGGCATTCTGAGTCTGGTGGCTTAAGGTGTATCTGGACAAGACAAATTGAGTTGTGTCTGGAGGATGTTGCAGGAACAACTTTGTTCAGATTTTCTGGCCTGCTTCTATGAACAATTCTGTGCAGGAGAGGGACTGGTAAAGGGAAGATCAAGAGAAAAAAGGGGCAGAGCTGGTTGTCACTGTGCCTTCATAATCATGCTTTGTTTCACAGTTGAGTACAGTGAGTAATAGCTGACAAGAAAGTGCAAATGGGAACAGAGTGTATCGTGTCTTGGTACAGGTCATGGATCAACACGTTATACAAGTGCATTATTTGAACCTGCTGGGAAGATGGACAGGGATGTTCCTGGGTACTGCCTGGCAGCCTGTGCCAAATAGTGGCTATAAAATCCTCTTTTTGGGCCTGAAGCTGCAGTGGCGTCCTTGGTTCTTGAGCTGGAAAAGGATTGTTTTGTCTAACTAAACTGTGAAGAGAACTTGCTAACACTTTATATATAAAGTTCAGATTTATATACTAATGCAGTGCAGAATCTGGAGAATATGAAAGTTAAAACTTAAGGCATCAAGGTGAGATCAAGGGAAGCATTGCTGTGCAGACATCTACCGCTGGATGAGGAATGGATGAGGAGGAGGACACAGGGTGAAACTGTCAGTTCTGAGCCACTGAACAAAGACTGACCCTGGATCTGGGATGTTGTGCTGACCCCAGGCAAGGCTGAGCCAACCTGCTTAGGTGGTTACTGGGATGAGTCTTGGTTTATGTGTGCATGAGTGAAGAGCATTTTCTGCCAAAGTTCATCCCTTGCTTAGTTCCATCAATAAATTGAACTTAGGAGTGTTGCATTGCCTGGTGTTCCCTTTCCCTCCAGCACAAATATACATCTGAATCTCAGGATGGCAGGGAGTCCAGATGCCACTGGCTCACACTCAGCCAGGCTCAGGAGCTGGCAAGAGCTCTTTGGCTCTAAATCTGTCTTCTCAGATCCTGAGACTGTTTCTCTATGGAGGTTTGCCTTTGCTGCAAACACGGGTCTCTCTTAACAGTTTAAAACACTTGAAATATCAGAGGATTCCATGTTATCAGTTGTACTTTTGTTGACTGTGTAGCGTGGAAAATAACAGCAAATGAAAACAAGTGCACAATTCTCTCTGTTCAGTGTCTGGCTAGCAAAAAATACTACAAGAGGAAATTTCATATTACAGTACTACTGCTTTATACAGAAAGGAAGGAGCTCATTCCACACAAAAATAAAGGGCTTAAGGAACTCAGTTTTGCCTCTGAACATGTGCAGGGAATGAAATTCACCATAAAAACCCTAATGTGTTTTAATAATGATATTTAAAAAGCTTCTCCCTTTAAAGCATTGGGCCTGACTCTAATGCCAGGATACCAGTATAATACAGATTTTATTCAGTTGAAAGGAGACCAGATTAGCCTTTTGTAGCAATATGGCATAACCTTTCCTTCAGGAATTCTTAAATTAAAATTGAAGCTGTATGATAATTCTGAATATATCTACAATAAGGCGCTCTGATAACTGGTGATCTGCTACCACTTTCTAGAAGCCTATCAAGGTACTAATTTTACAGCAGCTCCTTAAGGCAGAAATCATTATTAAAAAAAAGAAAAAAAAGGCAGTTAAATTATTTTCCCATGAATGTTTGAAGAACACCTTGAAATTTGAAGCTTTTCTTACCATTCCCAGCCATTAAGTGCACTTAGTTTTATCCAGAACAAGTATGTGAAGTTAATTATTTTTCCCCTATTGCTGGTGTGTTTTGTGGTAGTACTTTCAGCTGCACAATTATTGCCTGCTCTATGACAGCTTAGGAATTTTAAATTACTCTTAACCTTGGCCAAATCTGTAACTGATATAATTTGACATTGCTCAGTTGAATTTACCATGTTGATTGTCACTAGAAGAAGAGATGACAAAAGATTTCTAATGTTTAAGAAGGCAAGAAGAGTTCAGCCATATGAAAAAAATTAGATCTTTAAATGAAGCATGTGAGAATTCTTATTTAGTCCAGGTAAATACTGAGTTAATACCAGGTTAATCAATGCTAAAGGAACTGAAATGCTGCTCTAGGAAAATCCTGTGAAACCCAAGCTGAATCTGCTATTGATACCAATAAAAAAGCACTCACATTATTTTCTGCATGATTCAAAGATGAGAACATACAATGTGATGTATGCTTTCTTAGAGAAACTGGTCTTGCTATTTAGCTGTTTTCTAGAGATTAGGTAATAATGGAAGCAATAGACTCAGACTTCTCACAATCTGATATTCAACAAGTGGTTTGTGCATTGTTCATTCTACACTGGATACAGAGTGTGGCATATTTGGATTTAGAAGCTTGACTTGAGTCTAGATTGTGATAATCCTGTTGTGGAAACCTGATAGTTTTTTTTCTTTTCTGGTTACCAAGGCAAAATAAGAAGGCATTTTCTGATCTTAGTATTTGAGTGTCAGTCTGGAGTGATCCCTTGACTTCAAACTACTACTCCTCTTTTTCTGCCAGTGCTCATCTTTTAACATATGCTCTCACTTTGTCATGCTGTCCTCCACTTCATACCTCAGTGTATGTATTTTAACATATGTTCTCTGTGTCAACCACCATTTTGTTTGTCAAGCACAAAACCATAGAATGGTTTGGTTGGAAAGGATCCCA
The DNA here is from genome assembly GCF_965231275.1 of Zosterops lateralis. Lineage (NCBI taxonomy): Eukaryota > Metazoa > Chordata > Aves > Passeriformes > Zosteropidae > Zosterops > Zosterops lateralis. The sequence continues at coordinate 24,292,271 of NC_139764.1, forward strand.
ATGACCATTCAGTTCCAACCCCCCTGCCATGGGCAGGGGCACCTTCCACTAGACCAGGTTGCTTAAAGCCCTGTCCAACATTGCCTCCTTATTGAAAGTGCTTCTCAAAACCTAATTATTATACCTTGGTTTTCATCTCATACTTCGGTTTCCTAAATCAAATTCTGAATTAATTGACAATAATTGCAACACTTCAATTGGCTTTCTCAGAGATATATATAGTTTTCTGTGTCTGGATTTGTCAAAGAATGATTTAATAGTGTTTGGGACAATTGGATAGACTTCCTGTACTTACAGTGGTGCACTGGCCAGATTTTTATATATTGTCTAATGCTTTGCTCTTCTAAAAAGATTTTTCCACTCTTGTTAAATGGAAGCTGATTCCCATTGAGATTGGAACTTCAGAGGTAATGACATGTACACTTCTGTTCACCTTACCTACCATCAGCAATTTAGCTGAGGTCTCTGTGTCAGGAATTGAGTCATGCTAGGTCTCCTCTGCAATCATTAGGTGGAGAGTGTGTCTAATGAGAAAAGTCCACTTCTCTGTGGTATTTGCCACCCTCTGGACATGCTGCTGGCTCTCTCTAGTGACTACAGTGCTGTTTGGGCTGACCAGACTCCACGTTTGGGCCATTCAGATTTCATCTGAAACCTTAATATCATAGAAAATGAAAAAAGCTATTAAATTACGTGGAGCCAATTCAACATTCTGACAGCACTTGACTTTCCTAAATTTTTATCTGCTGGGAAAGGACTGTAAATGCTAACCAAGGATTCCCTCATCCTCCTTTCTTTCTGAACAGCTGGGATATGATGCCTTATTGCACAAAAATGACAAGTGTCCATGATGCCATACTGTATTCAAAATCCCAAAGCACCTATTTAATTTAGGAAATGAAAATAAGGAATAACAAACGGCTGCAAACACAATTCTGAAGTGATTCTACTGCCATAGCATTAATACTTTGAGAGACTGTAGTCTTTGCTCTACATTTCTTGCTGAACCCACATTTTCATCTTTTACAGGGGGCTCTCTAAATATGTGTAATGATAATGTTCAGGCACATTATTTAGGTATATAAAGGCAATTGAAGCATAGAAGGAGTGACTACAATACCAAGTTTTTGCAATTCTTTTCCCAGTGCCAATCAGAAGGAAAAGAAGAGGAGAGAAGCAGGCAATGTGTGTAACAATGAACAAAGAACAATGCCTCTTAGCATTTTATATCTCTTTGGATTCTGTTCCTTTCATCCAGCTGTTTCAGTTTGAAGGTGTTGCAGAAAATACTGAAGAAAACATCTGAAAACCAGAAAATAAAACAAAATCAAAGTTTTATGCCATACAACATCTTACTGGTTAGGTATGTAATTTTGACAACCATGATGAACCACCATAAATAAACAATCTAATGTGAGGACAGAAGGAAATGCAACACTCCTGGTTCTGTTCAGAGTCAATGGGAACAGATTAAAAGAGCAGAGAAGTTGTTTGGAAATCCTAAGTTCTCTTTCCCAGTTGTACTGCACATGAAATGACAGACTAATCATCAGTAAGAAATCAGCAACAATTCTGCTGAATGGGTGTATGGTGCTTGATCTCTAGCTGTTCCTATAGAAGCCCAAGAAATGCACAAAGCAATCCCACTGCCAAGCACAAGGTCAAGAACTATCAAAACTCCGTAAACACCCACTTGTTTATTCAGTTGTTGCTGCCATTCTGGAGTTTTTCCTGGGTTCTTCATCATTGTCCTTGCTATTGGTCCCAATCAATCGGCAAATTCACCTGTTTACTGGCCAAGAGTCTGTGAAGTGGGCTGTAGAGGAAGTGAAGTGAAGTTTCAAGATGTGATATGTTTGTATGCAAATTATATGAGTAAGAGTGAATATGACAGAACTCTTCAAACTGTTAATGGAAGTGAATAATGATTAATTAATTCAATAAATCATTGTCGTAGAATGTGAAATGTGAAACCTGGCTGTACTGTTTTTAGATCTCCAACAAAACCACAGGTGCAATAAAACAATAAATTTTGTTCTTGCTTTCATTCAGCCTCATCCAGTGAGAACTGGCCCAACACCAACAAGTGGTTCCCTTTATTTGAGGTAGCTCAGTGTCAAGTGGTTCCCTTTATTTGAGGTAGCTCAGTGTTTGTAGCTCAGTGTTTGTTGTCAGTAAGTACAGGGTGATCCTTGGAGAGCCATTTGGCAAGGCATTTAGACATCTGGCTTGCTTTGGAATACACTAACACCCACAGGTTTCTGTTCAGTTCTTTCTACAAGCGGCACCAACAGCTGCATCAGAGGGAGGAACTCTGTAGCTAAGAGGTCAGGTAAGAGAGAAAACCTTCTTACACTCCCTCTCCAGATGTACCCGGCCATTCCCTGAGACAAAATGTTTAGTGTTGCAACTTATTTTTCAATTTTTGCTGGTTAAACTTGTTTTCTTTCCCCACTTAAATATTTGCTTCCCTGGGAGCCTTTCTAAAGTACTCACTTTATTCTTTGTTTCTCCTGGTAGCAGACAGATGTTCTGATCTCTGAGTGGTTCAGTGTAACTATGGACAGGGCCATGAACTTGAGTTCTAGAGGAAGTCTAGCAATGCCTAGAAGCTGAAGCTATCTAGGAGAAATTAATTTTACAGGCATGTCTGTCTCTTGTATAATAATGAATTCTTGCACATTAATTTCAATTATGTCATCTTCTGTAATATCCCTTTTTTTCTTCAGTTGCAGACAAAAATAAGAAAAAAGATTCTTTATTTTCAAAGTATTTATTGCAGTATTTCTCTTAATTTCATCTGTGATGTGAAGAACTCTGTTTTTTATGAATACATATCACAGTTATTGGAAAACCAGAAAAAATTCTTGAATAGAAACAAATGACTTTGAAATAGAAAAAAAAATTACATGTTGATTTTTGCCAAATAATGTGAATTAAGACCTCTGTTTTGAAGAATGGAATAAGAAAATGATGGTTTCACTTTTACAAAACTTTTCTACGGTTCTGTAGGTTTGGAACCTCCAAACTTGTTATTTTTGTAGCTTAACAGCTGTGAGAGGCGAGGGTCAGAGGTTCCTGGGCTTCTTCACCATAGGGAGTACTCTGTGATCTTTGTTGTTCAGTGCTGTGTGCAGGGCCCATGCTGTGCCCTTAAGCTAGCTGGAGCTCAGTGTTTCTGCATGGATTTAATTCTTGAGACGTTTTTGAGATTCAGCAAAGGGAAATTGCAGTAAGTTTCAACTAACAGTAGTATGTTTGAACACAACAGCAACAGAAGGATTAGACTGAACGGTTTCTTAGCATAATCCATGTCCAAAATATACTGCAGCATTTGCCTTTCACAGCACATTTCAGAACTGTTGCAGAAGTTTGCTAATCATCCAGCTTTGCATCATCCTGTAAAGGTTTATCAAGCTTAAGAGGATGGTTTCACCTGTAGCAGTTTTGACTTTCTTTGAACTCTTTTTGTCTCATTATATTTTAGGTACAGCAATAATTACCACAGCAGTTTATAAGTTCCATGCATGCAGTAAAGTTACAGCTTACACAAGATTTCTTAAACATGTAAAAAAACCCTTTTCCAATTTACTCACAGCTCTCTTTGAATAACGTCAGTCTAAATTAAGGGTGTTTACAATCCAATGGAAACGTGTGATTGGCAAGCCAAAATTCTTGATGTAAAAATGCAACAAAAACTTCAGAATTAGGCTCAGCTGATGTTTTCATTTACTGTTCAACCATCTAAAGTTAATCTTGGGAAAAGTTTAGACACAAAATTACGTCCTTAATTGTTTTGGTCAGTCATTGCAGAAGCGTGCATATGTGTATTTATGGAATATTGGAATACATCTATGGGATACCACTCAGAGTATTTAGTAGCATCGTTGCCCTAAGATATTCTTAATATTCTTTTTTCTTCTTCCAATATTGCTGACTTAGAAGGAGTGGTGAAGAAATTTATCATCCTTGAGTGTTGGGAAGAGCAAGTGTTAAGCCATGTAAAAACCAGCTAATTTTGTAAGAGAGTGACCCTAATTAACAAAAGGAAGTTACAAAATGTACCCCATGCCACCATCAATAAGATTAATTTTGTGCCCATAAATCCCAGCGAAAGATCTTGAATGTCAAATTGTCTTTTTGATTGAAATGTGTTTGGTTATGAGGGAGAGATAGGGTGACATTGATCCAAGTGGTTTCTCTTAAGGTTGAAGTTTTAACACGTTCATTGCAAACTTGTAGCATACATGGATTAAATATAAAAATATAAATATCATAGGAAGCACATGATAATCCAGTGGGTTTGGGCTCTTTCTCAGGGTTTCTTTCCTTCACCTCATTATATGCCTGGATGTGGGGGAAGACAGAGGTGGTCTTTTCTATGCTGAGAGTCCTCTGAAGCAAGAAGCATCAGTCTTGGTCTGCAGCAAGGCTGCCTCCCATGGGCCCTAAGGAAGCTTCCCAGCCTTCCTGGGCTCTGGAAAGGCTGCCAGTGCCAAGCACTATGAAATTCATCATCATTTTTCTCCAAAAACTGCCTGCAGGACTGCCAGTGGAAGTCCTGGGGAGACAGCTTCATGTGCCTTCTTGGCCTCTAAATCAGCAAAATGAATTTAAGATCCAATTTCATTTATTTGGTTGTGAAAGGTACAGAAATTGGTGTGGTGGTTTTTTTTTTTTTTTTTTTTTTTTTTTTTTTTTTTTTTTTTTTTTGTTTTTTTTGTTTTGTTTTGTTTTGTTGTTTTGTTTTTTTGTTTTTTTTGTTTTCTTTCCTTTAATTAAATTGGGGCAGAAGCCATAGTGAGATGTAAAAATTATACTTATGTCTTGCAATTTTATGGCACAGCTGATTTCTGATCATATTTTCTATTGAATATTTTATTTGGGGCAACACATAAATTGAGCAGTGCTGTTCCCAGTTGTGTGAGCTTTGTGATTTGATACACACTTTTAATTATATTTTTTTTGCTTTGATCATGCCAGCGTGAACCCATGTGAACTTAACTCCAAATCACATTGGGGGCTCTGAAGACAAAAAAATATTGTTTCTGTTTTAATTTTGCATTTTAATTACTTCCCTGCCTTGAATTAATTAATTTAGATGATGAATTGGAAAGATAAAGGTTTGTTTGTTTTATTTTTGATAACTAGGCTTTGCAACCAGCAGCTAACAGTTATATTTTTGGAAAAAAACAAAACAAAACAAAACAAAACAAAAAAAACAAAAAAACCCTAACAAAAACCTCCAAACATAGGGTTGTTTGAAATTGTCACAGATCTTTCTTTTGATCACCTTCTACTGCTGGACAACACAATATGGAAGATGTCTGATATGTCTAGTTGGTTATCTGGATTTTGTCCTCCTATGCTCCTGAGTAAAATTAGGTGGAGTGAAAAATTATTTGTTTGCATGTATTTTGTGGAGATGGCAGAGAGGAACTTATGTTTTTCTTGGAGCTTTAGGCACTGGAGGGTTTTTCATCCTAAAGCATTCAGCCTGTGCCATAGTTTCCTCTGTGACATTTATGCCTCCTCTGACCTTCTGTTTCAGAGCTTTTTTTGCAGGAGACCACAAAGGAGGAGGTCATTGCAGGAAGATCTTTCTCAGCTGAGTATCTCTAGAGAAGGAGAGAAATTCAGGAATGTGAATGACTGTAGAGACACATTGCCTGCCTCTTCTGTTTAGGACCTGCCAGAAGATTTGGGCCTTTGCTGCAGTTTGGGACATCTGTACCTGGTGCCAAAATGCACCCAATACTTGTGGCAGCAAGATACCATGAGAGCATAGGACACACAGCTGTGTCCAGCTGCATTTCAACAGCAAATTGTCTCAGAGGGAGAGGTGGCTTTTTGGTCACTTGTGTGATCTAAGATTGTACATGGGATTGGAGCCTGTGTGCTCCAAATGCAGAGGCTGATCACCTGCATGTCCTGTTTCACTTTGCTGCACCCTCAGCCCTTCCTTTCCAAGCAGACTGTTGTTTTTATTAGGCTTCTGCTTGAGAAAGGAAACAGGATTATTGGACTCTGCCTTGGCTGTATAGAACCATTTTTCAGTTTCTGTTCCATTATTACAACTGTTTACATTAATTGAAGTTTTAATAAAAGCCCAAGCAATTTACACAGCAGGTGCTCTCTGAGGCTAGGCACAGTCTGAGATCATCACGGCTTTCACAGGCAATTCTGCATGTTTTTTATTTTTTCCTTGCTGCTCTGTTTTATTTTGTTTTCTACAGGTGCTCAGGAGAGAAATAATTGTGTGGGTTTTTTTCTCATTTACCTTGTTTGTGAAGGAACTGTACCCCCTTCTGATCATTCCAGCACCTTTGTGGTCAGTCTCTCCTCAGACCATTGTGCTGAGAGTAGTGTAATGTGCTTTTCTAACTGCTGGCTCACTGATTGCTTGTTGTAGTCTATTTTCTCTTTTCTGCTATTCATTCCACCCATAATTCCATCAACTTTTCCAGCTCCTCTTTATAAATTAGATGTTGGCTGATGCAGACTTCTCAAACCCTTTTTTCTTCTGCCCTGTGAGACTTTGAGCACTAATCAGTGTAAGAGGTTTGACCAGTGTTTTCTTTTCAAGTCCTCCTTCCTACCAGAGCATCCCACAATAGCCATTAGACAAAGTGTCATATTCCCTTTCCCCCCTTTTTGGTGGAAGGGAGAAACAAAAGCAAGGCATGGGCAGGGGATCTGGGATTCTCAGAAAACTGAGTGGTCCCTAGGGCTTTGCCAGCATTTGGCCACAGGGGTTTGCACTCTACTGAGCCCTGCATTTCTTTCTTTCTCTGCACAAAGGCTCCCTGGGGACTCCTGAAGGATCTGGATCTCTATTTGAGCTTCCAGGCCCTGTATATTGCCGCAAAATACGTGTCCCCGAGTCTGCACTCCCATTACTTAGCAGACACTAGTCACTTTTTAGTTACCCCTACATCAGTCTCAGAAAGTTCAGTGCCACTGTTTCAGTGTCCCTAAACATTTATTTATGTATTTAGCTGTGTTACCTTGTGCCTGGGGATATCAGCAGACTCCAAGGATGTGCTTCAGCACTGAAGTTGCCGAACACTGGGAGATGGTGGGCAGGCACAGTCTTGTAACAGTCCTGATACTGACAGCATATGAAATAATACCACTCAATGAAAATAATTATCCTCCTTTACTAGTATCTTCACATAGCAGTGAGACTTAAAGATGGCTTTCTCAAAGATGAGGGTGACTTTTAGGACCAAGATCTTTATTCATGTGTATTTACTTCCATTAATTTTTCTAAAAGAGAGAGGAAAAAAAAAAGTGAAATAAACACTAACGAGAGTTTATATGTCCCATGTACCAATGGTTTGGTCTGCACACGCTTTTTCTCCTGGCACAAAAGGATTTCCTGGGTTTGATTTTTTAATCTTTTCCTCCAACTCAGTTATTCCTGGTGAAGCATTATTTGAATGAAATTGCACTGGTATAATTCAATTGGCTTCTCATCTTGTAATTAGTCTACAATAGTGCTGTGATTGCATCAATACTCAGAGATGTGAATAAAGCAATTTTTCTATGCACAGGCAGGTTCTAAACCATATATTTTCCCCTAACATTTAATATCATTGAAGACCCTGTTAGTGCTTTGAGAATATTAAAGGAAGCTAGATTAATTATTTTGCCTTTAACATAGTCCTACTTTCTTTCTTTGTATGCCATGAAAATGGCTAGCTGATGTTAATAAAATCCTTCTATCTCAGCTTTTAAATTACTTTTTTTTTCTTTTTCACTTCAAGTCCTGAATATGTGAAAAACTTTTAAGTCCTCCAAACCAAATTCCAGATAGTGCTGCTTTAAAGGAGTTGAGCTATAAAATAATAATAAGAATAAAATACTATTTTAGTGGTAAAAGTGAGTGAAATAATCTGAATTTTAGAACTCTCTATTTTCTGGTAAAAAAATGTGGTTTTTTGGATCATGTTTTTACTTAGTGGGTTGTATGCAGACAGAAAGGCTCGTGAGAAATGCACTTGCTGTACATCAAGGTTATGCCTGAACTCTGTTTTTTGCATTCAGGGAATATTTGAAAGCTGAGGTTATCTGAATTGTGACCTTGATGCAACACTTTGACAGCAGCAGTTTTTTAACAGAACTGACCATGGACTTAATTTATTCTTTTTGGAAGAATAATTGAGACTCTTTTTGAGCAAGCTAATTTGCATTCCTATCTCTTCCTCCAGGGTTTGTGCCCCACAAAACTTTTGCTTAATAGATATCCAATATTGTCTTCCCAGTGTAAATGTGAGAGCTGACAAGACTGGGGGAGGTTTAGCTGGTCACAGGATCTCTGTACTGAAGGTAAGAAAGGAAGCAGCCTTTCCTGGTCTCTGTGAACATCAGATTCTTGCTCATAGGAACCTCCTTTCCCAGGGATATTGTCATCTGTCACACGGTTTAGCATGTGTGGATGCAATACTGGAGATTTTAATATTAGTATTATGTATAACCATCCTCATAGCAAATCTATGCAGAGTTTTGAAATGCAAGAAATACATCCTGCTATACAACAGAGTAAGCAAATGGATAAGCTGTGTGGTTTCGTGCAGATTCTTTCAAATGTCTCTTTAGGGTGATTTTTAATGATATGGGGCCTGTATTTCCTTTGCTTCTCATTTCTGATTGATACTGTCATGTTTTCAGTTGCTGCTTGAGGCAGAATATAGATCTGTAGATCTTTGCTCTCTCTAGGTCAAAGCTGCAGCTTTGCTTTCCAATTCTGTTGAATAAAACACTTTAAGAGGTCCGTGGTTCACAGAAAGAGTGCACAGCCAAAAAGAGCTACAGTGTAGGCTAGGTTTTAAAATTGTTTATTTGTTTAACTGCTTTGTTTTATTCCTTTTCAAGTCCAGCTTTTGGTCATGTGCCCAAGGTGTGACCTCATGCTGCACCTTGTGAGCTGATCACTCCCCCCTGCAGCAGTTCCCCTCCCACACACCTTTGCACTCCAGCTCCTCCATTGCTCCATCTGGCAGTGTTCCCTGTAATAAAAATAGATAACTATCTAACACAAAGGAGAAGGGAATATTGTATTTTAGTGAAGGTGGATTATTGAATCTATCGTGGTGTCGTGAACTTTCAGTCTCTGATGCTGGATTTTTGGAGCATATGGGAGAAGCAGCATAGCAACATAGCTGCTACTCCTAATTATATAGTATAAATGTCAAGCTTGTTCAAAATTCAGAGATTACACAGTGCCAGAAGAAACTCTCTCTTCTGTAGACTGAAGCTTTTTGGCGACAGGGTCTGAAGGAAAAAGCGCTAACTGTGATCTCACTGGCCTATTTCTCAAACAGCAGGGAGATGGACAGAAAGAAGCATTTTTACAGTGTCTCTGCCAAAGGACGAGATAATTTCTTGCCTTTCAGCTCTGAAAAACTTCCAAGATACACAACTACATTCAAATTTAAATATTAAGTTTCCTAAAGTTAACAAATACTGATTGGATGTTTAAGCATTAAAAATGTTATAAAGCACATCCAGATTCACAACCAGCTGGCATTTTGGTTGCTGTAATGTATAAAAAAATACATCAATTCTCTGTGCATTTAGCAAATAGTTATAAATTACTGCTGGAAAGATCTAATAAGTATCATTCTTTTGATTGTACTATCATTCCTAAACAAACAACAATATGCAATACCTATAATAAAAAGCTATCCAAGGATCTTATTAGGCACAAACTACTGTGTTAGAAAGGAAATAGTCTCACCTCTTTTGCACAGCAAGGAATTGAAAATGATGTCTATCCCAGTTATTTGGTAAATGTTTGGCAAAGCTGATCACCTGTTAAGTGAGGTCTTGGAGAACTTAGAGAACTGCCTCTTGTAGAATACATAATAAATGAAAAGACAGGTAAGTGTTTGTGTTGATCCATATTGATTCTGAACAGCTTTTAAGCCATTCATAATCAGCTCAGCAATTTCCAAAGTGATTGTTTTATAGTGACAAATCATACGGATGCACTAAGACACCTGTTTGGTTTTTTTAAAATACTTCAGATCAGAGCATTATAAGATATTAAAAAAACTCTTTCATGCAGTTGTACATAAAAAAATTACCTAAAAAAACAATTTACAGAAAACCCTCCAGAATTTTAGGGGACTTAAATAATATTTTTCATTAAATATAAATGGTTAAGGAAATTCCTACAGGATCTTTTTAATTTATTACCTAATATGGCTTGATTTAAAACCAGCAAAGCATATAAGTCAAATTTCTGAATTGACCAAGTGACAGAGAACACACATATGATATATTTAGAATTGGCAAGGGCTCATCTTGATGAAGAGTGCTGTAAGTACTTTTGATAAAAAAAAATCAGCATAGGAAGTGAAAAATCATTACTAGGAGAACGAGAGCAATAAAACATTAATGCTCTGTGTAAAGATTGATGGATAGTTGAGAAGTTGATTTGTAAAAGTCACTGGCACCACAGGGCATGAGTTTATTAAGAGTATGAAAGAGGCAGAGTAAAAAATGAGATCATACTTTAATTTTCAGAAAAGAAAAATAAACAGTTCAATACTTGTAGGGTTTTAAATGAAATTTTAGTTTCAGGGTAATTGTGTGTGAAAAAATCCCAAGATTTTGACCACTGGAAAACTAACCTTCCCACCCTGATTTGTCTGAGGAGTTGAAGACACTTAATAACAGGTGGATATTTATGATAATTTAAATGTATATCTGCTGGGTTTGACTGGGATGGAGTTAATTTTATGCACAATGGCGGGTATGGAGCTGTGCTTTGGATTTGTGCCAAAACCAGTGTTGATACACAGGGATGTTGTCATTACTCACAGGCCTTTTCTGCTTGGGAAATCAGCAGGAGCTGGGAGGGCACAAGGAGTTGGGAGGAGACATAGCCAGGACAGCTGACCCCAGCTGATCCAGGGGATATTCCATGCCACGAGACATCATGCTCAGCATATAAAGCTGGGGGAAGAAGGAAAGGGGGATGTTTGGAGTGGTGGCATTTTGTCTTCCCACTGTACTGATGGAGCCCTGCTTTCCTGGAGATGTCTGAACAGCTGCCTGCCCTGCAAAGTGGTGAATTAATGAACTCCTCATTTTGCTTTGCTTGCACATAGGGCTTTTGCTTTACCTATTAAACTGTCTTTATCTCTTTTACTTATTAAACTGCCTTTATCTCAACCTGTAATTTTCTCACTTTTCCAATTCTCTTCCCCATTCCACTGGGAGGAAGTGAGCAAGCAGCAGAGTGGTGCTTAATTGCTGACTGGGGTTAAACCATGACAATAAGGAAATGGATAGAAAATCAATGCATTTTCTTGCAACGCTTTTTTTCCTACATGAGCTGTCACTTTCATATACTAATGTGTATTAGGTGCAGTACCGCTCCAGAGTGGGAGGAGTTATAACTTGTGCAAAGATAGAGAGGAAAATTAGGGCCCCAGAGTTGGAAGTTGTTGGTTGCTCTGTTCATGCCTTCACATCTATTTCTACACAGGTACCCAATAAATTGTGCTACCTCACTGAGGGTCCTGACCACCCCTCTGTTACATTGTCTGTTACACAAACTGGCAATGACTTTATCTGTTCAGGAAAGATGTAAAAGGCCCAGCAATTCCAGTGAGAAAAATCTGCTAAAAGTTACTGATCAGTTGACTGGACCTTCATGGTCTCAGAGATATCCATCATATGTTTGACACTAATTTTATTTGACATCCAAACTGAAAATTCAGAGTAGAAAGCCCAAGGATCTCAGAGGCATAAAGTATCTTCTATTTTGAGAGATGAGTCACAGAGATAAGAGAGTACAGAGATGCTGGAGACTACATGTATTTCTGTGTACTGTTTCCACTGTTGCTCTAGAATAGGAAACTTTCTTGATAAAAGTTCATGTACAAAATTATACCCTTGAAAGCTGCCAAACTGACAGTCTTCATACCACTGGCAGAGGTAACATGCATTTCTTATTCTATCTAGCCAATATGCCTATATTTAACTGTTCTAAAAGCACTGAAATACAGTGCAAGGAAGATACTTTATCCTCTTGCTCATTTATGGTTTACTGCAAGATGCTGAGCTTTTCTGGGAGCTGAAATGAGTCTTTAACTCCCACTAATTTTGCTCGAAATTTGGTGTAAATAGTTCACAAGAATGCCTGCCATTTTGGGGAGACAAACTGACACCTTTGCTCCTCCTCATATTTCATTAAATAATTCAGGAATAAAAAATAACTTATGTATCTATCAAACAGAGGCTTCCAGATATCTAACTGTTTCGTTAACTTCTCTCTCAGTAACTTTATTTTGTATTTGTCAGATTGGATTTCATCAAGAAGTAGGGCTAAATCTAAAAGTCTTTCTGTTCCTGGTAGGGAAAAATAAAGCCTTTAGCCTTGAAACACATCAGATTCAGAAGCCAGTTCCCTCTTTGGCCTAAGTAGCAGTTCTCTTTTTTCTAAGAACTCATGACAAGACTATTTCTGCCTGTCATATGTGTGATAATTATATTTGACTAATTCAGTTCATATTTCCATATAATTTACAGCTCTTATTAGTGGGAGGGGTTTATGTATTTATACTGAGGGGTATTTATTATTGTAATTTATCTCCCAAAGGTCTGTATATTTGGTATACAACAGGCTTTTTCAGCTTGTGGATTACAGGCTTCTCTTTCTAAAAGGCTAAGTATTTAAAAAACGTAAGGGTATGGTACATGTCTGTCATATTTATCAGACAGTAAACCAAATAAAATGAGACTTAGAGGAGACAGATGCATGTTTTCCTAGAGGAGGAATGCTCTTATGGACTCTAAATGATAGAAATAGAAGAAACAAATTAGTGGTGCTAGGTCTCTATAAATTAGCTTTTTCTGTGTTTGCAAATGAAACTTTGGTATAGCAGTAAAAACAACAACCACATAGATATAACATTTTCAAACCCTTTAATCAGTAGGGAAAATGTAGAAGTTAATCTGGGTCAATACAGCACTCTTGTGTACTAAAAATATTAATACACAATTCTTTTTTTTTGCTTATAACAGCGGACAGAGAGAGTTGCACTGCTGTTGTTAACATGATTATCTGAAGATCCAGGGGAGACAAAACTTGTAGGGAAGGTGTTCTTGGACCTGTACATCAGATGGACAGGGAGCAAAAATGCACAAGGGCCCAGAGTGTTTTGATTATGCACTGGTATCTTGTATCAGATTATATAAAATATTGTGAATTGTATATGGGATTAATAATTTCTTCTTCACAGGCTTGCTCATCAGACTTCCAATTGCAACACAACGGGATTCCTTGATGGTTCCTTGTTCATCAGTTATCACCATTCTTGGGTTCAGTCACAATTTTTACTGAGTATTTTGCTTTCAGTTTACAAAATCAGTCAACAGAAGAGTTTAAATGCTCTTCTCATGGAAGGAGCTAGGTAAAACTGTTTTCCTACTTGTGAATTTTTTTTTCCTAAGAAATCCCACATCTTTAATGCTTTGCTTGTCCTTCACTCTTTATCACTTAGAATCATAGAAGCATTTAGGTTTGAAAAGATTGAGTCCAACAATTAACCCAACACTGCCAACTTCACCACTAAAGGATGCCTCTAGGTGCTACTTCTACCTAGCTTTTAAATACCCCCACACATGCTGACTCAACCACTTCTGTGGGCAGCCTGTTCTAGTGTTGTCAATCCTTACAGAGAAGAAATTTCTCGTAATATGCAACCTAAACCTTCCCTGGCACAACTTGAGGTTGTATCCTCATGTCTTACTGCTTGTTGCTTGTATCCTACTCATAGCAGACAGAGATCTGACTAAAATTTTATACCTCTTTTATTGAGGTAGGAGGGGTAGAAGAAAAAAGATAATGTAGTATAGCATCTGTTCTTTTAAGCAAATGGTGCTACCTTGGTGTTACTAACAGCTGTAAGTCACTGTTCCCTAACAGGACTGATGGATATCACTGCAAAAAGAGATGACAAAGGGTCTGTCTCTGCTGTCATATCACACAGCTTCCTGACCTGGTTGCTGGTTCTCTGATTGTACACACTTGTGGATACGTTAATTTACTCCCCAGTTCTCTTTTGGAGGGAACTAATTAGTTCCCTTGGGCTCTGTCTGCATTTGTAATTCAGCACACAGGAGTGGAACAGTCGGCCAAAACAGATGGTGCTGAGGATGCTCCTCTCTCTGTCACTTGTGTGATGTCAGTGTTGTGAGGGATGTCACGGGCTGCTGCCCTCCCGTGATCAGTTATCTGGGGTTTCCTCTGACAGGAAAGCTTGCCTCTCTGTTCTCCTGCACAGGGCTCTGTTATGGTGTGCTCTGCTCTGAAGTGCCATTAGGAGCAAGGGAATGCCACCACAGCCCCCACCGTGGCTCCCAATAGAATCATTGTGGGTCACAGGCTGGCAGCGTGGACACCAGGTAGGGGCTGAGCCTGGCACCCTGGCAGTTTGTGTGCACAACTCATCAAATAGAATGGGGACAGAAGGAACTGAGAGAAAAGCCCTATATTTAGTCTGAGGACAGGAAATCACTACCTTGAGTTGACACTTTGAAGAGTATGCAGAGTTAATCTGTATTGCTCTAATAAAATATATGCTCCCTTCCTATAAACTTCTCATTGGAAGGAAGAACATCTTTTATGGGATACTGTAAAATTCGTGCATCAGAGGTGAGTCTGAAGGATGATTTTTAAAATCCTATTCTCAAGGTCCCTGGGCTTTTCTGATATCACTCTGTTTTTGCAGCCAGTCTTTTGCAAGTTTGGCAATCTTACCTGTGAAATAATCTTATTTCCTCTCAGCTGGTTTTGCTCACTTAGGAGGGAACTCTTTGCCCGTTCAGGAAGGACAGTGTGTCTTTAAAGAGCAGCATAGGAAATCCCCTGCAGCACGTTGTGTGGCAAGATAAAGGTCCTTGGTAGTAGTTCTTGCTGAAGGTACAGCTTCTGTTTGCTTGGAATACAGAACAGTAACTTCCACCACCTACAAATATACATCAAAAACTGAGACAATTTGTAGTCTATGATTCTAGGAGTGGAAGGAGTGTGGTGGTAAAAGTATTAATATTTAAGATTGAGAGGGCTGGCTAAGAATCAACTTTGACTTTAAAAATGTTCATTTCAACTAAAAACTAACAGTCTGCGATTGTTTGCAGGTCCTCACTTCTGAGCTAAGCTAATACTGGGTGTGCCGCTCCTATAGGCTCCGCCAAGAGACACCTCTCCATATGCTCATGTTATTTACTGCCTGAGTCCTTAGAAACAGGACAGTTAACAAATGAATTACTGAGTTCATCCCTCCCAGGGATGGATACCTGGCTTTCCTAACACTGAAGTAATTGCTTTTCTTCACCTCTTTTATTTTTTTTGAAATAATGTGATTGTGCATCCCCCTCCCCACCCATCGCCAGGCCACATTATGATCTGAGAGTTCTTTAAACAACCTTAAACCAGCCATTTGTGATGAAGAGTACATAGGTTGGGTCTCTACAAACACTTGGGAGAGAACTGGAGAGCAGAGAAGTATATTGTTCCAGAGTTCATAATTAACCAAACTTCTGTCTGAGCTGCCCTAAACCTGCATATTACACCTTCAAGGTCCCCAGATTCTCCAGTGGAAGCTAAATGTCATCTTCTGAGGCAGCAAAAGTTGAGTTGATTGAGACACAGGGTCGAGGCTACACACACATTTATGCACCACATGCTAGTAAGTGCTACAAACACACAGCACTTTCAGGCAGAAGCATTTTCAGAAATGATGTGGTCGGACACTCACAACCTTAATTTAATTTCTTTCCAGACATAAGCAGGAAGAAAAAGTCTGGAAGGATCTCAGGGAAGGCACTTGTAGAGCAAACAGGGATTCTTTCAGGACCATGCTATTTTTCAAGGAGACACTTGGATGCTACACAAGTCCAGCATACCTGCTATGCTCTGAACATTAGCAATAATGAATGTCTTGCTATGAAAGCCAAAGAAAGCAGTGCCATGTAGGATAATGGTATAAAATGTGAGCCCACCTGTCTGTGTGATTAATGGAATAAGCTTCTTCCAGAGAATGAATGGAGGTAAGGAGACTTCCAGAGTTTGTGCTCAGTTTAGCATTGCATGCAGGTACAGAAAAGTTAAGAATTCATGTAGTTGTTGATGTTACCTGGGAAATACCAATAGAATGTGCTGAATGATTGAACAGGAGATCTGATCCCTGTACCTTTTTCCATGAACTGAAATAAGAGGCAAAGGATCCACCAAGTCCAGCAATGTCAGTCTGCAAAAGGTATGAGTCACTCAGTTTTCAGTTAACCAATTTAATTACAGAGAGCAAAATAAAACTATAATTTGCCTGGTCATTCACAAGGAGGCAGATGAGTAATTTTTGCCACTGGCCTATTTCTCAAATTATATTTATAAATTATTTGTACTCTGAAGCCAGAAGACCCAGATTCCCAAACCTGCCATGACTGTTCAATAATGGCTTACCCTAAAAGCTGCTCACACTTAGAACTACAGGAAAATTCTCAATCATTTTATTATGACCTTTTTTCAGTGATACTTGGATACTTTCTCCAAAGACTTCAATGGGAATGAAGCACCTAGCTTTTTCTGGTGTTTTTCAAAAAAAGTTTTATTTTGTTTATTGTGATAGAGACCACCAGCAAGATGAAATCAGTGAGTGGTGTCCAGTGACAATACTGATAGACCTTGTATCTGAGGCTCTCTTTCAGCATGTGGCACACTTACTCTAGGGACAAAACACATCCCAGTGTCCTCAAGGCTGAGTCACAAGCTCTCTTGCTTTACCATTCCTTGCTGAACACAAAACACCTTGTCAAAACCAAAGTTCTCCATCAACCAAATCTGTGATCCTGAGTCACAGGTGAAATTCTGAATTTATTAGCATGTTTCTCTGGCACAAGGTCTTGAACAACTATTTCTATGGCTTTAAGGAGACTCTTTAGTCTTCAACTATTTTAAGATAGTCTGTCTTTTAAAAAATAAGATATATTTGGCTTCATTTTGGTATCATGTTGTCATCTGTCTCCAAAACTTCCCTAGAAGCCTGTAGAAGAAATGTGTTCTCCTTGGTGCTGTTAATTTGGGTACATGCTGAAGATGGTTTCCAGAATAGCACTGTCACTTACCTGCTGGGATGGCACTGGGGCCGCCCACGCTCCTGTCTGGGGCTTGGAGACTTGCATCTCTCTTAAACATCTAGCTGCACTTTTCCAGTTCTTGGAGAGGGAACATCTATTCATAGTTATGGCAGCATGATGTTCTCCCATATTTACCAGTAATAATTGCTCTCTTCAATGTTATGCCTTTCTGCCCTGTAGAAACCAATACAAAAAAGCCTCTTTTAATGTAGATGTAATTATCTGCACTGCTTTTTTTTTGTCCCTCTTTCTTCATCACTTTTACCTTTTTTAATTGCCTCCTTCACACATTATTTTCTGTCTGTGCTTTTGTTTTTCTTCTGCCCAGCCTTGAATATCATGAACTGTTCCCACTGAAAATGTTTCGGGTCTCCTCTCACAAATAAGTGACAAGCAGGAAGACAATTGGGTGCACTTCATTGTCCTCAGCAGTGCCCTGAAGAAAGGCAGACTTGCCTCACAATGACCCCAGTGATCTCTACTGTCTGTGGCTGAAGAGTGTGTATGGTGTCTTGAAGGAGCAGGTCTACTGAGAGAACTCGGAGTTATTCTATTTATTTGGGAAGGAGCAGGGTGTGGATGGCAGAAATGGGAAGAGTTTTACCTAAATGTAGAGGTGTTTTCAATTTCTTTCCTTGTTACAAATTTTTTATTTTCTTCCTTCCGGAGACTGCAGCCTTTTCCTGCCTGAAAACAAAAGCTAATTTGTGAAAGATGGGAGTAAAGGTGGCTTGGAAAGCCTAACTCATCAATGGCAGAAAAAATTGCTTTAAGATCAGGACATCAGTGCTAGATATCTGTTGTTTCTCTGATAGTTCATCATGACAATACAGGAAAATTTTGATCCAGCCTTGAAGCATACCTAGTCACTATTAAGCTGTCTTTTATCTCAGTGGTAAGAAAAATATGGTATTTTCTTTTTTTTTAAGGAGAGAGGAAAAAAAGGTCCCTCTAGAAATCCTGCAGAAGGTGTATGTCATTTAAATGTCTTTTAAGCTTTGGTTTGAAAACTTCTGGAGCTCTACACAGTAATTACTTCCATTGAGGAAGTGCACACATTCTGCTACTCGTGCTAATTACTGATAAGGAAAAGGCAGGAGGGCTCAGTGATGAAATGTTTCAGGCACCTGTCTTTCTTTTACTAAGCCAATTCCTGCAAAGCTGGCAGCAGCTAGGAAGAGTGCCTTCTGTAATCATCCCTCCTCAGTGCAATTTGAAAATTTCTTCTCTTCTTTCCATCAAAAAAGCCAAGGTAGCAGCTCATGTCGTGTCAAAATAGGCTTCACATGCTTCGTGTACTGAGCAGCAGGCAGGCAGTTCAGCAAGAGGCCACACAGATGAGTAGAGAAGGGGAAAATTACCTCATTTCTTCATCTTTGCTACTCAGTATTGGGGAATGTTGTTTAAACACGGGGAAAGGGAAGAAGCAACAGCTTAGTTAAATCATGGGTTTGAACCCTAAAACTCAGTTTGTAATTTTAATTCTGATAGTTAGGATTGCCAGCTCCTCTTCAGTCATGTAATACTTGGCAGCCAGACAGGGAGGAAGGGAGGAATAAATTCCAGGATGCTCCCTGCTTCCTCAGTGTCTCTAGCTCTTGTGATAACTCTGTAAATTTTGTAAATGGGATGGACTAAACCTTAGAGTAGATGAGTAAAAATGGAAGTTAATTTTAATTCTTTCAAAATAGGATTTTTAAATCAGTTTTGTCATTAGGACTTTTAGTATCTGAAAGTAGCAATATTGTCTGTTAAGAGTCAAACTCAAACTTTTGCAGAAGGCAACTTGTTCCGTCTGAGATTATAGCCACTGTATCAGATAAAACAAAATCTAGTAAATGTGTCCTTTGTTTAGGAAATATATTCTGATACAACTTCCTGCTATTGAAATTAGTTCAATTAATTAACAAAAAGCTAGGCCAAACAGTCAGGCTGAAATTAAACAACTTATATCTTGCTGTATGATAAATTGACCTGCCTAAAAATATTTTAGAATCTAGGGACCCTTAATATTTACATAGTGGCCAAATGTGGAGAGCCTTGTGTAGATTTTACAAGGTTTAGAATTCATTTTAAAAGAAGCCTACATATCCCTCTGGGAAAAAAAAAACACAGTAATTTATATCCTCTTCTGCTGCAGTACCTGAAGTACAAAACATTTATAGAGATTTTATAAGAATTCAGCATTAACACTGGTGGTGCTTTGGACCCTTTGAGGTAATTTACGTTATGATTCTTGATTTTTGCTTGGAAATGTTGGGTAGAAATACCTTTCTTGTTGTCCATTATGACTTCCTTGATAACTGTATCAGGGGATGAGTAGGTCAAACCTTTCTAATTTGAAATCTCATTTGAAGAATGACAAAAAGAATAAGCACTTGATACAGAGAAACTGCTTTATTTAACACAAATGTTCAGATTTTGACCACTGTATTTAAAATCAACATTCATGTGGATATTTAGCCCATGTTTAATCAATATTTTTTTCCCAAAACTGACTGACAAGTTTATAAAATCTAATAATGAAATCTTAAGTTTAAAAAAAGATAAATAAGACATAGTGGGGATCTTTGAGAGGTGGTTTGCTTTATTTGAAGACTCACAGATTCTGACCCAGAATCTCTTCCATCTTGTGAAAAAAGTATTCAGATGTTGCATTTTAATAAAAAAACCTGGCTGGGTGGTGGTTTGGCTGGGGTGAGGAGGTGGAACTGTGTATTGCCTCCCTCCCTCCCTCCCCAGATGTGGTACATACAGCTGGAAGCAAGTATTTACCTGCAGCCTCATGAGTCTCACAGACCGAAAGGAATTCCTTCAGGATTTTATTTGTGCATCCCTGTTCTTTCCTTTCTAACGTGCTGGTGATCCATTTCCATCTTGTGATCTACAATGACCTCCAAGTGTTTTCCAGTAAAATATTTGCAGAGCAAGTTGCTGCCCATGTTTTCATGCAGTGGATTTGTTTGTGCTTAAGTGTGTTTCTTGCTGTCCAGTTGTCCCCACTGAATTTCACTCTACTGTTTAGCACATTCTACAGATTAAGAAAGTACAGAATTCTAAGCCTGACTTCTAGGATGCTGGAATTCAACCAGGTTTGGGAGTGTGTGTTTAGCTTTTCTTAAAGGAGAGAGGTGAGGGGAGAGAAGTGCTTCTCGCCCACATCATTGTTGGGGAACATGAAATGCATCCTGACTTCAGAGCAAGGCCTGAGAACTCAGGATAATAAAATGAAACAAAAAAATTGGCATAAAACACAGGATGGTGCTTGACCTGCTAATCTCTGAGTGTATAGGGAGTTATAACACTGAAATGTACTGTGAAACCTAAACATATCATGCTAGGTTAGCAGTGTAAAGAAAGGCCAGAGCATGGAAAGCCATATAACAGATGATAAGTATAGAATGATTAAATAAAAGGTAATGTGGTTTGGTCTTTAAAAGCACTGTCCAATAAATATAACTCAGTCTCTCCTAAAGTAAAGGAATAAATATTAAGGAGAGTAAAAATCTGGTGTATAATGGTAACAGACCAAGGAGCAATAAGCATCATGAGCTGATGATGGAGGAAAAATAATGTCAGATAAACTTGATTAATATTTTGCAGATTGAATTACAGATGGTTGCAGTGGAACAGATGTAATTTGTATGGCTGTCAGATCCTGCTCCTATTTTTACAGATGAAAATTGTTGACATCCATCGAGGAGATTTCGCTGACTGAACTGAGAGAACAGGGAATAACACATCCCTCGTGTTCCCCGAAGCAATATTTTCTTTGTAAATATGCATTCAAACCCCTCTATGCATATTTGCACAGTGAGGTAAACTTATACACCATAGAAAGAGGATAAATGTAAAGATCTGTGGTTCTGGAGGAAGTAGGAAATGAGCTGTGGGTAATATTGCAAGCTTGTTTTGAATTGGAAACAAGATGGTCTAAATGGGAAGTTCCAAAAAGATGGTGTTTTTCCTGAGAGGACACAGTGCACTGCGGGAGCTTGTACCACATGTTTTATGGTCTGGGATGTGGTGTGAAGAGAATGCCAGGAGTGATGGAGAATGTTATCCATGGTGAGGTAATGCCAGAGGATTACAAAGGCTGGAGGGAGACAAAACTTCATTCATCCTGCAGGAAGTGGTCCTAAGGAATGATCTTCCCTCAAAGTATTCCCTAATTTTGAAATGCAATAGCTGGAAAACCTCAGGACAGAGGTATGGGATGAGACTGGAAACTGCTCTCAGTGTCACTTCCAGCACTTGCCTGTTCAGCAAGTGAAACACATCCCGAATCATAGAGTAATCCAAGACAATTTACTGAATAAACTTGTGCCATGCTCACAGTTCTGAAGTGTGAGTAGTTTCCTCTTTGCAGTGGGAATTAAGATCCCCAGACAATGTCTAAACTGCTCATAAAGTACCTACTCAGATTATGAAGAATAATGTGCCAAGTGGCGACAGGACAGTAATGCAGAAACTGATCTGATTAAAGTAGAATTACAGATACAAAAAGAAAACTGCTTTATCTAAAAGTGGTGGTTGGTTTGTTTGTTTGTGTTTTTGTTTGTTTTTGTTTGGTTTTTTTTTGTTTTTGTTTTTTAATTCTAAGAAATACCAGGGTTTTTTTGAGCTTTGTTTAGATAATGCTGGATTTCAATTGCAGATTCCAGTGGAATATGGGAGAGCCATCAGTGTATGAACACAGGCCTTGCAGTATCATTTTGGCTTGCTGACTTCCCATGTTGCTGCTGCCAGCGCTGGAAAAGGGTTCTCTCTACAAAATGGAAACAGAAATGCTGATAAGCTTCAAAGTTATGATCTTAGTACAAAGGGATAGAATAACTGGAATTTAATAGTCTACAGCATAAAGATAGTTTTAAGTGTACTCAATGTGCAGTGTGACAAATATTGAGGAAAATGTAGTAGGACAGGAAAGCACACAGTTGTTGCCATATAGCTGGAAGGAGTTGCTTGATTGCTACATTACTGTTTACCCTGAGAATATTGCTAATTTGATGTTTACACATCAAGAGGTAATATTTTGGTACACATGCACTTAAGTGGCAGGAATCTTTTTCTCAGTCATCTCTGTTCTACTCTAGATGTCTTTTTCTCAGTCAGGCACCTGAATTTTCACATCACAGTGATTAGAAAAGCCAAGTTTTAATACAATAACTCTTTAACTCGGAGGACTATGCAGCCTTTGTTTCTCACTGCTGGATACTCAGGATAAGTACTGAGCATACAGACCTGCAGAAGGGCTGCTAGGAGGAGAAACAAACATATGTTGTGGGTGAAGGAAATGGAGGGCTAATGAGGCTTTTGTCAGATGCCTTTCCCTGCTTGTTGTGCAGCTACCTTTTTCTAGCTTGTTGTTTAGCCTACAAGCCTCAGGGAAACAGATTGTCACAATCCAAGTTTTACAGTGCCTTGCTGATCATGGGAGCCTCGCATTACAGAGCATTTGCTTTACTGATGACTCAAGTATAGCAGGATTTGCCTTCTGTGCAGCTTTTCCCTCCTGGTCTCCAGCACCAGCATAAGCCTAAGAAGAGAGAGGGTTAGCTTTTTCCCAGTGGATAGGGAATTCTGAAGAAAATCTCCTATGAGCCTGCAGCAGTAGCACTGTCTAACCAAGCCACAGGGGACCCTGCTTTGTCTTATCCATGTGCCATGTGGCAGTGAATGTAAAAAACCCTATAGAGAGTGTTTCCAGGAACTCAGTATTTTCACCCCGGCTCAGGAAAAGAACTCACTGAACTCAGGTTGAACAAAGAGAAGGAGGATGTGCCATCTCCACTGCATAAGCTGGGAGGCAGTGAGAATAAATAGTGGAGTTGTTTTCATTCTCAGTCTCTGCTTGCAGGACACTGGCTGATCAGTGGGTATAGGAATTTGTGCATTAATTGTACTTTTGTTCTTCTCTAGCTCAGCTCATCCTTTTCTTCATCCCATTTGAAGGGTACCACTAGCAAAGGTTTTGCTGCCTATTGATGTAATCCCAAGACAGTTTAGTTTAAGTCCCTTTAAATCTTGCCATCTGCCTTTTGCCCAAGAGAGTAAAAGTATTTTTCAGCGCTAAAAATAGGCAGAGTAGAATTGTAAAGGGAGTTCATGTGGAGGCTGGTTCTAAGTGGCTTCTTCCAGCTGATGCAGCTGCTGAGAGTCTGACTCGCTGCTCTTCCCTGATACATTTCTCCACCACTATTATGTCTTTCGTGAATTAGTCCATAAATGTCCTTTAAAATGAACAATACAGTTTTGTCATTGTTTGACCGGTCAGAAGATAAGAAGATGAGATGCTGTATCACAGGGAACATTTATTTCCAGGCATTTTTATTGTAAGAAACTGCCTCTGTGAGCACAGCTTCAAATAATAGTCCTTATAGGAAAAAAAAAAAAAAAAAAAAAAAAAAAAAAAAAAAAAAAAAAAAAAAAAAAAGACATCTGTTCAGGCCTTGAACAAAGTGACAGTAATATCAACTTAATGGGCAAAACTTCCAACAGGAGACTATTAAGCTTTCCTGAATAAATTAATGTTATGCAGTTTTAATGGAGATCTGAAATAGATGAGAATTAAAGAGAAGATAAAACCTAGGTGTTCTGTAGAGTTTTACTTGGGTTGATATAAAATCCTCTCTTCCAGATGATGACATAAAGGAAACTGTATTTCTGTATTTTTCAAGCTGCTTTTAATGCTCTTTTAATGTGTCAGCTTCACTCTATTGCAGAAGGAGAGCTTTTAAGTTATGACCTTAAGTGATGAATAAAAGTATCTACCACCTTCTCTGTGAGATGTATACATTCAGCTGGATCAAGCAATCACCATAAAGACCACGGCTGAGAAGACTTAGTTGGGACCAAGTGGTTTTGGGACTTGTTCCCTCTTAGCCCCATGCCATTATAAATTAACCTTGGATTGCATCTATGTTTTTGGGTTGTGATCTCTAATGGGCCTGCAGGCTGGGATTGGATGCAGGTGCTCAGTTCCTTTCCCTTATTTGTGCCTGGAAAGATCAAGACTGCACCTGGAGGGCAGGGAAACAGGTACACAGGATCTGGCTGCTCCGGTTCTCCGTTTGCTAAGGTAGGTGCCTCTTGGTTTTTTCTTCTTCATTTTGGAGCAATGCTTATTAATTTAGCTTCTACTTTTTCTCCGCTATATCACACCAAAGCTTCAATTTGTTGTTGCAGCTTTATTATACTGGTGAGTACTTTTAAATCTTTTAATGACTGTTGAGTGCTTGTCATCTCTTTGGAATTTCTTTGCAAATGAATCTCAATAGATTTGAAAAAGTTCTACAAAATCTAGTTTTATGTCTCTTTATGTCTCTTTTTGACACTTATAATCTTCATGTATACTTTTTATGGACTACCTGATGTATTGCCCACTAGCTAATTTAAGGAAGTAATTATTTCAGCAATGTGTGCATATGTAAGTGCATTTTTGTTTCTTGTAAAAGATTTTAAAGAAAACATAAGGGTTTTTTTTTAATTTTGTTTGTTTGTTTTGGAGGTTTGTTTGTTTGTTTGTGTTTGTTTTTTTTTAATTTAGGAAAGCTGGTTCTCACACAGGAAAAGAGAAGTTACTTGGCCCTAAACAAAAGATCTCTGTTTAGGTGGTTTATGTGGTATTATTACTGTAGCTAATCACGTCCCTGGGCTTTGAAAAATATGTTAAAAAATGAACACTTATGTCTCTTTAAGTAGTTGCCATGGAAATCCTCACAGCATGAACCTCTTCAGTGAACACCTTATGGCAGATAAATTATGTCTTTTGTTTCCGTAAACACATCAGAAACTGGAATGAAAGGGGTTTGTGTGTCTTCAAAGCACAGGCACAGGAACTGATACTTGTTTGTTCTAGCATATGTTTCCTAACCTCACTTCAAATCAGATAAATCAATGTCAGATTCTAAGGGTGTTTTTCTGTTATTTTAAAATGCTATACAGTGAATTGAAAAAATTTCATTTCAGCTCCTAGTCCCCCTAAAGATTTTCAGATTTTTTTAATTTTTAATACAAAGACATTTGTCTATAAGGCTTTTAGGAATACAAATAAAAGAGATATTCCTGGCATTTGAATGCTTTCTTTTCTCTGCTGTGGAGTCTTCTTTGAGCAGGTGTGATCTTTATGAGAACATAGTAAAATAATAGAAAATATGAACAAATAATTTTTGGTTTTTGTGGTTTGTGTTTTTTTGCTTTTTGGTGATTAACAAGCTAATTTTTAGTTGAATTTCAAAATAATGGAATTAAAAAGAAGCTAGTTCATGGACTTTTTTTTTTGCTTTTATGTTCTCATTGTTTTCCACAGCTGTCTTCTCCATGTATCTAGATGTTGAACATCAACATTGGAAAGCTGTTCCTTTGTATTAGAATTTTTGGGGTTTTAGTATTTCTGTAAAGACTAACTCTGCTGTAATAAGGGTGTTTAAAGCCCCCAGAATTTTGTTCTATTATCTTGAAGAAGACACATGATTAGAGTGGAGTTATGACCTGCAGTTTAGCATTCTCGTATTGGAGTGTACTGTGTGTTAAGGGACCTTCAGGTGCTGATGGAGTCCCACCATCATGTCCTCTTTAGCCATAATTTCTATGTGCACAGAGAGCCAAAGTGTCCTCTGTTGCAGTGCTGTGAGATTGGGGTAATTCCATCAGCTACATATTTACCCAAGTACTGCTGAGAATAAAATTTGTCCCAGTACAGGCATATAAAGAAATTAATAAAACGGGTTCACTGTAAAATGTTAAGATATAAAATTGGAAAATAACATTTTAACGACAAAATGCACAGGCTGTTTAATATAATTAGTAACACGGTTTTTAAAAAATGGTTTCTACTGTTTCCACTGTTTTTTTTGCCTTGTTTTTGAGAAAGATGAATATTAGTACCTCTCACAGAGTGTATTTTTATTAGTCCTGCAGGACAAGGAACTTGTGGGCAACTGTTCATGTGTTCAATACAAACTGTATTTATCTCTGTCCAGTTCCCATCACACTGATGTTGATGCCCTGGAAGTAGCATCTGTGCCTAGTCTTGTGCCAGCTGCAGCAAAAGTCCGTCTCAAACACGGGTGGATATGGCACTCAGGGTGGGTTAAAGCACACAGATGAGCAAGACCTGAAGAGAAGTTTCCTTTGCCACAGAACAGCTCCCCCCATGGTAGATAAAAGGAGTACTTCATTCTCCTGAGCTTTCTGTCTCTCCATTCACTATGTTCTCTTTTAAAATTGAGTCTGTTTAGCTTCCCCTGCCAGACACTCTGGCACAGTTCCTCAGGCACTTAAATATCATTGCGGATTTGGGCTTCTGAGCCTACATCTTATTTCCCTCTGAGGGGGAGGCAGCTTTGCAAGTAGAGTTAATTTTGCTATAGAGGAAATAAATGCCATGAACCCTTTCTATTAGATTAAAACTGATAATAAAGAGCAGCCTTTGTCCCTCCATGAAGAACATCTGTGAGCTGCACAGCCCCAGTGCCTGGGATGCTGTGAAAAGCCTGGGTTATATGGAGCATTTAGTGAGATTGGCTTCCAGTGAAGCCCAGGGTAGCACTTCCCTCTTGTCTGATCTGCTTTTTCTGTCCTCCAGCAGTATGTATGGAGTGGATCCAACCCACAGAGAGCACAGATGTAGCTGCTCCACAAAAGCTTCTGAAACATCCTGAGTGTGACATAAACAAAACTGACCTTTCATATCGCTCTCTCTGACTGCCAGTAATGGGCTAGTCGTGGTACAAACCTCCAAGCACACACAGTATGCTTGGCACAAACTTCACCAGCATGGGCAAGATACAACTAATTAGGACATAAAAATACTCAGAAAACATATATATGTGTGTGTGTGTGTGTATAATGTGTGTGTATATATGCAATATATAAATTATGCAACTATGCAATGGCATTTAGGGCAATGCAGGATGCAGCAAGGCAACATTTGCATTCCTGTAGTGTAGCTGCCTGATTCTGTTAACACATTGGCATAATTCAGGGCAGCTGCATCTATAATGGCAAAGATGGAAGTAGTGACAAATTGCTTTCAGTGAAGAATTGGGTGTGAATTGCTTCTTTTATATCCAAAAAATGGAAGAAATGGTTTAGACAGCTGAACATTGTCATCCGTATTGGAAACAGAAGCCAGAGTTGGTTCATATAATTTTAAACTCAAATTCTGATGGCATATGGCAATCTCATTCCAGTGCTCAAATACACTTTTCTATCTTGGTTTAAAAGTAAGCAAAATTAGTATGTTTTAGTAGAGAAATAATTTAACAAATTCTCATCTTTTTTTGTGAACGTTTTACTTAGTTTCATTCAGTATTTGCCATTTTCCTCTTGGAGAGAATGATGAGCTCTTGTCTAACCAGTGGATCTGCCCATTGAATGTTGATTTGCCACTCAATAATAAAGGAAACAAGGTCTGAATCATGTGGCTTGTTAGTCACCAGTATCAGGAAACAATCATAAACTGTTAACATTTTTCTCAGGTTGTCATGAATAAAGCTGATCTATTTGTGTTTCAACAATTTGGTGATGATTTTTTTCTCTAGTCAAAACTTGGTGTTCACATTCTTTTTGTAATATAAGCCAAGGTGCTGTAGACACATCAGGTCACAAATGTGTTCAGGCAAATAATTGCCACTGGAACAATGGCTTTGTAATGATATCTTCTTTCTGTCAGTACTCCTGTTTTATAGAGTAATATCATCTCTAACTGCATTTGAGGAGTAGGGATTATCTTCTGCCTTGCTAGAAACACTGTGCCAGTGCTTCCTGCATGGCTCAGTTGAGCTGTATCAAGTGGGGGTAGAAATGCCTCTGACAGCAGACCCTGTGACTGGGGTGTTCCTGCAGGACAGCAAAGGTTTGGGTTTGACTTCCTTCTCCTGTGCAGAGATGGGAGGTGTTCCTGGGGCTTCTGCTGCTTGTGGAACTCTGCTTTAGGGTCAACAAGGTTATGGATCTCCAGTAGTGATTTGCCTGAAGAGGATGAGCTTTGCTTGGCTCTTGAAAAAAGACCTCTATGGCTCCTCAGTGAAGGTGGCTTTTTGAGCACCCAGAGAGCAGTGTGTGTCAGAGTGGCATATAAATAAACCCCCAGGAATTTCCTTGTGGTTCAGCTGCAGGCAGCTGCATTGTCAAAGCAGTTCTCTGCTCAGCCTAGCAGTTATTGTGGAGCCTATTTGAAGATGTCCAAGTTTTCCCTTCAGCTTGGAATCCAGATGCTGCCCTGGGGTCTCCTTGGAGGATGAGACAGTTAACAAAAAGCTGGGTAAGGTGCAATGGCTGCATTTCAGTATCAAACCCTGTGGTGTTTGTGAATTGCATACTGAAGCTTTCAAGCTCCAGTTCTACAAATTGGCATGTGTTTAATTTCTTTACACAACTGAATTGTCAAATTTATTTCCAAACCATAAAGTGTATGGTTTGAATGTATGGGCAACTTATCATCTAGAAAAGTTTTGTCTGAGCTGACACTTTGTCAAGTAGAAACTTTACAAAGTCCATCACCTGTGTGCTTTGGGTTTGCATTCTAAGCAAGCTAGGCTGTTTTTCCTTCAAGAGGAAAAACATTAAAACACATTAAAATAATGTTTTTGCTATAGTTGTACAGCACTTCAGAAGTCCTATTTTTCTCTGACGTAATAAAAATGCACCCAAATATTCTTCACTGAATCTCCAAATTTGCCTACGCTTAGTTTACTTTGTCATAGTTATAACATCTTTCTCTGGGGCTTATGAAATTGCATAATGAAATGTTTTAAGATCCCAAGTAATTTTGCTTCCATTTCAGTGTAATTTATTTCCAAAACCAGGGACAGAATTTTTTATTTAGTGTTGTAATGGCCATGTGTCTATTTAGCAACTCTAAAAATACAAAGTAGTGTTCAAATGTTTCAGAATGTGGTTCTCATACAAATCCTACTGAATCACCAGGCCAAAGATCTTGGAGATATATTTAACCTAGAGCAACAGCAATTTAGAAAGAATTGTTTTATCATCTGCAGACCTCGAGAAGGGGAGATGATTTCCCTAATGATATCACAATTTAAGGGCTTATTTTTGGAATACAAACTGTCTGACTCCGTTTGTGTGTGTGGAAACATCACTCTAGCTGTCAAGCTTCCATCAAAGTTCCAGTGACATTAAAAGGAAGAGTTTTTATTCACTTCCACAATTTTTAGACAATGACTGAAAATATCACTGACTGGATCCAGCATAAGATCTTTCTGTACCTGACAGTGCTAAGACTTCTAGCCAGGTAATTACTTTGACCTGTGGGGTGGATATTAAATTTTTTTCTTTATTATTAATTTAAAAATCAACAATTTTACTTTGGGTCCAATCAGGTGTTATTTTGCATCCTTTGATACTGAACAGTAGCCCTACAATACTTGTGTATTGAATTAGAAACACACCAGGAGGTGATGACTTTCATGAGTCTGAAGTGTTAATTCAGGTACATCTGGGTTATTAATTGAAAATAAACTAAGTAACAAACACTCCAAAGCTTTGAAATGTTTCCATTTTGAACACAAGCTGGTTAGGTAGGAATTTGTTTAATAGCTTAAGTAATTTTTTTCCTTTACTTATATGCAGTGATGGTGGGAGGATTACTTTCTCTGCATCTGTTGTATTAGATGTGACTGGAGACCTGAAATCAATGCAATTAGTGTTTTTAACAACAGAATGAAAGCATTTGTTATCTTCCTATAGTAAGATAAGATTGATTTAAGTAAGTAAGTGTAAGTAAATACTGTGTGGGCCTGAGGAAAAACTTTATTATGACACTCCTGATTTTACTAGTTTCCTGATCCACCTAGTCAGTTTTATGACTCTGGTAGGATTTGCTACCTCAAATAAACAAGCAAGATCTAAAAGTAGAGCAGGCATGGAGGAAGAAGGGTTTCTCTATTGACTTTTACAAGCTGTCAGTTTATGTATTGCAAGCTCAAATGTAGATAGCATTAGATCATTATCTTAACTCTTCTGTGGTGGTTTTTTTTTTTTTTTTTTGGTGATTTTTAATTGGACAATCTTGTGCCCTTCTGTTGATCTCGGATGTGTTTACTACATGATTTCTGTGGGACAGACACTCTGTTCTCTCATAACCATATGCATACATGTTTTTCATGAACTTGCTTATTGTAGGTCTTTTTTCAAGATTATAGAAAGGTCTGGTGAAGGCTGAAGCTTTATTTGCTGTGCCAGAATTATTTAATTTTTAAGTTACTTCAAGAAATTCTATTTATTTTGAATGGATGATGATGGTAATCATGTATCATTAATCATGTAACCTTCCTAATCAACTATTTTAAAGTGTTGGACTATGAGATAAGGAGGAATGCAGTGAGATATACCCATTTATTTCCATCATTCATGTAAGTCAGCATAGCTCAAAATAATAACATAAGTACCCAATGAGATCAAGCCTGCTAGCCTAGTAGTAATAGGAGATATTAATTACTTCAAATATTTTGATCTATATTGCTAATTTACATGAAAGACTGACTGTATGTTGCTTGCTTAATGTGAAGTACTACAATCATGCTTATATCACTCTTTATATTAAATGCTTAATAAATAGAAATCAAAAGATATCTACAGCAAAGAAGGAGTAGTTTAGATTTTTTTACATAGCTTACCAGTGATCTCATAGGGATTAAACATTCTAAAGGTACTCTTGCTGC
Organism: Zosterops lateralis; assembly: GCF_965231275.1. Taxonomy (NCBI): domain Eukaryota; kingdom Metazoa; phylum Chordata; class Aves; order Passeriformes; family Zosteropidae; genus Zosterops; species Zosterops lateralis. The sequence goes on from NC_139764.1 coordinate 24,323,116, forward strand.
TTTAATCAACAGCTGGTAGAATTGGACTGCATCACCTTTTCCCACTCAAAGTGAGAGGGAAAACTCCTGCTGACTTCTAGGCTAGGTGAGATATTGCTTTGGAATAACTCTGTGGATACTTGCAGGGAGACTCAAACTTCTTTGTGGGCATTTCTAAGCTTTCAAGTCAGCTCAAGCCTGTGATTCTGGACAATGCTGCATGTGTTTAAAGGTCATAATTTACCAAGAATGGTGCAGGTATAGCTTTGTATCTGTGTAGGTTTTATTGTAATACTGCTTAGAATATCTATTTGTACAAAGGTTTTACTTCTGAGTCTTGCAGAAGCATCAAACAGCAGATGATCTGTCTGTACAATCCTGTTCTAACAAGGTTAGCACAATCCTGCCAAAATGTACCAAGTTTACTAAGTATCAGGAGTCCCAATATCCGTCTGATTCAGATAGAAAATGAGCATCCAAATCAGGGTGCAGATGTACCAGGTATAAAAAGAGCTGTAAAGAAAGGCAGTCCTGTCTGTGTGTAAATCATATGAAGTGTATCATGTCTAAGGCACATGAGGAGTGCCTGGGGGTGATTAGCCTGGAGAAAAGAAGGTCTCAGGAAGATATTATTGTACTCCTGAAAGGAGGTTGTAGTGAGGTGGGGGTTGGCCTCTTCTCCTTGGCAACCAGTATTAGAGGAAATGGCCTCAAGGTGTTCTAGGGGAGAACCAGGTTTGACATAAGGAAGAATTTCTTCACAGAACGCCCTGTTAAGTATTGGTATGGACTGTCCAGCGACGTGCTGGGGTCACCATCCCTAAGGGTGCTCAAGAAATGATTGGATGTGGCACTTAGTGCCATGGTCTGGTTGATAAGCTGATGTTTCATCAACCTGTGATCCATCACAGGTTGGATCTGAAGATCTCTGAGGTCTTTTTGAACCTCATTGATTCTGTAGGATATGACTTTGCCAGGTGTGTTTCATGGACACGCATGAACAAGCACAATGTCAAGAGTGGTGCATTAGGGTACTCTGCAAACAACATGCCTTTGCTACAGACCTTAAAATCCTTCTTTGAGGCAAGACTTGCACTGGAGTCTCCAGACCTTGATCCCAACATCTTTGGTGCTGAAGTATCTGCTGAGCTGACTGCACATACAGAGAAAGAACACCTAAGAGGGTTCTGGGAACCAGAATTGCATGTAGCAAACCTCCTCGTGAGCAGAGTAGCATGAGTGCATCTAATTATAAATGTATCATTTTTGGGGCAGTTTAGAACAGATAAAATATGGAGGAAGAGTAAAGCACTTGAAAAAATTCACTGCCTGTCCAGAAACCCTCTGGAACTATTTGAAAACCTGGGAAAAGGGAAGTTGCAGGTTTCTGAATCACAGTGGTTAGGAAGGAGTAAACAAGTTCTCTCTGTGCTCTCATTTTTTCTCTGGCCACAAATAACTGTTGAATTGAGAGAGGGTGGGAGGGCAAGGGAATTGGACACCAAAACAACAGAAATAATTCTCAAAAGAGACACGAGAAAACAAAATTATTTTCACTTGGTACTTAACTGTTTTTATAAATCTTCTGCTGTTCTGATCCTGATTTTTTGCTATTCTTAGAGGGGTCTTAACACCTCTTACCTATCTGTTAGAAGACAGAAGCTCCTAAGTAGAAATTAATTGATTACCTACTAAGTCCTGGTTTCTGACTGTGGGCTGTGGCAAAACCAAGGATGATGAAGCTCTGGTTTAGCGCTCCTGGTCTGGCACTTAGTATGTGTCTTTGATAGAATTTAGGTGTTCAAGCACAGGTTGTTATAAAAGGCATCACATGTATAGTTTGAGTGGAGCCTTAACATTATACCATGGGATGTGCCTTAATTTTTATCCTGAAAGTTTCAGTGCCTCTGGGGGGATGAAGAACTGCTGGTTATTCTGGATGTTGCTCTACATGTTGCTGTGTTTTACTCACTTATCATTCAGTGTGAAATATGGAAATATTTCTGTGATTACCCTGTAACTGCTGGACTAAAAATGTAACACTTTGGTACCCTAAATCCCTCAATCATAGATGTTCACTCAAGCAGTCAATTCTGCAGACACAAACACGCCAGTACCAATGGTAATCAGAAAAAATGACTCCCTTGTTCACAGGAATGATACAGCTGCCTTTTGTGGGTGACAGTTCACACCTATAACAGCCTTAAGGACTAGGTTCCGTTTCTCAAATTAGGCCCCCTGTTATTAGAAGAATGTAGCAGAGTTTTGCTCTATGCTTTGCTAGAAAAGCTACTGATGTTAAATATAAGTTATAAATCAAAGCCAAGCCATCTGTCTTTCTCATGCGAAGAATGAACACTTCAATAAAACACATATGACATCTCACTTTAATGAGCTTTGAAGGCAATAGATTAAACAAATATTTTTCTGAACTTAATTATAATTTAAAAAAAAAGATCAGGAAATGGTAAATTTGCTTTATCAAATATTTAATTGATAATACCTGCAGGTATCTAAGCAACCTGTTTTCTGATGTTGACAATGTGAAGAACAATTAAATAAAACTGAAACCCAAACAAAAACTCTTCTGTAGAGTTTTTGGAATAAAAGCAGCAAAATATAATTTGAAATTTATTGCTTCTGCAAGAAACTTCATTGTCTAAAAAGAAGCAGCAGTTAATAGAAACTGTTTGTAATAATTTTTCTGCTCTCTTATCTCCTAATGTACCTCTTAAGGCTAATATGACTTGAGAATGCTGCTGCACAGGAGCACACATCTGACCCAGCTGCTCCTGCTTAGTCTCATTGCAGTGTTGTTCAGTGTAGCATCCAGCATGGCATGTGTGGGGTACTGCTGATCACTGGGATTGATACTGCACTGCTCAGTCTGGGAAACTGGGAATAACTTGTACCTGTAGCAACCACAGCGCTGGTCTAAGTGATGCCTGATGTTGTTGCAGGTATGGCTTCCCCTTTTACTAATGCACCTTTCTCTCTTATCAAAGCATCGAGAATCTCAAGCAGTGCAACAGATAGGACCTTTAAAAAAATCAAACGAACTTTTGGCCAAAGATCTCAGAGGATCTCTGAACTACTGCCAATTAAAACTTCCCTGCTGGAAACTGGGCTGGATAGGTAGCCTTGTACTAACTTATTACAAATGACAAATCTGACACAAAGAAAGAAAAACTGTTATCTAAGTGTCTGTCCCATCTCCTTTTCTACATCTTGTGGCAGAGACTTAGTTTCAAAAGCTTCTAATTTCTTCTAGATAGTATCATGTGTAATTAGATAAGTAATCCTGCTACTTGTGGTAATTTCCTTTCAGATAAAATCAAACTAAACACTAGATCTTAAAAAAAAATACTGATTATAAATTTTGCTAAAACTTTAACTATTTGGGGAAAAAGTTTTAATTTGGCACAGCACTTGACTCCACTTAATCATTGTGTTAGAGAATTCAAATTTCCAGGCATTTTGAGTAAAATATAATTAAGATAGGTAGGTTAAAACATGGTTATCATCAAAGCCAACTGACACAGGAGTTATTTATAAGGCTGCTTGCGTTTTGGATCCTGAGAGATGCAGAGAGCAACACATTCTTCTGCTCTTTTCCAGCAGTACCTGGAAGAATGGAAAGAGACATGATGCAATGTGTGCAGAGGGGAACCACACACTTGAAGCAACAAATTAAACATTGATGATATTGAAAAGGAGGAGTGGGCACTTTATCAGCTTTAGCCATGCCTTGCATTTTCTTTTCCATTGTCTCTGGAAGCTATTTTCCTTTATATGTATCAAATGTGTCAAGGTTATGAAGCAGCTGTATGCATCTTACTCCAGGAAGAGAGCTGTGTTCTTAGCCTGAACCCCAAATCTTCCTGCATTGGTGTTGATTAAGCCTGGTCTGATGCTTCAAGCATTTTCCTTGAATGCCAGCGGGAGGATTCAGGCCATATATCTTTACACAAGGTCTTTTGCATGCTGCATTTTCTTGGTAGTGCTTCTCTCTCTCTCTCTCTTTTTTTTTTTTTTTTTTTTTTTTTTTTTTTTTTATTTTTTTTTTTTTTTTTATTTTTTTTTTTTTTTTTTTTTTTTAATTTTTTTATTTTTTATTTTTTTTATTTTCTCCAGCTTTTATCATAAGAGGTGAACTAGAACGAATGTCTGGCTTTTCCTCCTGAAAACACTTTTGCCCCAAGAAATAACAGAGGGTATTGCAAATCCTGCATTCACAGATGCTGTGTTTCTGCACCAGTGGTGCCCAACATGGTGTGGATTGAATACACAGAACTTATGTTGCTGGAAGCTGGGGAATAAGGTACTGAATCACTACTGTTCATCTCTACTCACGCAGACTGGGCAGGGACAAGCAGGCTGTCACCAGCAGAGAGAGTCAGGGTTTTACCATCCATGGCAACAGTTGATGTGCCCTCCTGAAGGGAAAGAAGGCTTTTAATTTTCCATGTTCTGTTCCCAGCAGAAAGAAAATGCTGCATGTACAGAAAACTTTCCTACTGAATGAACACCTCAGACTGTTCTGTTTCATGAGGTCTAGCTAAATATTCAGTTGATCTTGTCTAACACTATTAGCATCAGTAAAAATATGTTTCATTGTTAATTTTTTCCTATCATAAAGCAGCAACCCATTGCCTGATTCTTGGGGTACACTGCCACCAATCTAACCTAGCAGCCTACAAGTTGGTACAGCTCCAGAAATTACTGAGAGAATCTTCTGGAGTGGTTTAAGCTCTTCTTTTACTTTTCTGGTTCCTCATAGTGCTTTAAGTCTTTAAGAGAAGTGCACAAGTCAGCAGGGGGCTGACTGAAATTGCTGAGTTGCTCCATATTGGAATAGACAAGTTATTATCTTGTCAAGCAGGGGAGCCAGGTTCTTGCCAGCCAAAAGGTCTTGATTCTACAGGTTGATGTAAGCTGCAGCGTAAACAAATGTCTTTCAAGATTATGATGTCTTTAATTAGTATTTGGTAGTCCCTGTGAATTTCAACAGAAGAGGAACTAATACAAATATCTGCCTCCCAAGCTAGCCTGACTTGTGTAAGTAAAAATTAGATTTTCTTTTTCTTTGGGTTGCAAACACATTCTAGAAGCAAGCTGAATGAAGGACATCTGGATCACCTACGATTCTGATTTAGTATAAAGAAGTTTTCAGACATTTTTATTAGCTTATTCTACTTGATTCCAGTTTGACTTCAGGATGAGGACAAATGTTTCAAGGCAGAACTAAGAGGAGATGTTGCTTTATTGCTTGGAGGCATTCTGATATATTTACAGGATATAGCCTAGGTAGGGTGCATTAAAATTCCCAACAAGGACAGGAGCCAGTATCACTGTCATCAACCTACATGATGAGGAAAAAGAGGCTATTTTTTTGTGGCAGCACTTTACAGTTATTTTTCATTACAGTTTAAAGCTGAAAGGTGGTGCCTATTGGTGATCTTTTCTATGAGAAGGAAGGGAATCATTCCAGTTTCTGTTGCTAGAAGGCTTTACTACTATTTAGTCCGAACTTAAACATGAACTCATAACTTAACAAGTGTGAATTGCCACATACCAGCTGCCATATCCAGATATCTGAATTCTTTTTGCTTTTTTCAGTTGTTCCTGGTCCGTAAGCTATAACCTATATAAGAAAAAAAAAAAAAAGTAATGGCCTCATCCAAGTGACCAAAGTGTCCGTATACATCTTCCAACAGCATTTAAAACACTCTATTTTTACAGGAGAATATTCATAGAAGATGACATTATTTTTACCGACATTAAAATTCACACTGTTTGGTATTCTCATATTGATTCCTGCTGATAAAAAGGGAGCTGGTCACACCTGCCACTCCTTATGCTCCTCTGCATCCTCGCTTATCTATTCCTTCTGCCTCCTCCCACTCTCAGTTTTGCATCTATATGCTTCCTGCTTCTGTTCTTGGAACAGGCACTTCCTCCTCATGAACCCTGGGCCCTGTCAAGAGCCTGTTGAAGTAGAAAAGTTTATTTCATTAACATTAAAAATGCTGCAGACGGGACTTCATCTTTCTCATTTTTTGCTCCCTCGGTGTTCTTCCTGACATTCCCACACTCTGTCACTTTGCTGTCAACTGTATTGGATTCTTTGGAGTGTGACTCCAAGTAATTCTGGAGAAGATATGTTTTGTAAACATCACACATACAGCACAGATATCAAATGTTGACAGCTTCATTTAACACCCAAACTAGACTGTGTTTGACTAAACTGTGAAGTGGAATGTTTTAGGGCAGCCCAGGCTCTCTGGTTGGTGTCCAGTTTTCCTTGTTTCCACTTTATGTAAATGAAGGGGGAGAGAAAAAAGGTGTGTTTACACGCCCAGATTAGACTTGGACCATGAATGCTGCTCAAATACATAAAGAAGCTGAACACACTCGAGTAGTATTTGCATCACACTAATGCTTCTGATTTGGGAAATATGAGGAGCGGGATAGAGCAATGAAGGAGCTGTTTTAATCCCAAAGGAAATGAACAGAAATAAAGTTTAGGTTGATTCTGTAAATGGAAGTAATAAGCCAGAAAGCCCCTGCCATAAGCTAGTAAAATCAATGGACTAAAGACAGGTACTTCTGTTGGGATGCATAACTTTGTCTGCTGACTATATATTGCTCCCAGGCCTGGATTCACTCAGTCTGAATGGTAGGCACCAATTATCTGTGCCTTTATAAATATCTCTGTTTTTACAGAAATTATACCCCCTCACCTCTGTTTCAAAGTTATCTCCAAACATACTCAAGGATTTCTTCTGTTTTATTTCACCACGATGATCATTTAACCAGCTTGAGAAGGAAAATGGCTCCATAACAGAAGTGGAATTCAGTGGGAAAGGTGTTTCTTTCAGGAGTTCATCTGTAAGCAAAGCAGAGGGCTATCAGTGATACTTGCTTCCCTTGGTCATTGCAAAAATTTTAATTGAGAGATCAATTTACAGACAGTATCTAGTCAAAAGTCAGTTGTGACAGTAAGCAGTGCTATGGTCATTATCAGGACTTTTTGAGGTTGGAAGATGCATATGTTATTTGTGCATCTTTATGGAGTGACTTCAAAGATGTTGTCAGAACTGTGTATTGAAATAGTATGCAATACACTACCTAGTTCTTCCTGGCATAGTCCTCATTCTCTTTCAGACCAGCTTTTGCACTGGTAAAATATGATGTATCATCTCTGCACCTTTGTTTGGGCCAAATGAATAAGCTTATTCTATATCTCTCACATAGTACTGGCTTTTATGTTTCTTCTCCACTAAGTTTCTACTCCCCTGTGTGTCCCCTGTTTTTAAATACACTGGCCACAGCAAACCAAACAGATTAGTGCAACCTAAAATTTAATACAATGCATTTTTTGTGGTGTTCCTGGAGCTGTGGCTGAAGTTAATTTCCAGTAGCTCTCCTTCCTAAATTATTTGATTTAAAATAGCTGGAGGACTAATTGCAGTGCCACTATAGCTGGCAAAATTCAAGCTTCATATGCTGCATGTTGCTGGTATATGAAATGAGCTTTAGTTATTTACCAGCTCACAGTGAAGTACAGAGACAGAGCAATTGCCTTGGTGATTCTAAGCAGTTTGTTCTGAGATGTCATGGGGGAACACCCTTTGAGTAATTTCAAGCAGTAATGCCAACCAGATGCTGGAAAAACTCCCTGGATGGTTTGTTCCCAAATGTATTGTGGTAAACAACTCACGGCCAAATCTCAGTCTTGGTGCTAGCAATAGAACAAGCTCTTTTTAAAGTATTAGTGTATTCATTATGCAATATTCTTTTGGTTGTGTTCTAATGCTGAATTTCACTGCCCTGCATTGTTTTGAACTTATCACTTCAGTTTTTCGTTAAAGACCATTTCGTACACAGTCTTTGAACAATATGTGAGAGGGTCAGTGCCTGCAAGGGATAGCAGTGTACTGAAGGTGCTGTTGCTGTTCATGGGATCCCAGTATGCGCAGAGTATACCCATCTCCAGATAATCTGGGTGGAATCCTACCCCTTTTGTTGTAGAAACAAAATTTTGCTATTCAGATTTCTTCTCCATTGTATTGGGAGGCTCGACCTAATAACCCACTGTGATCCCTTCCAACCTCATCCATGCTGTAATGTTGTGATATTAAAATAATTATTTTTTTTAAAATAATTTCTCTTGGCAATGCCTCTTTTAGGAAATTCTGAAAGTAATCTGGAGAATTTTTTTTTAAAGCTTTTTTCTTCAGACTTTTTTTGTTGTTAAAAAAAAAAGCTTCCTACTTTTACATTATTTAACTCAAATATTAAAACCAACTTTTTTTGAAAAGCAAACTCCTCCAGAGAAACTAAGCAGCACCAAAGGAAAAAAAAAAAAAAGTCTTTACATTAGATTTATTTTATTCTGAACTTGTAAGCATTAACAAGATCTAGTCTTGAATGTTCTGTATTTTATTGTCTGATAACACTAAAATGCAATGTTAAGATGTTTGGTGATTTAGTTTTGGTGCTTCATTTTTCTCACTGCAATATGCCTGGTTGGGTTTTTTTCCCTTAATTTTCACAGGTTCATCAAACATCCTTTGGAGGTAATTAGGAACACATACACACTTTGTCCTTAAATTATGGATATGTGCAAATGAGGCTGCAGTGGAAAATTGCTTTTTTGACTAGGGACTGATATAAAAAAAAGTCTAAAATATTATGATATGTGTTCATGCACAGCAGAGGAGGAAAAGAAAAGAAAATATATATCAGAAAATTTACAAGAAGTTACTAAGTGCAACTGTTATTCCAAAAGACATTGAAATATTTTGTTCTATTAATAGCTGAAATCTTTACCAGTTCTTTTTGTTTTATTTTGTTTTCAGAATAAAACTCATCATTTGAATTCAGAAAAGTTTCTTGTAGTTTTGGAATAGAAGGAAGTTACCCATTGGTGGTGCTTTCTAGTAAAATGCATGTCCTAGTTGAGAGAGGTATGTAGATTTTTGGTGATCAATTTTTTGTTTGCTTGTTTGTTTGCCTTCAAAAAACAAAAAAGCATATGGAACCTGGTAGGATAAGAGACAAATACTGAAATACCAACAGATACTGAGATGCTGTGAGTATCTTGCTCAATTTGGGGAATATTTCTTCTCCACAGTTTAAGAATTCCAGCATCAAGCTGACAAGTAATTTCAGATATTATATGCTGGAGAATGAAGAGCAAAAATCTGACTCTCAAGGGGGGCACCGTGGTGTTTTAGGCAAGGAGAACTTGAATGTTCCCCATGAGTTGCAAGGAATTTGGGGTAAAAAAGCAAGCAAAGTACTTGTTTACATTTTGAACAAGAAGCATCACAAATCTAACAATAAGTTTGTAGTTTAAGTTCTGTCTGTTATTCTTCATAAACATAATTTTGTTATTTTCTTCTTTCTGCTGATCTCTGACTCCAGTTGCCCTGCTCAACTGGGACAACACACACATGGGACAACAGCAGAGTGGCCTGTGCCTACTCAGGGCCAGTGTAAAGTGTACTACATCCTGCACTTACTGTGGTGCACTGTCCTTTCTTGCTTGTGATAAACAGCCACCATCTAACAGTTTAATTTACTTCCAAGTTCACGTGGACTTTTCTTTATTTAGACTTTAAGTTTCTCAGTTTAAGATCTTTATTTTGACACTTGTCTTATCAGCAGGCCCTAGACTGTGATGGGGTTTTGGCTTAATGCTATTTTTGATGTTAATGGCACTTGCCCAGTGACAGCATAATGGCCTTTGAAAACTGTGCCTGCATGGAATTAACCTTTTAGTGTGACCCAGTATGGTGATTTGATTCTCTGTTACTGCAGAACAAATGAGAGAGCACTGTGATGATGAGGTACATGACAGATGTGTGACATTATCAATAGACTTCTTGACTGAGTCCTTATTTAACCCTGATGCTGATCCCTTGCATGATAATAAAAGCTGTAGGTGTCCTAATACTTTTGAACTTGAGCTAACTAGCTACAGTGAAGAGGATCCAATCTCTTACAGTTCCACACAGCTTGGAGTTGAAGCCTGGTGCTTCTAAAGGAACTGATTATTTCTAATCAGGCTAATGGCTTATATTTAGATATTGTTGCATATATTTCTGTTTAGCCTGTACATTTGCTTTCAACAGTATCTGAGGAAGTGCAAGCCTGTATTTCTGGAGTTCTGTTCTAGCAATACTGTGAGACAAGGAGACAACATGTTTAATGATGGCAAAGGTAAAAATACACCAGCAAAATGCAAGAAAATGGCACTTCTAAGCTAGACAGCTAATAGTCTTGTGTAGATTTTTCCAAGTAATATAACACTAAGTGGAGCATCAAATCTAATATTTTCTTACATTTCAGACATCCATTTAAAGGTTCAATACTAAAGTCCATTTCTGCAGATCATTACTATTAAAAATTTATATCACAGCAATGTGCTCTTTATGGGATTATACATTTTTTTCAGGTTTTAATTACAATGTGATGACATATTAAGCTGAAAAATATGTTGTGTTTACCAAATTGGTTTGTAAATATTTAAAAAAGGAAATCACAGGTTTTAGAGGAAGTTGACTTCAGTTAAACAGCACTGAACTGTACTGAGACTGAGAAAATTAAACTGGGCAAAGAAGGAGAGAACAGTTTGCCAAAAAAGAGCAAGTTGAATGTATAGGTAAATAGAGCCTCAACAGAGACTATCTAAAGAAGAGTTTGAGCTTGCTGGAGTACTGTGCTTCTGATGCAGTAAAGAGAACAGGTAAAGATGATTGATACTGACCTTCTAGGTATATGTGGCTGTATTTGTTTAACTCATGTTACATGGATGCCCTCCCTTCCCTCCCCCTTCTCTTGAGCCCCTACTATCCCCAAGCTCTTCCCATAGCTCTCATTTCTTTAAGATTTGTTAAAAGGAAAAGAGTAATAAAGCATTTGATATATATCAAAATAAGGTCAACTGATGGCATGTTGGCTTTATGACAAACTGTATCTTTCAGTGACGTGTCACCCTTCACTTGTAGATATTACATTATAGATGGAACAAGGTTCAAATCTTTAAATCCCCATCTATTCTCACTAATTATCCCTCCATCCTGAGGTGCTGTGCTGCCCTACATGTCTGTCCTTACGTGCTGTGGCCCCACCTCCATGCAAAGATGTGACACAGTCCAGTACAAATTGTGTCTCCCTCTACAACAGCAGAAGACATCATTCAAAGTGGAGTGATTGAATCCTCTTTTTATTTTTTTCATCCTTTGAGTGTAAAAGGGACAAAGAGCTCATTAATTATTTTAAAATTATTTATTTCTGTACACTTTCCAATCATAATTTCCATGTCTTCAATACTTTAGCATAATGAATAATTCCAATGATAGAGTTTTGCAGCTTTTCACATTTAATTGCCAATGCCAGCAATAATACATTCCCTAGGATGTTTTTCCCATATGTCCCTACCTAATTTCTAAGAGAGAGTCTGTTTTATTCTCCAAGATAACAGAAATGTCAATGAAACTAGTAGGATTTTAATACCGCTGCAAATAAAATTGGTGAAATGAGGTACATAATTTCAGACATCTGGATTTGAAAGAATAAGTATTTGGCCCAGGCCATATAAAAATCCAGAGTAAAAGCACTGAGAGTGATTACTTTGAGGGTTTGTTGGTTCATTTTCCTGTTGTGGAATACAGATGCAGAAGCATTTAGTTGAAAATACAGCACTCAGTGCAATCATACATTTCCCTGTCTAACTGTATTTTATTTTTTTTTGTAGCACACCCTGAGAATTGGCATGACTGCTAATTTATGACTTGTCCGTGTAATTATTTCTAGGCACATTCTTCTTTGTGTCATTAAATCTATGTTGGAAACTGAACAACCTTTTTTTTCCTAATTGAAACAAAGAAGTTTGATGAGGAAAGCTCTGAAAAATATTTTTGTAATAAAGAAATATAGCTTTTTCAAAAGGAGATATCATCACCCAGGAGGAAAGGAATAAATCAAACCAAAAAAGGTCACTATTTAGGCCATAATTCCTTTTAAAGGTTTTTCATGATCTAACTTGGTTATTGTAATTAAAAATGACAGACTGTATTGAGAAATGCTGTCCATTTATCCAATCCTAAAATAAAGAATCTTAATTCTGTTTCTGAATCTGCCTTTTATAACTCAGGGCATTTCATTAATCCTCTTTGTTTGTAACTTCAGTTTCCATAGAATAGGAATAGGATATTTTGTTATAACAAGAGTTGAGACCTCACTCTATTGGTGAGACAAGGATTTTTACAGCATGTGTGAGCTATTACCGCTAGATAGCCTTAGAAACACTAGTGAAAATGTCAGACGAACTCCATTAGTGAGTTTTCTGTTTCAGATGTTGCTCTCTGGGGAGCATTTAAGAATATAAGGAAGAAAGAAGCTACTTTATTACAGAGGGTATACCTGCTGTGAAACTGTTGAGCTTTATAACTCTTATTATTTTTTTTTCCCCACAGAAGTCTGAACAGAAAGGAAAACAGCTCTGTAGGGCATTTCTTTTTATTTCTCTGATAGATTTAATATGTATATTAGGCACTATAGGTATGTATAGGTCAGTAGTGGCTTGGTTCACATGGTGAAGCATTAGGAAAACTCTCACAGCCTCCACTTTGTTCTGCCCCTCTATGAGGAGGCTCACTTGAGAATATTGTGGGAGAAGCAGATTTCTTCCTGAAGATTTTCTTGGGGAGTTTTTTGGTGTTGCTTTTAGCGGCTCTAGGCTCTGGGAGCCTAATGAACCTTTTGGCTTCAGAGAATGCACAGCCTGCAATCCTGGGCCTTGGATGATACATTGTAGTTTGGAATTAAAAAAAACTTGGTAGAAGTTTTCATATGGAAAATTATAGCAGCTCTACTCCAGATGTTGTAATCCTACTTTATTTCTTCATTAAATATTGCTGGCTTAGGTTGGTGTGTCTGAGTAGTTAATTTTCATTACGAGCTCTGTATTCATTAGGACCTGGTGTAAAGTAGAAAGCATTTCAATATGAGAGGAGGAGAAATAGATGAAACCAGTGAGAGTTACCATACTTATAAGAATTGAAGGGTTATATTATGGCTCTACCCTTTTCTTCCATCTACATATCCTTTGCAGTTTAGATGCAGTTTCAGGAGAGATATAAACATGATTTGGAAGTTACTTAAAGGATCTACATATGACAGGCTATAGATGAATAGTGTGTTTATAAGGATATTTTTGCCAGAGGAGAGCAATGAGGATGATACAGAAAAGGAGAAGATTCACGTTGTTGATAAAAGTTACAGAGATGGTGGTTTGGGGAATTGTACAATTTTGATGAGTCTAGACAGTTTAAAATTATTAAGTCTCTGTATTGGTTAGTCCTTAATTGGATAGTCCTTAATATCTAAATGCTCATACACTGTTTCTTTTAAACACAAGTACTTAGAGCAGAAAGAAGCACCATGTTATAGAATAGAAGGAATGATCCATTAGGTGTGTTGGAAGTCCTTCAAGATGAGAGTAAAGAGAATCAAATAGTCAATTTTCTAAGCAGATACATAGTAAATAAAACATGTTCAAAATTAGCATTCTTTTTTGAAAAAAAGATCCCACAGATACAGTATTTTTAGAACTATTTCAATGTACTTAAAGCAGAAAGTCACAAATATTTATAAAGTTATTTTAAGTTCAAAAGCATGGCCCTGTATTTGCCCTAGTGCAAACGCAGATAGAATTTCTTACTTCATGTTTTTAGTTTTCTGAAGTAGTTTTAATTGAATTAACACTGCCCACTAGCCAGTTAACTGAAAGGGAAAAAAAATTAGAAGAATAAAGATCTGCTTGTTTTTATGTATCAGTGAAACAAGATTGAGCAGCAAATATTGTCTATGGAAGTTCACTGGATTAGCTACAGAGGATGACCATTACAAAAGCCGATTTTTATAGTGCTGAGCTTACTCTTCTAACTTGTTTAACAGCACTGCTGAGACCACAAAACATTTAGAGAGGAGGCCTTGGCTCTATGGCAAGCCCTGCTTCACTGACTGAAGAAAATACCTAATTTTTCATGCTCATTCAATTCCTTAGGTTTTGTTTGCTCTAAAACACAAACATAAAACTGCACTGTATTCTAACTACACTAACGAGATCCTTAATCTAGACTGTAAATCACCCTAGATACATCAAAAAATCAATGAAAGTTTTGCTAAGAAATTACTACAGCACTGTTTTTTCTATTCTATATCTATATGTTCACTCACAATAAAGCTTGTTTGGGAAATAAAGTTTCATTGATAATTACAAGTAGATTAGTTTGGAGAAACAAGAACCTGACATTCTACCCATACCATTAATGTCCATGAGGTTCATTTTCACCTGATTTAGGAAAAAAAAAATTCTTGCAGTGTTTTCCCCATTAAATTACTCCTAAAGGAAATCTGGATTATTTTAGGCATGACAGGAAAAGCTTTTGAGCTTCTGGTTACTTCTGCAAAGAATATTTAATCATCATTGTTTATTAGAACCAAGGTTTTTCTGTCTGAACTGTCTCTTGTCCTTGTGACAAGAAAAGTGGGATGAAATAGATACATTGGTATAATGCTCTCAGGCTGATTCAACTGAAATAGGCTTGTTTTGATAACTATGATTCCTCATGTTAAAAAATACGAAAAGTAGCCCAAATCAACCTGTCTTGAGAGCTCCTCATATAGCCTATATCCTAAATATATTCACTCTTTTTGATAAAAAAAGGGGGAGAGTATTCTCAGACTTTATTTCCACACATGGAAACAAAAGAGTCTAGTAATAAAACACAAAACAGTTCCAGGGAGGATGCCTTAAGTAAGGATTGCATGCAATATATATTTCTGATTATATTTGTCCTGATGGTATTTGAGTCCCTCTTATGCTGTGTATTCATAAATTCTGATTGCTTTCAATATATTTTTACCCTTCTCCTTTCAGAAGGACTTTCCCTGCTATTGGCTAAACCAGAAACCATAAATAAATCAAGAAAAGATCTGGACTTAGGAGTTGTTTTTTCAAAAGCAATTGGAGCTTGATTGATTCCATTTACAGCTTTCCTCTATGAGTGAGCTGCAATCAAGGATTTCTTTGAAGATGTTTTTTCCTCAATTTTATTCCATTTCTCTGTAGGAAGGTGAGGCACTAGTTCAGGCTTATGTAGAGAGGAACCTGAGAGTGCTTCAGCTGGCACTTTTAAATTGAGGTGATTCTGGATTTTCAGAAAAGAAACTAAAAAAAAAGGCTGAAACTCCATCCTCTGCATAAGCCAGCTCAAATGATGTTATGTATTGAGTGAAACATCATGGCAACTGGTGGTAGCTTGTTATACGTTACAAATGTCATGCTGGTTGCTGAACTCCGCTTCTTAGAAGAAAAAACAAAAAAGAAGAGAGATCTGCAGAGGGAATAAATCCAAAGCACTATTTTTATATCAGATGGGTATGCCTTCAGAGTGAACATATTACCAGCTTACTTCTATCTCAGTCAAATTGTTTGATTTTTTTTGTTTTTATTCTGTCAGTCTCACAGTTACAGAAGCCATAAACTAAAAATGTGGCATATTTTCCTCATGCATAAGATTTCACAGAGATGCTGGGTTAGTTATTTCCACAAAATCTGAAAATTGGAAAAAGGGAGCTGTTCCCCAGGCTGAAAATCTGTCAGGTAAATTACAAGAAAAGAGCTTCTGTACTGGATTTATCAATAACAGTTTCTCAGAATTAGTTGTTTAAAAAAAAAGGTGTCAGGATATATTGTAGCTTCTGATTGATTGTCAGGTTTGTTCTTTAGGTCTAATCTTCTGCAAAAATATTAACAATATAATTTTTTTATATTATTTTGTTTCTCCCCTGATATTATTAATTTGTTCCTGACATTTAAACTCTTAGCCTGGTGAGGGATGCTTATTGGAAATCACTGTATCGAACAAGGGTACTATGTGTGATATGGTATTTTTTTTATTACAGCAGCATCTAGAGGCTTCATCTGAAATTATATTTCCTCTGTGGAACACTGTATGAACACACAGTGAGGCAGTATGTGTGCTACTGAGCCCTCACACATTCCATGCAAAAAAAAAATCAAAAAAACCAAACCACCAAGACCCTAACATAAGTGACATGCTCAGACTAAAACAGATTTTGATAGTGCATAGAAATAAAAGTAAGATCTTGGGGACAACCTCATTTTATTTATAAGAAACATGGATCCTTTCCCTGAGAATCACATTCCCCAGTCAGTCAAAGAACCAATGCCTAAAGCTAGTTCAGCAGCACAGTTTTCAGGCAGGGTTTCTGACTGCTTTATCATTTTCTAATTGCAAGGGCTTTATACTATCTCATAGAGGAGATTTTTCTCTTAACTTCATGTTGGTGTCAATGTTTTAGTTAACTATTTTTAAGAACTTTGATGTTCATGCAAAAACCAGCTTAATACAATTTTAGGATTTGAGTAAGAGCTTTGTTCTGTTATGGATTGAGATGGCAGACAGTGACTTTTTTGTGGTGATTATCAAGCTGAGAAATGGGATAGATGTGGAAATAACGTTTCACTGGAAACATTTTTGTCTCTCTTAGAGTAATTCATGACAATCATCTTAAGATATTTAGGAATTGGTGTGGAGATTAAGGACAGCTGGGTCCAAAAACCTTTTAGAGAGGGGAAACTAAAATTTCTCTTGTGACAAGAGCTATGGAATTCAAGTTTTGAGTGTGACTGGAGGATGACATTCAAGTTGGTCATGAGGTCAAGAGTAGCATAGCTGGGTGCAGTGCGCCTGAGCCATACATACATTTCTTGGTTGGTGCAGGATGTCCCTCAGTTGGTTGCCAGCACAGATGAGACAGCAGAGCGATTTGAAAGAACAAACCTAGCTGAGCAGTGGGATTGACTTAACTGCTTAGTGTTTGGCTAACTGGTGTAGGAACTCTCCAAGAAGGAATCTCAGGCTCTCCTGGAGATTATACAGGCAGCTTCTGCTGTTCTTATGATGCTTTTCCATGTGTCAGTTAAGAACTTGGTAATGCCATGGAGACTTTCCGGGTAGTTCTTGCAGAAGAACTGACCAGGCTGCACCTAACTAAAGCACTTCCAAATAGTCTATAGAGCCTGTTCCTGAAGATGCAGAAATGGTTGTATAGTGTGGTCTTTTGTACATAATTCAGACATAGGTGTGGTATTTTGGGCACAGTTTCTGACAATCAATAGCAATGGATCATGCACATGCTAGGTGCTCTTGTAAAGCCGTGGGCCAGCAGGATTGTAAGATTTCAGCAAAACAAATTTCCCACTGAAGGTGCTGTTGCAATATCCTTGCAACTGAAGCTTTTGTTGCTGTGCAGAAAGCAACCATTGTGTTTGAGAGATCTGACTCCTAAAACTAAAACTAATAACTTTTGCTTTCTAGAAGTCACTTTCTCTGTTCTATGTCTCTTTCCAACAGATTTAAATGGAGTTGCAACTGAGTATCTGTTCCAGTGGAGAATTTGCAGTCATTATCCACAACAGAGACAAAACAAAAAATGTGGCAAGACAGCATGGAAATATTACATGGACAGCATGTTAACCAGATCAGACCCTATGGGAACTAAAATCATCTGGTTTCCTCTAGGCTTCCCAAGAGTAGATCACAGTGTATAGTTATAGGTAAAGGAGTACAAGTAGGTATAAAGTGCATTCATTCTACTTGCAAAAATCTCATTATGGGCTGTCAGAAGTGAAATTTTGTTAGTGTAAGACTTGAAAGGCATGGAAGGCTAGAGATACCAGCATTTCACACTAGAATAGTTAGCTGATAGGTGGTTATGATGGCAACACATAACCAAACAAGATGCTGTTGGTAATCATGTATATGGAATTTCCTTGTGGTTGGGGGAATGAAAGGAATTACTTCCCAAAGTAAGTTTAATTTAAACAGTCAGAAAGAAAAGCAGATACTTATTTTGTGTGGTGAGAATCATTGCTCTTCAATCAGCAATTGTTCTAATTCTGAAATAATTTTGCATTACCTGGGTTTGGTTTTCCAGTTTTATATTGCCTTGAATTGAAAAACCTGGAATAATGAACATTTAAACAGAAGTAAAAAAGTCATGTTCTGTAGGTTAACAAAGACTAGGCAGTAGTATTGGCCAGTAAATTTTGTGCTGATAATGGATGTGCCAAATCCTCAGCTACTATCACACGTATGCAAACTGTACCTATTTTACTGACAGAGGATTTGTCTGGAAGTCCTACAAGATTAATGTCACTAAACCCTTCCCTTGTTCACCTTTAGTAACCATTTAACAAACTGATTAGTTAATGAGATTCACATGTTTCCTAGAAAGTAGCTTTCTACCAATTTTGCCACAGTCCTGATTATGCATAAAGAACATAAATTAAAGGTATTTAGATTAAAGCAAGAGTAAAAGAAATCTTAAAGCAGTTGAGTGCTTTACCTTGATAAATTTTTATTTTTCACTCAACTCTTTTTGCACTTAGAAGCAGTGTGCTACTAAGTTTACTGGTTCAAAAAAGTGTGTTCCAGATGGATGCATGAAATACTTGATTTTTTTTTTTTAATCTGATTTGATGAATTTGAGGCATACAAGACATGATTAAAAATTTATAGAGCAGCAATTAACTTTTTAAAAGTCTATGTAAAATGTAGCATAAATAGCAAACTAATGACATAAGCCACAGACTGACAAAGATCTACAATATAATTTCATTTTTTAAAAAAATTTACAAAGGAAAAAGCTTACTCCTGAATTATTGGTATAAGTTGAGTGCCGAGATCTTCACAGTAAAACCATTTTTCAAAGAGGACATCAGTTGATTCTCCAACATAGTATCTGATAAAGTAAAGACATTTGTCAATCCTTTTATCACCTAGCTGATTCAGTCTTTTGAAGAAAATAGCTACTTGATGTTGTGTAAGAGCAACTTATTGTCAAGCCTGGTGTACTTCATTCTGAGGAATGGTTATTTGGGAAAGCTTTCTGTTTCCCTGGTTGGGTGATTTGGTGGGTGAGATACTCAAAGTTCTGCTGATCAATCACAAATAAGTCACCAAATTTCTTCAGCAACCTTTCCTGATGTCATCCTGAAAATGATTGCTGCCATAATCTCTTGGGACCAATGATTTCACCTTGGATGTTGTTACTGCAAAAGCAGCCTATTTGGCAGCACAAATTCTGAACACAATCTCCAGAGAAGAAAAATGTTAAAAATGTCTTGTTTGGAACAAAGCATCCAACAATATGTCTAACATCAAACTTATTTGGTTTTGTACTTATTTGCCATAGAATTAAGATTAGCTAGATCATTTTTCTCATAGCACAAGACATGTAAATCATTTACTTAGGCTGGAACACTGGGGCAGGCTACTTATTCTTCACTTGTGCAGTAATCAGCACGCTGGGGTCTCTGATTTATGACTAAGGTTTGTAGACATAATAAATATTGGAACAGTAACACCTTGTATTAGACCTTGAGTCAGCATACTTCAAAGTGCATTATGATTTCCTCTTGTGCAGTCTTTGCTGCAGGTGGCTGGTATTGAAAAAAGTATGAGAACATTAGAGGTTCTGGTTGTAAATTCCCTTCTCTCCCAGGAGCACACAGAGGGAATGTAGCTTCAAAAGCATGACAAGATTGTTCACTTCCAAAACTTCAAGTGTCTTTAATCACCACATCAGTGTGAAAACAAGGGCACTAAAAACCTCTGAATTATTTTCAGGCATCTGATTAGATATTTTGAATTGAGGATGTGTTAATTTCCACCTGCAAGCCATAAGGTAGCTTTTAGTTTAGCTTCTCCACATGAGCATGCCTGTATTGCAGTGCAAATCTCTAGATCATCCTGGCTCCCTAAAAAAAGCATTCAGCGTTTCTCTTCCACATACCATTCACAGACTCCACATGGCAGGTTATTTTACTTTACGTAAAGTTTACTATTTCTTTTTTTACATTAATAATAAATATTTTTATCTAAATCACTGACCAATTTTTCTAGCTCGAAGCATTTTTTAAATAATGTAAGTCCACACAATCTACAGATCTGCAATGAAAGGAAAAAAAAAGACAAGTGCATAGGTAAACAATACTTAAATGAAACGGTGTTGATTTTAGCTTGGAATTTATTCATCTGGGTTTCTTTTCTTGAATTCCCCTTTCTTAGTTTCTTTCTGTAGCCTTTTCTCTTTGAATGAAAAAATATGTCTTTTAGCTCTGCACACTTGCAATCTTCCTGCTGTGACACTACCTATGCAACAATCAAAACTATAGGTGAAAGGACAGGAACAGCATTTTTATCACTGCAGTTTTAAATCTGTATGGATTATATGAACAGCTATAAATTCTACTTTGTCTCTCATCTCTGGTTAATACCAAGACAGCTTTTCTAGATGGCTAATGTTATTCTATTGTGACTTTCCCTCTTAGAATTGTGAATTCTGTATGGACACAAGACAAAGCTTTGTCCTGCTCCCTCTAGAATATCAAGCAAACCGCTCACTTACATGAAGATGTTTTCCTCAAAAGGCAATAAAACCTAGGCAGAGGTGTGTACAATGTAGAGGGACTAGTGGTGAGAAAACTGATTTTGTTCCAGCTTCCCACACACTTGACAAGAAAGCTGTTCTTCATTTTTTTGCTTTCAAGGCTTACAAAGCAATTAATATTCTGCTTGCCAGAACTGATTAAAAAAATCTTTTTTATTTGAGTTGTTAGAGAGCTCTGAGATATTTTTTAAAACTTAAGGCAATAGCAGTAGGTAGTACATAAGTAGATTGCTATAACCATAACATGTATTTAAGAAATTTCATAACAGCCCTTGTTTAACTAAAGCAAATGTTAAATGACATCTCTGTTTATGTGTTCATAAATAAATAGATGTATGGATAGAATTAGTACAAAATTGCCAGGATGAATCTGATAAATTATCAGGAAATTAAAATGCAGCATTGTATTGATATATTAGTATATAATATGAATACTAACAGATTAGTCAATAGTTTATACTTCACCTTAGGCCATCAATTTCTGTTTTTAATCTTTCCCTCTCAATCACAAGACCCACAGTGTTTTCGTATCTCTGAGGAGAATGAGGGATCCTGGCAGGTAGCAGGAACATCTGTTAAAAGAAATCAGAAAGTACCAGCGTCAGGAAGTCTTGTTTTTTTTGCATTGTCCTTTTCCTGCCCCTCAACCTGCAAAATCTTCTGCTCCTTGCCCCAGTTCTCCCCTACTTTTTGTTGATCTCGTGTTGCTCCTTTGCTGCTGCACCCACTGTGGTACCCGCAGCCCTGCAAACACTGTTTCTTGCTTTCTCTGTGAATGATGACACAGTGACTGCAATCAGCACTGCCTTGATGGCAGTCAAGTTCTCTCCTCCTGGTTTGATCATTATTGCTAGACACAATTGAAATGAAAATCTAACCAATTACTCATCTGAAATTTATAAACTTACTGCAATTTCTGAGTAATTGAAATGGAAATAAAAAAGCAAGGTTTTTGTCTGCTCAATAAAATGTCTAATCAGCCACATGTATCCTCCCAACACAGTGAGCACCTTTGATTGCATGATAAGGAGTGCTATTCTCTCCGAAAATAATTAACAAATCTGAGGGGCTATTTACTCGTGCAAGTGACAAAGTGAATAGGCAACATGTGGTTATGAGAAGTCTATTTCTGAAGCTTGAGAATAAACCCTTTCCTAGCAGCTACCTGTGCAGCAAGTCGGTAAGCCTGTATCATTCACCAGTATAGATGTCTTTGTGGAGGCTGGGCCATCATTGCAGTTTCTCTGTCTACAAAACAGAGCTAATGACGGTGCCTCAGCAGTACTAGTGGCAGTCTTTCCACCAAGTATCGTGTGCTCCTTTTCATTAGTGCTTTTCTTACATGCTGAGATCTCAGCTGGGTGTGCTCCTTCAGTGTGAAGTGTAATACCAGAAACTCACAGTTGGAAAACGTGATTCTGTTTCGTCATTGAAAAAGTGGTAATGCTTTCAGTCACATTAAGCTGTTGGGTTTAACACATCTTCCATTTTAAAGGCTGTCTCCACCAGACCTAATAATCCTTTCAAAGACTTGAGTGCAGACCAAACTTGTGTCAATAACCATGAGTGGCAGTTGTAGTACATCTAACTCCTAGTAACAGCCAGTATCTATTCATGCTCTCAGTAAAAGCACTGCAATCTATGCTTTACCAAGTGTACCACTATAAGGAAAAATTGGATACATTTTATTCATAAGCAGCTCTTCTAAAGCTGTCCTACTGTGATGGTTGGAAAGGCTAGCTGTGAGGACTAAAGAAGGCTGAAAATACAGGAATCATCTAAATTCCTCAGTTTAGGCAGTTTGCTTAATGGTGTGAGTGATGTGTACCTGGCAAGGTGTAAATAAAAGACGGATCCAACTGAATTCACATGGCAGATGCCATGCAATACAGAGGAGTAAGAACTTTTCTCAGTATGTTCTTGACTATCTGAATAGGTACCCCATATATTCAGAGGGAGTTTTATCTGTTATTGAAACAGTCAAATGTTGAACACAGTTTCTTGTAGTTTTCTATTATTTGCTTGAAATTTTCCAAGCTTTTTTTTTTTTTTTTTTCTTTTTATAAATAGTGATGCTATCTCTTGCACAGCAGGGATAAATTGGTTTCTAAATAACGCATAAAATGTTCACTTTACATACTTATGTACAACTATAACAGAAAAGCAATCCTGTTTTACCTCCCCTTCTCGGATGACAACGTCTTTTTGTTTCCCATTTTCAATTATCTTCAAACACATATCTCCTTGAACCTGGTAAAAAAGCTGAAGAAATAAGAAAATAGCATTAATGTAGCTACTCCAAAACATTCTGTACTTTATAGTCTCTATACAAAGAATACATGAATAAATATATTCAATTTGCAGTTGCAAGTATTTGCAGATTTTCTTCTAACAATAACAGGCTTCTAAAATCTGATTATATTAATATTAATAAATGATTTAAAAATGTTACAGAATATGTATTATTTCTATTATCACACTAAGAATTAATGATCTATCGAAGAGGCCTGTAACTGCATATAGAGCTATCCTCTGGATCTGGTGGCATTCCACTGTCCTGATTTTACCCTTGGAATTATTTTTTGGAGGGCTCAACATTACAGTTCAAGCATACATTAATTACACAGCATAGAAAGCTTCATTTCAGATGTAGCAGGGTCTTTAATCAATCAAATTAAATGTCATTTTTCCAAATAAGCTCCAAATCTGCACACACAGTTTTTCTGGTGTACTTTTTCAATTTTTTAATGGTGTACTTTTTCAATTTTTTAATGGGGCTTTCTCATTTGGGAAGAATTGCCCATTTGGAAGCTGTTCCGCTTTACTTTTATGGATACCCTCACATCCAGCAACAGCTGCTGCTCTTCCCACTGTGTATGTAAAAGGCTGACATTCAGAGTCTGTATAAGGACAAAACTACTGAACCCAAAATTCTGTCTTTGGTGACCTTTCCATGGCTGTTATCAGACTAAAGCCAGCTCAGCTTTGTGGGGGCTCTCAGGTCCTCATGTTTCATGACAGAACTGTGCTACAATCTGCAAGCAGATCTGTACCTTTGACCTGAAATAATGGGCACATTCCTCCTAATTCTTACGTAGTGCAGAGCAATAATATTTCCAAAAGTCACTTCTGCCATGATTTCCATGTTCTATTTACCACATCTGGAAACCAGAGTGCTAGTGCAGTTGAAGTAGTCTGAAACATGATTCAACATTAGAACTATAATTGAAAAAAATATTTATTTACAACAACTCACTACAATTTCATCAAAATGAAAAATAAATAGGGGAAAGAAGAAACCACTGAAATATGCAAACCCCCTGAACTGGATTCATCTAAGATTGTATGATCTAGATGGATTGTCACACCAGCTGTAGGTTTTATTTCCCCTGCAGCTTCTGGGAGAGGTGTTACTGAACACATGCACAGGACACGTAGATGACAACAGGGAAAGGACAACAGAGGCAGAGTTTTATCCTGCTTCTGACATGAATCATGCAGCTGAGCAACCTTTCTGGAAATAAAAAACTTGAGAGTGGATGTCAGGTCAGAGGTGAAGCACCCCAGTCATAAGGAAAGATTTATAAACAGTAAGTTATGAATTAAAATAATTGTTTTGCAGTGGGAGCGGAGGAATGACGTGGGCTACACATTGTCAATGAAAGTGTTTTTCTGACTGAATTCTATAGTACCTTTCTATAGAACCTAGAAAATTTGTGTGTATTTATATACATGTATGTATGTATTTATGTATGTGTATACACAAATACATATGCCCATATAGATAGGATTTTAAGCCAATAGAGTTCATACCACTTGAAAATATAAGCTTTCCTAGTTGTACTGTTGTTACTGGAACAATCTAGTATCCATTCTCCCCAGCAGTAGTAAAAATTGAGGAAATGAGCAATATTTCTCTCTATTAACATCTTATTAATGACATGGGCTCTCATTATGTGAAATATATCTATATATATGTCTTCTTATAGAAAAGCCTAGGTTTGTATATTGCTACTGCATAATGGCTCACAATTGGGCATGAATTTTGTTTTCCTAGGTGAAAAATCTATCTCAAGGAAGAAACAAAGGTTGTTCACCATTCTTTTTATCCTTTGTTACTAAATGTGTTTATTTATTTATTATTGTATCTTCCTTTCTTCTTCTCCTTTTCCAGATTTCAGAATTTTGTTTATTTTTCTGCTATGTGATATCTTCTCATTCTGTTTATTTTAAAAACACCTCCTTTATTAATGCTCACCTTATCTCTAGAAGTTATGAGCCACCTAGAAGTGCTTCTTGGCACCAAGCGTGACATTGTTTGATAAAACTGCTCAATATGATCATAAAACCTGCAGATATATCCACAAAAATCAAATGGAAACACCTTAAGACTGAGAGGGTGGAGTTTTTTAATCAGTTTAATTTTCCTTAAATTTTCTTTGCTGTAGGAGAAATACATCCTCCTCCCTTAGTCTGTTTTGCCCTTTTTGATCAGGCTTCAAACCAGATAGTATTACACCTGCAGGGGAAGGCAGTGTGGCCAGTGCTGAATCACTCTCAAGTCTGTACAGGGATATTTCATTCAATTATGAATACTCATAGAATAAATTAGGTTGGCATTTCTGAAGGAAAGAGGAGGAGATGCAGAGAGGTAGGAATCCACTGTTGCCATCAGTGGAAGTATTGCTGAAGCTGCTTGTTTTGACAGAAACTTCAACAGGGTAATAGAACATGTGGATACCACCTTAAAAAGAGCACTAACTTCCTCACTGTATTAGCATGGTGAGAATTGCTCCTTCATCCAGGTATGTGTATCCTATATCCTGCCAGAGTAAACAAAGAAGCATCTAGTAGTGGAAAAATACAGGATTTGTAATTGGTGTGCATTGAATAACTAAAAAAACCCCACAAGTCTATTTTATTTTATGCACACCAGTGTATGTAATTTAATTTGGATCCACCTTTGACATCAAACTCTGCCTAGACACAGGAACCCAGAGCTTTATGAGGGCTCTGAGAGTTGACAGACCTCTATTTACAGACCTCTGAAGAGACCTGCAGTTAGCAGGATACTTTGAATTCTGACTGCATCTAAAAGTGGAATTTGGGATTGCTCAGCCAGTTCTGGGATTAGGCTCTGGCTTGATATATCCTGGCTTGTATTGCTAGTCATATGGCTAAGTACTAAATTAATTTGCAGAGCAAATCAAATTCTGATGTGGGAGTAGAGCCTGCCTGTTCTCCAGACTTCAGTTCAGTGGTGACTGATCTATTCGAGTACAGAAAAACAATTTTTTCCCTTTCTCATCACAAGGGTTTTTCAGACATCAGAAGCCTACAAGACAAACAGATGAGAAAGGTAGAGAAAGCTATGTTGAGGGCTTTTGGTGTGGGTATTTTTTTTTTATTATTATTATTTCCTGCTGCTCATTTACATGTCATCTGTGAAGCCTGAATACTAGCCAAAATTCATCCCAAAAATCTTATGCAGCAAGATTATTTCTGAAGACACAATCTCCTGATGCAAAAGGATCATCATTCTTATTACATTTTAATAGGAACCTTGTTTCTTATAAAAATATTCCAAAAGTCTTTAGCAGATAAATGTGAGGGGTTTTAAATATAAAGAAGCAAAAATGTTTCTCTTGCTTCATTGTGATTCAGGTTCTCAGATTTATTTGGGATATAAGCACCACAAAACAACCTATGGGAATGCCCACCTAGCCTCACTTTCCCCTTGTTTTCAGACATGACTATCCTTATAAAATGCAATGGGCAAATTGATCTGATAGGGGAGAGTTTCTCAAAAGCATGCTGGCTGGAGAGCAGCATACACTAGAAAGGGTTGGGCTTCATTTAAGCAGATAATCTGTCAGAAACTGGAGCCAGGTCTTACTTGTGGTGTCTGAGTGAGAGGGAAAGAAAGAAAAATCAAAATTCAGGTCAGAAAACTCAGATGAGTTGTGGCAGATGTGACCTCAAACCTGCATCATGTTTCAAAGCATAAAGTTATATCTCAGTCAGACCATGTGAATGTGCTAGATGCAGCTGAAGAGATTCACCAAGATGATCAAAGGAGGGGGAACTCCTGCTCTGAGAGTTCTCTTTAGGAGTGCAGTATGAGGGTTTTGGTCTGTGGGGCTGTGCCAATAATTAGGGGGCTCTATCCATAGGAAACAACCTAGATGGTGAGAGCAGAAAACTAGGGTAAGATACAACACAATGAGAAGTGAGACTTCTAAATCTGAGTGGGGTTTGTGCCAATACAAATGTGTTGCATGAAAGGCTGATTTGAATTTCTCTGCACAGAACTGAACTGTTTTATACAGACTCAACATCAGAATGTAAATTGTTAAGAAACCAAAGTCAGCTAAATCAAAGTCAGTTCAGATTCATTGTGTGTAAGTGGTGGACTGAGGTGGGTAGAGATAGCAGCCTACTTTTATTTAGTTGAATGAATATGAGGCAGAGAATATCCAAGTAGGTATTTGCTGACTCTGTCTCTAATCTGATGGAGAAGGGAGCAAAAGGGAACTTTACAAATAAGAATGAATATGACCTCCTGGTAAATTCCAGCCAAAGACTGTGAATGGTTTATCTCTCGTAAGGTACAGCTTGATTTTTCTCTTTAAAAAACTTGTCCAATGGAAAACATTGTCTCAGGTATGAGACTCTTTCTGTGCAGAAAGGTGGCAAAGAAGTAGTGCACAGAAATTCAAGAAGGCAGTGAAGCATTACAGAGAAAACTAAGAAGGAACAAAATAAAAGAGTTATTTAGGAAATGCCTTCTTGCCTCTTGAGAGGAGGAAAGAAATTGTGCTAGACTATAGCTGTCATTTTAGCCCAAATGGCTGTTCAGGAGACATTTCTAAAAGGCTTTGAGGGGAGTTCAAATCGAGCCTCTGGGTTTTTTCCTCCTAATTAGCCATCCAGAACTAATCTTCCTGATACACCTGCACCTTAATAGCCCCAGCAGAGAGCAGTTCGGGAGCAGGAGCATGCTCCTCAGCCCTTATCTCTGCGTGCCAACCCTTTGCTGCCATGAACTGCAGGCTTTGAAGTGCAAGATGTGCCACAGGACACTCCATAAATTGTGTGATAACAGGCACAAGATAGGGAGTGGACGGATATAAACAATCCTAAATTTAACTTTTTCTCCAAACCAGCCTTTCTTTGCTATTGGAATACTCACAGTAGAACAGCATCAGCCAAATTTGCCTGAAGGATTTGTGGGTTTTCGCATTCGTGATTTGGCCTGCTGACAGTACGTCTATATAGTCTGTCTTCAAATTATCACCCAGAACTATAAATTACCCTTTTCCTGACAAAATAATGAGCTGAACATGGCTTTGAATGTTGTTTTTTTTTAATCCCAACTCTAATTTAGGAATATGCCCTTTTGCTAGGATACGCTACCCCACATTTCTTCTCTAATGAGAAACATGGTTCTAAGTTAGATCACAGGAAGGTGCAAATGTGTCTGATAAAAAGCTACGGTAAAATGCAATGAATAACTATAATGTACTTTTATAAAACAGAATGAAATTGGCCCATATGTTAAACTTGTACATAACTGATAATGCTTCTGATGTGTGTATTGCCAATTTTCCAATGTGATAGAGTTGTTATGTTTCCATTTTTGGTTTCTAAGTAATTGTGGGAAGCTTACCATGTAAATGAGCATGTATTGATACCTAAAAAACCTTGTTTCCACTTGAGTTAGCAATAATATCAGTATGCAACAGCGAATTAAAAATTATGCCTTTATAGATATGTCTAATTTTTTATATTGTTGAGAAGTCATATAAAAAGTTTATAAAAGTACCCCTTTTATAAACTTATAAGGCCAAGTTATGCACAAATAGAGGAACATCTTGCAATATGAGGAAAAAACCCAAAATGTTACATTAAATCAGCCTAACTTTTCTTTTAAGGAATCCCAAGCAGCCTGATGGCCTGGTCCTGACTGCTTCCAGAGTTCTCCCTGCACAGCCCATGAGAAGAGACACAGTGGAGTGAGTTGGGAACCTGGCACATGATATATGTGCCTGTGCCCACAGCCACAGGTGGGCTGGGAGATGGTGGTGGCAATCCAACATGCGTGGCAGCCACCCAGGGATAACTCAGCATCTGCTCTTCCAGAGCTCTGTGTCTGTAAGGAGTGCACACACCTGCATGGCACAGTTAGAACAGAAAATCAATGAAGGCTCCTGTGAAATGCTGGGGTGGGTCTGGGGAGAAATGATTCAATAATTATTAAGTGATTTTTTCTTTCTCTTTGAAAGGATTTATTGAAACTTGACCCACTTCTTCCTTAAACTATGTGGATGCTTAGGCTTGAGTTTCCAAAGGTACTTAAAATTAGGTTGCCAAATGTCATTGGGATGAGATGAAATTAAATTATTCTGCTGGGAAGCAAGGCAAATTTTCTCCATCCTGACATGCCTACTTCCAGGCCTCTAGTACCACTTTCCCTTAGGATTCTTTCAGAGCCAGTGGTGAAGTCCCCAGGCCAAGCAAGCAATTCCAAGAAAGAAGGAAGTAAACAAAGAAGGGTAAATTGTTACATTTTGTTAGTTTCTACTCATTCTTCCTCTATGCTGTATTTGGCACAATGGCTACTCACAACTCAAAGTTGGAATGGCTTTGAGCATAGCGGAATGATTTGAAAAATATTTAAAGACTATTCTTTAACTTTCCAAATTCAAATGAAAACTGAAAAGCCGATGATTTTCACAAAGTCCACAAGAAGATTTTTTTCTAGTGAAGTAATTTTTTATTTTTTGAATGTCAAAGTTACTTTTGAAATACAGATTACTCTTCTGCAACAAAATATTGCTTTAAAAATATCATTACCTTCCTAAAGTTCTGTTCCAAAATGTTGAAATGAGACACTCTGATGTGTCAGAACATTTTCTCTAGTTTCCTGTTGGAAATGAATTACAGCAAAACAGATCTGATCTCATGTGTTTGTTTCAAACAAAATACACAGATGGTGTATGGTTCTGGTGAATGATTCTGTCAAAGCCTATGAATAGATCTAATAAATACAACATCACTGAGTCTGGCATTCCTAATCTGTAGCTTCAAAAGTAGCTGCATTTAATCATTAAAGATAAATTAAATCAGAATAATATAAACAACCCATAGGTTACCTCTTCTCCTTCTTCAATATGATAATCCTTCCTTTCATTTGGCCCTCCAACAAACATCACATTTAATTGATAACGATGCCTAGAAAAGAAAGTGACATTTTGAAACTACCTCTATTCATGATGTTCTTTATTTCATTTATTTTTTAAAGTTCTTTTAGGACAGGGAGTCAGTGAAACAATGCTGAGGGAAAAGCAGCAGCCAGTAAGAACTCCTAAGACCTTGGATGCATCTCTCTGCTCTGGCACTGTCCTGTTGGGTGACCTGAGGCCAACTACCTCCCTCCTGGTGTTTCAATGCCTCCAGCTACGAAAATGGGTCAACAATAGCTGCCAGCTTTGAAAAGAGCTTTGAATTGAAAACATAAAGAATGTTACCAAAGAGACAGAAAGTAGAAAAAGGTTTTTCAACATGAGAAGATTATGTAAAGGTAAAACTCTTAAAAGTTAATAAAGGTAAAAACATACATAAGTTTGTCTATCTTGCTAAATAACGTTATCTGGGTAATATAGTTGCTTTAAGTTAAGGAGTAATATCATAACAAAGAAAAGCAGCTTCAGTTAAGACTGCCAAAATGCAGTTAAGAGTATTGTAAAGGTTTCAGAGATGAGAAAATTACTTGACTGTACTATTGTTAGAATGAGGAGCTAACTAATGGACTATTAAATTTTCTATACTTTTACATTTCTCTTCTTATCCACACAGAGAAAATGGTACCAGCAGACAACCCTTTAAAAATATTATAAGACTACAAAGAATCAGATGGTCCATGACCACACTTAGTTGTCCCTTTGGTAAGCATCACATTCTGAACTCACAAGAGCTTTAGAAGTACCTGTTAAGATCAGCTGTGTCAAGGGGTTTGATTTTGCACTAATTCTTCATTGTTGAGGTTAAACAGCATTTAAACTTGCAAGATAGTGTCATTAAAATACAATGTCAGAGCTGCAATTTAATTAAATGTATCGTTTTCTTGACTTTGGTAAAACTCTGAATAGGCAGTAATTCAAGGATTGAGGTTCTGTACTGCGATCCCAAATAGGTATTTAAAAATTGTGATCCTCTCAAATGTATGGAACACAATGTCATAAAAGCTGTAATAACTTTAGAAGCTCTACTGATTTGTTGAGAGACGTAGTTTTTACTGTTAATTCTCCCTGAAAAAAGATTTTAAGTTGCTTAAATTTTGAGATGATTGCCTTCCAATGAGGCAATAGGACACAGGCAGAAGATTGTCTTACACATCTCTACTCAGCACACAAAGGATCAAGCCTTCAAAAAAATGTTGAAAATCTCTTGGTTGCTTCTTGGAAAAATCCCCTAAAACCTTTTGGAAAATCCTGAAAACATTTAGGTAGCACCAGGTGCAGGTGGTGCCAGACACAGAATCCACACAGTAGATGGTTTTGCTCTCCTTCTTCATAGATGAAAGCAATGTTGGAAAAATGGATTTTGTTTTAAACTATGCAATTTTTATCACAAAAAATGTTTATTGTTTCACTGTAACTTTATTAAAATGTTTATGGGCAAAGGTCTATGACAGATGTCAAATTCCAGATTTACTCAAGGTTTACACAGAACTACTAGTAAGCAGTACAGAATAGTGCAGTAAAAACAAAAAGGGTTCATCGAAACTGATAAGGAAAGGAACACGTGAATATTCCATATATGTAAAATACTAAAACTTTCCCATTATCATTGGTAAACTTCAGAAATTAATATGCTTCATAAAATGCTTCCTAAAACCATTTTGAAAATGAAAGAAATGGAAACACTTGTAGTGATTCAAGTTTCAGAATTTTTCAGTTCAACATACAGCTCTAGTTTCAACACAGACATGGCACTAAGGAGCTTTTCTTTGTCTTGTAACCATTGCTTTGAAAAGTAACCCTTGCACCTGTGAATGGAAATTAATATCACTGATACATTACTGTCCATTCAGCTTTTCATGAGAGATAGCACTTAAGGGGAGGGCAAGAGGCATTTTTAATGATTTTTTTTAATGATTAAATTGCAAAGAAAGTTTTTTTTTTAAAATTAAAGGTATGAAAATGCTTTTTAATTTCTTTATAAAACCTAGGTCTATATCACTTCTTACAGAGAATACTTTCTAATGAAAGTTTTCTGCATACAGTTTTAGACATAATATTTTCTCCTCAGCTTCACTGACAAAAGAAATCTTCATTAATATTTTGACAAACATTGGATAACTTACATTGGAATTTGTTCACAAGCTTTGACACAGACATACAACTGCATAATGCCTACACTTTTTTTTCCTTATATTAGCTGTCTCATTCAGAACACTGTAACAACTGTAAACTGCCCCTTGAGGCTCCCTACCCTCCTGCCTTGACAGATCTGGAAATGCCCTGGAAATCTGATCCTCTGGTACCTCTGCCCTTCCTTTCTCCTCGTTTTTCAGTGATATATCCTTCTGATTTTGATTGCTCCTGCAGCTTTGGCTGTGGATGTTGGAATGATTCTCAGCAGCTTTAGCTACTTCAGGTTGTAATTTGGTTTTGGATGTGACGCCATCTCCTCTGATTTCTAGAAGTTTGTTGTCAAAGGGCCTGACACAAATTCTCTTAACTCAGTCTCTCTGCCTACAAGTGACTTTGAGTTGGGGCAAGTATCTTGTATTCAAGTTGATCTTTGCAGCTTCTGCTGAGTTATTGCAAACCAGATTTCACTCACTTTCTGCTCTTTGGAACAGCTCTGGCTGCAGCCTGAGAGGAACTATGATTCCTTCTAATCTTTATCATGTATGCACTGTTGCACCTTCCTCTTATAGCTAGGAATATTTGTATCTCTAATAACTTGGTAAAAAAAAATTAAAATTTTCATTTACTTACATAAGCTTGTTGCAAACAGGTGGCAAAAAGGCAGTTTTATTTTCTTCTATCCATTTTCCGACATTCACAAGAAGCTCCATGGTCCACCACCTAAGGAACTTTTGCCTGAAGTATTAGAATTTGCAGAGTGCTTTTTCCGTGGGCAGACTGCCTGTGATTCCAGCCCCAGTGCCCAGGGGATTGGCTGGTAGGAGAGGTGTCTTCAGGCTTCAGTGTCAAAAGGGACAGGTCCATCAGCCAAAGGTTACTTCATAGAGAATACTAATGCTTCAGCAGCTTGGCTAATAATTGACTATTGCTTTAAAAATATATATATTTATTGGAGACTGGGTTTTGCCCACAGGGGGTTTCTTAATTCTCTTTACTGCATTAGCTGGAGTGTGTACATCACTTCTCTACAAAAATGACCTTTGTCACACCGTCAAAAAAAAAAAAAATGGGCAAGGCTGGGACATTCGGTCCTTTCAAGTATAATATAGAAACCTCCCTTCAACATTCTAAGGCTGATTGTTTGTGTATGATATGTGTATTTGTTTGAAAATACTGGGATCTTGTTTTGCCAAGTAGCCAAACTACAGATGTCTCCTACATTTGTAAGACCAAGAGCAGCTGTCCATAAATGTTCATCTTAATTTGATCCGCTCTGCCAATGTTATAGCAGGTGGTGTGGAGAGCTGACCCTGATGCCCTTTGGGAAAGTGCAGCATATTGCCATCAAATTGTCAGGCAAACAAGAAACTGAGAAGAACCAGATTTCCCAGATCTTTATTAGTCTTTATTCCCTCACAAGTTTCTGTTCAAGATCTACCAGTTGTTATAGGACTGCTCACTCTCTTCCCTGTCACCCCCAAATTTTTTTAATACAGAAATCTATAAACATTTTTTTTCAGACTCCAAACATATGAAATGAGCGGGTAAACAAAAACAAAAACAAAACAAAACAAAAACAAAACAAAAAAAACCCACAAACCCAAACAAACAACAAAAAAAAAAAAATCCCAGGACATTACAATACCTTAGCACTTAGCTCTTGACGTATCTCAGTCTTCCACTTTTATCTACACTGTGCTTAGTGGGTGAATGTGAATAAGTTGGTAAAATGATCTGGTTAAAAGTGAGTGGTACCTTCTCCGTGGCTTGCACATATGAGAAGTGCAGCTGCAGGCCTGAAAATTCAGCAGGATGAGCAGTACAAAATTGGAAGTTCTTTAACTCATACTGTTGTAATTTTCCACCAGAAGAAAGCAGTGCAGTGTGAGCTTGAACTAATACTTTGCTTTTATTAATTATTTGTAAGTCTGTTTTACCTTCATCTCTATCACTTCTTTGCAGTTTAGTGTAAACTCATTATGTAATTTATAAAACAAGAAAAAAATCCATTCATTTTGGGATTAAAAAAATCCACATGTGGATCACAGTTCCACTGTATTAATACAATCACAACGGGACTAGCAGTAATTTCCTCTGAAATGAGCCCATAGTAGTAGTTATTTTATTCAATTACAAAACAACACCACCACATCATTTATTTAGCACATGGAATTTCTACCAACAGAACAGCTGTGGTGAGACACCACCACACAGCAAATCCATAAGGCCTGTTTTTGAACTTACAGGCAGGTCCATTTCTGGTACTTTTTGTTCTGTAGCCTGCTGGCTGTTCTGTACTTAGCTGTGAAGGAAAGACGGCTTCTATTTAAAATGCACTTTCACTTAGGAGATTATGACCCAGATTGGCAGGAATGGAGAAGCGCAGACACTCTAGTTAATGATCGTGGTTTTGTAAAGCTCTGCCTCATCATTAGTTACTTGTATTGCAGAGTAGGACTCCATTTACTGGGCATGAAATCCAAGAGAATCTCCAGAGTCACAGTAGGGAAAAACACAGATTCTGGAACCGATTGAGCCAATCCTTGTTCATCATGGTATTAAAGTACCAGTTTTAACTGCAGGGGTCTTGTCCACAACCACTGCTCTAATCCCTAGTCTCCACTTTTCCCCACCAGGCAGAATACAAGGTACTATTACCTGTAGAAAAAACTTTCTCAGTTGCAGGCTCATAAATCCATTTTGGGGCCGGTATGAGGGATGAAAACCTGACAGTTAAACCTACTCAAGGAGGAAACAAAGCCCACTTACAAAATTCACCATTTATATAAGGCTGAGGCTATTATCACAGCGTAACATTTTCTGCAACATTCTGAAAACCAGTTGGTTTTGAAAAATGGAGTTAATTGCCACTTCATGCATATAATAGTGAGGCTAAGAAATGCAGATAAATGCATTGTATGAAAGGCTATGAAACTCTATTTCCATGAAGTGTATTGGAGAGGCAAAGAAAAAAAACAGCATTGCAGTCTCTATGACACACAAGTAAATAAGTTAATCTCATACACCTCAGGAACTGATTGGGGCCTGGATTTTACTTGCTAGTCTGTTTCACGATGGCTCTTCACATCCATCAAAGCCTGTTCCAGCACCTGAGGTTTCTGTTCTCCCTTCTGGCCCTGATCATTCCTTTTATGCAAAGCTAAGGACTCAATGTGTAACCTTTTGTAGCCAAAGAAGTGCAAGAGTACTGAAGCACAAAACTGCTACATGAAAATAATTCATTATTTGCATTGAAAGTACAGGAAAAAAAGGTTACTGGAAAAAACACTGCATTTCAAACAACACTTACTTTTTTTTTCTACTTTCCTCAATCACCAGACCAAATAGAGACTTAAACTTACAAGCTTGTGTCCACCAAGAAAGATATGCTTACAAAAAAAATACAAGCTAAATATGGACACAGGGTCATATACTTTTTAAACTACACTCTCCATAGTACTTTTCCCGCCCCTCCCCATAGCAATTTTAGACTGTTACCATCATGATGTTAAGGGTAATGAAGACTGCTGCTATTTTCTGGTATGCCATAGGTATACCTATGTGATGATGGAAAACTTCTCTCAAGAAATGAACTGTCAGTTCTCCACGCCAGACACCTTCACCAAGGATCACACACAGCACTTGCATGCTGCTTCACCTGTCAGTGGTGCATACCACTGAAATATATTTTAGTTAATGCCCACTGTAATAATATCAACAGGAGGAAAACTTTCTTGGCAAGTGAGAAGCACCTCCTCTCTGTTTAAAAAGCATCGGCTCATTTACCAGGGGGATCATGGGGAAAGAGAGGCAGTGGAATCACACTTGGGTTTAAATATCTGCTGCTGAGGATTATGTTTACCATCTTTTCGCCACATAAGGTTGGACAGGTCTGACTGCAGAATAAATCCACGTTGGATGTATACTTTAATTATGGACACGAAGCGTTGAACAAACACGTTTCAAGAACGCCAGGCATCACAGTGGAGATACTACAGATACCAACATTCAGTTCCCTGGCAGCAACTGGTTACTTTTGGCTGCGGCCTGGTCCTGGGCATGACCGAGGGTGCACCATCACCCACGGCTGTCGTGGGCGTGAGGCTGAGCTCCGCTGACCCAGCGCCAATGCCATTTATCAAAGGCCGTCAGGTGGCTCTGTCCTGCACCACCGGGGCCGGGCTGGGTCCGCCTCGTCCCCGGAGAAGGGAACTGCGGGCCCGCTGCAGCCGGCGGCGCTCCGGGCTGCCGGAGGGCGCTCAGGCCGTGCCCTCAGGCCGTGCCACCGCCGCCCCGCCCCGCCCCAGCCCCGCCCGGCGGCAGCGGAGGGGGCCGGGCTCTCCCGCCGCCCGCACGGCCGCCTCCCAGCGGGGAGGCCGGGCCGGGAAGGCTTTGTCGGGGCCCTGCCGCCGCCGCTTGCCTCTCTCTTTTGCTCGCGGGCGCCGCCCTCCCCGAGCGGTGCAGTCTCCCTCATGGTTCCCGTCGCTGCTAACGGGGTAGCGCGGCCCGGACAGGGAGCCGGGGCGGCCCCGGGCTCAGCGCGGGGTGCAGGCGAGGTGTGCCGCGCTTCCCCCGCCGGGGCCGGGCCAGCCCTTGATAAACCGTTCGGGACGAGTTGGTGTCAGGGCTCCAGTGGCGCAATCGGTTAGCGCGCGGTACTTATACAGCAGTACAAAGCCGAGCAATGCCGAGGTTGTGAGTTCGAGCCTCACCTGGAGCACGCAGCTTTTTGGGAGAGAGAACGGGCTTTTTTTTGGGACTTGCCGGCGCTCCGGAGGGAGGAAGACAAAAGTGCGGGGAAAATTGTGCAGCCTTGGCGGCGGTAACGTGGAGAGGGCCCGGGGAAGTGGCTGCTGCGGGGCGCACCGGGAGCCGCCGGTGCCTCAGTGTCGCGTATGTGCCCACAGCGACTTGTCCCCGCTGAGGGGGGCTGGGTTCAGGGAACTGTAGCAAACGTGTTCCTCCTCAGCGCTGCTTGTGAGTGAGAACTTGCAGGAAATAAAGGTTATTTTACACCTTGTTTCATAAGCGTCCGCTCGACTGGTGCCATTGCTGCAACTCAGCGGTGACAACATTGCTCCATTTTGCCTCCTTTGGTGGTGACAGTCTTTGTAACTGCTCATGGCCCGGGTAATGCGTAACAAATGCACGCTCTGTAGCAGGAAGGAAAATACTTCAAATAATTTCTGATTTCGCCACTTAAGAAAGGCAGCAGGGCCATGGGAAAAGGGCAGCTCCCTAATGGAGAAGGCTGCAGGACACTTCCCGGATGTTTAGGCACAGATGTTGTGAACTCCCCTCTCTGCTAACATCTAACCCGCTGCTTTCACAGTGCACTTTATACCAAAAAGTTCAAAGAAGCTCTCAAGATCCTGCAGCCAGAGGTGTCTCTATTGCCCATATCAGCCCTGTACTGCAGGTATTAACTCCCTGAAGTGCCACTTTAAGGCTTTTAATTGTCCCTTTTGTCTTTTGGTTACTTTGTCCCCTTGGAATTTCACATTAATTTCACTGCTTTCAATGATGGTTTAATAATCCCTGAAGCAGGTAAGGAAGTGTAAGTGAA
The DNA here is from genome assembly GCF_965231275.1 of Zosterops lateralis. Classification (NCBI taxonomy): domain Eukaryota; kingdom Metazoa; phylum Chordata; class Aves; order Passeriformes; family Zosteropidae; genus Zosterops; species Zosterops lateralis. Next base: position 24,360,598 of record NC_139764.1, read on the forward strand.
CAAGAGACATCTGTAATGTATCAAAGGATTAATAAAATTCATCTTTTGCTTGCCGTGAGTTTCATGTTCTCTGTGACAGGATATCCCTATCCCAGTGCTGAGGAGTAGAGACTCTGTGGAGGAGTATTTGCACAAGTAGTGGGAATAATGAAAAATGAAAACACTGTTTTTGTATAACTGGAGAAAAAGAACGCAAACCACAAATCATTAGAAAGTGAGAGTGACTCCATTCCTTGGACAAAGACCTCTTAAGAAACTGAGTGGGGACAGCGCTATTTCCTTTCCCTCTTCCACAGTGGGTCTCTAGGAACAGGCAGCAGCTCCTGCACCCTCCTGCCAAGGAGGATCTGCTAATTTGACATTTGGGGTCTTGCTCTGGCCTGCTGAGCCACAATTTTTGCCACGTTCAGGGTGCATGAAGCAGGTGTTTTGTTCATTGTTTCACGACAAGCCTCCATGGTGCCAGAGAGCAGCCAGGACATGCAGTGGGAACATCTCCACAGGGTCTCCTTCATCCCCATACTCTTTACCTCAGCTTTTACTTATTCTTAACTCTGGAAAAAAAAGTAAAAAGAAACAATCTTTTTGTGAGGCAACACCTGTTTGCATTTCTGCTCTTGTTGATGGGCCTTGATACCTGAAGGGCAGCATGTTCCAAGATCGGCATTTTACACTGAAAATCATGCTAAATCAAGACAATTTATGTGGATTCACTGGAAATCCCAGGAAAATGAGCATGTTGTTTATCCGATGGCTGTTTGCAACATAAAGTGGTGTGCCCTGGTGTTGCTGGATATGGGGATCCCTTCCTGCCCAGCCCATGGCAGTGCTGCAGTGGGGCTGGTGCCAGGGAGGCCACGCACATCCCGGGTGGGAAGGGTGCCCTGCTGGGGTGAGCTCAGTGATTCTGCCTCATTCCCTTCCCCAGGAGCTGCTGTGGGAGGCAGAGGCAGTGAGCTGTGTGTCCCTGGGAAGGAATGTGAGCCGGACCTGGGCAGGGTTTCTCCAGGGTGTGTGAGGAGCTTCTTCTTGTGTGGTGCTGAGCTGGGCTCCAGCATAGGCAGCAGCAGCTCTCATGAGGTCAAATGATGAGGGCCTTGGTCTGTTCCTTGTATTTGCAACTTTTCCCTCAAAATTAGGTGTCATACAGGCTTATAAGAAAGTATATTTTTATTATGCTAAGTTGGTTTTTTATTAGGCATTTTGATCCTGATTTGTTGATTAATGCTCTAAGACTACTTGGCAGCAGCTTATGCATAAAAACCGTGTATGTAGTTACATATATCAGTACATGTGGGCATGAAGACACCTTCTCACCATTATGGGAGAGTTCCCAACATCTGCGTGTTAGCACTAGCTTATTATCTAAATCTTCAGTGTAGCCACATGATATATTTGGAAGACACCTGTGTGTGAGGGATGCAAAGTGCCAGCTGCACGGTGATCAAGGGAGAGGAAATCCCACCTTCCCTCTTCCTCCTCTTCCCCAGGCAGTACCATGGTTCACCTGTGTCTCGTTTTCCTTTTGAAAGCCAGGTGCCACAGCTTGTGCTCCTTTCTTAAGCCTCTGCCCAGTGTTCATCAGTGCCCTTGAGGTGGTAGCCAGGGGAGTCCTGGTCTCAGCCTCTTCTCACTACTGAGGCTGTCATGGGCCCTGGATGCTCCTGGAAGTGTGTTCAGGAAGAAAGACTTCCCCATGGTGAGTCTTCCTTACTGCATGGCTTGTCCAGGGGCCTGCCCTTTTTAGCCTCTGTTTCTCTGTTTAATTGCCTGGTGTGGGTGGCATGCCTGCAGGCCTGGATCTCCCAAACTCCTCTGGAATTCTTCCAGAATCCTTTTTAAAAAGGTCTCTCTTAAAATTTGTCTTGCTCTTGGTTTAATGTTGAGTATGGACAGTGAGTGCTCTACAGGCTTATTCTGGCTGCTCTGAGTTCCCAGTGATTGTAGAAAGAAAGAGGGCCTGATTATAGATGTAGAAAAGCTCTTGATGTGTGCTGCTTATGGATGGAAGGAGAGTTTTCAAAGATGTATCTTTTGCCTGATCTTAGAGGGTTGATGATCAGGTTAGGGCACAGAGTTTGTCTTTATCCCTGTATGATCTTGCTTAAACAAGGAGTCCCATTGCAGTGGCAAATGTAGGATTAAGAAATAAAGGCTTATGCAGGGTAGACCTTCCTGATGTTTATTTCTAAGAGTGGCAACTCTTGTCTCTGGCATGTTACTATAGTTGTGATAGGTTCTGAAGTGTTTGCTTAAAGCATATAAAAGTCTGGAATTTTCCATAATACTGAGGTTTGCATATCCTAAGAAATACCTTTAAAAGCCTGTAGTAAGGACTTGGCCTACCTAATTGTTATGAAATCAAAGTAATAAATACTTGGGAGTCTTTGCAAATAATAAACAGCCAGTGTCTGCTCTTCATAGCTTTTCCCAATAGATGGCACTGTGGTCCCACAGAGTGAGAAAGACGAAAGCAAAACATTCCACGACGTCCTAAAAATAGAAACCACTTGCTGAATGCTCTGTTGTGCACTGTAGAGAACAATAGGCCGAAATTTCAAAGGTTGCTTAGAAAACAACGTCCTCGGGAAGTATAGATTCACTTTGGTTTTGTTTTGGGTTCTACCACCACCTTTGTCCTCTGTATGTAGCATCTTGAGGAGCTTTCTGAAATTAAAGTCTATTGATTTGTTGTGTTTGGAGTAACTGAGGTGAATGGGGTGTATCATGTATTTTTAAGTCTCTGAATTCAGTCCTGTGTCAAAGTTCCAGTGTAGCAGGCATGACTTAGATTCTCTTTAACAATTTTTTTGCTTTTCATGCAGGGCTGCCTGGAGTCCAGGTGGCTGCTTCACACTGTGGAGGGGAGGCTGTGGAGGTATTGAACTAGGAACTAGACTACTACTAGGAACTAGCTACTACTAGAGTAGCTGGGAGGAGAGGAATAAAGTGTAAGTGCTTGGAAACTTTGTGTAAGAACTCCTAAATCAAATAGAAACACTCTGCTTTTGTGGAGGAAAAATAAGGTAAGGGTGGTAAGAAAAAAAAAAAGTCCATGTGGAAGCCTCCTTGGGGAAGAGAAGGGCTGAAAGATGAGAGGGACAGTGGAGCTGATGCTGGTGGAGAAGTGAGAAGAACTTGTAAGAGGAGTAGAGAAGTAAGCTCACAGAGAGAAAGACTTAATGCATTGCTCTCTGAAACTGGTGAAGGGGATGCTACAAGGAGGGAACAAGAATAAGAGAGAAAGGGTATGGGCACAAAGAAGGAGAAAACAGGAGGGTGTCAGATAGAAGAACATAGGTAAGGAAGCTCTTAAAAAGGAAGTTTTAAAAATCCTCCTGTGTAGCTATTAACTACATGAGTGTGCTGCCTAGGGCAGTGAAAAACAAATGAGTAAGTGTTAGCTAGTCAGGCCAGGCTAAAATGGAGTTGCTGTAGAAAGCAAATTGGCCTGTCCGTGTTGCTTGAGCAAACAGAGAACTCAAGAGGCAGGTTTTTCTTCTCTGTGTGTTTTGAGTGGTTACTTTAGTGTGGCAATATAAGAGACCCCTTGGTCCCTCTAGGGTTTGAAGCTGGTGTTGGGAGGGTTAGAGAGCTCAACTTTCTGGTTTGGAAAAGGAAGGAAATGGACAATCAGTCATGGGTTTTGTGCCCATTTAATTTTCTTGCTTATGCTGAGTTTGCTGTGTTAGGCTCTGCTTTTAAGGTGGAAAAAGACTCTTGGTTTCTTCAAATAGTTTTGGTGCAGCCTAAATATTTGAAACCTTGGAGAAGTCTCAAAATACAGCAAAACAAACGAAACCAAACCCAGAGGAAGAACAAGCTGGGGAAGTGGCTGAAATGGAAGGGGGTAGTCAGAGTCTGTAATTACAAATTTTGGGGAAAGGGATGCTCCCTTGAAGTAGGCATTTGAGCCTGTACAGGCTGCTTTAGTTCAGAGATCTTTGTACTTGGGGCAGCAGATTTATGGCAGTGTGAAGAAATATTTCTGGGAATTTAACTATATATATAGTAAAATATACATAGGAAGATTGTGGAAGAACATAAAGCAATAATTTTAAAACCTGTCTTTTCAAAAAATGGAAGAAAATTTTTAAGAGGCAATTGTGCTGGAAGTCATGTGGCTGCATGGTGTAACTTAGATTGTTTACCAGTTTTGTGAAGAGAAGCTGTCAGTCAATAAACACAAGCATTCAAAATCAGTTGTGAGGTCTCAGAGGCAGTTGACTTCACTGCTTGCATTCATTTTTCCATTTATCCTGCCCACTGAGATGGGGATGACAATTGATGAACTATACGTCTTAATTTTAGACACCATTTATATGCTGTGTAAAGAAGGATATACATCTGTCTTTAAGGAAAGACACATCATACTTGTTCTGGCACATTTAAAAGCCATTTAATATTGAAAAGCTGTTAACAATGCAAGTTTATGTAGCTGTGTCAGTGAGCTGCCTCACTTTATTTTTTATTTTTTTTTTTTTTTTACACATTGTTATGTCACTTGGAAATGAAAATATATCTCGCTTAGGGGAATTTTGTAGGAAAATGATGCTGTATTTGGGGGTGCTTTTGAGGGTGTCTGTATTAAGTGCCTGGATCCAGGTTTGGGAAGTGAATCTCTTTCATGCTGTGGGGCCACTCTGCCCCTCTCTCTCTCTTTCTCTCCTGACCTTGCTTCTGCCCCACCTTCCTCCTCACGGGAGGGACTGAACCTCCAAAGCTAAGGGGTTGCCTTGAAGCTGGTACTGGTTTAGGGGAGGTGAGAAACATCCCTTCAGATACTTCCCTCCCCACCTGCATTTCCCCATGCTCCCAACTCTCTCCTGAAGGGTTCAGCTCATCTCCCTTTTCAGTCAAGGGGTTTCCACTGTGACAGGAGGTCCCACACCTGTTGCTTTGTCTCAGTACAGCTGTGACTGTGCTCCTGTAAATCCCTGGTGAGTGGCAGGAAGTGCTGCACTTGCTGGGGTTGCTCAGGTGGCTGTAGGTGGTTGCAGCTTGGGCCAGCTCAGTGGCCCTGAGCCACTGTAACCTAGCCAGAAAAATACTGCTTTTTATTATGATAAAGGAAATTCTTGGTTATGCTACTATTCCTCAATTTCTTAACACATAGTATCTTTGAAAATACTTTTTTTTTTTTTTTTTTTTCTGGAATTTGAGACTTTTGCTTCATTGTGGGTACTGGGAGTGCCATTGTGTTTCTGTGTTTGAGAGCAAATATCTTTAATAGAAAAATAGTGATTGTCTGTGGGTTCCTAATAACTATAGCCCTTTGACAGAATTCTTGTTACACTTAGACAAATTTTTAGAGCTATTTGGGGATGCTGCCTGATGTTGGTGTTTTTCTGCCTGATTCTAAGCATCTGGGTGTTGTAAAGGATATCTAGCAAACAGACCTCTTATTACAAATGTAATGTATTTGAAGTGTTCTTGGAGGAATAACCTCTGTCGTCTTAATGCTTCCAAAAGTGGAAGCCAACCTGTCAATGAATCAAGACTGAAGTGCCTGTTTTTTAAATATAGTATTAATATATAGTAGAGTTGGGTGCATTTTCACTGCGTTCTGTGAATTTGCTTCATGTTCCACAAGAGGATAAAGTTTGGCCCAAAGTAATGGGAAGCTTATGTCTGGCTGCAAGGAAACCAGGAAATTTATGGGGCTTTAAAGTATGACCCACTGCAATATTCAGTATGTGTGATTTTTGGCATGATTCACCAGTAAATACTAGTTGAAAACAGAAGCACAAATTATAGGGTAAATAATTCAGACCAAAAAGAGGCCTGCTTATGCATACATGGTAAAGGAAATGGAAATACAACCGCAAAATACAATTGCTGGGAAGAACACCAGCAGTTTGGAATGGTCACTGTTAAAACTGTGGAAATGTTCTTCCTGGGTGACACCTGAAGTGAGAGGGGCAGAATGATCTCCTTTGTATGTATTTGTGTGCACTGAGCAGTGAGTCGTGTGAGGCTGCTGCATTTGGCAGCCGTCATTTTGGAGAGGACTTTCTGTTCCATGGCTGCTGGGTGGGAGGAGGTAATGGGCACAATGCTCCTTCGATCCTTCATCTAATAAATGTCTGTGACTTGACTTCTAAAAGATTTTTTTTTTTTTTTTTTGTCATTGGTAGCATCGTCATGCACTGGAAGATGACTTTGTGCTAAATTGTTTTTCTGAGTTTTCCTTTTGCATTTTATTTATTATTTAAATAAGTTTGGCCACTGATATAAAGCAGTGCTTGGTTCCTACTTGAAATGTAGAGTCACTCAAGCAATATTCCTATGTGTCATTTGATAACATTTTAACCTTCCGGTAAATAAACAAGAGTAGCTAAAGTAGTCTTAACAGATGTGTTTGGCTGGCACTGTGGCAGAGTGATTTGACTTCTATTTGCTTCATTTGGAATGAGGAGTACCAGGTCCCTTCCACAAGTGAGATGCAAATGAAGACAAATTGAATTGACCATTAGCACAGTAAATTCTTTGTTTGGACATCTTTTTAATTGTTCTTAGACCATAGATTACCTTGGCTTGTTGTATACCAGGCTTTTCAGATCTGGAATGGGGTAGTACTGGTGTGTGACCTGTAGAGCCAGGAGCTAAAGAAAACAACTAGCAGCACTCACGAGATGTGACCCATGGTGAGCTGTTGCTTCAAGTTCACTTCCTTGTATAGTCTTATGACTGGAAAGCTGCAGTTCCTTGATGTTTCCAGTGAATGCTGGTTTGAAACATACATTGGACTGTATTTAATTTTTATATAGAATATTTCTACTAATTAAGTTGTTGGTTTTCTCAGGAAGCTCATCCATGGGATAATGGGGTGAAAATTCCTGTAACTTATTCCATTAAATGACTGCTGGACAATATCAGAAATTGGGGTTTAAGGGTCACTTCAGAAAGTAACTTAGACCAGAAGTTTCCAATAACAATTGTGGCCTGGATACAGTTGAAATAAGAACAACACAGCTAAATTCAATTGTACTTGCCTTGGCTAAGTAATAATCTCAGAAAAGATGTGAACAATAGGCATTGGAGACTAACAAGTCATATCCTGAAAGAAAATTGTAACTGATACAGACAAAGTGGGGAAAAAACTGGTAGTTATTACTAACTATGAAAGTGCTGGTCTTAGCTGTCTCACTCAATAAATAATCCTGCAGGGATATTAGCAGCATTAGTAGTAGCAGCATTTGGCCATCTGTCTTGGCTTCTGTGGGAGGTTTAAAAAAATAAAATACCACTGTTAGTGGAACTTCATCCATTGAAATCATAGGAGAACTTGGCCCTGCCTTTCTGTGTTCCCATTCATTGTGTGCCGTTCATCCTGTGCTTGGATCTCATGTGATCATTTGATGCTGCAGATATTTTCTTGATGCTCATGGACCACACCAGTGGTCTATGAAGTCCTAGCTGGTGGTCAGTTCAAGTTACCATGCATCAGTCTAACTGTGGTGGTGGTTTACAGGAAACCTTAAGGTGACTTCAGACCTACAAACCTTTGTCTTGTAGTACCGGTGGCTGCAGCTTTGAGCTCATGTTGCCCGTTTCACTGTGCACAAAAAATAAAGTGCTGTTTCTGCCTCTTGTGTAATCAAATCTACTGACTTTACTGTTCTTTGGCTTGGAATTGTAAACATGAGTATTGATGTGGCAAAAATGCTTCTTGCTCATTCTTTACTGAGTGGGTATTTATGAGCTGCTCTGACTAAATGAGTCTTTGCTGTAGCTCAGCGTCCCTTTGAATGTTTCCCACGCGTGCTGTTTTTGTGTCTTGTTTTACTGATAAGCTCTTCTCATTTTGTGCCTGTGTAAAACAATGTAAACATTCACAAGTTATCCACTGAAGTGTAAAATGCCAGCTTACTACATCTCATCTTTTTGACTGACATTTTTTTCTTAAAATTTCACTTTCTTCATCTGGTAAGAAAATGAAGCTAAGGATAAATGTTTAAATCTCTGAGCAAAGGCTTTTTTGCCTCTTCTTAGTGCTACTGCTAGAACTAAAACGGTCTTGAAATATGTGGCTGAAAGTATTCCTTGGTGTGTGATTTATACCATAATCAAACTGACAGACATCAATGGAGCACTTACAAGTTTATGCTTGGAATTAAGTCTGGTAAAATGCTTCTGGAATCTCCTGGTGATTTCCTTTTATCAATGTAAGTGATGCAGTATGAATCCATTATAACTACTGTAGAGTTGCACCAAATTAGATGGTATGATTGAGGCTTGAATTTTCCCAGTGGATGTTTTGGAGAAATGAGAGATAGTAACAAAGAGAGGCTGTGTAACATTCATCATTTGATGAGTTTGTTTGTCCTCCTCTACACAGAAGAGACCTATTTCTTCTCTACAGTGTTCACCATTAGGTTGCTCACAATCTGTTCAAAGTGATTATCAACTACTATTGTCATTGAATAGTGATATGTTATAATTCTGTTCTTTCTTCAGTGCTAGGCATGGACAAATCAGGCTTGTACTGTTAAGCATCGGTATCTGGTAAATCCATGGGTGACTGAACACAGTGCAGTGGCTCACACGCTTGATTTGTTTACACTGAGAGAAATTGAGGACCATGTCCACTCAGCTAAGCAGAGTTATTTCAGATTTATAGTGGTGAAATGGAAACAAAAATATCTGGCGTGCACTTTGAAGAGTTTATCCTGGTGCAAGTCTTTGTCTCATTTATCTGAGACGTGCTAATCAAACAGCACAGAGCATGAATGTCAGACTGGTTCATGGGTAGTGGTTGTGCATGACAACCTGGGCCATGGGAGAGCTCTGAACACCTACCTAAATGCTGAAAAATCTTGTCTCTTGTCAAATGAGATGAATTTGTGCAGTTATAGCAAGACCGTATCCATCACTTGGAAAAGACAATTTTTTTATTTCATGACTAGATATGGAGAAATAAAAAAGCAAGGGAAAATGTGGCCTTAGAGTTTCCTAAAAAGTCAGCCGCCTTTGAGTGCAGTCCTGAAACACCTGCCCAATCTGTTGGAGAGAAAGGTGTCCACCCTGATGTGCAAATTCACCTTGTGTATAGCCAGGGGAAGCTGCAAGCTTGTATGTCCTGTTCCAGATTTGTGACTAGGCATGAAACGTTACTTTTGGAGCCTGCTGTGGATGGAGAACCTTCTGCAAGGCTTTGGTGCAGCTCTGCAGGCAACAATTGAAACAGTAATTATTACCAAGAGTTGGGTGTTCGAGGGAAATACAGATTCTGTACTTGAATACAGTTGACCTTGTATCTGTAGGCACAAATCCAAAAATAATGGTTACTCATCCTCAAATGTCTCAGATTAAACATGTGTAAATAACTGCTCTGAGTGCTCAAAAGCCTGCAACTCAATTAGACCACTAAGACAGGCAACTTTCAGCAGATGGCAGCATTGCACTCTGTAACTTAATTTTTCTGTCAGTGGTTTTGCAACTCCTGACTACTTGGGCTGGTTGGAGACTGCTGGCTGAGTAGCAATTCAAACCCACTTCTAAAATGTTTTGAAATACAGGTCTCAGTAGATTATGATAATTGGGTATTGTTTCAGACTCGTGAGTTTCATATGGAAAACACCTCTGTGCTGCATAAGAAAATGTACAAAAAACCAATATGAGTCCACCTGAATCTCATCTGTTAACTCTAAGTAACTGCTTTGAGACAGAGGAAGGCTGTTTGATAAAAATGTTCTTATTTTTAAAAATATTAGCAAGTCTCTTAAAGGTGTTAAGAGTTCAAAGTGGAACCATGACGGGGGAGCTTGTAAATGACTTCCTGCATATAGTCCTTAAATGTACAACACACTCCTATTCTTTATTTAGAAAAAAAATACTGACTTTCCTAATGCTTTTTGCACTGTACCTTTTAAACACCATGCACCCTGATACTAGAGTCCATCCTAAGCAGACATACAAGTGAAAATACCTTTGTTAGAAGTTATCAACTCTGACTGTGCTCAAAGGTTCAGATGCAATAGTTAATTTCTGTTTGTGATTACTCAGTTAAGAATATTGCTTTGTATACCAAGTGTGTGTTTGAATGTACATTCAGTCTGGTTGATTGGAGAGGTTCTTCCCACCTCTCCCACCATCACTGTTGATTCATCAGAGTTCCAGGGAGACTGTGCAGGAAATGTAAGCTCTTCCTGCTACAAAAGAAAAGGGCTGTGTACAGAGGCCTCTTCAGAAAAAAAACCTTCTACTTCCAGACAGTTATCTCTCTGTGATGTACTACTCAATACATAATCCTAAAATGCATAAGAGATTTGTTTTGTGTGTGTATTCTCTTAGGGAGAATATAATGCTGTTCTTAGGTTTGGCACAAGATGCAGTTTGGGTGCTGCACTACAACCAGCTAGCACTGATATAAATGGCATCACACCAACACAAAGCTGTAATAAATAGAAACTAGGTCACCCATTGCGGCCCTTCAGAAAGAGATTAAAAAAATTTCTTCTCTTACCATCTAAACTTGCAGTTTGTTGGGTGGAAACAAGTATATTGATATCAATGAAGTTAGTGGTCTCTTTGGGAAGCTTTATGCAGCTACTTCAGAGTTGGACTCCAGAGTAAATTAAGGAACCTTCAGACTCTCTCTCCTTTCCTTTTCTTCCTCTGTAGAAAAAAGTAATATTGCACATAAGCAAAAGTTCATACTGATTAATTTGGGTTATACTCCAATACTGTTCTGCCTTTTGTCGTACAAGTGAACCACAATGGAAATTTTGACTTATTCTGTGGTGGTTTTTTGTTTGTTTTTTTTTTTTGTTTTTTTTTTTTTTTTTTTTTTTTTTTGTCAAATGAGAATACTGCAGGTACCAGAGTAGTTTGCCAATATGAATGGTTTCTCTGCTAGATGCTGTCTGGATGTGACTAGCTTAGTATTCTGGAAGAAATTAAGTATATGCAAATCTCAGTTTTATGGGAGAATTTCAGGAACATCAGCATCATGGGAACTGATGTTTTGAAGCTAGAGGGTTCCTCATTCTAGTCACATCCTTAGAAGATGATCTGTGGTTGCAGCACAACAAGAGTAGCTTTAATGGTGCATTTATTTTTGGTGTCGCTTCAGTAATGCTATAAAGTGTATCCTGAATTTGAGATGAAAGCTTAAAGATGAAAATAGTCATCTTCATCTGTAATATCTTCTTACTTCTGCTTTTTCAGCACTGAATGACTGTATTTTCATGTTTTAAGGAGATACTGGATTTTCTGACTTTATTCTTGCAGAGTATATTATAAACAGCTAAAATGATCTTGTTTATCTTTGAGATACTGAGCAATACTTTGTAAATAAATGTATGTGTGGATATGCTGAAGTTAATGTGGCTGTTGTAGTAATCAGGGACCGCTCCAAGTGATTTAGAGGTTACTTACTATGGTGAAAGTTCTGGGTATGTAACTGAATGTGGAACATGAGTTCTGTGTGGAACACTCAGGATTCAGGTGTTATGTACTGTTAGTAGGTCAGGAGATCCCATCAGTTTCCTCCTTAAAACTCATAATTAATTAATTTGTGGTTTTGGTAGGCTTTCTAATGGCAAATAAGCCTGCAGTTTTTTAGGTAAAAAATTGATCTTGGTTTGCCAAATACTCTATTTCTTAGTTGATTATGTCATTCTTGTCTATGTTTCCTGAATATGAAGTAAGCATTGCTCACTTACATGTTCAGTAAAGCAGAATAAAAGATGTTTTTTCATCTGTTACAACTCTGTGATAGTTATTTGCATATTGTGTACATTTTAGAAGCAACCTATTCAAATAGCTATCTAAACCATTCAGAAATACTCCTTTAGGCTCTGCTTGCTTTTATAGTGCAGATAATTTAGGAATTGTTTCTTTTTAAAGGATTAACATCTTTAAGAATGTGCTTTCTAAAGAATTGCTTTTGTTTTCTAAGTGGGGCAAAGTCGACTGGCTGACAGGCTTTCAAAGCATCTCAGTTCTGCTGTACATTTGAACTTGCCTAAAGAAATGATTTCCTGACCCGTACAGCCAACATTTCTTCTAAATAAGGCTTTGCATAGCCTGCTAGGAAAACTCTCTGCAGTGTTAGGAAAAAGGAGAGAGCTTTATATCTGCTAAAACAGGGAACTGGGCTGGTAACTTCAAATATGATTAACATGTTGAAATTGGACAAACAAGCTTCACAAAACTCTAAATGTGTTTTATCTTTCCAGAAAAAGTAAAGTATGGCATTCTGGGATTTTTTCTGTTGTGTATTTGTGTGCTGGTTTTGGCTGGGGTAGAGTTAATTTTCCCCACAGTGGCTGCTATGGGGCTGTGCCATATTTTGGAAAAAAGTTATCAATTTAATTAATTTTGCAAAAAAAATTTGGAAAAACTAAAGAGTTTTTTGCAAAAAGTGTTTAATTCATGAGGAGGAAAGACAAGGTTTGTGGGCAGAGGTTATGCCTCTCTAGCTGGGTTGGTAGAGGTGGTAAGAGCAGCCAAGCTTTGGGGTGCACAACACCAAGTGCCTGGATGTGCGCGGGAAGTGTTGGGCTGTTGAGCTAAAGGGAAAGGTCCTCTCTGTGATCAGGCTGTCTCCTGCCTCTAGAGAAAAAATGACCCTTGAGACAGAGGGATGCTACTGAGGAGGAAGCTATTCTGGTGTGGGAAGGTGTTCCAACACATGGAAAGGTGTGCAGCTTCTTTTTTGTGGGTGGAGGGAAAGGCTGGAAAGCTGGGGAGACATTGCTGCACCTTTTTCGAGTGGGTGTTACAGTATCCAGTCCAGCTGAGACTTTCACTTTCCAGGATTACTGCTTAGTGGAACAGCATGAAGTTGTGATGTAATGTATTATATGAATCAGTGATGTAATGTATTATATGAATCAGTGTCAGTTTTTAATTACAGAATGAGGAAATCTTAAAGGTTTTTAAAAACATCTATATTCCACTCAGGTTTGATGGAATCAAAGAAATTACTTATCCTATTTCATCAGTAGCAAGAAAACTGTAGTAATCACTGATGGAAGGCTCTGGTTAGACTCTGGAACTCTATAGAAATGATTTCTGTTTCACCCTCAATTAAAGATGAACTATAGGACTGTTTCATTTTTCAAATAGGACAAATGATAACCACGTGGAAAGGATCAATCTTCAAGTGTTAACTTTCAGCTAAAGCTGTAGGTCAAGCTTTTTTTCTGTGGTCCTTCTTATCTGCAGACATTTTCTGTTTGTTGGCTGTCCTGGCTCTCTGCTGTAACCTCCCACAAATATTTTGCAGATTTTGCTTATAGCATCTCTTCAAAATAAAGACATTATATTCCCTTCATGGTGATAGGGAGGGGACCAAAAGCAAAGGGATCTTTCTTTGGAGTCAGGTATTTAGCATATTAAACTGCTTTTGGTAGGAACAGAGGAAGAATAAAACACAGTATTTGCTTTAATGATTTTTTTTTCTTATTACAGTTCAAAAATCTTTCAGTTTTGTTATGCTACAGCCCGCATTTGTATGTAAATGTTGCAGTGGGAGGAATAACAAAAATAATACTTATTATTCTAGAAACAAAGGTTTTTAAAGTTGTTCTTGGACAACTGCTTCCATCTTCTGGAAGATCCTGGTTACCAACAGGAAAGCATCTTTATGGCAAAGACTCAGCTTCTAAATGAGAAAACGGAGCACTCTGTTAGCTCGGTTGTATAAGTATGAAAGCAGGAAGTGTGTATTTAGAGTGAATTGCTCTGGGATTTGTTTGGGCCTGTACTTTAAAGTAGACTATTTAGACTATTTTAGACTATTTGTTTTAAAATCTTAATAAAGCCACATGTCTCATATCTCAATTCAGGCAATCTGAAACTCATTTCATTAGGACTCTGTAGAAATATGAAGCGATGCCTGCACTGTTATCCTTGCAGGATATGGGAAATCAAAATCCTATCTTAACAGTGAAATTGAAAATTAGGATAGTGAACTTGTAATATTAGTTAATACTGAGTGGCTGATTTTTCTTTTATTTCTTCTTTCCCTCCATTCTGGGGTTGCTTCAGAGTAAATAATAGTTTATAGAACCTTTTTATTACTGTACTACTTTCAATGCTCATTGCAATTTCAAATTGAAATTTTAAGCCATGGCCATCTGATTCTGGGGTGGGACCAATTTTACCCTTCCCTTCAACTGGAAACAGCAAAACCACTCCATAAACCTGAAGGAATATTTTCCCTGACAAACAAAAGAGCATTATGCCACCCCTATGCCTGTCATGTTTAACTCTGGCATTTAAGAATTCAGAAAGGGACCAAGGAGAAGTGCTACTGTGGAAAGATGTGCAGATCTGAAGATCCAACAAATCTTGTGGCTGCACACATCTACAGAGCCAAGGGTTTCTCAGAAATAAGAGGAGAGAGAGACTGTCTTCTGTTTATTAGACCTGGCAGATTCAGCTGACCTTCAGAGAAGCTGTGGATTTGTTCTGTATTTTACTCCCTTCCCTGCAGTTAGAAATCAAAGTGGATACAATGATTGCTGTGTAGTTCCTGCATTTGCCACAGGCCTCTGCTGCAGATGGGGGAACATATATGGAGGTTAGCCTGCATTTTCACTTTACCATATGGCCTCAGGAAGAAAATTACATCTTCATATATGACTGGTGTTATTGTTATTATTTTTCCCCCTCAACAGAATTAAAGCAATGCCCCAAGATTCAGTCATTCTCTCATTTATAGTTGGTGTTTCTTCCTTCCTCTATTAGAGAAAATAAAACAACAGTAAGCCCTTTTTATACTGTCAGTATAGCTACTGGATGTGTTAAACTGTGTGCCCTGCTACCTGCACGCTGGTCTTAAGCCATGCACTTTGTGTGCTTGCTTTGGTTTTGAGTTTTATTTTCTTTGTCATCCAGTTCAGATATACTGATACATAGTTTGAAAATTCAGATTCTCAAATTCTATCATACTGTTTAAATCTAGTGGGAGTGCAAGGGATATTTAAATACATATAGATTTTTTTTGTGTGTGAATGACTCATCTTAGCAAATAGCAGAACCTAACTGAAAAGTGGAACCTGCCATTACAAGTTCATTATTCTCAATAATCCATAGTAAAGCTTTGGGAAATCTAATAGTTGCTCATCTATTCTTTGGGCAGTGGTTTTAATTGCAAGACTTAGTGCTCTGCAATATTTAGTTTTATGTTGTGATTTCATCAGTGTAAAAAGCTCTAAAATACCTAATAAATCATGATTTCAGGTAATGGTCCATTCAAAAGACTAGAAGCTAAATTCTCTGAGAACTGATAACCATTTATTTGACACTCTCTTGTACACACTAGAAGATAATCTTTCAAAAGTCAGTTATCCCCTGGAAGAGGAGTTTGTAAGGTATTAAAATAGGCTAACATAAGCCAGAGCTGGCAGTGATTTAGACTTGTGGTAGGTAATATTTATGGGAGTTCACAAATGTCTAAGCAACCCTGCCAACTTATTACTTATCCTTTCAGTCTTCACAAAATTAAAGTTGTTTCTTCAATATGCTGGCATTTATGGTAAATACTGAAATGTTCATTTCTGTTTATTTTTACAGAAAGCAATTTCTCTGGCTTCTATGAGAGAGTGATCATGATGGGATTAGAGTTTCTTTTCCAAATTATTTTCTTTTCCCAGTCCTCCAGTTACAATTACAGGATGTCCTGGTTTTCAGTCTTTTGGTTCCCCCCCCTTCGCCTTCCCTCATATGACTCCAAGCAAAACTTATTTTTGCTCTTCTGTTTCATGGTAATACCAATACTGTACCGTCTTTCTGGCTAGTATCTTTTCAGTAATGAGCCTAGTGATGTCTAAACCCAAATTCATGGAAAATTCTGCTGGAAAGCCTGAGAAAGGTCATGTTTTTGGTTTCTGCATCCATTGGAGGTATTCTGTGGAAAGCTCGGCAGAGCATCTAAGCAACTGCTTTACTGAGAAGAAATAGAGGCTGTAGGATGTTGGCCTTGCTAATAACAGTGTTTTCTTTATTTCCCTGAGCTATTAATTTGGATTTTATAAATGCTGCAATTTAATGGTTCTGTGTTGAAGGCCTAAGGGTTGGCAAGAACTTCCACATACTGGCTTTGCGCCTCAATCCCCAGCCTTCCTACAAAACTGGTTTTCTTGTATTTTCTGTTTCAACAGCAAAGTCTAACACTGATGCTGTGCTGGTGGGTCAGAGACCTGGCAGGCAGAGCCCTTTGAGAGAGACCCAGCAGCAGGGCTGAATGTATCTGGAGACATTCTCAGCACCAGCTGGCTGCAAATGCTGCTCCCTTGGGGTATGTTCCCCCTTGGTGCCCAGGGCTGTGCCCCAGTCCAAGGGCAGTGACACACCTGGTGCAAGTCCCATCCACACATGTAAGATGCTTGCAAGGGAAGGTGCTTCTCAAATACAAGTGCACTGAAATCTCAACGTTTGTAGAAGTTGGAGGTATTCCGAGCAGTCAACAATATCTACATCTGAAAATTTTTAGTACCATTTGGAATCTCCAGCACTTCTGTAGTAGTTGTCAATACCTGTCTGTTCTAATGTTCCAGATATGCATAGGCAGGTGGCTTAAGAAAGGAAACAAGAATAAAGAAAAAAATGTAAGAGACCATTGTGCAGAGAATAGTCTGATACTGTGTTTTGATACACAAATGTAGTAACACCACTGTATTTACTAAATATAGAAGTGTGTTTGTAGAAAAATAAAATGTGTAATGATATGGACAGGAAAGATCTTTCTGACTTGGAGTGTTTCTTGCCATGCCAGCTGTGTGTTGGATTCAGTTTCCAGTACTGCTGTACTGTATCTTTCTAGAGCTGGGAGGAAATGGAAGTGATGCTTTTTACAGACAACTTGGTCTAACCAAAGCAGAACAAGCTATTTTAGATTTGAATTTTATTTACCTTCTTTCAGGGCATCATGTTTTTGTAGAAACATCCATATTTGTGGAAAACTGGTGCTCTTTCTCTGGCAAAACCCCAATGACTGTAATGCAGTTATCCAGGAGAAATTATGGGCAATGCAGACTCTTTAACTCAGTCAGACTTACTACTAATCTTGATGGAAAACAGAAGGGCAGATAATAAGCCTTTTCTTGGCCTGTAATATTATTTTTCTTATCCATTTCAACATAAAGAATTCTTCATTGGAGTGACCAGCTTTGCTATGAGTCAGACAAATTTAGAGTCTTATCTCTGTTTTCCTTTAGAAAGTGTTGAAACGAAAGCTTTGCATTAATTTATGTTACAAGCACAATGTTAGTTTCTTCTGCAGTATTTCCCTATATTGGATGCAGACCATAAGAGGAAGCAAAGTAAGGACCAAATATTTTAGCAACTTAGACACAGGATTTTTGCAAGGAAGGCACTGGCTTAAGGTAGCTGGGGGAAGAAACAAAAAGTCATATCTTTCCAAAACTGAATGCTCAGAGTAACTCCAGTGTCTATTCTGATTAAACTGAAAGGAAATTGAATAATACAGGTGTTTCTTAATGTCTTAGGCAAAGGGAGAAAAAACAGAAAGGGTTACTGGATTTTTCGTTTACAGTCAATACACATGCAAATGTCTCCTTAAATTTATTTCTGTTATGCAATAAAGTAATGAGGGGCACTTGAACTGGATAGGAAAATTTTCCCACTTAGTGAAATTTTGAATCTGTAAATATTTAAATGTCTGGCTCTACATCTCTTACTCCTAAGTCCTGTTTCAGTTACTGATTTTTTCACTTGGATATTTGAACTTAAAAGTTGTGTAAATGAGGATTTATTTGCAGGTTACAATTCAATTGCCATAGTTTTATTTCCCAATTTGATAAGTGAAATTTTTCATATGTAGACTCTCTAGATTAAAACTATTTTGTCCTGGTTTGTAATAAATTAGCAGTGTGGGGAAGGAGAGAAAGAACTTTATATTCATCTTAAACTATTAGCCAAGTCTAATTTGGGTAGCAGAGAACAGTATTTAGCAGTCTATGAATTACAGGTTTCATTAGGTTCCTTTTTATTTTTTCCTTCTTCCTCCTTGGCTGTGAAGTTATAATGACAAACACTGTTATTTCCCTTCTCGGCATAACCACATGCTGCTGGAAAATATGCAACAAAATGTAATGTTAACATTTTCCTGACACTTCTAAAATTAAACAAAACCTTCAGGGAAAGGAAGCTTCATAATTTATGTATTCCTCAGCTTTCAGGCTAGGGAGTGAGGGTGGACACCACCCATAGCTACTTCTTCAGCCAAAGTTATTTCTAGTTTACAGGGGGCTTGAACAGTGATTCTTAATATGTGGTGAACATGCATTTGTCTCCATGTATTGATTGTCTTCATCAGAATTCTTTATTTTTACTGTAATAAGCCTCTCAAATTAGTGTCTTAAACTAAAAACTCTTTATGGTTTAACTACTTGTAAACACTCAGTTACCGTGTTTCAATCTGAGAAATAATGCTGCTGTCTCACTCCTTTGCACCAACTCCTACTTACAGGCATTCATTTCAAATGAAATTTCATGTTTTAATGTGCCTTTTATATTGGCTGAAGACAGACCAACGTGTGAGCAAATGTACCTGGCTATGTCAGAATGCTGTTAATGAATGTATCTTTGTGATTTCTTCAGTTTTGAAGATCACCCTTTCTTGTGCTTCAAACACTGATGTGATGGAGGTCACAAGGTTTTCTGAGGAATTTTTACTTCTCCTTAAAACAGAACAAATGTATCTTCTCCCTCCACCCCTCCAATGGTGTGTAGCAGCAAGAAACTAGGTTGGCTTAAGGATGAAGATCATATCCCCTGGAATAGCAGGCCGGTCACCAGGAAGAGCACGGGAACTTACGGACTTTGAGCAGTAGCATCTGTGAATTTGCTCTGTGTCCAGACCAGCAGTGCTCATAAGGCTGTAAGGGCTCCCCAAGTGCTGTCACTGAATAGAAACATCAGAACTATATGCCCTTATGAAAAGGGACTTTCTGTTCTGTTTGTGAAAGCCAGGCCACTCCTTCCTGTGCTGTATTAATGGAAGCCCTTGAGGACAAGAATTAGGACATGAATTCTAGAGAAGATCAGTAGCCAGTGACTAAACCAATGTGTGCCTGAGGGCTGTAAGAGATAGCATGTGGAAAATCTGCCCATCAACTTTGCAAGAGCAAGCATAATTAAAAGGAGAGTGTTTGGTACATTGCCTAAGCTTGACACAAGCTTTTGGAAGAGGCTGGTAGTGAATAGGGTGGATAGAGCAGTTAAGTCTATACGTAATAATAATTTTAACATATAATTCAGTAACTTGCATGGATTTTCAGTGTATTCAATTAAAGAGGAAAGAAGAGGGTTAGTAGAACAAAATGAAGGGCAAGAGCTGTGAAACAGCTTCTGCAAAGCATGTGAATTGCTTAAAAAATTAAGCACCACAGTTAAGCATCTTCAGAATGTAGCCAATGTATTTTAAAATGCTGGCAACAAATAAAAGATTCATACCTCTAAATCAGCATAAATTCTACTTTTTAAGTTTTACAGCATGTCTTCTGCTATAATTATTACATTTAGTGTGAAATTAGTTTGTTTTTAATATCAGGGTCTAGACTGGATCTTATATCAGGATGCAACGAATACTGTGGAGATCTTGATAAAATGAACCTTCCAAGTTACTCAGATATTGTAATATTCATTTATGTCTACGAATGATAACTGAGTTTGGGTTGTGCAAGAATTGCTGCAGGCTTGCTTGTCGGCACTCCCTTGATCCATTAATGTAAATATGTTTGCTGCAGTATTTTCAGTGTAAGACCATGGTTGCACAAATTATTTACAGAGTGTGTCTACTGAAGGTGCTGTGAGTATGAAAACCAGCAGTTCCTCACAAGGCCTCATGTTATCTAGAGTGGGATTTAATGGAGTTTCTACTGTAACAATGTGGAATAAGATCAGGGATACACTCAAAGTCATTATTTTCACTTGAAAAGATATTTTCCTTGAGCTTGCTTGCATGCAACGTGATGATGAGGTTTCTGTTTTGTGTATGTGAACAATGCTGGGATTTCAGGAACTGCTTTGAGTTTTAAAATTGGCTAAAATTTAAATATAGGGAAGAATGACCTCTTATTAGTGTAAATTTACTGACTTCAGGTCAGCCTCTTTAAATTCAGCTATTCCTGATGACGTAATTAGAATTTTGTTGGATGCAATCTTTTGTTTCATATAAATATATTAATAAGACCCCTTTTTCTCTACCTGCTGGAAACAAAACACAATTCAGACTGTAAGGCCTACAATGAGCATCTGAAGATTTCTTTAACGAGTTCAATCCAATTGTGCTTTTCAGTCTCGTTTTTTGCCAGTGTGCATGAGAGACTAGTACTCAGCCAAAAAGTCCTTCTACAAGAGGAGACTTTCAATGAAACTAGGTGTTTGATTGCTGACAGCAGTGCTGTTTTTACAGAATATTGGTGAGAGAAATCCTGAAGAAATGTTCTGCTTCTGGGAGACAAAAACTTGGTGTGATAAAGAAATCCTAGATGTGTTCTTCAGCAGCTTCAACTGGGAAGTAGCCCAAACTACAAATCTGACAAGTCAGGAAACCTTCAGATGTCCAGTGTTCATAGAATAGCTTCCTACCCCTCCTTTTCCAATTCTAAGCTGTTTTTAATTCTGTAGAAAGAAATGTTCAAATGAAAACACAAGGAATATCCTTATGTTTTATGAGGAACAGCTGAAGGAGCTGGATTTGTTTAATCTAGAGAAGAGTGGGTTCAAGGGTGAATTAATTGCCCTACCTGGAAGGAGGCTGTGGTGAGGTGGAGGCCCGTCTCTTCTGCCATGCCCTGGAGTGAGAGGGGGAAAAAAAAGGAAATGGCCTTAAAGTGAGATAGAAGATTCAGATTAGATATTTAAAAAAATTAAATTTCACTGTTAGGGTGGTCAAGTACTGGAATAGATTGCCCAGGGAGCTGCTGGACTCACCATCTCTTGAATGTTCAAGAGGCATCTGGATCTGGGTGATGTGGTTTGACGGTTACTGTGGTATTGACAGGTGGGCAGCTGGACTGGATGATCATGTAGGTCTCTTCCTGTGATTCTATGATGATTCTATGATTTTTTAGATCTTTACATGGAACTGGGATGGACATTTCTCTCCTAGCTTGTTTGATCCTTCTGGGAAGTTTTGAAGAATATTTTTTGGGCAATTATAAAATAATATTCTTTAAATGCAAGAAAGAATTCTTTTGTTTTCCGTTCTCTGTAGGGTTAAGTGGGAATTAATTTGGTTTTTGATATGAAGAGCTCCTGATTTGTATTGGGCATGCCCTTAGAGCTAAGCAAGAGAAAAACCTGTATTTACTTGAGGACTTTGTGTTCGTAAGGGCATATTTGCCACACCTGAATTTTTTCCTAGAGAGTGAACCAAGTAATAAATGGTCAAACACTGATACGTAGGGGGAACCTGCAACATTATCTACATCTTCCACTT
This sequence comes from Zosterops lateralis, assembly GCF_965231275.1. Classification (NCBI taxonomy): domain Eukaryota; kingdom Metazoa; phylum Chordata; class Aves; order Passeriformes; family Zosteropidae; genus Zosterops; species Zosterops lateralis. Next base: position 24,382,022 of record NC_139764.1, read on the forward strand.
AACAGTGAAAAGAGGTGGATGTGAAGTGTATAGACATAGCATGATTACAAGTAGATTTAAGATTGAATTTAGTGGAAGATGTGCAAATACATTTATGTATGTTAGATTTACTTTTTTGTGTAAAAAGAAAAAAAAAAATGAACTTACTGCTGTGTGTTTAAACCAAGGTTTGATAGGATTTGTAAAGGTACTTAACACTTGAAAATCAGGCGCCTTTATATTTATGGTCCTTAAACTTGTTTTATAAGCATCTTTGATTGACGTTGTTAATTCCTTTAGTTATCTTCAATAGCATGAAATCTTTTCATGCCTGAAGCCATCCATCACCATGCTAGAAGAAAAATGGAAAGAAGTGTTTTGTGAAATATCTGACAAATCACCGCATTTTGAAGGGATGGAAAAGAATAAATTTCAGGGTTTGAGTTCTGTGTTGTGTGTGATCTAAATCCCTGGATATGGTTTGAATGGGAACAAACCTAGCTTTATATGTCTTCTACTGGAAATATTTACAAAAAACACATTCTTATTCTATAAACTAATGACAGTTTAAAAGCAAGCCTACTTATCATAGCAGTCTGAGTCATGTAGTGCTTGCAGATTATTTGGGTTGCACTGAGACCTTTTTAAATGGAAAAAAATTAAAAACATCCACCACCTTCTTCATCAGAATTCATCTCTTTGCAATGCTATCCTCATGCACCAGGAACTGTTATAAACCTTCCACTGATTGCAGATCAGTATATCAAAGTTTTACTTTTTTGGTAATAAATTGCTTGCATCTGTTTATCTTGTATCAGTTCTTTCTTTGAGACCAGAACTATTTTAAGGGTTCCTTTAATAGTTGTGTTTCAGTTTGGATTTTGTGGTCCTAATAACACAAGCCTTCAAATCTAAACATAAGAAAAACCAAAATGGAAACAGATGTCTACCTTTATACCTCTGTTGGAAATATTTGTGATATCTTCTCTGCCATTTTTCTTTCCCCCCCCCCCTCTTGGCTGATGACTCATCATGGTTGTTCCTCACTTTAATTCTTGTAACAAAGGAGATATTGTGGAGAAATGATATAGTAGAGTAGGGAATTGATGCAAGTTTCTTTCTTGAAAATAAAGGTTTGGAAAAAGTATTCTTGCTAATTCATTGTGTATCAACTGGTAAACAGGAATGGTACCTCTTGCTGTTTCCTTTTCTATTCTGATGGATACACTTTGCAGAGTTCTTTGCTTGCGTCCAACTCTATTCCCAAGTTCACCTAATGGTTCCTTTCCAACATGGAAGCAGAACATCCAAAGCTTTCAGTTCTGTTTTTTAAGTAGAGTGCCAATGTACAGCATTGGTAGAAACGCTAGAGGAAAGGCAGACCTGCCACAGAAGGAGCACTGGGCATGTGCTGAATTGTTCAGCGGGGAGTTCCTCTGCTGGACAGACACTGTGACCCATCAAATGCACCACACGTGCCACCGAGGCAATTTGCACAGTGACATCTGGGTGAAACTGGCCAGAAGGGTTGTAGGATGAGTGCTCCCTGGCTGGCACCTTGTTTGGGACCTCTGTCTGGTCAGGTGTTTCATTTGGAGGAAAGCCCTCGGGCTCTCTTTCTCTCCTCTTTCACTGTGCCCCTGAATCAGTTAATTATCCACTGAGGGAAAACAAACTAAACAGCTGAGATAAGAAAGGATTCCAGGGAGTACCCTCCAGCAGATAGCACATACCCTCCTCTCTCTTCTAAACTGCAGAATATGCAGAACCATTTCTGGCTTTTTTCCAATGGCCAATGACTTGCTCTTGCCTTATTTAAAGTTGTTGTTAGGAAATCAGGCTCTCAAGAATTTCCAAAAATTTGTTGGAAAGGGCGAAGTTACTCTGGCTGTCATTTCCTACAGTGACAAATGATGAAACAGAAATTATGTTTGGAATCTGAAGACTAACAAGATTATACAGGAGGAGGGTGGCTCTCAGTTTTACAGCCTGGAAAAGCTTAATACTGTATGTTAATAATGCAAGGATATTACTATTACATAGCGTTCTTGGAAAAAAGCATTCCCATCTATTGTGCACGCATTAATAGGTCTTGCTTGTCTGTAGAAGCAGGGTGTTCTATATTTGGAGAATAAGGAGTTATGTCCTGGTTTGAAAATGCAGTAATCAGCAGAGATCTGACTCAGTGGTAGAAAAGGTATCTTATGACAAAACTTTTATAATAGATGAGAGAATTAAATGATTGCTGGGAAACTCCCCTGCAAAAATTGTGCAAAACAGGAACAAAAAGCCTCTTGGTGTAATGAAATGTGTTCCAAACACAGCTGAAACTAATTAAATAAAAAATGATCTAGGCAAGATTGATCAAGTTGGGCTGGAAAAGCTGTTACCTGTTTTTTTGCAGGCTGTGATTCCCTAGAAGATTAAAACAGCAATAAGTCTGGGGATGATAGATGAATTTTTGTTTCATTTTCTGGAAAAAAAAATTATGTTAAGAATAACTTTTTTTAAAATTTGGAAATTACTAGTTCTCTGGTCAATTTAGTCACCTACACAAGAATATAAAGAGATATCATGAAAAATATATGAGCCTTTTAAATATGTTTTTTAAAAATTCTATATTTATAAAGGAACATTTTGATAGCATTCCAAACATAACTTGTAACCAGTATACTACTAAAATGAGAAAGTAGAGCAGGCTTCATTTTTTTATTTTTATATTTCTAAATGCATTAAGAATAATGATGTCTAGAGAAGTTTTCCAGATCATGAACTTCCTCAACTTTTATCATATGGGATTGGCAAGAAAAGTTTAGAAGGGGGAACCCTTATTCTGGTATGAGCAGAATGGAGATTCACTTGGCATAGGAGTGTTAGTGTTCAAACATAACAATTATTTCAGACTAAATAATGTGGATATCTCCACCTCCTGTAGAACATCTCGATTCAGAATTCATGAGTGAGACAAAAAGAAGGGAGTGTATTAGTGGGTGTGACATGAACACACTAATTTCTTAAGGTTTTTCTGATCTGTGGCTTATTTGGGAGCTATCATCATTTTGAGACACTGAAGGAAGGGGGAAGTCTTTTCAGCAGGTTGAAAATGCTATTTTATCACTGAATTTCCCCAGCCCTCTGACACTCAAAGCATGGACAGACATACAGAATGGTCCATGCTTTTCTGGCAGGGGTTAAGGACCCTGAAAATTCTTCATTGTTCTTCATCTACTGAGAAGATAAAACAGACCAACCCCCTTGTCATCTTTGCTAGTCTTGTAATAAGCATTTTAAAGAACTGAAATGGTTGCATAGAAAACAACATTCTTTTCTAAATATATTTCTGTATCTATGTTTTTGTGTCTTTGTTTCTTGTACAGGAGTAAAGAATAGGAATAGAGCTTGGACTGCAGAGTGTTTCAAGTATGTACAGAATATATACTTTGAGTTGAAAACAGAAGATCTTTTTTGTCTGCATAGATTGTGCATACAGGGGTCCAGATCAAAGCATGGGATCCAAATAAGTGAAGCCCTGCATCTTATCCTAAAAGTGTTCACAAATGCAAGTTACTGATTTGATGTGACAATCTTAGAAGGTTCCTTACACTGTTAAAGGAGCCACATGACTTGGGTAGCCTTTTACTTGCTATCATATACCAGTCTTCCAGCAGCAGCTCTGTTTTGTACAGGCTATAGTTTCAATTTTTTTTTTTTTTTTTTTTTTTTACATTCTCCTCCTATTGCCCTTCCCAAGTCCTTTTCTGAATCTTTTGTCTCGGGAACAGACCATTATTAATTGTTTCCATTTCTAGTTGAGCATTCAGCTCTTCAGCACCTGCACTTCCCAGAAAATCCAGCTAGGACACTGAGGAAATGGTCCTGCTGCTCATTGGTTTGTGCCATGGAAAGAGGCTGGAGCTGCTTTATTTAGGGGAGTATAGGAGCAGAATCAGGAGGCTGCCAACCCCGTTGGTCCCAGATGCAGATGACAGCAGTCATCTGTCCAAGGTGATGAAGGTCCAGAATCTGGGGATTATTCAGAAGCTGTGCCCTCATTGTGAATTGAACAGCCACACTTAAGGCTGTTCTGTAACATGTTTGGAGAAGAGTCCAGGCTCAACTCTGTTCCGGGATTCCTGTTTCTGAAAACATCCTGAGAAGGCCACAGTGGCACCCAAAGATACCTCCTACACTCAGAAAAAGTGGAGATCTCAGCCTTCCCTTGTGTTTTCCTTTTGCATGGCTGGTAACTGAGCTCAGCACTGGAGTGAGATTCAGTGTGGTGTCACTGTGTGATGTGCTGACACACAAGATGGTGTCACTCCTGAGTGAACAGGAGCAGAAATATGGTTTGCTTCCATATGGGAAAGCGCTAATGTGCTGCTGGGTTTTTGCACATGACAGCTGCCAAGATAGCATTCTGGCAAAGCAGGCAGCAAAGGCTTTTTGGATAGCCTTCCTTCAGACAGCTTCAAACTGCAAATGTAGACAGGACATTAGGCTCAAGGAATCAAACCAAAGCAGAAATCCAAGAGAGAGGACAGTACAATGGAGCCTGCAGAACCAGCTGCTCCAAGCTGCTGATCTGCTGCAGGATGGTGCTTGACCAAGAGGGTGTTTCTCCTGAAAAAAATGAACATGCTGAATTTGGGCTTGGATTTCTCTGTCGCTTGAGCTTTCTCATTGACTTTGACAGATTTTTTTGGCAATTAAAGCTATGAGTTTTTTTCAGAATAAAAATCTGTCTGATTGATGTTTTATTAATTTCATAATCAATGACAAAACAGATATGGGAACCTGAGGGAAGGGCTAAACTGTAATTGATGGTGAGGATTTTTATCCTTACCTGATGTTCCAACAAACTGCTTATGTTAGGAATAATTTTACATGGAGGGACGACTAGGCCCCTAAGGGCCTATCTAAGACTGTACTTCTGCAGATTACCTTGTGATGTGTAGGTAGCTCATAACACTTCAAGATGTGGTGGCTCGCTGGTAGAAAATTGGGCAAATGTCTGAAAAGAGCCTTCATCCAAAACAACAGATAACTTGAAGGTTACCGAATGGTTGCACGTAAATGCCTGCTGTTGTAGCAAAAAAAATTATTCAGCAGCAGCTGCTGGTTTGTGTAAATTCTGAAATTTGCAGAGCTGGATCTTTAAGGCTGAATCTCCCTGTGGTTTGTTTTTCTTTGCTTGTGTGAGAGATAAGGTTTCATTATTCATTTTCCTTAAGTGTTTATCCAGTATTAGAACTCGTTCAAGTATTTTAGGGAATCTTGTAAACTGATGGTTTGTTTCATTGATTAAGTAAGAGTTGTGCATAGGAAAGACTTTGTCACGACAATTGAAACTATACACATAATTGCATAGTTTCCACTCTATAAAAAGCGATCTGCAAAGCTGGAAGATATCATTAGACTTGTGTTTATAACTCAGGATGGCCTCATTTCACCAGCTTTTCTTGCAAATTAGTTCCCAGATGTCAGATAGATTGTCTGGTTGCCAGCTATTGCATAAACTCCTGAAGTGTGAGATATGACTTACTGCTCTCAGACTGACCTCAACTGTCAACAGGAAAATAAGGGATCATAAAATAGTTTGGATGAAGCAAGATTCAGAAAAGCAAACTTAATATCTAGTTACAAGTGGCCTGATTGCACAACTATCACAATTGTATCCGAACTACAAAATTTTGATGTTTCTAAACTATGTTAACAAAAAAGCCTTGTGTTCTTGGATTACCAGAAAGCAGAAAACCTTTATATTGGTTGACAACCGTGTTTAAATCTCTAGTTTTTGTCTTCTAACAGCCTTTCTGTGTACTGCAAAAATAAAAACCAATACTTTTAAAGTTGGCCTTGGGTGGAGAACTGATTCCTAAGCCTGTGTCTCAGCTTGTTGCTGTTGAAGCATCTGATTTTAGAAAGGCAGTTTGTGCCCTGTGTGCTTTCCTAGAGAATGTTACAGAGTAGAAGCTATCTCAGTGTCACAAGTGGTACCCTCTGCCCCATATTTTACACTGCATTGAAGCATGAGTCTCTGGAAATGACCTGGAAAAGTCAGCTCCTTGGCTGGATTTAGAAACATCAAAGTGCTCTTTGTGCTACTAGTTTTCAGTTGGCCCCAGAGAAGGGGTTGTTGAAGTATAGATTCTGTCACATAGTTCCCAGAGTAACCCAGAAATCTCTTGGACCAAACTGTATTGAGGAAGGCCTTCACAACCTTAGGAAGCAAGGAACTGGTATATTCAATATTGAGAGAAGGCAGCTGTGCTGTGGCATCTGAAATAGATTTTTGCTTGGTGTCAAAATTTCCCTGCATCATTTGTTTCATCCTATTTTCCCCTAGGTGATGACCTACCCTTAAGGGAGGGATGCACCCAAGGTTTGTAAATGCTGTGGTTGAAAGGAATGATAAAAGTCAGATCTTCAAACAATCAGATTTATTTTCAAATTACACACTTAGGATAGAAATTGGTACATTAATCCCCAACCTACTATATGAACACATAGCAGTGGTTTTTGTATAAAGGGATAGGGTGAAAGGGAAGAGAAAAATTGGTGAAAGAGAGAGAGAAGAGAAAAAAAAAGAAAAAGAGATCAGCAGTCTTGGTTCCAGTGTAAATCCAGGTGAAGGGATGTTAGTTCTGGTTTCAGTGCCAATTCAGCTGATAACCATTGTTTCAGTGTCAGTCTAGCTGTGGCAAAATCCTTTTTCTCATTCAGAATATCTCTGTCCTATCTCTGGGCCTCTATGCCACATACATTTTATAATCTAAAGCTTGGCATATTGAGGACTATGAACAGAGCTGTCGTCTTGCATGAAGATACGTCTAAATTTTTCTGGTGACTTCTTTGACTTCTTTTCTGACTAATGTAGGAGGGGCACTTTTATTTTTTTTTTTCCATTTATTCCCAGTCCTGCAGAATTTGCCAGGGTTGCTATTGTAACCAGAATACTCAAACATCCCTATCTATTTCCTAGGACAACTGGATTATCTTTATAAATAAGATTTATTTTTTTTTCTACTTTATGAATGCTTGGAAAAACTATTCTTATCTTTGCAAGCTCTCTGCCTGAGCTGAACTTTAAAACCTTCTATTTGAGATTCTTACACTACCTCATGTTTCAAGAAACATAAATGCATTATATTATGAATTTGCAGGTAATATCCTTTAAGCTTGCTGTGTAATAACACCTTGCTTATTCTTTGTGTTTGTAAATCTGATGGCTGTTCATAGCTAGCTGGAGCTGTCCTACAGTTTGACACCTGTAGTCCTTACAGGTATCTGTAGTTGTCCATGCACATATGGATGAAGTTATGGCTGATTAATCAGCTGTTCAGATAAGCAAGATGTTTAGAAAGACAGAAAAAAAGCCCCAAACCATTCTGCACTGCCTTGAAAAGTCAGTCAGATGGACTTAGTCTTGTGCCCTTGGCTTTGACTCTGCAGATATCAGACTCATTCTCCTAAAGACGAGTGCCTTGCTGTGTTACATTGCAAAAATATAAGGAAGTCATCTGTAGCTTGATACAGCATTTCCTTATTCCACGTTTGCAGACTAAAATGATTAATTTTGGGCAGATGGCAGACAGTTGATGGTAAATCACGCAGGGTTGTCAACTCACCAGTCATTGAATCTCAGCTCTAAAGAGTGGCACTGGGCTAATGATCTAATTGCGGATAGGGAGAATTGCATTCACAAAGTAGATTTTACTGAACTTTCTAAAATGACTTCACTGTACGCTTTCTTGGGCTATTGTTATTTCTCCATTTAACTTAATTTGTTTTTGCTGTGTAGTCTCATTAATTAGATGGCTTCATAATCAAATTGCAAGGTTGGCCATAATTATGCAGTCAAAAGTGGCTAATGGATCAATTCAACTGTAAATTCTAGCTGAAAGACCTGAGAGAGGGTAATTTTGGAGGGCTTTTTAAAAGAAAATTAGCTTAAATTGATTTTTTCAGTCCAGAACTAAAAAGATATGTTCTAATCAGAGCTTACATCACTGCATTTCTTTTAAAAAAACCTAATTTTGTAATGTTAGAACAGTCACCTACTGTGATTCAATTTTAACAAAAAATACCATATTTCAGTGCAACCATTCTTCATGTCTTTTTAACCCAGGTTCACAAATAAATCTCTAAATATCAGTTTTCAACTGAATTTTTGTGATGTTTATGTCCTGGTATCTTTTGATGTCATTAAGACTCAGCTGATATGGGCAAATGAGTGGATGTTTTTATATTGTTTTCAGTGAACCTGGTAACATACCTACCTGAAATGCTTGAATTTTGAAAAAATGCCATAGTGACATTCTCTCAAATTCTTGCAGAAAATTCCAGTTGTGTAGGTTCCCTCTGTGCAGTTGTTGAAGATTCATAATTTTTTTCCTGGGGGAATAATTTTCGTGTATTTCTTTAGAAAGATGAGTAGTTTAAAAAAAGTCACAATTATTTAATTTCCACTTAATTTACTAGGCTGATACTTAGAAAAAACACAGTTATACTTTCTATGTGGCATGCTCTAGTTCAATCAATTCCTTATTTTTTATATGTATGGATTCATGTATAAACAGCTTTGAAAATTTTGGAAATAGCTGCTCCAAAGCTGGTTAAAATAAAAAGCTTTTCTTAAACATCAAAATGCTTTTACAGAAATGTTGGGAACAGTTTTTGTCTTCACAAAAGCCAGTAAGCTGTAAGAGAGAGAACCTGCAAAGTTAAGCTTCACTTTCCAATAGCTATAACTAAACTGTGGGACTTCCTTCAATATATAGGGTTTATAGGGTTTTCCTTCTGTCCTTTTAATTAATTTTGTGTCTGGAACATGTGAGATTGATCTTTTGCAAAGCCTTACTCACACTGATTTTTAGCTATGATTGAAGTATTTTCCTAGGTGTTAAGGTATTTTGTGCATGCAGGGACATTTTGACATGATAGATAACTGATGAAGGATGGTCAAGATGGAGTTTCCACCATGTGCATTTGAATTCCAAAGTAGGCCCAGAGCTGACCTCTTTCCTTTCTGTCTTTGCTAATAAAACAGGCTCTGAAAAGGGGAGGCTTGTGTTGTATTTTGCTACCACTACTCTCCTCCTTCGCTTCCTCCTAAAGAGCGCCACTTGAAATGTGCTGATGCTCTTTGATCACTCTGCTTTTACTCTCCCTGATCCAGGAGCAGTGGAAAATGCTTGCTGCCATCTCTGGAGCAGAACTTTGGCAGCTGCCTCATAAACTCTTTGGTTTACAGTGGAATGAGATTAATAGCAACAAGGGCAGCAGATCTTGAAGAAATTGAGCTACTTTGTGGGATTAGAGCCAAGGAAAAGTTATTTTTTGCAAGAAAATAACTAATATTTCTGTGATAATACCTATGTGGCTAACTTTTTCCTAAATCAAAAGTTCCTAAGACTGGGTTATTAGGAGGGATTAGGTGATCCAGCTGGCTTAAAGGGCAGAGAGACTACACAATGCTGATTCTGCCATTGTTTTCTGCAGGAAGATTTCATGAAACTGATTGAAAGGTTTAATGGATCTTCCCAATTTCATATTTCCTCTAAGCAGTTTTTGTGGCTATTATAAAAATGCTCTTGAGCAATAGGAAAAGTCTTGCAGTGATGACAGAATCTGTCAAAACTGTTTGGAGGGTGCTTGTCCAAAAGGGTTTGTACTCTGGCAGATGCTTACCTGAGAAGATTTAAGCATTTTTTGAAAATTGTTTTGAAATGAAACTAAAGGAAAACTGTTACAGTAATCTAAGCACTTTCTAATGCATTGGCGATTCCAGTGTAAGAGGAACATCTTCCAGTATTAGATATCCCAGTATAGAAAGATAGACTGGAAGCTAATGTGTAATTAAATGCATGGTGATGGTCTACAGTTTAATGATTGTGTGATTTGATGCAGAAAAGCATACCATGTCTAAGTTTATGCCAAAAGTCACTGTGAGTGGTGAGGGCTTTGCCGGTTTCAAGTTCTTCTTTTTTAAATCTCTATCCATGTGCTCCTTAAACCATATCAAAGACACTAGGTTTATTAAAAAAAGATTGCATGTCTGTAGGAGTTTCGTTTGTTTTGCCCTTAAATTATCTGTATAGTACAATATTCTAGCAGAATTTATGGGCTTTGCTTTATGCAAATAAAGCAAATAATTCAATACAATACTTACATTTAATCCATTGTTTTTCAGCTTTAATAAGAAACAATCTTAATAAAGAGCCCTATTCTTAAGACATTGAACATCTTGGAAGTGTTGCATGTTTTCACAAAAAGTTATTGGGAAGCTATGACTGGGGTCATTCTTTTAAGATTTTTTTTCCTTTCTGTTGTGGTCTAAGTATTCCCCTAAAAGATATGATTGTGGAGGTGTGCCTTTCTTAAACCTTTTCAATATGGTAGGCAAACAAGAAGACAAAGAGTATTGCCAAGAGAATCAGACACTTGGACTCACAGACTAACAGTTAACCCTTGGTGTGTATATTTGTGTAGCTGTAAATTTGTATAGCTGTGCGTTCATACTGTCCATAGGATCCTATGTGAACACAGGAGTGCTGGGTAGAAAAGTAAAAGCATATCTTAGGGATTCCTGGTTTTTCATCAAGACTAAAAATGGAACCTGCTGTTGGGAGGCCAGATGGGATGTTTGAAGGCTTTTAAACATGGTGCATTTGCCATAGTATTTCTGTTGGGGAATATTTTCACAACATCCATTGCCAACACCCATGTGAGACACATTTCATAGATTGAGCCCCTGCATGAACAACTACAAGGCATTGTGACTTGCTTATCCTGGGACTCAAAAACATTTAGAATTCTTCTTTTGGGGTTTTCCTAAACTTCTGGGTGGATGTGCAGAAGGAAGGAATGCTGCAAGAGGGGAAAAAGGCCAATATTTTAACTATATACCAATATCTTATCCTATACAGAACAAAGGATGTTTCTAGCAAACTTTTTTTTGCTGTCAGAATTGGCTTTTAGTAGAAAAGGCTAAAATTTCAGTTAGAGAACTTGGTGTTCCTAAACAGTTTTGCAGAAAACAGCTTCTAAATCTATATTGTTAATGTTAGCTCCTGTAATTCATGTCTGGGTGACTTCCTGGTTCCCACACTAGATAAGTACTCACTGGATTGGTTAATTGTCAGCTGGATGAATCAAATTGATTTTAACTTCTCAGAAAGGGATAATTGAAGAAATTATCCTTCCTCCTACTTTTCTGTTTAACAGTACATTGCTGATAAAATCACCATTATTACACTTAAAAGAACTGTGTTGTACAACTGATCTCAAAGTGGTCGAGCTTATGCTGCACTAAGGTTGTATTTTAAAAAACTTTAGCCATGCCACTCGTTAATATAATTGTTGGCTTCAAATAAATTTGCTTCAGCAGTAACTTTACCAGGTATTGTAGAACTACAATATAAGTTACTTTCATCCTTTATTAAATATTCTTGAAGGATTTCTCTGTTTAGATGTGTTTCTGTGCAGTATTGTATTTAGCTTTTGTAAAGCCTGTCTGGGAGATTTCACTCATATTTCAAAAGCTTTAGTTTGTATTTAAAAAGAAAAAAAAAATCAAGAAATATCTAAAACACCAATCCATTTAAGTTACACTTGCTGACTCAACAAAGGCTGTAGTTATATGCAAAACAAAGAGAGAATTTCATTTTGTTATTGTAATTGTTTTGGATTGTAATTTCTCAACATGTAATTGCAACAAGAAAAGAAAAATAACCTTTTTATTTCAATAACAAATGCGTTCAAAAGGTAACAGATATAAATATCTTTGAAATCAACATTCTGCAACTGATATATTCCCCTCACAACTGAACCTCTGGATAATGCTGGCACTGAGTTTACATTAATTTTATACCTTATTTAACTATGTGATGAAAAGTAACAGTAGTTTCTAAATCTTACCTAATTTTGACTTGATTGTGGATGCCACAATTGAAACTAGTCTAAAAGACTCAAATAATGGAGGAAGCTCACTGTGGCTGTGTCTAAGGGGAAGGGAATGTTCTTTGTAAGCATTCAGTTTAGATGGAGCAGTGTTAACTGCTATCTTAAGTGTCCTCACTGCTTTCTTTTATAGCATATTTTACATTTGTTTAGTTTTATTTGAACTGCACTATTGTTTAGTTTTGAAAATGCAGCCGTCTTTCTCTTCAAATATTTGCATAGTGAGTCACAGAATTTGCTTCTGCAAGGTCAAGAGAGCTTTTCTCGATGCCCTTTTCTGTATTTCTGGTTCTGCAGCCTCCTGCTTGGTAGTGCTGATTTGGCTGCTTGTTTACCTGGGAGCTGGAGGAGAGGAGATAGAGTCTAAAGCGAGAAGATGCAGTTAAACATTTCAGCCCTGTGAATAGCAAGCTAAGCATAAAATATATACTTCCAATTATGAATTAAAGCTGTATGCTCATCTTGGCCAGAGATTTATGCTTTTTTTTAAATGTAGACAGATTTATACATTTTTTTAATAGGCAGACTCAGAGAATGAGACTGTGGTACTGTGATTTGTAAAGAATAACTTATTTCTCTTAGATTGGCTGCAACAAAGGGGATGTACCTAATTACAGTGTAAGCTTATTCTCATCTGATATATCAAAATAAGTCCCTCAGATGCTTACTGCAAAGTTCTGGAAGTGTGAAATGCTGCACAGAGTTCCAGCTCAGCCAGTAGCTGCTCAGAGACATTTCAGACCATGCTAGAGTTACGCATATATTCAACTATATTCTCTTAGACAGTTTCTATGATAGTGGTATTAACCCACACAGCACAGTATGCTTTATAACTCACTTAATTGAGAACAGGAGCAGCAGCAGTATTATATGTCCAGTCAAAAGTGTGGTGTAAATACAGTGAGTATAAAATTGCCTCCTGTGGACTGTAGAGCCATGAGCACAATAGAAACCTTCTAGGATAATTATAATTCCTCTCACATTGATTTACTATTTACAACATGCTTGTGGTATAATTTGAGAAGAGAAAAATGCATAGTTCAGTTTAAAAAACCATCATCAGTTTTATTCCTCAGGCTGAGCATTCCATACAATTCCTTAGTTCACCTTCCTCCAAGTTTTCATTTAGCAATGCTGTTTGTTACTGAAAAAACCTCTTGTGCTTTCTGCATTCCAACTTTTCTTATTTCCTATTGCACTTATTGTCCTCTCCATTTCTTTCCCACAGATCCAGAATTATTTATTGAAAAAAAACCTGTATTATATTCTTAACAAGCTCTTGGTACCTTCTTTCAGGATCTTACATATTTCATGGGTAGATGAAGACAGGAGTTCAATTTCCAGATGCCTGCCAAATTTAAACCTCTTGACCTGAGTATCTTGCTTTAATTCTAGAAAATATCTGAGAGGAAAAACAAGTTTTTGCTTACAGAAGTAGCTGTTGGGAGGAATGAAATAGCTGAAACTTCTTTTCACCTCCATTTTGCCTCTTGAATGTAGATGGACAGATGTGGTTACACAACTTGCACTTACTGTAGGTGCTGGAAAACTGAGGGAAGGCTGAGGATTCTGGAGCTGTGATGCTCTTGGAGGAGGCTGGGCAGAAATACTTTATCCCCACCACTTTGGACAAGTATCTGGGTAAACTCAAGCTTGCTAATGGGAAAAATCTGCTTTATGTATTGTGTGTGCTGCCCCTTACTTTTAAGTCTAATGTTTTACATAAAACTTAAAAGTCTGTATTATGCAACTTTAGTGGTAGCAATATCTTTGACAGACACATCCTTTTAATAAGGACAGAAGGCAATTGCTGGACATCACATACTGTGATGTCACAGAATTGACTGGGCTGCTCTTCCCCTACATCAGCTCTGGTGCTTGATGCTTCTGCACTGAGACTGGATTGGTAGTCCTCACAGAATGGGAGACACATCAAAGAAAGTAAAAGGTTCTAATAATCTTTATGTCTGAGTGTCTAAATAAGGCTAACCATTGGTGTACCCTGCATGGAATGTCCATGCTTGAGCCTTTAGAGATGGTTCAAACTTGCATGAGGGAAACACTTTGATAATATGTGACCTCACAAAATTCAAGTACTGAACAGTCTCTTTCCAGCTTAGAGCAAGAGCCTGACACTCTTGGGTCAGAACTCCTCATCCCTCACAAATGAAAAACTGGATGGTTTCAGTTTTCCAGCATAGGAGCTGGGTAGGCTTTCTCCAATTTTTGTCTAAGTTGGCCAATTCTAGATCTGCTGTTATCACCACTGTCTATTGCATCTCTAGTAGTCACACTGTCTGTCAAGCCTCAGCAGCAGAACTGCATCTCTGTCATCTCTGGCTCCAAAAGATCAGATCTGGAAATGATCAGCAGAGATGTGTCTGTGTGCCCTGTGAAAGGAAACCAAGTCCTATTAAAGAGCTGGTGATCTTCTAAATGTGCAAAAGTTTGACTGAATGACTTGGTCTCAAATCTCCTCAGTATGTTTCCTGCAAGAAAAGCCAAGTAACATTTTTTTAAACATTTACAACTGCCTTTTCTTATTCAGATACAGCTATGTTAATTGTAACATAAACCTATAATCTGCCCTTTTGAAACAAGTGAAGGTACCAGGAGACAGCTGACTTTGCTATTAGCTGTAGATCTAGTAGAGAAAAGCATCTTGCTTGCATCATCATCTGTGATATGACAGTTTGGAATGGCAAACTATGAGTTGCAAGTCATTTGCATGCACATGTGAAGTCTTGAAATGATCATCACTTCCAGCTGGAGCCAGGATTGCTGTCTCTCCTTGTCCTTTTCTCCCCACTTGCTTTTGTTAAACAATAAAAGCTTGAGGTGCTTCAAATAGTGTCAATATCCAGTATCTTGAGGTTTTTAAGTAATCTGCCTATTGTATATTTTCATTCATATCAAAATAGGAGTGTGTGCCCATATGGCCGGGAAGGCTGATGGCATCCTGGCCTGTATCAGGAATAATGTGACCAGCAGGACCAGGGAAGTCATTCTTCCTCTGTACTCGGCACTTCTGAGGCCACACCTTGAACACAGCGTCCACTTCTGGGCCTCTTCACTTAGCAAAGAGGTTGAGATGCTGGAGCATGTCCAGAGATGGGTAAACAAGTGTCTAATGAGTATCTCTGGGTTTGCTTATGATAAAGATGTTCCTTTTTATTAAGGAACAGATTGAAAAGAATGGGAACTCTTTGTTTGGCCATAGCCTACTGTAGTACTGTGCCTCCTAATAAATTGCGTAGTTTTGAGGTAGAAAGTGGTGTTTGACACTTGGGATTCCACTTCTGCATTAATAAGGTACTGAACTAATAAATAGGACTGTTCATAATTTTGGTAAGGTAGGCTTAGTAAAGGTATCATATCATCTTTGGCCAGACAAGCTTAGCAAAACCTGGTATATTTCATGAAACCTTATGCTTTGCAGAAATGCAAAAGTTACTCTTCTGGGGCCAAATGAATTTGGTATTGCCTTTAGATAAGCAGTAAAACTAAGAAAGAGATTCAATGTTATTCTTTGAAATTTATCTCTGAAGTAATTAATGATAATATAAAAATTCATTTCCCACAACTGAGCATGACTAGGGATGTCATGTGTGGGATAGGTGGTTTCCTTTGTTGATGGAGGAGTTCTTCCCACAATGTGATGATTTGTTATCCTTTCAGCTGTCCTGATACAGCTGTTATGTGCTGTAAATTGCATCAGCAAAGCCTTTTATTTTCAAGTGGTTGTAAACAACTCTGGGAGATAAGAGATTTCATTCCTTCTATCTCCATGCCTCCTGGGGGTTTTGATAACTGAGTGCCAACAGTGAGGTGGAAGATGCTCCTGCAGCCATGTCACTTCTG
This sequence comes from Zosterops lateralis, assembly GCF_965231275.1. Lineage (NCBI taxonomy): Eukaryota > Metazoa > Chordata > Aves > Passeriformes > Zosteropidae > Zosterops > Zosterops lateralis. The sequence goes on from NC_139764.1 coordinate 24,397,823, forward strand.
TGCCAAAGCACATTTGCTCTGTGAGCAGCAATGACTGAGGATGTCCAGGAGTTCCCTTGTTGTTTCTTTTTAGATGCCAGAAGGATTTCCAAATAATTGCAAACTTGTAATGCAACTATGTGTGTGTTTTCGGCCACAAACTGGATAATCAGCCTGTAAACAGTGTCCAATTATGTAATCCCTTTTGTTTAGATGACGAGATTATGCTCTAATGCATATTAGAAAGTTTTCTACTATATTGGCTCATGTAAACACTAAACATTTACTTTGATATCAGGATCAATTCTGTCTGCAGCACAGGGCATGTGAAATCAAAACCTGGCTTTTGTGTTCAGCCACATTTTGAGACTGTAAAATGCTCTAATACATTCTTCTGTAAGGGGAAAGGTTTAATGTTTAATTATTTCCTCTTTTCTAATTCTGCAAAACGTTTTTTCTTGAAATTACTAGAAGTTGTTTACAGGTTGTTTTTTTGTGCTTTTTTTTTTTTTTTTTTTTTTTTTTTTTTTTTTGAGGTTTTTGGTTTTTTACTTTGAGCTAATGACACTACTGTAGCACAGGTGGTGTGCTATGAAATTCTACCAATATTTAATTCATTGAGTTTAAGTCTTTTCAAGTCCGTTAGTATTTATATTAAACTTCTGCCAAGTCTTTCAGTGTCTTTACTTCCTACTAAGTGCTTGAAGTGGTGAACTTTAACCAAGATACCTAACAGACCTGCCAAGACAAACCACTTATGAACCATTATCTTTTCTTTAACTCATCTGGAACCCCTTAGTTTAGCACACTGGCTTGTGCTGTATGTGCAACATTTTCATTTTATAGATACTAGGAAAACGGTGTAGAAAAAAGAGAGAATCTTTCCATCGAGGAGACACAAGCCAACCAAGCAACTGGTGGTGCTTTGGAAGATGCTGTGGTTTCAGGGCTGGTCTTGCATTGTTGCATCCTGTTTTGGTTTGCCGATTCAATGCTGGAGGTTCTTCTAGGATTTTGTTTCTCCTCCTGTACTGCTGCCTTTCTCAGGAACAACCTCAAATATAAAAATTAAGCAGGAATTGCAAATGCATGCTGTGGGTTCAAAGTCATCTAATGTGGCAGAACTCCTCTGCAGCTTTGTCCTTTTGAAGCCTGACTACTTAAGTTTTGTTTGATGTGAAACTGTCTTTTTGAATAGCATTTTAAAATTTACATTTCTGTTTGAAGGTTTCTTAGGAGCATTAAGATGATAGCCTGTTGTAAGGCAATAACGTTTCTGATTTTTAAAGCCAACCCAAGTATTTCATAATATATCTCAGATGGATTGAAGCCTCTGTTAATCCTAAGTAATTACTGCAACACTTTGCACAATTAGCTTCCAACTTTCACGTCAACAGAATAATAACATAAAAAGATGGACCTGTTTCTCTTCCAACACCCATTTAAGTGGAAGAATAAATTAGACTAAATAGATGCCATAGATTTCGTTTGGTTAAGAGGAGATTTATGACCTAATATTTTGTTAAATCAATTTCATGTGCACGTGTTTTAAAAGAATGCAGAGGTTTATTGGTAGTTTTTTGCAGCAAATTTGCCTTTCAGTAAATAATTACATTAAAAAAAGAAAGTTAGAAAGTATAAGCCAGACAGAATGGTATTGAAATGGAAGACAGCTTCCTTCTCTTCCATATCATGAGATGTTTTCTTAAATTAAGCTTATTCTGATTTGTTTTGAATTGCAGAATTCCAATGTATAATTAGTTTAGGAATCAGCATATATTTCCAAAGTCATCCTGCTGTTATAAGGAAAGTGCCCAAAGCCTGATTTGCTGTCATCATGGAAGGCACTGTAAAATTATTTTACATTTTTAGATTTTTTTTTTTAAACTCTAATTTGCTAGTTATAGACTTGTTTTTCTCCCAGAAGGGGAGGTGTGTGGTGGTTTGGTTGTAGGGTTTTTTTTTTTTTTTTTCTTTTTTGTTTTGTTTTGTTTTTGTGAGGAGGGAGTGGAGCTAGTGGTTTTTTGTTTGTTTCTTTGGGATAAGGCAGAAAATTAGGATTTATTTTTGTTTACTTTTTCTTCCCCCAAAATATAGTTTTGCTGCAGGCAAAAGGGACATGTTTTAAAATACGCCTTTCTACCATGAGATAGAAATTCCTGTGCCTTTTGTGTAATATTGGGAAGTTTTTCTTTTTCTGTAGCTTTCATTTTAAGAAAGCTCATTAAGTAGAGCTGCTGTCACTAAGGAGTGTATGTGGATACCCATTCTGACCTTGTCTTTGATATTTTCAATATTGTTCTGATAATTACTTCTGGAAAAATGAACAAGAAGTAAAATATATGAAAACAATACAGAGCGAGTGAAGACAATATAAGGTATATTTTTTAACGCCTTTAATCATGCTGTAAGTAGACACATCTTTCTCCCACCATTGTTTTTAGTTTCCCTTACATTTAAGGTCCAACATCACCTGACAAAGATGAGACTCTAGAAATAACTTTAGCATCACTTTCTTATCTTACGGCAAGTATTATAGCTGTTTCTAGGGCTTTGTTCTTGAGTGGGTTTTTTCTTTATAATTTTTATAAAGGATATTCTTTTTTAGATTAATAAATATTGAGGAACACTGATATTATCTTTTTGACCCAAATTGTTTATAGCAATTCAACTCAAGCACTTGTGTTATTGAAAAAGACTTATTCACAAGCAGATAAGTATGTCTCAAGCCCTTGGAGTGCAGGAATCATAGAATCATAGGATCGTTTGGGTTGCAAAGAACCTTAAAGATCATCTAGCTTGAAACCTCCTGCCATGGGGGGTTTCTCAGAGCTCCCTCCAGTGGTTTCTCAAACCACTAGACCAGGTTTCTCAGAGCTCTCTCCAGTTTGGCCTTGAACACTTCCAGGGATGGGGCATCCACAACTTCTCTGGACAACCTATTCCAGTGCCTCATCTCACTCACAGCAAAGAATTTCTTCCTAATATCTAATCTAAATCTGCTCTTTCAGTTCAAAGGCATTCCCCCTTGTCCTGTCACTACAGGCTCTTGTAAAAAGTTACTCTCCATCGTTCTTGCAGGCTCCCTTCAGGTACTGGAAGGCCACAATTAGGTCACCTGGAAGCCTTTTCTTTTCCAGTCTGGGCAATCCCACTTCTCTCAGCATTTCCTTAGAGGAGAGGTGTTCCATTCCTGTAATCAACTTGGTGGCCTCCTCTGGACTCTCTCCAACAGGTCCATGTCTCTGCTGTGCTGGGCCCCCAGAGCTGGATGAAGTGTTCCAGGTGGGCTCTCAGCAGAGCAGAGCAGAGGAGCAGAATCCCCTCCCTGGCCCTGCTGCCCATGGGGCTTTGGATGCAGCCCAGGACACGTTTGGCTTTCTGGGCTATGAGTGCACATGGCTGAGTCTTGTCCAGCCTCTCATCCACCAGCACCCCCAAGTCCTTTTCCCTAGGGTTGCTCTCAAACTCAAACCCCATCTTGATACAGGAGTTCTTCCCAGTGCAGCACGTTATACTCGGTCTTGTTAAACCTCATGAGATTCTCATGAGCCCATTTCTCAAGCTTGTGCAGGTTCCCTCTGGATGTCATCCCATCCATCAGGTGTGTCAGCCATTTGGCTTGGCTTGGTGTCATCAGTGAATTTGTGGAGGGTGCACTTGATCCCTGCATCTCTGTTGTTAATGAAGATGTTAAATAACACTGGTCCCTGTATGGACTCCTAAGAAACACCACTTCTTCAATTTAGAGAAAAGGATATTGTAGGGGACTGTGTCAAAGGCTTTGCAGAAGTCCAGATATGACATCTGTAGCCCTCCTCTTGTCTGTCCATTGATATCACTGCATCATCAAAGGACATTGGGTTGATCCAGCAGAACTTGCCTTTGATGAAGCCATTCTGGCTGTCCCAAATCACCTCCCTGATCTCCATGTGCCTTGACATAGCTCCCAGGAAGATCTGTTCCATGACCTTTCCAGGCACAGAATTGAGACTGACATATTGGTGGTTCCCAGTCCTCCTTTCTTCCCTCTATAAAGAAGGGTACAATGTGTCTCATAGAAACAGAATCATTTTGATTGGAAAAGAACCTTTAAGGTCATCAAGTTCAACTGTAAAAGGAGGGTCCCATATTGCCCATCCTTTGCTTTATTCAAGCACAGAAATGTTGGACCCATTGCATTGTATCCATCTTCACTAGTTTCAACCTCCTTCCCTTGCTTCAAGGAACAACGTGGAATTAAGTTGAAGTTTTGTGTTAGCATGGTGAGAAGTTTTTCCTTCCAGTGATTAGACTCTGCTCCTGGTAGTGCAGAGTTAGCTAATGAATTTTTAATTGCAGCAGTGCTGACACCATGAAAAGAACCGTTTTGTTATTTTCTGGAATCCTATTCAGTTTTGGAATTAAAGGGAAAAAAAAAACAACAAACAAAACCCACAAAAATCCTCCAAAATCCCCCCCCCCCCCCCAAAAAAAAAATCCCCCCAAACCCCCCCAAAACAACCTCTAAATTTTCTCAATGACTGCCCTATGTAAGCAGAATGAGAAAAGATCTAACCTTAATTCTCTTTGAAGGTTTAACAGAAATCTTTCAGGTTGCATTCACAGGCCTTTTAATTTGGTGGTTTGATATATTTAAATACCAGCTTTGCACATTTTAAAATTAGGAAAAGTATCTGGTTCAGTATTTTAAGTTGATTCAGCCTGGACACACCTTTGTTTGGTCAGGTGCTAGTACACTAATTAAATTAAAGCCTCTATTCATCTTGCCAGCCATGTCTGACATCGTTCAAGAAGCCTTCACATTGCCTCTGGTAGTCTAAAGGACTAGAACTATGTATTTAAAAAGCTGTTACCAAATACAGTGCTTTGTAGTTTATTGTAATGAGATTCTGGTGCTTCCCTATAAAATCTCTTTGCAGATTGTCTTTTTTTTTTTTTTTTTTTTTTTTTTTTTTTTTTTTTTGCTAGTCAGTGCCAGGTGCAGTAACAGTAAATATTTTCTAAGTGTAGTTAACCAAAAGGCTCAATGTCTATTTTAGTGCTAGTAAATCCAGTTCTTCATTTATTTCCAGAAGTATTTATAGTGTCACAAGACTCTGCTTACTTATTTTCCCTGCCATAGAAAACCCTATGAGGAGAACAAGAATAGTGTTTATACTGCATTTAAAGAAGAATTTCCTGATTTAATGGTTGCCCAGGATGTGCTAGCTAGCTGTTAATACATGAAAAAATGCTGATAATTCTACTATAGGACTTCTTAAAAGTGAATTTATCTAATCCTGATTAGATTCATCCAGAAAATTGGAAGCGCAGACTTTTTGGATATTTATTGTTTTCCCTTCCCTAACTACAGGTATTTATTCAGTAACTAGCTCAGTATTTTTCACTTGTAAAATGACTGGGTGATTTGTTGCATGTTGTATCTGCTGCTGTATTAATTCTTTCTTGCCTTAATGAAAAGAACTTAAAGTTTGTGTTATAGTTATGGAGGAAAAACAGTGTCCTAAGTATGCAATTGAGAGTTCAGATGCAAACAACAGGAAGATATGGCCAAATTTCTTCTGCATTCTCAGATTTCTGTGTTGCCTGAAGATGTAAATTTAAACAACAGCATGATGAATGTACTTATAATTAAAAACTTTTTCCTTTGACTTTTTAAATGTAAGTATGTATTTCCCAGGTTGTTGGCTTAGCCCATAATATAAATCCTGTCCTAGAGAAATAGTGTATTAATTTTTACATATTTTTGCAATTACTTCATCTGAGAGGCAGCATGCTTTCTTTTCTTGAAAGGGTGTGATTTACAAAATATTCTCAGTACCTGTGAACCTTATCCCTGACAGCACAGATACTTCTGTCTTCAGTCTGTCCTCCTCCAGATGATTTGCTTCAGCCCCTGCCACTCTCAGTTCAGCTATTTCTGTGTCTGTGCCATAAAATTTGTTTGGGTTAAAAAGAAAGCAAAAGCAATGAGCCAGCAGGGCTGGGTCTTCCTGTATTGGCTCTGATGCCAGTTCAAACATTTTGGGAATGGAGGATGTCGGATAACAGACCTCCAGGAGCCTCTCTTTCTGAGTGCTGCTGGAGTGGGATTCCTTGAACAGTGGTAATTAATGGGCTGTTGGGAATGGGTCAGCTTTCACATTTTGAAGTGTAGAGCCACAAAAGTGGAAGCAGAGGATGTGTATGCTTGCTCATAAGAGACCAAAACTCTTTCTGGTGATTAAGCAGAATAGTTTGCCTTATGCTGCTGTTCCTCCTTTTCTTTGCTTAAAAACATTTCTTCTTACTTTACTGTAACTACTAATTGTGGAATTTTACTACTAGAATGGAGGGAATCAACCTTTTCTAAGGGAGCTCATGACTAGGAGGATTACTGAGGAGATTATCCTAGTGAAGGCAAACTAGTGAAGGAAACTGCATTTGGCTATCCAAAGTGCAAACACAGGAGAGGAAGGATTAAAATAAACAACGCATTAAAGTGCTTCATTTCAAGCCCTACTGATGTTTCTCATTGGAAAATCCTGCTTCATTGTTGTATTTTTTGTACTTAGAGAAGAAAACCAAGCAAACCTTTCTTCCCCTTTATCATGCCCATGGCATTTGCAAGTTAGCACTTGTATTGTAATCCCAGGCAGTTTGGTTAGTGTGCAAGCTGTGATCATGCCTTGCATGAGATCCTGCCTGTGTCAAAAACCAAAACAGAGCCCTGTTGGGAAGGGAAGCTCCCACCAAGCTGCAACTTGTACTATTGCCACGATCACCTGGTGTTGGAGTGAGACAGCCTGCCAGAGCCTGGGAGTAGCACCTTACAAGGGTTGACTTTGTTGAAACAACACCACGGTTGCTAGGGAGAGGGTAATTAAACCAGTCTATTAATCTTGAAGTGCCTACAGCTAGATCTGTTCAAAGGCAACATCCATTTGAAGTTGGTACTTCAAACTGCATTGCAAAGGTGGCCAAATGGAAGTCACACGTGACCTAAGCTGCTCCTACCCCTTGTCTTGGGGCTGTTATTCCACACAAAAGTTGTTTGTGTCAGTGTCTAGGTTAAATGTGAAGAGTCATCCTGAAACCAAGGTGAGTGATGGTAGAAAGATAGCAACATTGCTGTGCTAAACTTCAAATTATGTTATTCAGAATATATGTAAAAATTAAGTTTGAAATGCAATGAATGAAAAGCAAAAAAGCAAAACACCCCAACTTTTTTTCTCTCTTTTTTTTTTTTTTTTTTTTTTTTTTTTTTTTTTTTTTTTAATGGAAACTCTGTGTTCTGGTCATACTGTCTATATTCCTTAGGTCCAAGTAATAGCCAACCACCTAGCAGTACAGGTTTAGTCTGACTGGGCTGAAGAATGCAAATAATCCTCATTGCGTTTTTTGTTAGTTATGGGAAGAAACATAATATCAAATCTCACTGACTTTTTGAGATCAATAAACTTTAGTCTCTCTGCTCATCACTGCACTGAGTTCATGTGGACATGGTGTTACTGGGATGTCTTTTACTAAAATACCTTTTTCTGTAATCCCTACTGTCCTTATTTTTGTTAAACCACGACTTTCCTGTTCTTTCTTGCTTCATATAACTCATGGCAAGGAAACACTCTTGTGTGGTGCTGTTAGTCTGGGTTTAAGGAGCTGTTTACCAACATACTGTGACCATTGCTTAAGTCTGTCTCTGTGTTGGAAGAACTAATTTCATTAGCCTAGGGGCTAGCCGGATAGCAGATAGCAGTGTGTGCAAGAGTGATCACAATCTATCAAAGCTGGCTGTGGGATTGTTTGATAATAGAGAATGAAGGTTGTGTTTAAAAACAAATGAATAAATCCCTGGAAGCCACATAGAATCTCTAAAGAAAAATAGATATAGTAGAGGCTTTTTTGTGCTGTATGTTACTTTGATCTTTTGTCAATTTCATATGCTTGATCGAGAAAATGCTCACTATTAAGAAAAGTAAAGCAAGACAATTGTGTGGACTAGGATAAAAAAATTCCACTACTTGAAACTACTCACACCAAAAAGTTATTTTAGATACTATATCTCTGGAAAGATAAATTTCAGTCTTTGGTACTGTCAAATGCTTATGGAAAGTCTTCAGATACTTGTGAAGCCTAAATCAGCAGCAGTTGCTTCATCCTACTTAATATAATTAACAAAAAACCCTTCTCTCCTGTCTCCCCCATTTGCAGAAGCTTAACAGCATAGGGCCATGGAGTAGGAACAGAGAACAATGGTCTAGCAGCCTTCAGGAGGTGTTTGGCTGATGAGGGAGTAGTTTAGTTAAGTAAAGCAAATTCTTTGAAATTTGTGACCTAAATCAATAAATAGTACAGGTTATCAATTTATGTAATGTGAAATTTTGTTTTTTTCTTCCAAGATGAGGAAATGTACAGGGTAATGTTATCAGGACCTGTATATTGAAAGCCTTTACTTATGAATAAATAATGGCCCTCACTAGAATTTCAAGCCCATGTGCAACAGTTAAAAAAACCTAACAAAACATTTGTATCAACTCAGCCAATTACCTCAAACAAATAATGGAGGGGCAAATTATATAGAGTTGATGGCATTTACCCTTCACAGGTCATATTCAAAGCAGCAGATTATATATCATAAAAAGTTTTGGTGTGTGTTTGGGATTTTTTTTTCTCTGTCGTAGTTTGGGAATGGTACTGCCCAGTTTAGTGCTCCCACTGAGTCTCTCCAAACTATGTGCAACTCCCGTTTTCCCCTCTCCTTCTCCCGCAGTGGGATGGGGATGAGAATTGGAGGCACAAAAAGTAAAGGTCATGGTTTGAAAAAAGAAAAATTTACTAGAAACAGCAATGGGGCAAGAAAAAAGTAGTAACATCAACAATAGGGATGACAGGGGGTACAAGAAACAATTGGCACCTGAGTTCTCACTGCTAACAATACCTGACTTCTCATTCTGCCATGCTACCCAATCCAGAAGAGATCTTTTCCCCCATCCCTGGGAAATGCTGTAAGGTGGGATAGATTAACTCCTGTGTCCTAGCCATGTCCCCTCCTGACTACTGCAAAAATTAATCCTGTCCTGGCCAGAACCAGGAGTAGCCTTATTATTTTTTCAAAATTATCTCTTGTCTGTCTTCCCACTGGCCTATGAAGCAGACACTAATTCCAAGTACAGTGCAGTTAATCACTGTTGCCTCTGAATACCCTGTTAGGCCTCATATATATATGTGTGTGTATATATATACGTAGATGAGTCACAGTTGTGAGACAAATGTCTGGAGGCCCTTAGTTATTTTCAGATAAACACAAAGGAAGAAAGAACACTTCTCTGCAAAAATATAAGTTTTAGCTTACATTTGTCAGTGGTGATAAATAGGGTACTGTAGCCAGCATGAACTGAGAATTGCAGATTGTTTAATGGAGAGCATGAATTTGGCCTTTTCCTAATTGTTAGCTGGAACTGTCCCTCCACTAATTTTTAGCTCTGCCTTACTGTAGTGAGTGACTCTACTGAATACAGAACAAGCACTCTTTTGTGCATTTAAATAAATCAGTAATTGCATATGATAAATTTTACTTGTTTTCAATCTCAGCTTCTGGGAAAGTAAAGAATCTCAAGCTACTCATTAAAAAGGATGCTGAGGTTAATTGTTTCCTCAGTCACTGTGTATCTACATTTGTTCTTTGTTTATCATGTCAGTTCTCTATGAAGATTCTTTACAAAAGAAAATATTCAAATTTCAATAAAATGTATGCGTTAGAGTAGCAGATCAACCTAACAATTGTTCATTTAGAAATGAAAACAAAGCCCTAGGATAACTAAAGATGTAAAACTCTGCGCTTTTCTTGACTTATGTTCAAAATAAAATATTCAAACAGCTTTTCTTTTCAAAGTGCAATCAGACGTATTCCCTGACGCTTGTTCTCAGCTTGCTGCTGGCTAACTGAAGACTGCCTTCCTAGCCAAGGAAGAAATACTTCACCAGGAGGTCATCCTAGGTTTTGGAAAAACTCTGTAGCTTGTTGGTCAAGTTACTTGTCAAGTTCCATTTCTCTTTTGCATTTAAAGAAGGTCCCAAAGCTGAGCTGATCTCATCAAACACGTGTCCAAAGCCCGTATGGCTGACACAGTAAGAGGCAGCACAGAAGACATGTTTTCAGTGGAAAAGAATGACTAATGGTGCAGCCTGTCACAGGAAAAGAAGTGATTTAATTCCCTGATGAATTTCGAGTAATTATTCCTTTTTTTGTCTGTTTGTTTTTGTTCACAAATATTGCAGTTAAATTGCAATTAGGCAGATGAGCTGTGAAGTAAAAGAGAGCATAAACAAGCTAAGACATTCTCAAACATGACTTTAGGAATGAACACCAATAGTAAATAATGCTCAGTAGAAATGTGTCAAACGTGTTTAAGTGTTCTTTGATTTATTAAAGCTGTAATATCATTAGTAACCAGAAAATTTATACTTACATAAGAATTCCCAGCTGACTTCTTTCTCCACAGCAATGCTGGTACAATATTTTGGTAATGCAGTGAAGGAGTATCAGAAAACTGATTTGGCTGTAAAAAGACTTGCTGATTTTTTTTACTATTTTCAGACAGATCAGTGTCCTGAGCTATCTTGTAGTGTGTCCTCACAGCTTTGCATGAGAAAGCAAGGAAGGCAGAGCAAGCAACTTCCCCAGAGACAGAGGTATCTTCATTGCTGCTGATTGTTAAACTTTGTTTAATCTTCCATGTTTTTCTCCCAGTATGGAGAGTGATACTTGCCTTCACCTTACAGAACCATAAACACACATCCTACATGCTTCTACAGCGTGCTAGTACTGAAATATCTGGGTTTTTGTCTGGGTCATATTGTGTTTGAGCTGTGAAGATCCATCTTAAAAAGAAGATATATCTCTTTATTTTGAAATGTACAGTTGCAGTGTGTTTGTGCTGCTTTAGGAACCAAGTGAAATGAATGTGCTTCTGAGCTATAAATCAGAAAGAAACACATAAGTGAAGAAACTCATTATGTAAAACCAACTGAACAGGGAGGGACCATTGTGTTGCAAAACTGACACTGGCAGCCACTAAAGATAAGCAGTGAAGAAAAAAAAATGAGGACAAATTTTCTGAAGGGACAGAAACTATGGTGTTAAAGGAAGCATGATTTTTCTGTGCAAGAAAACACTTAGAGGCATTTTATAGAGCTGAAAATCAAGTGGTAAATGGTTGTACTGGGATTAATATAAAGGTAGCCTCAAATGGTAATTTATTGTGCCATAGTACTACTGTTTACTGCTTGATTCATCTCTTAGTAGCCCTTAGGAAAGTCATGGGCGTCAAGAGAATAATTTTATCTCTTAGGAGGATGTTAAATGAAGCATCTCATGTTGTGCTCATTAGCAGAAGAAAAGAAAGCAAGGAAACACCCTATAAACCATGCTGGAAATGGTTCAGATGTCTGAGATCTTAGCAGTGATTTGAATTTCTTCCCACTAATTTGCTGCTTTGTCATAGCTAAATGAATATTGTCTTCATTTTTTTTTTTTTGTTGTTGTTGCTGGTAATTTAAATTTGTGTAGAAAATAATGGTCATGTTTATTGCAAAAAACAGTTGATGGCAGTTGAGTGCATCTTGCATGGATGAGCCTTTTTATATAATTCTGTGCCTGTTGTAATAAACCCTTACATCAAATTTCACTCTGTGCAGACCCTGTCCTGAAGATTTCCACAAGGCAAGATTTAATTAATTTTATTTCTAAAGACATATATAAAATCCCATACTTTACAGGGGAAAAACTTTGGCCAAGGACAGAAATCTGTCTGTGATTAAATAATAAACAAGTAAAGCTAAGACAGCGACTTGTCTCCCTCAAACTCAGTATTTCTGATAAGCCCCTTTGCCTGTATGCTTATATGTATTGCTGTATTGAGAAAAAGGGAAGGAGTGGGTAGAAAATAAAAGATAGGATATTGCATTTCAAATCAAGAACTTGGAGAAGGATGACCTCATTGCAGAACATAACAGGAACTGTGGATAGGCTGATACATTTTTTTTATTGGGTTCAAGAAGAGGTATGTTTTCTCTCAAGGAGACATTTCTGATATTATTTCTCTAACATTCATGAATAGGCTAATCTGTTGTTCTGAGTGGCAGTTTTCAAGTTTTTGGCATCTACTTTAATCCAAAAGGAAATGGAATATGGCTACAGACTTAAGACCAAATATGGCATACTCAGATTTTGATTTGTTCAATTTGCCTTATTTCAACAAAAAAAAAAAAAAAAAAAAAAAAAAAAAAAAAAAAAAAAAAAAAAAATCTGTGTAAGTGTTCCGTATTGTAGGAGTACTTTCCAATAATGAACTCAGCTAAATCTTTCCATTTTTGAAGGGCAGCTTTATATATTAAAGATATTTAGGATGTTTGGACACAGTGCACAGAATGAAAATGTTCTTGTTTTTCTCCCCCTTCCTCAAAACAACTTATTATTGTCAAGGGAACAGGGGCCATTTTTACTGCTTCATAAAGAATTGCCAGTGGAAATGTGGATGACACACTGATGAACTTCTCTAGAAAAGGTTCTGTTCAGAGCAAAGCAGGACTGTGGAGAAGGATCTGCTGGCCATGTCTTGTGCTACCTTGATGTTGATGTAGTTTGCTTTCTAGATTGATAAAGAGACTGAGTAAAGAAAGTGAGTGGTTTGTGTTTGTTTGGTTGGTTTTTAAAAATATAATTATTTAAAAATTTTGTAGTTCTTTAATACTGTTTCTGGTCTGTTTTCCTCAAATGGATTCCACAGGGACTGTGCTAAGCCCAGTTTGGGTTTCAAAGTCTTGCCTTTCTATTTCATGAATGCATTCAACTTCAGTTCTGACCTGAGGTTTGGAGGTACCAAGTCTGGAGGCGTTTTTAACAGTATTTCAGTGATCATGATATGTTTTTTGACCTGGACTAGAGCTGAGAGGCTGAGGTCTCTGAATCCATTAACAAGGCAGAAGGTCAAATAAGGAGTGCTGAGTTACTCCATAAGCTGTCTATAAATCATTCTGCTAATCTTCAAATTGTCTCATCTGGAGGAGGTACTTCTTATAAACGAAGAATAGTGCCTGGTGTGGGAAATCAAACTTGAGTTACTCTTTGTCTTTTGTTTAGCTTAAAATCAACAGTTATATCCAAAAGACAGGCTGAGTTCATATATGTAGCCATGACGGCAAATTTGCCATTTTGGCCTTCTAAAAGTCTGCTCTAGAAGTAGCCCTTAACTGAAAATGTGTTCTGCTAAAAGGTGTGCCTTCTGCTCCCAGTGTTTATTTAAAAATAGAAGTTATTTATTTACCCCATGTTCTTCCAAAGACTGAGATTTGACCCAGATGTAGCTAGTGTCTTGACAATGCAATGATCAACTTCATTTCCACTAGTTTAAAATCTAGAATTTTCTAGAATTACTTAACTAAGAATAAAAAAACCCCCAACAACTCAGGTATTCTGGCATTGGTTCAAGTGCTTTGCCAAGTGACTTAGCTTGAAAAAGTACATTTTTATTACCAAGGAAAAAGCAGCTCATTTATGAAGTTTAAATGAAAAAGTTTAAAAATTCCTAAGTATTAGAATCCATGTGCCAAATGCAATTTTTGGCAGCATGTAAATAAAACCCTGAAATCTGGTTTGAAATGAGTTTTCAGCTTTTGGCGCTGTCACTTACTACCTTGATCATAAACTCTATGTTTTGGAATTTTTTCCCCCTACTTGTTCAATTCTCCTCCTTTCCTATAGCATCCTCACCTTCCTTTCCCCATGAAAAAAGTAATTTGGTATATTTTTATTAATTTTATATGTAAAATGCTGGATAACCTAATTCACCTCCATATTTCATCTCAAAGTTGGAAAACTATGGGTGCAAACATTTTACTCCAAAATTTATTTGAGTTATTCATTGTTTAATACTGATTTTATTACCTGGAGAGTATTTTTAACAGTTACCAATGAGTAGGAAATATAAGTAATTTTGGAGCCAACTTATTTACCTTCTCATTGGGGCACCTGAACTCTACTTTTCAAATAGCAAAGCTGAAAAGGTAATTTTCAAGTTTTCAAAAACATAAATTATGGTAGTTCACCCATATAAAGTTGAAGGTTGAGCTTTAGTTGACTTAAGATATCCCAGGAATTCCTTTTAATAATATATTCAGTGTGCACAGGTATCCTTGAGACTTAAATATGGATGTGCCAGCTTGGGTATCTGGAGATGATGCTTTTGCTCAATACTTGTCCAGACTATACTGGGGAAAAATCAAGTCTTTTATTTTAACTAGTGTGTTTTATCATTAGTGGGACCAGAATGTAGCACAGATGTAAATCACCTTCACTGCAAAACTGGACGCCAGTGTTTCAGTGAAACCAGGCACAGCTGTGTATTTGCATTTAGGATGAAATACAAGCTAATATATAAATGAGTCTGTGAGTTTCAAGTGAAAAATCAAGGCATGGTGATATAACCATAACATACCCCCCACTGTCAAATATTGCAGATGATAGAGGATTGTTTAAAAAATAATAATAATAAAAAATCTGTAATCTGGAGGCAAAGATTTGTAGCCCAAGGTTTAGTTTCTCTGTGCTAACATTAAAGTAAGAAATAAATTTATCAGTATGATGAGTAAGTAGTAACTGAAAAAAAAATCATATCAAGGCTCTGGTTTCAGTTTAACAGTTTGGTATTAAAAGCTGAAATTAAAAAATCACAAAACAAAGCATTCTCGTTTAGATGGAAGGATATTTTTTTCTCACTGAAAAAAAAATCTCATGAAAATGTCTCGTTTGAAATGAAATTTTTATGCAGTGCAAGTTGTTTCAAGTCAAGGGTGCAGGAGTTGGAACTCACACTGGGAGAGAGCTCTGACTGTATGAGTTGGCTGGCTCCACTAGGATAAAATAGAGGAAAGAATGATGCTTCAGACACTTCCAGCTACCAGTCTTAATGTTTGTCTTCTGTGCTGCCTCATTTGGTAGTCAGTTGTCTTTCTCAGAGATGAATTAAAAGTTGTATAGGAAAAGCAAGTTAGGACAGCTTGAGAGGACTTACCAGTGAGAATTTTAACACTTACCCACCCAAGAGTTTAATTTCACTACCACAGGACAATGGATCTCAAGATACTAATTTATAATTATTCATATTGAAGTAGGTATTTTTATTCTCTGACATAAACAAATACCTCCCTCAAATTTATGTCTTGCAAATAAGAGTTTAAAGTTTCCATCAAATTATCTGGTCATTTATCTTTTGCAACATTCAGTCACTTATTTGTTGTTACTCTTTTTGTGCCATTAGACCATAGAGAGACTGTGTTTTTCCTTGTCCATAAGTTCTGTACACAATGTAAAATATGAAATAGCATCTTTTTATAGCTACTGTATCTAAGTTGTTTATTGAGGAAATAAAGGTTTCTGTTGTTGCCAAATTTTCTAGAACCCTTTCAGGGGGAGAAATAATAACTAAGTGTAGTTAAGTCAAGACCTTTAAAATAAGCTCAGTAATTCTTGAGTAACATCCTTATCTCCACACTTACTGCTTTTTGGTTTGGTTGATATTGGGTTTTTTTTTTTTTTTTTTTTTTTTTTTTTTTTTTTTTTTTTTTTTAATGAATATTTGACTTTGTGTTTGAAAATGGCTTATTTAAAATGACTCATAACTCAATAAGAAATTTAAGAATTTAACATAGGAATTAATTGTACTGAAGTCTGAAAATGTCAATATAAGTTATATCTTCTATTCAAAGCATTTTAATAGGGTTTTAATGTATTTCTTGCTATTATTTTTGAGTCTGTAAAATCGACTGACCACAAACTACTTTTACAAATGTGGTTTTTACTACCTGATGACCATATTAGAAAAATATCAAATTCCTTTGAATTGAGTTGCCCAGCAAGCATATGGCTGAGTTTATGCATAATTCAGAAAACCTAATGGGAAGCATGGATTTGCAAAGTGCCAGGAAACAGGGTGGTTTAATTCCCATCCTTCTAATGGAGGACTCAAGAGCCCAACTGACCCGTCTGGCATGGCATTCTGCCCTTGACAAGGCAGGGCAAGCGAGCTGTGGCCAGAACAGGGGTTCCCACCCTGCAGCTCCACAGCTACTCTTGAAGCCTGGAGCTTGCAGGTGTCCCAATGCCTTTGGTCCCCATCTGTACAGGACACCCTCAGTGTGGGACATTGAAATCTTCATGGATGTTTGCAGGCTCTGTGTCAAGGCACTGGGGCACTGATGTGTGGCCAGAGCAGACTGATAGCTCCTGTGATTTTTCGCACAGTCTGAACAATCCTCCTCAGCTGATCAAAAGCAATCTGCTTTTTATCTGGTCACTAGAGTTTGATGTCTGGTGCAGCAAATGTTCTCTGTGATGTTTTCCTAATAGAACAATAGAGTTGGTGTGTGTGTGCTGTTTAAGTTGTCCTCCTCCAAAATCCAGGGATTTGTTGTTGCAGTTTCTCTTTTGCTGTAATTTCCTTGTGGCCAATTCCCCCCTTGTGCCTAGGACTCAAGTAAATGGGCCATTTGAAAAAAGTTGTATTTGTTCTATTATAGATATTTATAGGGCCATAATGTGGGCTTGGGTTTAAATCTCCAGGAGTACAACTGGCTTTACAAAATTTTTTAGCTTTGCTGGGCATCCTTCCATGACTGTCCTCACAGTCTCCTGACATTTTTGGAATGTCCTTCACTATTTGCCCCATGTACTGCAAAGCATATAAAGGTAGACCCTCCTTACAGTAGAAGTAAGTCTAAGTCCACTCCATGACATTCTTCAATCATACAAATATGTACATTCAGTAACTGATATGGCTAAGCTTTCTTAAGCTAATAATTAATAAAAGTATGGCAGGGTGAAAAATGTTTTCTAAACCTAAATTTTTTGAGAGGGCTTAACCAAAAGGATTTTAAAATGACTCTCTAAATAAACAGATTTATTGTTACAGACTTATAGGTGGAAGTTGAAACCATGAAAGTGCAGGACTAGAAGTGGTCAGCACAGTTAAAAAAGTTTATAACAAGCTTGTGAGTGTACCACACATACACGTTTTCTTCCACCTCCCAGTATACCAGTAATAGTTCAGCTTTTGGCTTGTGGAACTTCTTATGAAGTCAGATTTTCCTTGGAGTAGCACAGCTTCCTTCACTCTTGCTGATCTTAAAAGCCTACATTAAGCACAGAGCAAGACCCAGTCTATTTGGAGTGATGATATCAGGTCTCCCTCATGCCTCCATCTCCTGAGTCCAAATGACATAGTCATTTGGCAGCTAAACTTGAAGGATCAAAATGAGCCAGATGTTGACTGGACAGATCTTTCTTTGCCAGCAATCAAGCCTCTGCTGAGCATGCCATAATGGATCCGATTTCCATGTCTGCTACCATTTACTTCATTTTGGCGCATTGAATTGACAGCTTTTTATACAAGGAAAGGGGAGAGGGGAAAAAGCAAA
The DNA here is from genome assembly GCF_965231275.1 of Zosterops lateralis. Classification (NCBI taxonomy): domain Eukaryota; kingdom Metazoa; phylum Chordata; class Aves; order Passeriformes; family Zosteropidae; genus Zosterops; species Zosterops lateralis. Next base: position 24,415,256 of record NC_139764.1, read on the forward strand.
AAAGATAGTTTAGAAAGCTGTCATACCCTCCATCCACATTTATTATTAAAATCTCCACTGTTGATTGCATTTAAGACCTTAAGTTTCTTTCCAAAACTATTGCTACTCTGAGTTTTATAAAATAGGTAACTTATTACATTCTGTGAATGTACATGTTTGGTTTATGATTGTTCCAGGTAGATTTACATACACATCTAGTGAGATGTTCTCATAATGTCTCAGATTTTTGTATGTAAAAAACAGAGCCCTAACATGAAGGAGCCTACAGCTCTGGTGCTTTTTGACAGTGCTGATGTGTTAAGGTGATTGTTTTTTTTTGTTACACTGTAAACACTGATAACTCTTCACAACTGGAGTTTGTTTATTTATGTTGGTTTAAGCCTGATAGCTAAGAGAGAAATGGTCTAAACCCCATCATTTTCTAGTGTGAAATGCTGGTTCAAGTGGATCAAGTTGTGTTATCCAAGTTGGGGCTAACTGATCCATGCAGAAAACACCTCTGATACAAACTTAAGCATACTGGCACATATTGTGTACTGTTCCTTTGCCTCCCTTGATGTTACACCATTTTCAAGGAGCTGTCTCTCTCTGCCTGACACTAGTCAGCTGTACTAAGTGCAGTGGGATTATGATAAGATATGGACCTTAAAAGGTCCCACCTGAGATAATGGGGAGATTCCCAGTAACCAACCTTTGGTAATGTCTGGAATATGAGATCTCTCAGGAGGTGGCTGGGTAGAAGACAGGGAGGAGCTCTGTTAAAATTCAAGGCCTTCAGCTGATCCTAATTGGCTGAAGCAAAAGGGATATGGGGACCTAGGTTAATTCCTTTCAGTGATAGAGGCGGAGCCTTGATAATGCAAATCCCGTGTCCTACTGTTAGAAATTACTACCTAAGCAAAGTAAATTCTGTCTCTGCTGCTGTAGGTGTCTGTGTGTGCCATGCCTGCATCAACACAGCTAACACAGAAACAAAGAATTATAAAATTTGTGGAGTAATACAAGACTATTTGCTGAGCAATACCTTAATCATCCTCCTAGCTTTGCTAGAATTCATGTGTTCACCTTGCCTATTCATAATCAAGATGGGGAAGCTTTACCATTTGCATTTTTACACAAAACGCTGGGGAGTTGTGGCTGTTTTCTGAAAAACGCGAAACTGAACACAAAGAAAAAAAGGATGTCTTTGTTCTTTTTTTTGTTTTTAAATGGTTTTATGCGGAAAGGAACATGGTCCATGCAAGGAATTTGACTGGACGGAATGGCTTAGTACACTCCAGTCTTTTGCTCTGACTTAAAAGCAAAACTAAGATTTCTTGTTTATAATAGTTGTTAAACAAGCATAAAAGTCAACACAGATGAAGTTTTAAACATGGTCCTCTTACCAGTAAACTTTGAGAAGGAATGCTGCAGTTGCTCTACACATCTAAAATCACAGGGTTGTTTTCATAAGTAGATGAATTACAGAATTTCCTATTTTCACAGTCTTCCCAATGACTTAAACTCTTTTGCTGTGGATGGGGTGATTTCCTCTCTGTTTCTGTTGACTGACCAGAGTTCAGACATCGGGTTGTTCCTCTTTAAAGGGAATGCTGACTTGGTGATGGAAGCATTTTTACAACATCCTCTGAAATGCAAGAACTTCCAGATGTAAATTAAGACAATAAATAGAGATAAACATGAGAAAAGTGGGACTGATTGATACCAATTTTTACTGGAGAAGTGCATTAAACATTTAAAAGATAAATATTTAAATGTAGGGGTGGGGAGGCTAGTGATGGATTAAAATGCTCTGCTACCACAAGCATTCTTTCTAGTGCTTTATATTTTTGTCAAAACTTTAGGGAATGCTTTCTGTCTTCTGGTGGACATCTTTTGTAGCATTTGGAAAATGGTAAAGGGAAGGAGAAGAGGAAAGTGAACTTGGAAAAACATCAGAGCTGCTTTCTACAAAAGCAGTATCCTGGGTGTCCCTGTAGTCTGATAAAGAAAATTAGATGCGTAAAGTAGTCCCAGTTGCATGTGATAACAGTATGTAAACAAAGCTTGATGCAAGAAATTGTTCTGTTGTTGAACTTTCTCCTGTCTGAGCCCCTTTCCTCCAAAATCTGCATTTTCTTCACTTTCTGAATCTTGAAACAAGGTTTTTAAGCTTCTGTCATTTTATAACATTGAGCACTGTAACAGGCAGACCAGGGAAGTGTGGAATAATCATCCCTGGAATGATTTAAGACTTGTAGATGTGGGACTTAAGAACACAGTCTGGTGGCAGACTTGCTGGTGTTGGGTTTATGATTTGGCTTGATGAACTTAATGGTCATTTTAAACTTAAATGATTCTGTAATTCTGTGCATCTTGATGTTTAGAGCAATGTATTGCTATTTCTCCATAAGGAGTACTCTGTGTACTCACAACAGTAACAATGTACCTTCTGTTTTTTACATTGGTTTAGTAACAGGTCAGGGAATTCACTCTGAGTTGTAGAGGTAGTATTCTCTAGCAGCTTGCATCTGCATCGAATTTGACTCTGTTTATTTTGTATTTTTTTTCTTGTATTAATCCATTTTTAGAAGCATTTTTGATGCAGATGCATCTCATATAGAAGACTGAGTTTTATTTAGAAGAAGAAAATCTGCGAGAAGTGCTCTCACTGCTGAAATGTAAATGATTTTTAAAATTTTTAAATAAGCTTTTATTGTTAACATATTTGATTGGGTGGTGTGGTTTTTTTGTTTTTGATTTTTTTTGTTTGTTTGTTTTGGTTTGGGTTTTTGGGGTTTTTATTTTTTGGTTGGTTTGGGTTTTTTTTTTTTTCTTTCTCTGCCTGTTCCTGTCCCTTTGAGGGGTCAGGCATTGGTAACGTCACTTCTAGCTATCTGCAGTCATAGAATCATGGAATGGAATGATTTGGGTCAAAAGGGACCTTAAAGATCATTTATTTCCAACCCCCAATCAGTTCTGCTATCTGCATGTGTGTAGCCTTTTATTACTTTGCCCTCTCCTATGGTTGTCCCACATTATTTTGTCACCAGAAAGTATTGAAACTATCTGAATCTCTAGCAGAGCTTTGCAGGACCTACCAAATTAGACATACAATGAAGTGAACTGGAAAACCTTTCCAGGCCCCTCCTGAAAGCAGGATTACTGTTTAATCCCATCTTGTTTTAATTGTTGTTTTAGATGGTTTCATTGAAGAAACCCGGGAACTCCAGGATGCAACACTATCATGAACATCACTGTAGTCATCCCAGCAGTGCACTTTGGACTCCTGTTACTTTTCCCACTCTCATACGAGCAAGGAAATCTGAAAACCATGTTAGCTTTTGTTTCTTGAAGATTGAAAGCTGTTCCAGGGAGGGAGTACACACAGTATAAATTGTATCAGGTTTATATTGTATTTCTTATGCCCTTGGAGGAGTTATTCCTCCCTTAGTGAGCATCATAAAACTTCGTGCCAAGCAACGTATGTTTTACAGACAAAAAAGCTGCAACAGAACACTCTTAAATGTGGCACTGAAGAGGCTGCGGTGTTAAAAAGGGCTGTGAAACAAATATGAAACTTTGAGTTATATCAGCATTTGCTTTTAGAGGTCTGGATTTCCTGTATTTTATATAAATCACATTTAAAGAAATATAAATGGTGGTGTATTTTAGAATTTTCTAAAACTTCTCACTTATTTCATCATATAGTATGTTTTTTTCTAGCCTATCAAAATAGCATGTTAAAGCTACAAATTTCAAAACCTTCACAGTGAATAAGGAAAAACAAACCAAATAGCCAACCTTTCTTTCTTTCCTCTTTAAACTCCCAAAGGCAACAGAATTAATTTTTCAAAAGGCAGAGTATATTTCTGGAACTAGACCATGGAAGCATATTATCAGTATATGTGTACTTTCCAGTAACCATATTTCTCTCCTTCTCAAGTTTTTGTAACACTTTCTTTGCAGCATAGTCGGTCTCAAGAGTGACCTTCAGTTTCATCAAAATAAAATTACTCTTAAGAACAATTAACAATAGCACACCAATTCAAGCATTGCAGCATGGATGAAAACAAACCAGTGTTTTTCATAAGTCATTCTAGTACAGCCTCCAAACATGTCAATGTCATGGTCATCATTTGTGTAGGAATAGGATTGCCTCATCTGTCACCTTTTAAAACCATTACTCTCTGAAGTTTTAGTGTGTTTAATGCTGGCTTTTTGTCTCTCTGTTTGTATTCAAGATTGCCTCACATTATGAAATATGGAAAGTGCTCTGATGTTTTCATTTAACAGTGCTATCAACAAGTCTTTACATGAAAGTAAACCTAAGGCTTTCAAATTCAGAGATTGTGGCTTCCCATTCAAGAGATCCTATTATTTTAGCATTGTGCTTATAATTCCTTGGATACTTTTGTGCCAACACCTCTATTGTAACCTGCTCCACCCATTGTGTATTTTATAACTTAACTTTTAAATTCTCCTCCTAGCTGAAACTTGTCCTAATAAATGTCAACTCAAGAGCAGATTTTCTTTGTCATATTTTCTTTTTAAATGATTGTTTGATTTTTTTTTTTTTTTCTTTTCCTCTACAAGAAGCCTTTCTCAGGAATAATAAGCTGTTGGTCTAATGGTAGATACAGTGTCTGTGGCTGATATCCATGACATATTTGTAGAAGTATTCACAAAATAATGAATCTACATGGAATGAAAAGTAAATGTATAACAACCACAAGGACAAAAGAAAGTTTAGCAGCTGTTTAGTCTGGTTTAGTCTGCAAATGATCTAAAACAACCCTGAAAAATCAGATTTTGCCATCTACAATTTAGCAGTGTCCCAGAGCATTATGCTTAGAATATGGATATGCCCTTATCTTATCATGGGCCTATGTTTTCTAGGAAATTGAAATATGAGGCTGTGGGACTCTTAAAAGAAGGATTCTCCACCTTTCTGTTCTGATCCCTCATTGATGTTCTCTGCTGTGCCTTGTACAGGAGCTGTAGCTGCTGTCTGAGGTTTAAGCTGATCAGATAACTTACCTGCCTGTTCTACCTCCATGTGCAGTACCTCAGGGAGGCCTTTCAACGTTTTTATAGATTTTTGTACTGTGGAGCTCTCGGCAACTTATTAGAAATTTAAAAATGCTTAGAGCATATACAAGGGAAAACTTAGAGTCTAGAAGGTAAAAGCATATAATCTGGTGTGTAACTCATAACCAGATGTGTGTTTCCAGTGTGCAGTAGAGAGAAATGCCGTTTCCATGCTCCAGCTGGAGAAATATGTGGTACAGGGGCCATGTTTACCTGAATTCTTTTCTTTGCACACATGCTGATTCGTTCTGAACATGCAGAGGTTTGAGTTAGGATGTAGTTGGGAGGATGTGGTTTCTGGAATGCTTTTTCTGCAGGACTGTCTGATGGAGTAAGTGTTTTAGTAAAGTTTTTGAATGGTTCATTGTAATTTGGTTTTGGTTTTGTTTTCCTCTCGCATCAGGGAGTGCTTTATATCTAGGTACTGCTTAAGTGTGCTCTGAAAACAGGAAAGTGGCTTTTGTTTTGAAAAGGTATACCAGCACAGATCTGTCCTTTTTTTTCTCTTCTCTTAGAAATGAACCTGCATAGTAGCAGAAGTAGAGCTTTGCTGTTCTGAGAAGGGTAGGAACAGGGCTGACATCACAAAGTTACTCCAATGTCCTGATTATTGGAAACTCAGTGTGTCTCTAACATACGGACATCTATGAGCCATATACCTTGTTTTATGTATCCAAACAGCTGAACAGGTCCCCTGAAGAATGGACAAAGCATGGGATAACCATACCTACTTTACAAGAAAAAGTCAAAAGGCAAAAAAATGGACCAGCACCTTTGAAAAAACCTCTCTACACTATATAATCTCTTTCTGAATGGTGACACAGAGTATTAAAATGCATCATATCAAACAAACTTTTCCTTGATTTCTGTTCATGGATTTTCCTTGTCCCTTCCCCCATTCTACCTCCAGCCCTAAGCTTAAAATACTGTACACAAGGGAGATTATTTATGGAAATGTAATATATTGTCTGGAGAGGACAAAAATGACTGCTGCTACACTCTTGAGGTTTCCTACATGTCCCTTGCCCTACCTGTAGCTTAGATATTGTAACAAAGGTATCTGATATTTATTAAACTAATAATCCTTCTTTGGTGCCTCTGTTTAGTATTTGTCAGGACGTGATGTGATATGTGAAACGATGACATGGTTCAGTCCTAGCACAAATAATTCTAAAGTTTTTTCCTCCAGCTCAAAACATAATGATTCAGATCAGAGAGCCACCTGTCCCCAGTTCCTTATAATCTGCAGTTGCTAGAAACGGATTCCCTGGGAAGTAAGGGAAAAGCAAGTGTATAATTTTTTTCTAAAGTAGTCTTTCAGCCTTCGGCTATTTTTACTTCATTTTGAATTTTTTTTTTTCCTAAACATGATGTGTTTTATCTTTTAGTAAATCCACAGTCATCTCTCTCATGAATCTGTGCAGCCTTCCCTTTAACCTGTGCACACAAGTTAAAGGTTTAAGTGTGCACACAATAGCCTTTGGTAAGGAATTCTTGACATCTGTCACTTCTTGCCTCTACAACCACTTGTGTTTTTCCTCTGATACCTGTTTGGGTTTGTTTGACACACCCCAGTTCATATACCAGGACAAAGGTAAACTCTCAATATTTTTTTTTTTAAATTCTTCTCATAACACTTAGGGTTTTATGGCCCTCTATCACATCACCCTCTTAGTTACATCTATTCCAGGCTACAGAAGCTCAGCCTACTTGTTTGCTTCTCTGTGGAGCTGGTTTCAATCCTGTTGCTTTTCTCTGATTTTTTTTCCAGTTTTTTTATATTTTGAGAAATGGCTGGAGCTGCTCATCATACCACTCGTGGGCAAACTGTATATTTATGCCATAACATGAAAATGAGATTTTAATTATTTTTTTTTCCTAGCCCTTTCTCAAATGTTCTAAAATTCCTAAAACACAAGAAATTCAAGCCCAACATGAGGAAGAACTTTTTTTATATTGAGGGTGGCAGAGGATTGGAACAAGCTGCCCAGGGAGGTAATGGAATTTCCTTTCTGAAGACATTCTCAAGGCAGCTGTGTGTTGTAACTTGCTCTAGGTGAACGTGGCTAGGCAGGAGGGTTGGACTGGATGATCTCCACTGGTTTCTTCCAAAACTGTCTATTCTGTGATTCTCCGATTCTGTAAAATATTTCATTCTCTGTTTTGATTGTTGCTGAAAGTATTGAGTGAATGCTAATGCCCAAATAGCTCATATAACCCCAGAGTTCTGAAGTCTGTCTGATGGGTGAATCTATGGATTGCTTTCTTCCATGCAAAACACATTTATTTATACTTCTGGTGCCTTTTTATTGTCCAGAAACCTTGAAGCCTTTTTGTAGTTATTCTCTTTGCCTTTGTTCCCCCTTACCTATTTAAATATTTTTGTTCCATCAACAGATTTGTTCCCCTCATTGGTTACTCCCTTCTCTAGATCACTTAAGAGTAGGTTAAAGAGCACAGTCCCTCCAACAGACTCCTCTGATTCTTCTGGGCTGTTTCTTTTTTTTAGTCAATGTTGTACTTTTACACCTTGCCTAATTTCTTCCAAAGATGTTGTATAAGATCTCCTTAAATGTCTTTTGGACATATAAGTTGTTGATGAAAATTTATTCAGTTCTTCATTTTATCATCTATGTGAAAACCCTTGCAGTCAGCTTCAGTAAGTTTTCAAGGCAAGGGTTCTCTTCATAGAAACTGTGGCAGCTTTTCTCTGAATAGAATGAATTAGCAGACACTAATGAAGGAATGAAAGCCATGCTTTGTAACTTCTCTCTATATACTCCAATATTAATGTGTGCTGAAATATTAGCTCTTTCCCTAACGTGAGGCTCACAGGCCTCTGGTTGTCCCTTTCATGAGAAAACTTTTTTTTAAAATTCTTATTTCTATGTATTCACATTTATATTTACACTGTAGTCAGAGATTAAGAAGGGGCTTAAAAATGGGAGTCTACATAGATTCACTTCTTTTCCAAAGGAGAAGATAAAAAGGTGACTGCCTTGAAGTCTTGATGGTTTGCCTGAACCCCGAGTCCAGTATGGTAAAAATCTTTTTTGTATCATCTTGATGTAGAAAGTTTTCATATGTCCAAAAATGCAAACATCTTTGCCATTTTGTCTTACTATTTTTATGACCAGGAGGTTTTTAAGTTAAGATAACAAACATTTGTATTTATTCAGAGTTGTGTAAAGTACTGAAAACTTAAACTTTAGACATTCTGTGAGGACTAATACGTAAATGGCTTTTAAAAGAATGGAAAAAGATTACAAATCCATGAAAGCAATTCTTAATCATCTCTGAAAAAATGCACTTTTTTATTTTTCCCAGAAGGTTCTTCTTTATGGTGTTTATTTTCCTGTTTTCGAAGTCTATTCTGTAGCAAGGTAGAGTAGCACTTGTACCAACATGTAAACTTTGGGAAGGCTGTAAACATTGCTCCACTTCAGCTGATGAGATAAAAGGATGTGCTTTACAAATAGTTAGATGTTAATTGCATCTAGTAATTGAAGCTACTGCTTGTGCAAATGCACAGATTGTACTTCAAAATTAGGTTAGTGTTTTGTTCCATTCACAGAAGCAAGGAGGTGAATATTTTCCACTTAAGTAATATGTGACAGCAGGAAAACAAGAATAGGCTGATAATCTGACTATATTATGTAGTGGAAGTCTGGTAGAACTGTTTGAATATATGTTTTATTGTGCCAACCAATGCACAAGACAAAAACAAACATTGAAGCTGATTATGTGAAAATATCTTTTGAATAGGGGCATTCCAATAGCAGTTATTCAAAAAATGGACAAGATTGGCACGTGACTACAGTAGTTAAAATTTGTAGTATAAAAAAAAAATTAAAAATCACAGTAAGCTTCACAGCTCAAAGATTTTTCTTGAAGTTAGCAAAGAAAGGACAAACATATGGACAGAATACTGCCAACGCAATGGATTTTTATTTTCATTATGGTTTTAACAAAAAAGGCTAAATGAGAGATGAGACTAGACTTGGCTACTATCATTTAATTTCATTAGGCTGGAAGAAAGAGCTGCTTGCTAGTAACTAATTGCTCAGTATGTGAAGGAATCTGAGTGGTGGTGGGTGGTAGTGAGGATATGAGGAGCACAGAGAGGCCAAAGAACTGGATGAAGACAAAAGGCAATTTTTATTTTTTCTTCAAAGAAGCAGTAGTAGCAGCTTAAATGTGGGGAGAGAAAGAAGTAAGTGAGGCAGATCAGTGCAATTGGGACTTACAAATGCTTGTGGGAACAATTGTTTGTATTTGGAGAATAATAATAGTTTAAATACCTCAGTTTGATATAATTTTTTGGTGTGGATTTTTTTTTGTTTGGGTTTTTTCCCCCCAGAATACCATGTATGTCTAATGCTCAAAGTAAAGCCATTGTGAATTTGCCAAGGCTTTAAATACTCTCCTAAAAGTCAGAATTTTCCTAACCAAATTAAGGAAATATGGGTGGTGGTGCACTCTGGTTGGAAAAAATACAGCTTTTTGTGATTAAGCTATCATCACAAGAGAGGATGTTATGCAAGGTCATACCCAGCCCCAGTCTGAACTTCCTGCTGATTTCAATGATTTAGGCTGATTTCAATGATGGAAAAAAGTACGAACTATCAGACTTGATAAGTTTGTTTCAAAGGCACTGTAATTCTTGGGAAGATAAAATGAGAATGGTCTAGACAAATCAGCAGTGGCCTGAAATCAGAAAATGGAGCTGAAATACAAGCACAGTTTTCTGCTTAAAATGAGGGGGAGTACAGAGTAAGAAATAGGAGATGCAGAACAATAGTAATAACAGTGTTATGAAATAACAGTATAGCAAAAAAGATCTGGGACTTATGCTGGGTGGTAAGACATGGTAAATACACATGGTAAAGACACGAAAAAGTGAGATGAGAAATTGATTAGCCCTCCTTTACTGTTGGTGACTATGAAATCCCCTCTCAAAAATGTACTTTCAGAAATGTAGGCCAATTGACAAGAGCCCAGAGAAGAACTTCAGCAATGAACACTTCACAAAACATGAGCTGCAAGAAAAGACTGGAACTTAGAAAGGATTAAGATGAAACAAGTTGCTGGGGATGGACTTGTATCCTGCTTCAATAAAAGAGCTGATAGGTTCCTCTTAGTCTTGTGCTTCAGCACTGGTAGTTTTGCATTCAGTACTAGATATACCCTTTTGGCAGTAGCTACTTGAATAGGATGAATGACTATGCAAAAAGAGCGAGGACCAGAGACAAAGTAATCACTACTGATTTTATTGTGTGGCCTTGAGCAAGAAGTGGATACAAACCTCATTTTTCTTCTCTTCTTGGGTACTGAGGGAATTTTCAAACCTCTCTAAATAAGCAATGGTAATGCTACATTTCTTTGATCTGGTAGTTGTTATAAAAAAAATAGCAACTTGAAAACACAGAGACACTGTGCAGGAAATACCACTAAAATGCCTCTTGCCACTGATTTCCCCAACCATGACCACTTGTTCGCTTCTGCCCACAAAAATTTTGGAGTGCACCATGTAAAGAATATGCAAATGGTCCCATGCAAGCAGTCTGTACAAGTGTGGGAATTCCTAATGTTGGGAAAGTCATGGGAGAATATTTTTTCTCAATTTCTTTTGAGGTAATTTGCAGACCCTTTTCATAAGATGAAAAAGGGAAAAATTAAATTTGTCCCAGTGCAGAGGTTTCCATCAAAGAGACTTCCATAACTGTTCCCAATACAAGTTAAAACAGTGAGAATCAAGATTTCCTCCCATCTGGCTTCCAGCTTGAGCTAGACTCTGCTGGTTTTCTGGATCCATACATAATTATTGTTTTGACCGTCATTTTTAAGGAACTTACTTCCCTGGTTGATGGAGTGAGAAAGTGTAAAAACAGTGCAGAAATTGAGTAAAAAGATGAAAAACTTTAAAACTTCTAAGTAGAAGTTATGGAGTATCAGTATGTTTTTTATTCTGAGACAAGATTTTTGTAGACTGGAATAGGGATTTCCTGAAATGTTCCTGGAATGTAATTTTGCTGGTTTTTAGTGCTTAGAATAAATACCACATCAGTGAGTTGCAGGAGAAGTGTAGCTCTAGTTCTCAAGGTGTGTGTGGTTGAGAGTTGCGTGAGAATTCATCTGTTTGTCCAGAATTGTGGAAAGAAGTTGTAGTACTGTCCAGTTTCCAAGCCAACAGGGCTTGTTCACCTGTCCAAAGACTTTATTTTTTGTCTTAATTACTCTTAAGGATGTGGGCAGAAATTTGGAAGAATCCGAAGTCTCAGTTGTTAAGGAGGTATTGTTTATTTCTGCATTGTTCATTTAATTCTAGGATCACAGATTTGTCACATGAACTATAGAATTAACTACCAAGTAACTTGAAAACATCTAACTTTTGAGAAATATTTTAATAATGCAAGTTATGGTGAAACCAGAAGTAACACCTTGTGCCATCAAATTTTATTTTACATCAGTGATGGTATCTAGAAATGTCAGAATCTGTTATGACATCTGACTAAAATGGATATCCTATTGTATTAGTGGCTATAAAAACATTAGATATGCTGGGGGCTGCCAGACTCACATGTAAGAGCTTCAGCAGAAGAGAAGGAAAATTACTTCTATATTTCTGATGGTAACTGGAAAATCAGAGAGTTGCTGTTGCTCCATTTCATGTCCTAGAAAAAGTAAATAGAAATTGTCAGAAGCTTTTGGAGCTCTCAAACCCATCTCATTGAAAAGGGTGATGTGAGGATAGGGTGACCCACCCTTAAAAACACTTCTCTGGGCCCCAGGGGAGGCCTGTTGCTGGCTAGTGGGGGCAGGGGAGGCCTGTTGCTGGCTAGTGGGGGCTGTGCTTCTCTAATAAGGTACCAGTTTTGCCCACGGATGGAGAGTCAGGCATCCAAGGAGCCAGAGAGCTGAATGGGAAATACTTGTGCCAGTTTTGTTAGACAGGCCTAGAATGTTTCATTCTACGTGATATGGGCTTCCACCAACTCAGCTCTTCAGGGTTGCCCTCTGACTGAAGATCCAACAACCTCTGAGGAAGCAGGAAGATTATTTTTTTTTTCCTTTATTGGAAGCAAAAATTAGTAAATTAGTTTTGCAGCTTTGTTTTCAGTCTCACAAATTCATGGAACCTAAGCCACCCAAGTGGGGATGTCCATCCTTATGCTACGTGACTCCTGATGTTTTGGTGTGTCCCCTCTCAGTGTAGGTGGTCTGCCTCTGGCCATTCCTTGAAAGAGCTGACATGGATGTCCAGAACGAGTCAAAGGAATGGGGCTCAGCTAGAGAAATTTTCTCTGTGCAAGAAAAATACTGTACTTCAGGGGGTTTGACTCAGTATTTCTGGCCAAAGCCACTGAAGTCTGTGGCAGCATTTTGTTGAACAACAGCTAGCAGGGCATTTAAATGCCTGGAGGGATGGTGTTTGAACAAGTAGGCCTAAGCAGCTGCAGTTATGTGTAGCCTCAGCTGCCTGTTTGCCTTTGTTGGGCTACCCAAGCATGTGAGAGGACCTTCATTTGTAAGAGCTGCCTCTTTTGTTGCAGCACTAATTCTCTAGACTTATGTAATCAGAGTTTCCTAATAATTTTTGACCTATGGCTAATATTTTCAATGATTCAGGCTTCCTCCTACTACATGAAATGAATATCAAGATAAGCCTAGATATAACATTGATGTGATTCATTTATAAAGTGTGTTACCTTTGTAGCCTAAATGGGTGATATTTCTGCCCATAATAATTTTTTGTGGGGTTTTCCCCCCACTGTATCCTTAATGTGTGATATACAAATCTGATTAGTTTTTTACCCTGCCTCTCTGAAGCATAGGATGGAGCAGTTGAATATACTTTATATACATTTTTACTGTTTATTAAACAGGCTCACTAAGTGGAATTTTAAGGAAGCTTTTTATTTCTTGCTGAGGAAGTACTTGATATCATGCAGTCAGATGGATATTTAAAAAATCCACGTGTGAAACCCTGGGAATTGACCTGTTGCAACTGTGTTCTAAAGCTCTAGATACAGGGTGTTCTTTCCAGATACTGACAACCAATATGTGCCGTGTATGCTGCCAGAGAACTGTTCTGTAAATCAGAATCATTGCTGTCATGTGCTGATTTGTGAAGCACACAGATTTGCACATAAATAATCACTTTGCTTGAGATTGTCAATATAGTCTCCTGAAATATTTTTCTATTAGTAATCTTAACTTTTCTTTAGAGTATGTTTGGGGTTTTGTCATAGAAATAATTTCCCATCTTTCCCCCTACTGTTTGCACATACTTGTGTGAGTGCTAAAGACATTGGAATTGAAACATATGGGGATTTTTGTTTTGTTTTAAATACTCCGCAGGAACATGAGGAAATTCCAAAATCACTTCAAACCCCTCTTTAAGTTGAAGTGTGCAGACTTTCTCTTTCTGGAATTACTTTAATAGAACTGAAATGAAGCGAGGTGCTGCAGCAATGTATCAGAAACAGCTACATGTGGTTTTAACAATCAGTGTTATTCAGAGGAGCTGAGGAGTTTCTTTCAGGGATTTTAACATCCTTTGAGTGTAATAATAATAATGTGTTTGGTTATAAGCTAAGTACTTTCAGTGTATGTGCTACTTTAGGAACTGCTTTGTAAAATTGGACTGTGAAATAAATGTAAAAAAGTGACATTTTCTTAGGGTTTTGATTGTAAGTTCTAGCTCTTACACTGTTAGATATTGCCTTTCTTCATCTACAAAATTAATTTTGGAAATTTCTTTTCTGACAAATTCTGCTTCTGAATTTTCTACCCATTGGTCTTGCATTTGTCCTCTTGATTTTTCAATAAAATCATCTCTTGATTCTCTGGAAATCAACCAGTCTACATCCATTTAGATACTGGATCTATATACAAATGCTTCTTAATTTTCATCATGGTGCTGGGCATCCTGCATTTTTGACCTAGTTTCTCAAATTGGTATTAAAGCTGTGTTTGCAAAGCTTGTTCCTGTAAAAATGGAGAAGCTAAACTCTCCACGTTTGTCGTGCAGTGTAAACAAACATTTTTCTGCCTAGGTGGTATGTTTGTTCTCTCTTGGTAAATAGCTGCTGTGTCAATGACTGCCAAAAGAGACAAATGTGTCTCTTGTTTCTAATGGCAGGAGTTCTCACCTTTCTTTCTGTCCTTCTTGCAACCTGAATTCTGGCTTAAAACTTTAAATGCAGTAATTTCTGCATTAAAACAGAGAGCTCTTAATTTAGAGGGTAACATTCATTATGGGCCATAGTGGCTAAAGAGGATATTTATCCTCATCTCACTGCTGTTTTGGGTGCATAGTTTATTTGGTATGTGACCCAATCTAATGTGTTCATAAGGCTTTTGTTTAGGCTTTGAAATGCCCGGTACTAAACATGTTGTTTACTCTGTGTGAACATTTCAAGGTTTTGAGGTGAGACTGGTTTGGAGAGCTATCTTCATCTGGCACATTGCAGTTCTCAGAACACGTCTCTAACTCAAAATGCTGTAGGCACATTTGCTGACTTAATTGCTGTCTGATATATTATTAAGTTCCATATAGCTTCTACTGAAAACAGACTGCAGATCTTTGTTAAGCACTGGAATTAATAAAATGACAAAGAATTTTTATGGCTTTAGATTAGAAGTTGCCTTGAGGCTATTTAGTTTTATTCCCCCTTTTTTCTTCTCCCTGTATCTTTGTGACTCGTATTTCTATGAATTTTTGACTCCTTTTATTTGTACTTTTGAATATGAGCGTATGTAGAAATGCTTAATTCATTAAAAGTTTGCATTGTAGTCAAAACTAGGAAACTGGATGAAGAATGAAAGAACAATATTCAGCTTTGGCAGTAATTGTGTTTTAATGATAGTGTTTATCTTTGCTCTTTCACTACTTTGGGAATTGCACATTGTGATTTATGTCTATACCTTGCAGGCCTCATTCTCTAGACCAAGACATAAGTGTACATGAACAGAGGTGCCCTAGAGAGGAAGCTGCACCAAATATAGTCAGGGCTGTGGATCTCTTTAGACAAAATATCTGATGTGAATAGCTTGAAGCTTTGGAGGAAACATTGTGTTTACCTTTTGGTGGCAGCATATCTCTGATAGCAAGGTGTCTCTTCAGTTCTATTTGAATCACTGATCTTTTTTGTAAATACTTGGCAAAGGCAAACCAACAAAGACACAGTTGTCCTGAACAAGAAATGAGATGGTGGAGAGACAGCTCAGAGGTGAACAATGCTAAGGAGGGCTGAAGGATAACTCAGGGCTCTAGTAAGGCACCATTTCCACAGGGCAGTCAAGCTGTAGTTACTAATTTTGAGGCCAGTTATAAAGTCCTGGCAGAAAAGCAGGAGACAGGTCTCCTGTTAACAGGCAAGAGAAACCTGAAATGCAGGATGTGCCAGACACTGGAATGGGAAATTTTTCACAACACTGCTGGTTTTGAGCACTGACTTTCTGAGGTTTATGTCCTTTCATTCTCTGACTTCAATTGTTCTCTAAGCTTTCTCTGTAAAATTGATTCAGTGCTACCATGTATTGTCTAGTACTGATGACACAATAGGTATATGCAAGAATTAAATGTGAGCTGAAATTGCATTTTCAGGAAGCTTTTCTGCAGAAATGCAGACACAGTCTATTTGCTACTCCCAGACTTACGCCTGGATAGTCTGTGATTGCTGCCTTGGTGTTGATCAATGTTTGCCACCCAGGTCTGTGGGAACATCTGATGTTATGATTTAATCAGCACATGAGTGAGGTAACCAACTTGCAGAACACGTTTTATTTAGTAGAATGACTGTTATAAAAGATAAGTTCAAGATCCAAATAACTCCTATTAGTTGCCATAAAATTACTTCTACCTCATGGCCATGGAGAATGGATGCAATTTCAACTTTGTTGCAACCCTAGCTTATTGATTATGCCAAATTTCACACTCCTAACATTTTTAAAAAACAGAATTAACTAGGAAAAAAATCAGTCTTTCCTTAGTAAAACATGGTTTTGATTTTTTTTTTTCTTCTAAATCTTATTCAAATTATACCTTTAATACTAGGGCCTTCAACACAGGAGTTGTTACTTTGAAGAGAAAGGAGTCTTTTTAGAAAACTAGTAGAAGAACTGTGATTGTGGCACATTACCTGTCTCTCACTATAGTAGAAAGGAGAGATTTTCTTGTGTTGGAGACTATGCAGCAAGGAAACTGTGTCAACTTCCCACTGTGAAAACCATTGTACAGCTAAAGTTTGAGTTTACATTGTCTTCAGAAGTGAGGGCAGACCTGCACTGTCTGGAACAGGTTTCCCAGGGAAGAGGTTGAGTCACCACCCCTGGAGGTATTTAAGAGCTGTGTGGATGTGGTGCTTAGGGAGGTGGTTTAGTGGTGGACTTGGCAATGCTGGGTTAGCAGTTGGACTCCATGGTCTTGGAGAGCTTTTTCCACACAAATGATTCTGTGATTCTGATGTAACACAGTTGTGGAACAGTGAACAAGGAACTAAAGAGAAAACGGTGGCTCATGGTTATTTTGAGTTTCTGTTTGGGGCAAGCTACTGGCAATCTTTGTCAAGACTGAGCACTCAGAAGCTTTTATTTGGAACAAACTAAATTTTCTTTTAGTTCATGCCAACTCTTGCAACCTTAGAGACTTGGAATAAGCGGGCAGAGATCTGAAAATCTGAGAGGTACCTTAACCAGATCCTCTTTCCCATGCCTTTCCCTGCAGCTTGTGTATGAAGTTTGCAGGAAGTTCTGAAGCAGTTTGGTATGAGTAGAGTATATAATTGTTGCAATGTTCTCAGGACAACACAAACTCCTTCTCTTGGCCCAGCTACATGTGTGATACGGTGGAAAAGCTGTTAAAATGGGTACCAGTTTTTCTAAGCAAACCAGAAAGTCTTTTTCAAACACAGAAATGTTCCAGTGGTTGTAATGGGGGAAATAAACCAGAAGTTATTCAAAATCCAAGTTTTGTGCTTGCCCACTCTCCTCTGAAAATGTGAGTTTGGATTAGAACGTTTAGCAATATAACTCTTAAGCACTGTAATATGGATATTTTGAATCCTCATCCTTTTATATGTGGGCATGATCATCAGATGGTATAAGTCTCTTAAAATTAAACACAGTCATCCTTTCTGCAGAAACGATCACAGTAATTAATTTCCTTTGAGGAGGCTGATGGTCTGATATCACCAGGTAAGAATTTCCGCAAAGGATTCAAGATCTAGAGGTTGGAGTTGGGATTCGTATTACTTTTATCCCTGAATTAATAGTGTTGGTTTATTTTTTTGTATTTCTTTTTAGAGGGGGATATGGTATGAGGAAACAGATAATGTATGAAGGTTTTGACAGAAAATTCAGTTTGAAAGTTGTCCTTTTCTGACTATAATCCATGGAAAATTTTCCTTTACATCTGGATTTCTTCTAGGTAATTTAATAAAGCTTTGCTTTGGGTTTGCTGTGGTGTAAGAATGCAAAGACTTTGTGAAAGGCTATCCAATCCCACTGCACATTTGCTTTGCACAGGTTTATCAGGGATGTACTCCAAGGTTTTCAGTTGTACTTTGTTGAGGAGATTTATTCCTGGAGGTCCCACTGGGAACTGAATAGCAACTAATAGCAACTGTGAGTCCTGACTCAGGAATGTGGAAGATGCTGTTGTTACACTGGAGAAGCATCTTCAGGAAATGCAGACTCCTCTCTAAGGAGCTGTGGGCATTCTATCAGTCTTGAGTAGATGGTGGAGACCTTCATCCCACATAGATTCTTTGATGGTTTGCAGTACATTTGTAGACTATTGGGTGGTGGGTGGCACCCACCCTAGGGTGCATCCTAGGGCTATTGATATAGTAAT
Source organism: Zosterops lateralis (assembly GCF_965231275.1). Lineage (NCBI taxonomy): Eukaryota > Metazoa > Chordata > Aves > Passeriformes > Zosteropidae > Zosterops > Zosterops lateralis. The sequence goes on from NC_139764.1 coordinate 24,433,185, forward strand.
CAATAATTCTAGGTGCCAAAGAGGAGGATGAATTGGAAGAAAGTGTAATCCATGGGGATCGCTTATTGTTGGGTTTTCTCGAATGTGGTGGAATGACATACAAAAAATGCAAAAGCAGAGTTGGAAGTTAAAGGAAAAGGGGATGACACGACGCAGAGATGGAGCTACAGGAGACAGGCATTGCACCATCCTGAAATGTAGGAAGAGCAGAGGAGAATTGTTATTTCAGGAGGGATATTAAAAGAAAAAAGTGAAATAGAAAAGTGGGAAAGGAAAGGCTGTATACAGGAAGCTGAGAAAGCACTAAAATATGTGAAAAGGATTCAGTGAGATAGAAATAGATTCTTGAAGAAGCAACTGAAAGGTTTGAGACTGAATCAATATTTTTCCTTAAAATTCTGGAGAGATTAATTTTGGCTTAAATGTAGGAATTGCTTTTTGCAAGGGAGGAGGTGACAGATGGACCCAGAGAGGGTCTTGACTTTCATGTCTGTACAGAATCTCTTTTCTATTTGTGTTTGTTGAAAGCATTAAAAAATACCTCTGGCAGTTTTTCCATTTCCTTTGGCTTTCGTGTCTAAAGAAATATTCAAACTGGGAGAGGGGATGGGAAGCTAAGCCAGGTGGCAAGCCTATTTATCACCTAGTCAGTGGTGGAACATATTGAATGATCAAATGAAAATGTTTTAAAATAACATGAACACAGAGACAGGAAAAAAAAAAAAAAAAAAAAAACAAACTGCCAAGGAAAGGAATTTATATTAGGAGAAAACTTGCACTTTCCTTGTCTGATTGTAATAAGAGACTTCAACGTTCAGTGGAAGGCAGGGTATGTACCAACTGCAGCCATAGATTTTTTTTTTTAGAGTAGTTAGAAAGACATGAAGAAATGCTTTTATCTGAAAGGCATTCAATTAGAATAACTTTATGAAAAATACCTCTCGTATGTCGATGTATGTGAGTATAGCTGTACACAATAGGTCAAAGTATCTCAATTTGATTCTAAAGAAAAAAAAAATTGCCCATTTTTGTAAAAGAAAAGAATTTCTGTAAGTTATTGAATAAGCTGTGGTTTGGCAGCTCTGTCAACTTTAGAATGTAAACCAAAAAAAAACTGAAGAAAAAAATGTATTTGAAATAAGTTTCAGATCTTCAGAACTGTAACTGTGTGTGACATATCAGCTACAAATCTTCATCACAATTTTAGGGGATGTTGTTACTTCTATTATAACCCCTTGCCCATCCTTTATTTTTCACAATCTGAAAAAGATCATGTGGTATCAAAACTTACCTCTCACCTTTCTATTATTTGTCTACTTTGTATTCATGAACTGGACTACAGTGTCTGCTAATAAAGACTACAGTGTTTGAAAACCATTCTGGGCTCAAAATGTATCTGCTGGGAGCCTCTAATATTTTGCTGACAGTTGATATGTTTAATTATTTTTACTGCATTCAACAAAATTTAAAGGTTTTAGCTAACCATGAATTTTTGGTTATTTTCTGCTCAGGGATCCCTTTCCTAAAACCCAGACACCTTAATCAAAATCATGCGGCACATGGGAGCCGTGTAGCAGCAGGATTTAAAAATCAATTTATTGCTTTGTGTTCCTACAAATATAAAACTTTGAATGAATTTAACTCATATTTATAGATAGGAGAAAAAAAAATTGACCCCAGCAAATGCTGCTAGACTTCAGATAGTTTTCTGAAAGATTGGAGCTATACTGGAAACATTCTGCAATAGGCAAATGAGGGCTTTAAGATGTAACATCTGTAATTTAGGTAAGGCACAGCCTAAAAGATACTGTTGTAAGCATCTGTGTGCTACCTAAATTCTGTATTAATAGGTCCAAGCTATTTAATTTGTTGTTTGGTGTCTTAAATCTAAAATTTAGTAATTAATTGGATGGCCAGCATGGAAATGTGTGAGGAGAAGTTAAATGCTTCAAAATCTTGGAAGAAACAAAATATTTTTGAATCACAGATTTGAGTTGATATATACTATATGAAGCAAAAACTTTATTTGTTTCTCCTTCTTTTTTAAAGAAAAAAGGCACTTTGACCAAGCTGTTTTGCCAAAAACATTTGGAAAATTTTGTCCTCCATCCACCCCCTGTCCTAGTTGTGAATGCAAATGTAGCTTAAGCTGCAAAAGCTTTAAAGACAACTGAAAAGAACTGTTCTCCATCCAGTTCTCAAAATAAATAATGTTCCATTTTTAGCATCACTGTCTAACAGTTTGTCAGATAGATGAAATAATGTTATATTAGCATTTATCCATTGTACAGATGCCATTCATCAGCCAACACTATTTGCAAACAAGTAAGTCTAACAGATTTTTAAAATCCAAACTGCTTAAATTAAAACCATGTTTCTTTTGTGTAACAGATGCTATGTTAACAGATTTGTCTTCTCTGTACATGACCTTTTGGGAACATGAACTGTCCTAGCCAGTATTGCTCAAAGTTGCCCTGCTTGGTGACAAGGTTCTTGGGTGCTGCTGTAGTGCAAAAATCAGTGATGAACTAGAAATATTTTGACATGCACTTAGAGACACAGAGGAGAAAACTGTTTCTAAAGAACTAAGTTCTAGTGTAAAAGTATCAGTGGCCATTGGGAAGCAAAGAGATTAGGAGTTAACTTTATTCAAATATTCTTTGGTTCTGGTTCTAAAATCCAGTGCTGCCTATACATTCTGTATCTGGAGTTTAACAATTGTAGCTGAGCTTGAACTTGAATGATAAAACCAATTTAATTGTTTTATTTTAAGAAGTTCTTGGAAATCTCCCTGGTTTAAGGCTGGCTTACTCCTCAGCAGCCTGAGGGTTGGTCTTAGAAAGTTCTCAGCCTTGTATCCCAAATGTATTTTTAAATTACATGCTGCACTTAATGAAAAGCAGAGAGTTGATTGGAATAAGTAATATAGGAAATTAGTTTTCTACATATATGAGGGAGAGATTTATAGTTCCTGAAGTGTATTTTGTGCCTTAGTAGTCTGGAAGGCAGAACCCTGTGGCATAAGAAAGTAGGCATGAAAGAAACATTTAGATGATAAAGTAAAAAACAAAGAGCTTTCTTGTCCCAGACTTTGTGGATTTGCATCCTGGCACAGCTGTATTTGATGGAATAAGTGAGGAGTGGTTTAAAAAAAGCTGGTGATTTTCACCATGACTCAGTATGCATAGCAATATATTATATATAAACATATTGTTTGGTACCAAAAGAGTGAGTTTGATTTGCAGTTGAAGTAGTACCATATTCACATGATTTTCTGGAAGTATATTACCTTGATTCCAACTCTACCATCTACATATTAATGAAACACCTCTGTACCTTCTTTATTTATGGCTGACATTCTTAATTTCTTAACAGAGACAGAAGTGCCCTCTTGCTCCATCCAAGTGATACACATCACAACAGCAAGAAGTTGGCCTACCACAATACAAATACCTCATTGTCATAGTATTGTAGGCTAATACATTGATATTCCAATAAGAAAACTGATTTTCATTTTTATCTGAATTTTCGCCCTTAAAAATCTTGACTGTTACGAACTAAACAGTGTCAGCTTTAAAGGCTCTCTTTCTAGAAATCTGCAGAATCACAAAGGCTACCATGGAACTTTCCTCCAGAAGCTTCAATCTTTACCAGTCCCTGTAATGTAACAGTGACATAAAAGTAGACAAGCTGACAGGTTCATCTCTTTGGACCCATGAAGTATCCTGCAGACACATTTTTTGTGGTTTTTTTTGACTGGATTTCCATGGAGAAAAAATTAAGCAATTGATTCAATCAGATGGATTCTAAAACACATCACTCTTGATAGAATTGCATCTATGTGTGCTTTGTGGCTACCTAAACAAAGGTTGAATGCTGGGACTAAATCCCATAAATACAGGTTAAACACCACTGTCTGACCCTTCTTTGAACTGCAGGGTGAGATCCATCATAACATAATTGGTTTATCCTCTTTTGTCTAAGATGCTCTATAGCAAACAGGGTATTTTTATGTCTTGGAGGGCTTAGATTATAAATGAAAACTTTTCTGAATCTGGTAGATTTGATTAATTGAAGCTAAGCAATTTGTGTGGCTAAAAATGCTCTTTTAACATTTTGGGAAGTCACACTAATTTTGTATGTAAAACCAACTGTTTAAACTGCAGGGTCAGAGCCGTCGTCATATGATTGGTTTATCCTCTTATGTCTAAGATGCTCTGTAGTAAACAGACTGTTCATATGTCCTAGAAAGCTTTAGCTTGGCCACTGCTATTTTTGGTTGCTCTTCAGTAACTCATGTAATGGGAAGCATAATCATTGCTCATTCTCTGTTAATACTGAATGGGCATTGTACAACTTCATAAACACTTTCTCAGGCCAAGGAGAGTGCAAGCCTATGTAATCAATTGTTGTAGGTAAGTTGTTCCAGGTAGTTGGTTATCCAGGTAGCCCTCCTCTGTACATTTGTTAGCTCTATGAGACCTGCTGTGGAAAGGAACAATCCAAAAACATGTTTTCCTGGTGTAATTGCAAAATACCATCACTCTCATATTACCATAATGCAATAGCAAGTAAGATATCTAAGCTGAATTTTTCTTATTAGGATATGATTTTAAAAAATCCTTTTGATAGCTCAGACTATTGAACTTAAGTTTAAATGAAACCTATTAACATTTAATACCATCCTATGATTGAAAACTTTTTGTGGGGTAGTATAGGAAATTAGTTTCAAATTCTAAAGTAATCTATGCCTCAAACTAAGTCTTTTGATCCTTTTCTCATAAATAGCTAATGCCTAAGTATTTCTCCCAGGATGCAGGCACGCATGAAGCTAGGCTTAGGAACCTATGTAAATATTTATGCATCTTTTCTGTAGATCCATTCTTGATACATTTAATACATAAGAAAAACTCAATAGACTGGGAGGAAAAAACCTTGCAATGAAAACTTTCTCAGTGTGATTTTTTAATTAATTACAAGATTTTACAGAATCTGCAAATAAACTTGAAATATATCATAAAGCCTTCTATCAGTAAACATTTCTTAATAAAAAAGAGAAATGAGTAAGCTATGTATTCCATATTTAGATATAGACAACACTTGGGACAGCATGAAAAGATTTTGTTTGTAGCTAAGCAGGTTTTTTTATGCATGAGGGGTTTTGTCTTCCCCTCTCAAATTAGCTTTAATTGCTCATTACTCATCTTGCCAATGCACTACACTGGGGGTGACAAGCCTAATAATTCTTCATATGAATAATGCAAGGTGATCATAGAGGTGTTTTCCTTCTACTGCTACTCTACAAATAGGGAAAGTGATATAGAGACTCTCAAAGCAACAGCACGATCTGTGACTGCCAAGTTGGTTTGCATTCAGTTTAACTGGATAGAAAAGCTAAAACGTGTATCTTGGGCTGTACTCATCTTAAAATTGTGCCATTTGTCTCATCTTCAAAGAAAACTTAAGCGTTGGAAAAGTTAACAGTGAGGAATTTATTCAAGTATAGTGTGTATAAGGAACAGGATGTAACTGTCTGATGCTTTTTTAATCCTTTATGTTGTTTCCATTGATTCTACAAACTTTCCCTTATGCAGTAGAATTAAGTCTTTTATCCCAAATTTGAAAAAGATCTATGTTCTCTGAAATCAGTCTGAGCTGACTTTGCAGACTTACTTTGTGCCAGATGTTGGTGTGCTGAGGTGGAATTGTGTTTCCATTGAAGCTGATGGGTATTTTAGTTAGCACTTCCCAATAAGGGGGACTGGAAGTAACGCTGTAGTTTGACTTTAAATATGAATAATATTCCTAACAGATCTCGTAAATTTAGTCCTGCAAAATCAACTTATGTTCTTTTCTCCTTGCTCTATTTAAGCCAATGAATGCCTCATATTGTCAGGATTCAGTTCTCAGAGGATCATGTTCTCTCTCTCATACTTAAGACCAATAATACACAGGTGCCCTATAATGGAGATGGTGGAGAGCTAAGCAGCATTTTGTTGATTTTGCAGTTCTTTGCCGCTCTGATAATGCTCTGTTTTGGAATGAATGAGACTTTGCAAAGGACTGATGGACTTCATTTAACTTTCTAAAAAGTTAATGTGAATGGTTTGAGTTGGCTGGGCTCTCCCTTGAATTGGTTTACAGCAAAGGCAACTCCAGAGAACAGTTCATCCAGTAAAACAATGATTATGTGAGACAGGAAAAGCTCTCAATTTCAAGACATTCTTATTAACCAGAATTAATAATTCTACTTTCTGTGTTCATATTATCATGGATCCATTTCCTGTTGGGGATGGAAAGCATGACAGCATTTGCTTCTGAGAAGTCTGTATATAAGATTTGTATAATTTACATATAATTGTCATTAGAGGGATGCAGTAATTTCCCAGTAATAGCTGCAGGAAATTCCCTCAGTGTTATCATGTGTATTGTAGGACTACAGTGCTCATGTTCAATTACAAAGCATTTAAAGGAGCTTACCTCCTAAAAAATTTTCAAAATGGTTCCAAAGACATTCCCTGTGAGCCAAGCTGATGAAGATTAAAATCAATTTTCATATATAGCCAGTAATTTCTTCTTCTGGCCAAGAGACTTACTTGGTTTCTATTACTTAAATTTGAAAAATAGGTAAATGTACTGGATTGTGTCCACAAAGAAATGACACATGTACTTCAAGCTCACAATAAGATGCTGTGATATTTTTTATTTGCAGATATCCTGTTTTCCTCGGTTTACAAAGACAACTCAGTGTCGAGGGAACTGAAGACTGGGGTGTGCTGTGCTAACACAAATTTAACTGAAGCCAAGAATGCCCTGGTTTGGCTCTGGAAGGAGCACTAAGCAGCCAAGGACATTTGGAAAGCCAAATCTAAACCAGTACGGTGAGTTTCCTATGTTGTACTGGATACAGCCGTAATTATATATGAGAATTTTATTCTATCCTGTCTTCATATCTTGTTTTAACAGAAGATATTTTGCTTTCTGTGTGCCAGAGCAGCATAACAATAGTTTCATGAGTGACAGAAACTATATGTTCTCCTTCCCTAGGAACAATTTAAATTTCTTGTTACTAGTTCCATGCCTTTTAGACAAAATTGACTGTATGGCTCTACTTTGCCCTGGTCAGGATGTGGGGAAAGCTAAATCCAACATACAGACTGACCTAAAAAAATTATATTGGCACTGAGAGATATTCAGTAAATCATTTATTTTGCAACGTAAGTAGAAACCAAGGTGGTGATTAAAAAATAAATTGCAAGAATTGTTTATCTACTTGTGTAAAAACTCAGAAGACCTGGATTTCTCCAGAGGATTCTTATTTACCCCGATATTGTGCTTCAGTAACATCTTTCAACAGACCCTTCCTCTAAAGCTGCTTTCACAGAAAATGTCCAGCTACATATTTGTTAGAACAGCTTCTGACTTTTTGATCTTATGTTCTGTAGACTCTCTAGCACTTTGAAAAGTTTTTATATATCTAAAGCAGAATAAAATGCCTTAGTCTGAATGAGATATAAGATTCCCTAAGTGGTATAATTCTTTGATGTCGTTCCTGTTCTGATGTTCCCTGTTTTCATGAATGCACAAATTTTCACGTGGAAACACATCTTTAGCTTATTCATACATATCCCTGGTTTATGTTTTCACCAAACTAATTATACCATCTCATTTCAATTATTTTCAACTTGTTGTCTAGAAGATCCATTTGCTCTTACTAATTTAAAGCCTTCTGTTCTTCTCTTTCCCATTTTTCTCTCTTCTTGCTTGTTATGCCTGAATTAAAAACATCTGGATTAAAAATGTTGAGGTTTTGATAACAAGTCTCTTTTTCATTTTTCTTGTAAAATGCCACAGCATCCTTTCTATACTTAGCATCCAATAAACATTGAGATGTATTGAAAGTTTTCACAAGAAACCATTTTTTAATAGAAAAGCACTGTTTTGTGTTTTGATTAAGGTTTGGTTTTTTTTTTTTTTTACATAAGAAAACTTTTGCTTTATTTGGAGAGGTAACTTTTCATTACACCTTATGGAAAGAAAACTTGAAATTTTTTTTTGAGTTTCAACATCTGAGAAGAAAAAAAAGAAAAATTGCATGTTTTTAATCACTACAGTTTGAATTATTATGGCACTCTGCTTGCATGTATTTAGTCAGCAAATCCTGGAGGGTCAAATGTACACACATACACAAAAATAGGTGAAACAAAAGGCCTGAAAAATAGATTAAAAGAACCTATGCATTGATAACATGTATTCCCAAACCATTCTTCATTCAGCTGCAGCAAAAAGCCGTGCGGAAATTTTGCGTGTTCCTACATACTAGGAAATTCCATGCTACCAAAACAAGGTTATGACAGAAGGAAAATAAATACAAGTACAACAGTCTGGCCAAGGATCTCTCTCTTTTTTTTTTTTTTTTTTTTTTTTTTTTTTTTATTATTATTATTATTTATTTATTTTTATTATTATTATTTTGTGCCAATCTACCTGCCCAGAAACAAGGACAAAGAGTGTAGGCTAGAGAATGAGTGTGTTATCCTTAGGTCCAGTGCTACTACTTAAAAATGGATTATGTACATGAGTAACCTCAATCTCTTGACACAATTTGCAAGAGTGCAATTGGAAATTCAAGTCAGTGCAAATGCTGTTCAAGCTGGAACAGTTGCTGTTGCAAAAATAAAATGGGTAAAACCAGGTTTGAATGACAGGGAGTTTGCAGTTTGTTTACTGAATATCATGTGCTCAAATCTAAGGGAAGTTGTTTTTCAAAAGTTGCTTAATTATAGATTCAGTCAGAGCCACTGAAGCATAGCACTTAGTGATTCTGAAAATCTGATTATCAACATAGGGTTCTGTGTCTTCACAAGTTTTCCCTGTTCTTCTATTGGACTGGAGTGCAGCTGCAGAACTGAGTTTTCTGCACATTCAGGGACAGTTTAATTGCAGCTTGAATGTTACAAGTCAGATGTGGTGTGTAATTAGACTAATTGTTATAAGATAAAAAACTTTTCATCTATGATTTGACTCATGAATGTTAAAATAAATATTCTATGACCAGGAGGAGTATCCATTCATATCACATCAGGAGGAATATCCATTCATATCACATGAATTCCTTTTAGTTTGTACTAAACTCTTGCGGAACTGCAGGACCAAAAAATGTCTGTGGCTCTGCCAGGGAGTGACTGCCTGAATTTCCACTGGAAATTCCAGTAAGCATTAGCACTTAATTACCGTACTCTACCTTAAAGGCAGGAATTAAGTGATGTGCAGCACGGCTATGGCCTTCTGCTTTCTGCATGTCTTGATGTGTCACACTGCAACAGAAGACAGGGGTAGAGCTCCCTTGTTGATAATCTGTGCTTGGCAGGATCTGCAAGTACATCATAAATAACTAACTCCCAATTATGTAATATAAATTGCTCCTGCTTTCCCAAGAGGATAATTGCATATTAATACATGCTCATTAATAAGTATTGCAGGTACTGAAAACAACCTAATTTCCTTTCCTTGTTTATAAAGCTAGATTTACCTATTTTTGGACATATTCTACACACACAGAAGCTTATTCTGCCTTGACATAGTAATTCTCATAGACAAAAGACATAAAAGTGTCTGTCTTGCTTAAAATTTCAGTCTAGTTCTTGAGCTCTGACCTCATAGGAATACAAGGTCAACTTTCAGGATTTTGGCACTCCACATGTTGCTGTGTAGTGAATGTTTAGGCCTTCAGAACAATCGTGTCTGGATTAGGTTTTGCTCACATGAAAGTTGGAGAGGCAAACAGCTTCTTCCATTTGACTCCTCACAAGCAGAGTTGTACTGCTTTCAATTAGCACTCTCCCCTTGTCCACCCACCCAAAACCTCCTGGAGACCAGGAATTTTTATATAGCACACTATCAAATTGATTCCAGACTTTGCAACCATTTTTCAACTCAAATTTATCATGAAGTTTTATTTTAAAATACCTGGTATATTTATTCTCTGTATCTTTGCTGCTACCACCTTTTAAAAATGCATTGGCTTGGTCACATAAAAGTGTGAATGATTGCTTGCTTTCATAGCATATAATAGAAAGTAAGCTTAAGATGACAAATGTTGTGGTTCTTCTTTCCAGAGCTGAGGCTCGTGTAATTACTTTGAACAGAAACTGTACAAATAATCATCCTTTAATCTGCCATGATGAGAAATTCAAGTTACATATTTTGCAGTTTGTGCCTGTGTGTGTGTATATTCTATATCCATGTGAAGTCCTAGAGAACTGAAATAATGGGTTCCCACTGTGAGATTTTATTCACTGTACACTTAACACATGTAAATGCTTTGTCTGGCAATCATGCCAATCACCATGGAATAACATGCAATGAGCAGGAAACAATTTTGTGGTAACTGCAGCCCACAGTGGTTTAATGAAAAGTCCTAGTCAGAAATTGCTTTCACGTCAGAAAACTCTGTATCATCAGAAATTCCTTAAATGTCAGCAAGGGTGTAGTCCTTACATAAATCCTTGAATACTCTGGGGTTATTTTTACTTGTCTTTCTTTGTGTCTTTTATTTTTATTTTTTTTTCATCAGGTATATGAGCAACCAAGTGTATATATATTATGCAGATTTGTGTACTAATAAGAAATAAGTCTTATTCATTGGTTTACTTAAGTTTTTTGTTCTCTTTTGAAAGTAATAAGGTTTTTGATGAAGAACTGGCACTTCAAGAATCCTGTCAAAAGGCTGTCTTGTACGGAACCTTATAAGTTCTTCCTATATAAGATAAATATATGCAGTCTTATGTTTGGTGCTTGGCATTTTTTTATTTCATACAAGAGCTCCAGGGTACTGCATGCTTATCTTAAAAAAAAAAAAAAAAAAAAAAAAAAAAAGTACAAATAGAATGGGCTTGATTTCAAACATTTTTCCCAAACTGTGGATAGAAAAGGTAAAAAGTCCAGCTTGGTTTTTTTCCAACTGAAAGCAAAAAGAAAAATACCTGTTAGTCATCTCAAAATATTTAGAGAGCACTCTTGCCTTTCAGGGATGTCTGTGCCCCACAGGGTAGGAGCAGGCTTTGAGGCTGAGGGTCAGAGCTGGACGAGTCACCCTGCAGAGGCTGCGGAGCAGGGAATGGGCTGGATGTGAAATGGGTGGGCTCTGCTCTTTGCAGCAGGACTAGCAGATGTTTCTGTTCAGAGCTGACTTGGTACTTGATGTGGGAGGGGTAGAGCCTGCAGGGGAAAGGAAGGAAGAAGAGCTTTCCCCTTGCTTTAAATTTTCCATGTGGTTCTGAACTCATAAGAAGATGTCTGGTCCTGAACGTTCAGCTATTTCGGTGGTCTATAGTCAAGGGCAGACTATTTGAAAATCCTAAAGTCAAAAACAATTTAAACTGTATTTTATAATGCTTTCTTGTAATAGGCTATAATTCAAGGTCAAGCATCTTCATCACAATGAGTTTGTCAAAATATTAGACTTCTTTTGTCTAATATTAGACTATTTTTTATAATAGGTCTAATGAAATATATAGTTTTAAAGAGAAGGAGATGCTTTTGTGCTTTCTGGCTCCATTTGAACCACATACTGATGAATGGCAACAGTGTAAAAATTAAGCTCTATTTTGATGGTGTAACTCAACATCTGTTATCAGAGATTTTTTTTAAATTACAAAACAATTAAAAAATTCTTTCAGACATTAAGCACGGCATCTTCTTTTCCTTAGTCTTATACCTTAATGGGTTTTGCTTTTCTTTGTGTTAACTGGAAGTTAAAAGCTGGCACACCCTTATTTTGACTATGCCTTTACTGTAAATTTTAAGCACTTGAAGCAGTTGTCTCGTAAGTAATGTTGTCTGCCAGGAACTATCTTACGTGGAGTTTATTGAACCTCTCCCCACAGCTCTGAGGAACTTCTGATATCTGTTGGTGACTGCTGAAAAAAAGAATTTGCTGCTCTCATATTCTCACCACTTAGTTCTTCTTAAGACTGGAATACTAAACCTTTTAAAAGTCTAATTTGACACACCTGAGCTAGTAGGCATAATCTTGGATACTGGCTGTTTTAATGAGCTGTGAAGGAAGAAAATCAGCATTATAGAACCATAGAGTGATTTGTGTCAGAAGGGACCTTAAAGATTATCTGGTTCCAACCCCCCCTGGCACAGGCAGGGACAGCTTCCACTAGAGCACATTAGTGAATCCCCCACCTAACCCTGAGCTTTGAGGACTGTCAGGGATGGGGCATCCACAGCTTCCGTGGGCAACCTGGTCCAGTGCCTCACCACACTCTGAATAAAGAATTCCTTCCTAACATCTAGTCCAAATCTCTTTTTAAATTTAAAACCATCCTCCTTTGCGCTATCACTATCTGCCCATGTAAAAAGGTCACTCTCCTTTTTTTTTTTTTTTGTAAACTTGCTTTCAGTGCTGAAACTTTCTCTTCTGCAAGCTGAATGACCCTAGCTCTGTCAGCCTGTCAGTATTATGCCCATGTATAGTTATATGTGTGTGTGTATAAAATACATGTTACATACATTTTTCTATTATATAAGCATTCAGAGGTATAGTCTCCATTAACTCAGGAATTGCATCTATAACAGAGTTTTTGTTCCTGTGTGTATTAATGATGCCTCAAAAATGGCATTCCACATACACAACTGAAATCAACAGTTGGTTATTCTGAAGGTGGTTGTTTTCTGAAAAGTCCTGCATCATGCTGGATGTAGTTGTGGTGAAGAGAGATCAGACTTCAAGAAGACATTCACAATGTTTGATAAGTGACATTTATTGTCATGCTTAAGGAATCACATATTTCCAAAATATATGTGTATTGTGTGTACACAGGGAAAAAACCTTAAGTAGAGGACAGCTGTAGCTACCATGAAGTACAGAAAAGTTTCATGAGTAATAAGATGGCTTCCAAAATAGTCTGCAAATTTGAACCAGTTGCTACAAGATGATCAAAGCCCTAAGGCAAAGACCAAGTTTTAAGTGCATACTTTATTACTCTTGTGCGAATCCAGCTTTGTTCACTCAAACCCTGTATTTAACTGCTATCTGCTTTGTCTGGAAAAAGATATCAGGTTCAGTGTACTCTGTGGTAGCTCATCCATCATCAACAGGGATTTTAAAAGGCAGGGGGAAAAATTCTCTGACTTGACTAGTATGTACCTATGCAATGAAGGGGAGGAGGAAGTTTTGAACAATGTTCTTTTTCCATTAGCTAAGTAAACACATTTCTCCCTGTTATAAAAATTGTTGTGTTGCTGATGTTTTGGAAATTTTAGCATTGCATGGTAAGAGAATCTGCTATTTTCCATAATGTTTAGTCTGTTCAAAGCCTCAAATCTCCTCCTTGGGTGTGAACAGTTATATTAATTTTTCTCTGAAGATTTTAAGTACCTTTAAATTTGCTAGGTTAGGGTCTTTGTTCAGGAGGAGAAATTGGTGTGTGAATGACGGACAGTGGTGCAGGTGGCCAATGAAATAATCTTTGTTGTAATCTTTTGTTGATTGTTAATCCTAAATCATCACAGACAGAGAATGGATGGGCTGAGATCTAGGAAATACAAACTTCTGCAGATATGAGCTGAATTGGATAAACAAGACAAAGATATAGTTACCTAAACTATGAAAAATCTTATAATGGAAGAAGACATGTTTGCCTGCCTGAGACTATCCTCTTTCAGCTGGTGCTTGTCTATCAGCTAAAATGTCCCATATCCATTCCAAAGATAGCAAGGTCAAACATCTGCCTTTCTCAAAATTGCCATGACTGATGTTTATATTGCTCCAAAGTCTTAAGTCATGTCTCATGATTGAATTGTATGATAAAAAATATTCCCAGAGATTAGATTAATAATTGGTCTGATTATCTAACCTGTACTCATTTTAGTATTCCCTCAGAGGGAATGGCGTCAGGAATGACTCAGATGTGAAATGACTGTTCCAAAGTTGAACCTTGTTTCATCAAAGGTAATCTATATTGCAGCCTATGGGAATTTAAAGCACTGAAAAAACCTGAATCTCCTTAGGGTTTTGTAATGACGTTATATACTAGGAAGGGCAAAAAGGATTCTTTAAATTTTACTAAATAATCGTTTTACAAACTGACTGCAAATCCAGGCATGGTATGAAGATGACTTGATTTTACTAACTAGAAAGAACCATTCTATGCTGAGCTATTTTTCTTAACTAATTTGATATTCAAACAGATAATTAATTGTGATATAGTTCAACTGAAACATTTTGGGAAGATGTGCCAAGTTCTGTAGGGTATCTGATTTTCTTTAGCTAGTCCTTATGTTGCTTATGCATGTTTATGTTTGATCAGAAAAACTACAGATAAATGTGGCTAGGGATGCTGGATTTTTATTTTCTTTTCTTTTTAAGGTTTTTAATTAATTGCATTGCAGAGGAGGTGACTTGCTGCTTACATGTTGGAAGAATGATGTGCTGTTTAGAGTATAGCCCTTAAAGAAAATGTATGAGTTTAGGGTGAGGGTAAATAAGACAGAAATATATCAACACAGGGATAAGGAAAAGCAGATGTGGAGAAGAGCAGCGTTCAAGGTTGAATTTACAAGCTGTTCAATACTGGTATACAGTCAAAGTACCCTACTGGGTTGAGCACCATGGGCAGAGTGTTTGGAGTTGCTCAGGGCGCACATGGAATGAATCATATAATTTCCTCATTTCCTTGTCACTGCTGACTGTGGGACTCCTTGTGGCAGAGGTTCAATAGCACTGCAGGTATCTCCATAATCAGAGCACAATGGCTACTCACAGAGTAGCAATCAACCTGGGATCAATCTATTTATTCGTGTTGTTTCTCTGTAGCCTCTGCCTCCTGTATGCTCCCAGTGGCTCCTGATTTTGCATCAGAAGCTTATTTTGTGATCACTTTCCTGGCCTTTGAGATGGGTACTTTGAAAGAAAACTTGAAAGACCAAGGAACTCCATCAATGATACCATTCATTGGTTTCCTTGTTTCCATTTATTTTTCTCTCATCTTAACCTTGTTCTAAAGCTGGCCTGTTATCAAAGGCCATATCAAGCTGGCCTGTTTGTTTAGAAATTCAAACATATTTAGTTCTCCCTGTGAAAGCATTGCATTTGGTGGTCTCTTGCCTTAGAAATGGAGAAGGTCATAAAAACATCATTTCCTTTATTATCTTTGACTACTTAATTGCATGCAGTAAAAGCTTGTGTTTGAAGGGCTTTAGGGGTTGTTTCTGTGAACAGAACAAAAAATATGAAGAAGCAAAGGGCACATTAAATGGATATTCTTGCCTGCCACCAAGTTTGAGCCTTTTATTGACTTGTTTCTGTTATTCATGTATGCAGCATTCAAATTACCGCATTAAATATGCTTTTCCTTCTTTCATATGTGTGAATCCTTTTTGCCTTTTTTGTCACACCAGTCAGCTGGAATTGGGGTGTATGTAAATGTCATCTTGAGTTCTTGCTGTACTATGTCAGCTGTGTATATGATCTTTTTGGCAAATTTGTGGTCTTTTTTTTACAATAATTCTCAGCTTTGCCTTTTGAACATTTTCTTCACTAAAGAAGGAGGCTGAGCTATGGAATACTATAGTGTATGTGGTAGCTTAACCACAGTCTAAACTTCTGTTTTGTTTTCCTTTGGAGATGCAAAACCTTCCCTCAGTGAATGGAGATTTCCACTCTAGCCTGTTTCTCTGCTTTTACAAGTGGTGCAGTGTGTTTTATTTTTGACTTAAGGGGCAGAGGGCAGGGGTTGAAAGATAAGAAAACTGTGTTGTAGTATACTGGTTCCAAAAATGATAAAATGTGAAAAATAACAGGCTTATTCCAGGGCCATGAAATCAAAATAGATTTTGCACTGGAGATATAAAAAGAGACTATGCAAAACATTCCTGAAATAATTTATGCTCAGTTCAAGTTGAAGCCAGAGATACAACAGTATATTATGTGTTCTTTTGGCATTCTGTCTTTAAATCAACAAAACTATCTCAGCTTTTGCACTCTGGTCAGTGCAGCGATTCCCTTAATATCGTACAGTCAGAGCTGTGGGTCTCCCAGACTTTCAAATGGCTCATTTTCAAAATCAAAAGGCTTTATTGTTTTTCAGTGTCATCTATCCAGTTTCTATGACACTGATAGGCTGTGGTTTATTAGTATTCATGGCTGAGCTATCCACTTCTTTAATTCTGTATATCCCTCTGTGCTCTGGGCTGTCTTGGTGCCATGCCCACAAAGAGAAGCATTCATGTCTCTCTGCTTGGCAATTCCTGCTTTTCTGGTCATGTTTAGTTATGCCAGCCACCTGTGTAACCTACCTGTTGGTAACCCAGTGAGCTGGTAACATTTGCCAGGCCTGGGCAAGGACTGAGTCCTGCTTGGGCAAGGTAGCTCCAGTTCTGCAGTTCTCCTTTGGGGTCTAAAAGGTTTCACAGTGTGTGTGTGGCCTGGCTGTGCCAGCTGGCCTTCAGATGGAGCCTGGCTCTACCTGGCCTGTTAACACAGATGCAGGGATATCCAAAAGGACTACCAGGACATCTCCTGAGATTTAACAGTTTTGTTGTTAAGGCATTTATATTCCTTCTTCTTTCTCTATCATTTTCCTCTTTGCTTCCAGGTATTTTACCATCTTAATTCAAGGGTTTTCTTTTTGTTTGCTTTTGGGTTTTTTTTAGCTAATTATTTTTTTTTTGCTGGAGCTTTGCTCTGCTTTATCAGGAAAGCATCAGGAAAGTACACAGGAGAGAACTGTGACTGGAAGAGCCTTAAACATGAGTTAACTAACCTGAAGATGTACAAAGGCTTCAGTAGACAATTCTAAATTCCTAGAATAATAAAAATTGTGAATCCATAAACTTAGTTACATAGCTACTTAGTTACATACCTGAATAGCAGGGATTACTTCAAATAATTTTGAAGAATATTCAATTGGAAAAGGATTTGAATTTGATCATTTGAATTTTCAGTCTGGTGCAAAATCTGTTGAAACACTTGGTAGTTTTGTTGGTGCTCTCAACTGGGGCTAGACTTGGCCTCCAAATGGAAGCACTATTAATGCAAAAAAGATTATAGTCAAGTGGAACTTGCATTTATTACTCAAAATAATCTCTCTGTTCAGAGAGGCCAGACCCTGAAAGTGTCCCAGAATTAAGGCTTCACCAAAGAGTTATAAAAGTTTCATGTAAATTTGTGTACACTTTGGTAATTAGGAAAAATGAAAAATGCATGTGAAACCTACAAAGCTAATGGGAAACTATTTTTTCATGAATCATTTAATATGTGTAATGCTACAGAAGTCAAATTAAGAATAAGCCATCTCCACTCATTGAAGAAATACTCTCTATAACTCTGTATGTTCCTGTGAGTTTATAGTATTTTGAAACAGTTGATGTAGTGCTAAAGCACGTGTCCCCTGGTACTTGTGACATAGCAGAAAGTGGCACTCACTGCTAAGGCAGGTCTGTCCCATAACACTGGCTGCAGTTTCACTGCCTGTATTTCCACCAAGGAACCTCCCAAAGATGCTCTAGTAATAATTTTTGGTTCTAAGTGCTTGCAATGGAAAGAATAGCTTTCATCTTGAAGAAATTTTGGATCTGTTGTGTGCCAAGAGCGACTCATGAGATGCATGAAGGAACAAAACTACATGAAAACTTTGGAAAGACTGCTCCAGGCACAGGGCTGAAACATGGCACAGTCTTACCCAGTCCCACATATGAAGAATCTTGAGTGACCCACGTTATCAAGTTCCAGATTTTCTTCCTTATACTTGCAGTAGAAAGTAGCTTAGAGGGAACTGGTGTTGCACATAGTGTAAAGAGGGGCTCAAGGGCAGATGAGGGAGTTAATTTACTGCACAATATAGATATATAATCTGAAAAGGTCAAAAGGAACCTGAATCGACCCTTGAATTGTAGCCTAATGTGAAACTGCCTGGCACTTTTGAAAAACTCAGATTTGATCTCCTTTAAAGAAGTCATAACTAAAAATATGTTTGTGTTAAGACTGAGACGTGTTGGTGACATGAGAATGGGCAAATTTCAGTAACTGGGTTGAGTTCCTGCTATGTTTATTTTTATTGAATGACATAGTTTAATTATGCTGCAGTAGGGGATAATTTAACTTGTCCAAAAAAGCCAACTTACTGCCAAGTTCACATATTTATAATACCCTAGGTTAGATTGAACTAGAGCTGTATTTTGAAAAGGGAAAAAAAATTATATTTTGCACTGGAAGTGTAAAATTTTTAGGACATGAGAGTAGAAAAAATGTGGGTTTGGGTAACTCCATGTAGAATTAATGAAGCAATTATGTTTTTAATGGTTTATCAGCTACTTATTGATATTTAACTAGCATGCTGGACTTCTTGTGCAGCATCCCTTTGAAAATGTAACTTAAATATTCCATACTTCATCATCTATATGTAACTTTAAAGGAACACTGCCTACTCATACCTTTTGTCTTGATACCTCCTCTACATTTATGCAGTCATTCTGTGTATGATAGTAGGAGGCTATTTAACACAAACAGTGGGGGAACAAGGTTTACAAATGTTCCTTCTCCCTAGGGGAAAAAAAAACCCCTGCACATTTCATGTACTTTTATGTAAAGACCTAATATTTTTTAAGAATGACTGGATTATTTTTTTGTGTGTAATCAGCACTATGGAAAATATACAACATCTCGTTTGTATTATGTGCTTCTCAGATGTTCCTCATTAGTAGAATCATCCTTCCTATCCAAGCATTCCTCCATCCAGCATTAATTATCTATTGCTATCCTATCCAAACTCGTCACATTTTGCTGGTATCACGACTTAAAAATATCAAGAACATATTTTAAGAAAGCCATGCATAACTTAAATTTCATCCATGATAAAAAACCTCAACTCGTTGAAGTCATGTTTGGTGGGTTTTTTTTTTTTTTTTTTTTTTTTTTTTTTTTTTTTCCTGTTTTTGTTTTTTGGTTGGTTTTTTGGTTGGATTTTTTGGTTTTTTTGTGGGTTTTTTGGGGTTTTTTAGAGGGGAAAGGTTACATTTAATATTTTGTAGGAGAAATATAGCATTTCTTTCTCTTTCCAGATTTCAAAAAGCTTTCCCCCGAACTGAATTGTCAACTTTTGCATGAGTGAGCAGGCAAATGAGGTGATGAGTTTTTCCATGAAGACTTAACAGAAAATGCTTAAATATGTTATGCATATATTGCAAAAAAAGAGGAATAAGATATTGATGTTAAATTTACAGCACTTTTAAAAATATATATTAACATGATGAAATTGTTGAAGTATTTTTTGCCCTAGGATCAGTAGCCCTAATTTCCTTATTTTTTCCTTTCAAGCACTTTTCTCAACTTAATCATTCATCAGCAGTAAGCAAAACATACTTCCTAATTAGTTTTGTCAAAAACAACTTCTATGCAAAATACATTATTGGGCTCAGGAGTTCAGTGCTAATCATTTTTGAAAAGTTTTCTCTGACTTGAAATTAGAGGTAAGATTAAGTTTGTGATGGAAAATGTAGAGGTAGCCTTGGCCTGTGTGCTATGAGCTGATATTGCTGTAATGCATCAGCTTTTTTTTTCTTCTAAACATGCCAAATTTTTCTTTCACAATGAAATATGATAAAGCAGTTAATTCTGTTTTCACCACACCACCTTTCTCTGTGTTCTTGAATGGTGAGAACAGATTTAGAGTCCATGTATATATCACAACAAGAACTCTCTGTCATAAGTTCCTGGTCTTTGTGTGTGCTGTAAATCAGCTCCATGGTGGTACCTGATGAGAGCAGAAGGATTTGGCCCTGTCTCTCCTGTAAGAAATGCTGGCAGTGGAGGTTAGTGGTGTGTTGCAATCTGCATTCTGATATGCTGGGGGAGGAGGGTGCCCTACCTATCTCCTCTGCCTTGGAAATCTCCCCAAGGTAAACAGGAGGAGAACGGCATGTATGAGGGAGGACAACCTCAGTGTGGATGAGTAACAAAAACAGCCAATAAATTCACATCAAGGATTCCATCCAGGACACCAATCCACACTGAAGTCTGTGATCTGAATGTACCACGGTACACATCAAAAAAATAAATCACCCTTGAGTAAATGAGTCTATCTAACTGAAATGCTGAGCAAAGGGTCAGATGGTTACAGAAAGATTAAGGAGGAGAGGAATTAATAATAAAAGTGATGCAATAGTGGAAAAAAAAAATCAGAGAGAAATATTTTCATGCAAGATTGTCAGAAAGGTTGCCCAGCATACATTATGAAATGCATCCTTTAGAATAATTTGCTTCTTCCTTCCTATATCTTTTAATAGCTGTCATTTGTAGCAGTTGTCACAAATTATGATTAACAAGATAAATGATAGTTTAATTAACTGTGGATTTTTCAGTGGAATTCAATTTGCCTTGTATTTTACGGGGAACAAGTATCAAATACTATTTTTACTAGTGCAAATTTGGGTTGAAAAAGTGACCATAACTTCATGAGAAATAAATCCATCTAATTTTTAGTTTACTTGATATAAAAGGGTCACCCAGTTACAACACAGCTGTTGATCTGAATTAATAGATTAAAGAATTTTTGTTTTTTGCACTTGTTTTACCCAGAAAAAAATAAAAAGAGTAGTTATTTGGTCAGAGTAGAAATCACAGTGTGTGATTTACCTATTTGTATGTACAACGTGAAAGAAAAAAGTCAAAAAATACCTGAAACTACTAAGTAGTGCACATCTTATTTGCTGAAAATGAAATTTTGTGATTATTTCAGGAGCCAGACTAATTTTATTTTCTTCTATGGTCAGCACTCGTGAAGAAAATCTATGGTTTCTAAACCCAAATGTTTTGGTGCTTCTGTCTTTTGAAAATATTACCTTTAAAAATGCCAGCAGTTTGAATTGATTGATGATGTATTGTATCAATGAGAGATCTGGAATGTTCTTGAACACTTCCAGTGGATCAGGGACTTACTGTTTGGTTTGGATCTGTTCTTTGAAGGTACTGTATCAACCCATCTCCAACATGTGGCTGATGCACATCCTTGTGTGCTCTATTCACTCAGCATAAATAATACTATATTGAATGTGCTATACCAAACAAAGTAAGATGCTTTAGAAGCCCATAAAATTATGGTTTATGACATAAGGTTTTATTCCACAGTACTGGGATTGCTGATACAGTGGGGAAAAATGAATAGGGAAATATTGAGTAGTTCCTTTAATGTATTTGGAGCATGAGACCATGGATAATTAAAATAATTAGGCATGCTTTTCACAGAACTTAATGAGATTGATAAATCCTGTTATTAATATTTCAGCCACAGCTCCTACATTCCCAAAGGATCTTATTTAAGAGAGACCTCTGAAAAGATCCCAAGAGTTACCCAATGATAGAAGCATTGCATTTGGATGGAGAGTTTTGGAGGAATCACCATGTTAATTTTGATTATCAAGTCTGATTTATTCATTATTAAACCAACATTTGGTTATGTAGATCCACAGTAAACCAGAACAAAAAAGAGATCCTGGCTGAAAAAATATCTGAAAAAGTATAAAAAAGATATCTTGTAGAACTGCAGCCAAAAACAGAGTAAAAATAGATATCTACATTCAAAGGACACTGAGGAGCTTTTTCTGAAATTTTGCTTGTCTCTGAAATGATATGTATGTTTACTGAGAAAAAATTACCACAGATTTTAAAAACTATTTAACTTAAAATATTTGAAGTTTTTAATTCCCAGTATTACACAGGGTTTCAGTTTTATTGTATAGATGCTCAGCACCTTGTAAAAATCAAGGTTTTTTCCCTGAGGTGTCTCAGACAAGGCAAATAAAAACTAATTGAATTTACTGATTGTCTTCTGAAAACTTACACATTTATATAGATGAAATTTCTTGGCCAGGGATGGAGAAGTAATGTGTCTGAACATAAACTGGTTGGTGCTATAGGAGACATTTTAGATGTTGGCTGAATTTTCTGGACTTTAATGAGTGGGATTAGTCATCTTGCTCTTATTCCTAGATGTTGATAATTTTGTCACATATATTGCTCATAATCTCCTGTACGTAAAAGCACAATAAGACACAAACTTATCTACCTTTTTAAAATTAATTTAAAGGAACAAAAGTGATTTAGGTAATGACTTTAATTGAATGTCTTTAGAAAGATGTATCATCATCGTGTGATTATGAGTTTAATAGCTATTTAAATTATGAAGAATGGTACTGTCATTTTAGGCCTATACTGATCAATATAGAAATCCGATACTGTTGCCTTTTTGAAAATAGAGAGATACATTGCTGATTGTGTTTAAGCAGGAATCAAACAGATTCAAGCACTCCTAAAATAAAAGTGCCATTAAATTATACTGATCTGTTGTGAGTCAGCTAATAAATATACAGAGTAAGGAAAACAAAACAAAATTACGCTTTGAATCTTTGATATTTTCTTTTCATACTTTCTTATTTTGAGTTAAACATGCTTGAATGATGTATTATTCATGAATACTTTCATTTTAAATTACCCTCACTGTACTTTGTAGCTCATGTAATTAAAATAGTTGTTCAGAGAATGCAAATGACTTGCAGTTTATGTGAGATCATGTCTTTAGGAGATAATCATGAAGAGGATTACTAACTGCCTTCGAAGCATTTCAAATTTATTTAATTGCAATAGAAACAGCCACATCCTCTTGACGCAATTCCATTCCATAACATATTTCTGTTTGGTGTTCCTGTTTGCCCTCAGAACTGTCCATAGCTACTATCTTCCAGTGTTCTAACCAGGATCACAGTTTTGTTTTGTAGTTTCACCATTGTATACTGTGTTTTCTTCTCTTATTAAACACATGCAGAGTGCTCAAGTTAAAAAAAAAGGAAAATTAACAAAACCACAACCAAATCTGACTTAAAGGTTTGAAGAGGGGATATGCAAGATAACTATAAAAAACCAAAAGGCTTAAATCCTGTTAGTGAGTCTAAACAGAAATGACATTTGAAAGAAGGCAAGGGGATTCTTAGTGAAGTACCTACTTAAAATCTAGTGAACAGTGGTATGTGCTGGTGCTGAGGAGCTCATATTTCGAATTCAATATATTTTTGTAGAGATTTAGCTGCAGTCAAGCTTTATAAATACTTAATGTACATTACAGCATGGAATGATCAATAATAGGCCTAGGCTGAATGGTACATTATTTAAATTATTTTGTATAGTTTATCCTATATGCAGCTTCCAAAGTTTTCAATTTGCTTGTTGGTGGTTGTTGCTGTATTTAGCCCTTTGTAGTATAAATACAAAATCCTGCTTCTGATTTTTATAAGATTCATAACTTAGCAGTAAAGAAACAAGCACATTTGGAAGGCAGAAAACAAACCAAAAGCAGCTTAAATATTTCAGGTAGCTTTAAAATGCTTCCATTTTACATAAGAGACGAGTGCAGATATTGAAATTTCAAGTCTTTTGCCTGGGTTTTATTTTTACTAGGTGGATGTGCTTCTGACCAATAATTTTTAATCTGTTTTTAAGCCCAAAAATAATATTATATCCATTGAACCCAGAATGTTTCCTTAGTAGTTACTGCGTGTTGTTTTTTTATTTTTCGCTTCTTGTATATGTTTTTAGAAAAAGTCCTAAACTTAACCATAATCTTATTTACTTTTCAAGTCTTCATGCATTTCAGTGTTTTATACAAATCAAAACTATTTTCAGAATATTAACTAATAATGCATATATAGATTATGGCTTTAACCTGGAGGGACTGAGCGCCATAAGTAGCATTCATTGCATTTTAGAGATGTCTTTTGGAAACTGGCAAAATAAGTCAAAATAGTGGAAATGCTGATTCAAACTCTGGCGCTGACTAACTTGGAATTTCATGTTATTTATATAAACATTTAAATATCCTTTAATTTTGGATCTGTCAGCTTGAGGAGGTTCCAGAGGCTGTCATTTAGGTCGTAAATATGCTACAAGTCATGGTTCAGGTTACCAAATCAGAAGTGTGGGATACATTATATATCAAAGTAAGATTTGTCTCTCTAGTCAATATTGCCTCTGAGTTAGAAATTAAAGCTCTTGTTGATGAGCACCTTGGACTAGGCTGCCTTTGGATGGGCTGGCTTGTTCCATCTCCTCACCTGTAGATACAAACTGTGCTGCCTGCACTGTGCATGAGCTTCAGTGCATCTGGGCCAGCAGGGTTCTTGTCCAGCTCTGATCAAACATGTAACAGTGTTGGTATACTCAGATGGTTCTTTGTTCCTGCCATAGTGCTGGTGATCTTGTCATGTGCATGCCTTTGATTAAGGGTGGCCTTCCTTCATGGAAATGGCTTTATGATTTCTGTTGTGCAATGATGTATGAAACTGCAAACACCTGGAAAGATTTTTCCATGGTGCAAGCGTTTGTGCATTTGTGGCCAAAAATCTGGAACTCGTTGGAAGATTCTCAGTGGTCCCTTCAAGTGCTGATTGAGATTTTCTTTTATAAGATGCACATCTCTCCTGACGTTGATTCTGAAAACTGAAGGAATGTGGGGGGGGATGGAAAGTTTCAGATTGGCAAATATTTTCTACCGCCTGAGACATTTTCTATTAAAAATAAAAATTGTCAACGTGCATGTATATAAATGTTTTGAAATAAAATACTCACTTAAAATAATATTGCATTTGTTGTAGTTACCATATAACAAACTTTCAGATATCAGGGTGATTGTAAATACTTTGCTGTAGCAGTATGGAGTTTGATTGAAAATTAATTGCTTTTCTGAAGAAGTGGTAAAACTGACCCAGGCCAGTAACTGAAATTTCCTAGTTTAGGCTGGTTCTCATAAGGTACATTCTTATCCTACACTATGGCTTTCCTTTTTCTTCTTTTTCTCTGTAATGATCTAGAAATGAACAGTGAAGGGAGATGAAGCAGTTCCAGTTCTGCATATTATTTCCAGCTTGTCAAGTTTCCTCCTTTTTGACCTTGCAGACATGAGTCTTTATTGTGACTTGTTGCTGATACCTGCTGATATTTGTGCTTGGTACCACACCCTTTTGGGGATATCCAGCACATTGTGGCTTCACCACATCTGGAAGATGGTACAAATTAATCTGTGCTTAAAGTCAGTCATTTTTGAATGACAACAGTGGTGTAATTTTCAAGACTGTATGATGACATATGTGGAAACGTCTTGCATAATTATCTTTTTAATCTATCTTCCTTTTTTTTTTTTTACTTTTCCTGTAAAAAAATAGGGCTTCATCACAAAATATTTTGAGGCTGTTCAACATAGGACATTTAGCGAATTATACCTTGTCAGGCTGAACACTTAGCAAGTGTTGGAGGAGGAAAAATAAAAGCCTGCTTATCATACATCTTCTTTTTCCCCAGCAGCATGTGCTGTATAAAGAAACCTGGAGGAAAATATATCGATGACTTTATGCTACTCAAAGATCCTTCTTAGGGGGAGATATAATCATAGGTCTAACAGCTGCCTCCATGTTCTGCTGGAGTGTCAGCAACCAGACAGAACCAGTCGCAGGATTCAGCTTTCATTGTAAAACTTATGTTTGAAGGCTTCCATATGCATATTTGGGTTGCTTCTAATATTACTTTTTAAGCAGGAAGATACTGATTGCTGGGTTTTGGGTTGCGTGGGGTTTTTTTGTTTGTTGGGTTTTGGCTTTGGGTTTGCTTTTTTGTTTTTTATAAAAAGAACACAGATTTTTTTTGAACTGATGAAGTTGAGTATCTGCAGTCTGGTTTAAACTCCTCTAATCTAATGTATTTATGCCGAATTGTCATACTTGATTGAAAAAATGGAAGCTGAATAGTCATTTGCGTAACTCATATGTGTTACACAGCTCTTTGGATTTACCTTGAACATATAGAAAGTATTGTTATGTAAGCCCCAATTTGTATTAAAAAAGAAAGACATCTGCCTTGTCTTCTAAATTAAAAAAAAAAAAATAATTATTAACCTGGATGTATTGTTAGTGGTGGTTCTTTGGGAGCATGAAAGTAAGTTTTGAAGGGTTATGAATTAAAAAACCAGTTTGTTGAAAAGGTAAAGGAAGAGCTGGAAAATGTTTCCTCACTCCACAGCATTTGTTCTGATTTCATTATATATTTAACAGTTCCAAACAGTGGGGAAAATAACCAGGTCACAAACTGAGCTCTGTATTCATTTTCTGTGGACCAAAGCCTCAAAGTCTCATTGAGACTTTGTCTCCATTGAGAAATATTGAGGGCTGGTAGAGGCTGAACTGCAGAACAAAAAGGAGGATACAATTGTGAGCATTTTGAGATGGTTGACTTCAACCTCACATGGTTCCATAAGGCTGAGTACACCTGTGCCTAGAGTGTGTATTCAGTTTAACTTCAGCTGACAGAGATCCAGTTCTCATGCTCCAAATCAGTAGACACTATGCAGGGACAACAGGGAGACATAAAATGAATCAGTAATGAGACTCATCCATTGCTGACTGAGAACTTGCCTAGGTTATTGATTACTGGTTTTGAAAATTTTTACTGGTAGTAAATGAGAGTGATCTGAAATGAGAATTTTGGAAAAGATTGAGCTTAGATATACAGTTCACTTTTCCTGTGGAATTTCCTTTTTCAAAAGCATGAACAGTATTTATAGCCTATCCTCATTTTCAGGTCTCTTTGTTTTTTTATGCAAAGGCTTCATGGTGGTCTTAATCTGAAATAAATTGGAGTATGAAAAATAAATGGAGTATGAGAAACCTTGTCTAGAATCTTATGATTTATAATTAACTTCTTGGACTGCAGAATGTTCTAAACTGCTGACTCTCAGAAGTTCGGCATATACAAAAATGTAGCTAGAATATGTTTGACCAAAAAAGTTACATATGTATTCAGCAGTGACTTCAGTGAATTTGTCTAGAATTGATAATTTTTTTTGGACAGGTACTGATTTACAATGAAGAAAATATCCAATATAATTCTGGGTGGTAAACAAAGCTTAATTCTTTTTAAGAATACACATATGCGTGCACATGGTGGGTATATATACATATATTTAAAAGTGAGAACACCTCTCTTGTCTTTTCTGAGGTAAAGGAAAGCTTCATTCAGTGCCTAGAGTAACAGGAAAAATTTCAGTAGATTTAGAATGTCACATATGATTCAGGTCTTGCCAGAGACTGAAGGCAGTGGGATGTGCTAAGTATATTACTGGCCCAGGTTCTAAGGCTTTTCCAGACTCACATGAGACCTGTGTGGCAACTGTGGAAGCTTAGTTCAGATCTTCTGACTCCTAGTCTGGTCTTCAGATTGCAAGAACATTCACCCTTCTTCTGTTCCTCAGCTTCCTGTACTAAGTTTTCTTGTGTGTTAAGCAGGAATAACAGGTTTGTAGGTCAAACAGATGAGCCACTGGTAGATTTAAGTATTTCATCCCATATTCCATAAACTCTGCTTCTGTTATCTGTGGAAGTAGTTTGTAGAGAGAGCCCTTAGACACAAAATGATAAAAATGCCTGTCATAGAGATAAAAATTCTCTAATGTTCACTTTTCCTGTCACCTCTCAGCTTTGCTAATACTGTCAATACATATCTCATGTGAGGCCTTCTGGAGAAATGTAAACTTTTAGTGCACTGAGACACACCAACTGTAGAGCAACTTAATGATAAAAGAACCATTGAAATATATTGCTGGAAAGCCAGACTACATTTTTCAAGCATGTGTTTATAAACTTCTCATTCTAAGCACAATGCCTGCATTATAAACCAGAGCTAGGGAGTAGGCACAGCTCCAAGCAGAGTCAGGAGTGGAGAAGGAATAACAGCTGACTTCTGTTTATCAGAGCAGCTTGAGCAGGATGTGCTTTCACATACCTAAATATTTATGTAAACAGATGCACATTAAACCACTTAGAAATAAATAAAGTTTTCTGAAAATAGAACTCCACAATGATGTCAGGAGCTGTTTATCTTTAAGAATTGTGGGAATGGGCTTGAATATGCAAATATTTCATTGAAAAAAAAGGCAGTAAAACTAGATTCAGATGTAATTTCTTCAGATTATATGACACAGGCCATTTTACTTTGCTGAGTATGTAGATGTACTAGCTATTTTTTTCCTAAGTCCAGGCAACTTAACTTTCTTTCCTAGCTTCTCATATGGTAGGTGGCATTTAGATGTTGGTAGTATAGGCTTTGGGAGAGTGCTCCTCTCTGCTTTTCTGCACGGTGAGGCAGAGTTGAGTTGTCTGTGCTCTGCTGGGCAAGGACAAATCCTTAGTATTGGCTGTGTCTTGCCTGTGCAGTGCAAACACTCCAGGCCAGCACAGATTTTCTCCACTTACATTGTATGTCTGTGGGGAATTGCGCCTCTGCAGAAAGTCCTGCAATTTGAAAGATGCTACAGCAGAGCCATGATTTAACACTTGCTTTCTCTCAACACTTCTGTAAATTTTTGGTTTTGTTCCTGGGGTCAACTTGAGTGATGGTGGTGATTTTTTTTTTTTTTTTGTCATTCCATTTTTTGTCAGCTTTGTGAAATTTTTGTTTTATAATTTACAACATGCGCTAAATGTTCTTTCCCTCATTTTTTTAATTTTTTTTTTTTTTTTTTTTTTTTTTTTTTTTTTTTTAGTTTGGTGCACCAACTCAAATTGTTACTTTTTTAAAATGAACTTTTCCAGACTCTTAAATTTGAAACACTACCATGGGCTTCTCTGTGATCTTATCTCTCTATGTCCTCTGAAAATGCAGCTCAAGCTATCTTTGATTTCTTTTCCTTAGAGCATTTCCTTAGAGTTTTCAGATAGATGGTTAAGATGTTTTATAAATACGTTGCCTTAGGAAATTTAAAAACACCAACTTCAGTCAAAATTTATACAAGAGGAGGAAGAATTGGCTGTTACATGACCAGCACGTGACTGGAATGTGACTGGCAATCCTGTGGCACAGCCCTTGTGCCCATGGACGCTGAGCACTGCCTGGCTCAGTCTCCTGACTTGCTCCATATTCCCACCTGCTCTCCCTGAGCCTTGAGGCAGTGATCCCTTCTCTTTTGTGACTCCAGCCCTCCTGCAGCTGCAGGCTCTGGCAGCTGGACTGCATCCCTGCCCCATGCCAGCCTATGGCCTGGCTGCCAGAGGGATGCTGCTGGCAGGAGGCAGCAACTCTTGACATGAAATGGAAATTTATCAATAATCGCTCCTGGCTACACTTTCTGTATTTGATTTCTTCTGCTTGACAAGATTAGTTCAGATTTTTTGATAGTTTTCTATTCTAGAACCTTGCTTACAGTGTTACCCCTCAATGGCTTCTGAACTAACTTCATGCAAGAGAAGCTAGTAAAAAGAACTTTCAAACAAACTCTTGTAAATTTAGGACAAATTAACTTTAGGGGATATAATAACCATCAAGATGTATTAACAGATTTTTATGATCATTTTACTTCAATAAATACTAGTCCTTATTCCATGTGTTCTTTCTGTGAAAACAGTGCAGCTGGTCAAATGATTATAGAGTTTGCGGTTGGAAAAGGAAATTAGTTCTGCTCAGTCTTCAGTTGAGGTAGACAAGAGCAATTTTTCAGGGTTTTTTTTGTTGTTGCTTTGTTTAGTTGTTTTTTGGGTTTTTTGTTTGTTTTGCATGAAGCACCATGTTTGTGAGACTTATTGGTTTGGTATCTGAGGTTTGCCCTTGCTTCCAGTAAATGTGGACATGCTGGTGCTGCAGGCAAGTCAAGAATTTGTATTCTGTGATTATACAATTCTTGTAGTTCCTTTTTTCCCAAAGAACTCCATTTCATGAATGTGACAAAGCAGAGCATAGCTCTCTTGGCCAGAGCACTCATGGTCATAATGATAGACTACTCCTCCCCCCATCCCAACGTACATCTGCTGAATTTGTCTACAGTTAAAATATATCTGTTTTGGCACCCTGCTATGTATGAATACAGTTAACAGTCACTATTTTTGACCAGTTAGCCTGATAGATCCAAAAAGTAAAACGTGCCACTATTTCAGATGACAACCAAAAGTGTTTTTCGCCTTTCCTACCTGAAACAGTACCCTAGACTAGGACAGAATTTGTTTCCTAGATTATTCCCATTTCATTGAAACCTTTTTTATGTTCCTTCTAGTACTTTAGTTTCTTCTAGTGTTGAAGATTCCCTCAAAAGAGGAGAAAAACTAAATCAAGTAATAAAAATGAGATATTTATTGTGCCAGTTTTGGTTTACTCAATGGCAGATTACTTGCAGAATAAAGCAATGCCTTAGCTATAGGATTGCAGCATTTTTGTCATCCTATGCTGCACAGGATTTATCTTAGAACTTATTTAAATTGGACTAAATAAATTTTGTTTGACAGTAATTTCAAATACATGATGACTATGTTGATTAAAGTGGTGTTGTATTGCTGAAGTAGACTTCTCCTGGAGTAAGTAAATAGTAATATAATTCCAGGTAAATTCTGAAGTTTCATCATCTAGTGAAGTCAGGAAGTTTAAAAATAGAATGTTTTGAAATACAGACAATTTGAAGAAAGAAATAAAGAAAATTGTTTCTCCTGTGAGGAAAAACCTGATAGTAAAATCTTGTTTTTCACATTATCCTCCTTGCTACTTAATTTTTTTTTTTTAATTGGTTGATTTAAAAAATATATTTATACTCCTGTGTGATAATGGATAAAAAAAGATTTGGAAGTTATATATTTTTAACAAGTGATCCCCATATTTCATTAAAATATTGATTCAGACTTTCCCTTAGGTACCTTAGGTATGTGTGAGTGGAAAAGGAATTTCTCATCCTTTTCCACCTGTCTGCTGAATTACAAACCACAAAGTTCCTTAATTTAGTTTTCTTTGTTGCACTTCCAAGAGCTACAAGTTTATACAGACTTTATTTTTTCTGTTCTGGTGAAATCCGAAAAGGAGGAAAAGTGAAAACTTTAAATCCTTCTAGTTTTTGTGTGCTCCTTCTAACTGCTGCAAAATTAATGATATGGTTGTGTGTGAAGATACTTGAATTTTTCAAGCTTACAGGAAACTACAAGACACTGGGGACAAACATTCTGTAGTTTTCTCCACTCTTATTGACAAGATATGACAGGGATGGATATATTTTGTCTTTATTTGCAGCTATAAAATTCTGAGGGATTTAATACCTCTTGGTGAATAGAGATGTATTCTTGGATTTTTTTCAGTTTTCTGTGCTCCTTAATCAGTGTCATCAGTTGAATGGTTTTTCTGTAAGCATGCACTCTTTTAATGAAAAAAAAAAAAAAAAAGCTCTTTCATGGATGCCTCTGTGAGAACATGTTGAAGAATAGCATATCAAAGAAAACCTAAAAAGATTTTTCCCAAAATTGTCTTGGGAAGCACAGTTTCTGTCCCCCACTATTATGAAGGTGTTCTATGTCTATGCAAGTGTACATTAACAATCAGAAGGGTTTAATTAACTTCATGAATTTTAGATACTTTTTTGAACATTTTTGTAGGATCGCTGTCTTAAATGAGTGATACAGTATCAAAAATCCAGAAAGCTAAGCTTCTGTTTGTACTTAATTTCCTATAAGCTTTAAGTCTCTGATTAAAATATTCTACAGAATATTTAGAATATTCTAAAATATTCTATATTAAGTCTATGATTAAAATATTCTAGAGTTTGTTCTCACACACCCTATTAGAGTGTGTGCAGCTAGTTCACGTTTCATTGACTTTTTTTTTAATTACTTAAAGTCACTTTACTTAGTGATTCATTATGGATGGTGTCTTAACAGATGATGTGTTCCTTGACTTTGTGCTCATTATTGATCATGCTGGGCCTTATACACACATGCTTTGTAGTACTGAGTTTTTTCTCAAGAATAGAAATCTCAAATGATAAGAAATCCTTGTTGTTATGAGTTGATTTGCTTTATAGAGGTATATTTCAGTTTTCCCAAAATGCCCAGGGTTCAGTAGTATAGTGTGCTTGGCTTTTTTGCTGCTGTTTTTGGCTTCACTATGGTTATCCTGCAACTCCTCACATATAGAGAGAGGAATCAATCGGCATAATCATGGAAGCATTGGTTGACTGAGACCTTTCAAGGCCATCCAGTCCAACATCCTTCTCAAAGCCTGAACATCAAATCAGCCATGGCTTTAGATAGCTTTGGACTTTAGACTTGAAGGCCACTTGCTGTAGCCCCCAGGCCATGTCAGAAGCCTGTTATTGGACCCTCTCCAAACCCCCCCCCATTCTTTTTGGATCAGGGATCCAAGACAGATGAAGTTCTCCAGCTGCAGCCTCACCAGTGCTGCATGGAAGAAGAAAGCGTCTTCCCTTACCCTGCTGCCTGTGCTCCTCTTGCTGTAGCTCAGCTGTGCAGTTTCCCTTGTTGTCATGGAAGTGCACTGTTGCCTCTTTTGCAGTTGGCATCTGCTGGAACTGCCAAGCTTCTTTTTTTCAGTTCGGCCTGTGCTTCTGCCCTGGGACCAGAACTTTTCACCTCTTCTTGAACTCTCTAAGTTTTCTGCTGGGCCAGGCCACAATTTCACCACCTCCCTCTTATTCAAAGCTCCACCCTCTAATTTCTGTTAGTGTTTGAATTCCTGACAAAACGTCTGGGTTTGCCATACACTGAATATTTGTGGCTTGTGAGAGTAGAACAGTCACTACCTCATGTGGTGTTTCTGCTCTAGACAGAAAGTAACAGAGGCAGTATTTCAAGTTACTATCCAAATGACATTTTTTCATTCATTAAACTCTTTTTAATGACATTTTGCTTGATACCAAAAGCATTTTGAAGACAGATTTCTACATGGATATGGTAATTGGAGATAATGCAGATAGCGATTAAGCTTACTGCATGCAATAGTGGAGGCCTTGAGAAAGAAGTTTTGCAATGAAGTTTGTCTCTGTTGCAAGCAGATTATAGGTATTTTGTAAAGCTGTGATCCTGGTTTGTGTTCATTAGCATTCACGAATGGTCATGTCATACTACTTTACAATGAGATTAAAATCCTTAGCTCTTACCTGCTTGTTTTGAAAGTTTCCTATATGATGATGGCCAGATAATTCTGACACCATTCATGATAGTCTTACGAAGATGTTGTTGGCACAAGTTTGAACAACCAAACCTTAAAAGAAAAATACATGCATTGTGAATAGCATATATGAAAACACCACACAGAATTTCTTAATGTTCTATTTTGCATTCTTAAGAGTGCTGATGTGACAGTGTGCACAACAAACCATGCTCTGGGTGTTGGGCTTGTTGAAGGAGTCAGTAGGCAACATTCACTATAAAGTAATGTAAAAGTCAAGCTAGCCATTAGGCTTTTTAATGGTAATTCAGGAAACCAAAACCTAAAATGTGTTCTCTAGTAGTATTGCCTTCCTGAAAACCTCCTTTCCCACTGTGTTGACATCTTTGCTTGTCTTCTGCTCAGTGTCGTTCAGACCTGCTGTGTCTGCCAATGAACCTGGCAGATACACAGCTTTATCATGTGGGGTTACCTGACAAAAGGCAAACAAACATGGTGGGGGAGTAAAATTTGTGAGTTTTTGCTGGAGTCTTTGATCACAGATAAAAGAACATCTGAGGAAGGCTTGTAAACATTTTTGAGGGATATTGCTTTTGCTGATTTTGTGTGCTATTTCAAGAGTGACCTTGGTCTGCCCGACAGTGATTTAATTCTATGTCCATAACAACAAGACTGTTTATTTGTTGTTTTAATTTCTTCATAGAAATTTCAACACACAGCTGATCTTAAGGTGGTGTTACAAGAAAAGATCTAAAGGCCTTTAGTAATATCTTAATGCTATCTTTTTCTAGTCCATTTCTTTAGTGGAGGGAAAAGTTTCTATAAAATATATTCTTTCTGTGCTGTCCTTGAAGAAGTTAATTTTGCTACTGTAGGGAGAAGGGGACATGGTTGTCTTCTGCTTTCCTGATGCCGCTCCCCTTCTTCATGGAAGGACCCATGAAGGACTCCTCAGAGACCATTGGCGAATCCAGAACAACACATGGGCAATGTAGAGGTGGCCCTATCTTGTGGGAAGGTGTCTTGCCTCCAGCCAGAACAGGGTTAATTTTATCAGTAGCCAGGATAGGGCATGGATAGGACATGGAGATTATTCTATACCACCTCACATCATTGCCAAGCACAAGGGGAAGGGAGTCTCTTTCTGGGAAAAGGGGTTCCTTTCAGTTGAGTAAGGTGGCAGAGGGAGCAGTCAGGTAATGCTGGCTCTGAGCACTTTGCATGTGAATCACTCACTTCTGTCTTGTACGCTTTTGTTATTAATATTATTCCTGTTCGCTTTCCTATCTCATCGCTGTTTCCAGTAAATTGTTCTCGTCTCAAACCATGATCTTTACCTTTTGTGCCTCCAAATCTCTCCTCCAATCACCATGGGGGATGGGAGTGGGAAAGGGAGAGAGTGAGCAAGTGACACATGATTTGTAGAGCCTCAGTGAGAGCACTAAATCGGGGAGTACCATTCCTAAACCACAAGAAAAGGGAAAACTATCTTCATGTAGATTAATAGGGTACATCATATGTGATATATGTGGCTATTTTCAGCTATCAAAATGGTTTTGGAAGGAGGGGAGAAAAAAGAACAGCTGCTATTCTATTGGACTGTAGTATTTATGGAAATACCTGCTGATGCTCCAAGACTGCTGGCAGGAGACTTGGACCATCATGCATCATTTCAGCCATATCATTTGAGTAGTGTATACTTACAGGTCTTGGAATGCTTAAGAAAGGAAATTCGCCAGAGTGAATTTTTGCATTCTGGGGATTTTGGTGTTGTTTAAGTAGATTTAGAAAGCTCTATATAATTTCTGTTTAGAGTCTTAGCTTGTGTACCTTAAATGAAGTCCAGAACATGGTAGTGCTGACTTCAAAGATGTATGTCTTTGTGAAAACCTTTGTGTTTGAAATTAACGAATTAAAAAATAAAAAATTAAAGCCATATCAAAATTCTGAATTGGTCTCTAAGAACAATTTGGGAAAAATAACTTCTTATTGTTTTTTTTCCTGCTTTCATTCACACTGCCAGATGTTTCTTCTATGTGTCAAGTCTTGTTGGCCTGTGGGTACTTTTTTTTCCCCCCCTCTTCACTTTCTGCCCTAATTTCATATATAACCGTGGGCTGTGGAATTTTAGCCTGTTCATGTAAACCTGAAGGTGTCAGTATCATTTTTGGATACCAAAGTGTTTCACCACAAGAGAAATTGATGGTAAATATTTTTTTTAAATGGCTGGAGATTTACTGCTCTATTCATTTTTATAGTTTCTTGAATCTGGCTTGAGTCACTGGGAACCAAGCCATGGATTCTTTGGTGTAGATCCTTTGAGCAGCCTGTGTGTTATTGTGCTGAATCACAGCACCTGCACAAGCCTAAACAAACCATTTTTCTCCAGCCCCTGGAGATCCTAGACTTATGAATTGCAATTTTCTAGTCCAACCAATATAATTGTAATAAAAGCATGAAATGTTTTGAAACAGACAAATATTCATCTGCTTGTGCCTGGTCCGAGCATAATTAAATTACACCTGATTTTTGTGACTGTTTCTGTGAAGATTAAGAAATGATGTTCTTGTGGTATGAGAAATATTTTGAATGTTGAATTGCTGTGTTTGATACACATTTATTATTATTTCCATATGCACAAACCCTGTGAGTTTTGTTATCCATTGAACTTGCATAAATCATTATGAATTAGCAAAAAAATTGTCGCATAGATCAGATTATGGTTTTTCTATAGTTTTACTAAAATATATTTTGTAGAGATATTTTTTCTTATTTTCCATTCTTATTGCCCTGTGATATTTTTGTATAACTTTCATCACTATTACTTGACAATTAACTAAAGTGAAGAAAGAAGGAGGAGACACAAGTTCTTTCTTTCAAACTGACTCATATTTCCTCTGTGAGTTTGGGTGAATCACTTAACTGCTCCATGTCTGTTTCCACATCTGTACAGCAGGAGTAAATTTCCCATGGGCTTTATGAAAATTAATTAATCTTTGGAAAGTACCTAGAAATCCTGAAATAGAAGGGCCTGTTGATTCCAACATCTTGTAAATTACATCATGATGGCATCGACTAACGGAGGACTTGGTTAAAAGAATGTGCTGATTATTTGTCTCTTTGTGTCAATAGCTGTAAGTGGTGTTAATATATGTTTCACAGGAATATATGATTATCACGGACCTTCTACATTGCTCTCTATGGTTAAATAATGTCAACAGTAAAACTGACAAGTATTAGCCCTAGAAGACTTACATCATTGATAAAAAGTTCAGCTACCAATAAAAATAGTTTGGATCAGGGCAAAAAGTTTGGACTTAAAACAAAAACAGCTAAGAAAAAAAAGAAAAGATAGTATTTATGATCAAGGTAAATGCTCTTGAAACGCTGTGCTTGCATTTTTGTC
This sequence comes from Zosterops lateralis, assembly GCF_965231275.1. Taxonomy (NCBI): domain Eukaryota; kingdom Metazoa; phylum Chordata; class Aves; order Passeriformes; family Zosteropidae; genus Zosterops; species Zosterops lateralis. Next base: position 24,469,565 of record NC_139764.1, read on the forward strand.
ACTGTGGCTCTATTTTTTATTCCTAACTTCTCTTGCCTATTATTACTCCGTATTTAATTTTTCTCTTTTGGGCCGTAAGAATAAAAGGGATTGGATATTAGCAAAGCAATTCTACAGCCATCTGGAGAGCTGTGCTTTTGGCCTACTCTGTGTTTTTCATGGTAATTCTACTGCTTTTCCTGGTACAACTTGTGATGAATAGAGCTCCATATTGATGCTGATTATAATTTTAGTTCTTATTAGGAATAGAAATTAATACAGCAAAATGCTTTTCAAATTTGTTTTTGGGGGATGGATGGACCTGGGAGGGATGGCTAAGTCTACACTGAGGAAACCTCAGAGAGGAGTAAACAGATTTTCATCATCTACAGTGTGACAAGGCAGCTGCCTCAGAGAGTCTTTGATGTCCTTCTCCCTCCAGTCAGATGAGGTTGTTGATCTGACCCAGCCTCTGCTGAACAAGCAAGGTTCTTCTGATTCTGGAGACTTCTCTCAGCTGTGAGATAGAGCTGCAGTATAATGCAGTATCATCTGGCCATTGTTACATGAGAATTACTCAGTGGCAAGAACTATCACCTGAGGCCCCATGAGCATAAAGCAAAATATGGTTCTTGATGATCAGCAGTAGTAACAAAGAGAAAGACCAGCAATAATTAGCTGCATAATTACATTCAGCTAGACCTCTGGAAAAGCCATTTTCCCCACACCCTTTTCTTCTTCATCCCCTTTGCAATTTAGCCCTTGCCCAGCCCAAACTTAAAGCATTTGGCAGGCATCTCTTACTCTGTATGAAGTACCCTCCATGTGAGGCACACATATAGAGAAAGTTTGGGTAATGGTTGGTTTGGCAAAGTGATTTTTTTGGGCGGATAAAAATTCCCAAGGCCTCTGTTTATTTATATAGTTCTTGGAATAACGCTGTTTTCAAAAGGCTGCTCGCCAGCTGCTGAGACAGCTTTCCAGCTAATATATTCCCAATGCAATCACCACACTTTGCTTTTCCCATCATAATATCCCCAAGGCTGTTCTTGGTTAAATCTCATGACTGGAATATAGGAAAGTTCACATTAAGTCAAAGCTCACAATGCCACAATGTTTCTTATTTTCCTTCTTTCATTCTTTTTTTTTTTTTTTTTTTTTTTTTTTTTTTTTTTTTTTTTTTTTTTTTCTTCTCATTTTCTTCATTTCTTTTAACCAAGTCTCTTTGAATGGAAAGACGACTGTTTCAGCTGCTCTATATGTGGGGAGAATAAGGCTGCATATATAATGCCAAAAATAAGTCGGTCACTATGGTGGATCTCAAAAATGTCTGTGTGAAGAGGTTACTTCTAGCAAGTAGATTAAACGTTCGATTTCAGTGACTAAGATAAAAGCAGAGCCAGTGCTAAGAATTTCTGTGGTATAAATGGCCTTTAAGCATTTCATTGTTCTTAGCAACCAAACCACTAAGGCAATGAGCCAGGACAACAAACTACACTTTTTCTGTTTGTTTTTATTTGACTTTTTTTTAAGTTGTAAAATTAAAGAGCAAGGCTCATATGTCTCATGGTCATAGTGCACAGAGAGCCCAAGGGACGTAAATTTATGAGACTTGAGTTTACAAGAATTTTCTTTTTCTTTTTTTTTTTTTTTTTTTTTTTTTTTATTAGGTGAACTACTATCTTTGAAGAAAATTCTTGCCCATTTCTATCCTTCCTCTCCATAGCACTTCTTGTATTTTTTTCCCAGGCACGAAAAGAGAAACAAATAATAACACCTAAATAAAACAGAACAATGAGCCAAACAATTAGTTTAGATTCATGGGATGGTGCCTGTCTGTCCATGTGATAAAAGCAGAACTTAAGTTTCCCTAGGCTAAAGTAATTCATATATGCTTTGAGTCCAACTTGATAGAGGAAAGATGGTTGTTATATGCTGCTCTGTGAGATGAATGATCTTGAACTGAGCTTTATGCATTGGACTGAGCTCTGCACTTAGCAGAGGGTGAGTACAGGCAGAGTCAGGCCCAGAAAACCTGTCCTGTAATGTAATTTTACTCAAGATATTTGAAATATCTGTTCTCCTGCCACTGCTTGACTACACCAAGTGGCCAATGAGACTGTTTTGGTTTGGGGTTTTTTTTTTCCTATATAACTGCTTTTCTTGATTCTTTTAAAGCAACTTTTCACCACTGATTTAGCTGGTTTCTCTACATTCAGTGAGTACCACCAGTCTTTACTTGTTACAAAGAACATATCACATTCAGTGTTTAACCCTTCCTTCACTCCAAACCCATATGTTTAGGCAGAAAGTAATTTAAAGTTTGGCCAGTTCTTGTCAAAATCCATTCTTAATTTCTCTCCTTCCTAGGGCCTTTTGGGCTTATTGTTAAGCATAGTTCATCCTCACTGTGATGAAGCAGTGCCAAAGATATCTCCTGCTTCCATTGAAGTTTTTGTATTATGGGAAATTCTGTGACGAATATATTTCTAACACATTAATTCTAAGTAAGCTTTGACTGGGCTACTGGTTTGTTCTACTGCCTTGTCTTGAAGCTTTTGGGGTGGAGAAACGCTGCAATATGAAAGAGGAAAATATATTTAGAAAATATGACAAGAACATTTTGTTACCATATTTAGCAAAAAGCCTGAAATCGCTATAGAGTAAGTAACGGGAAAAGTGGGTAGCAGATACCAAAGTACCATAAACTGAGTCAAGCTCCCCAGTTCAATACCCAGGGGGACTTCCAAACCCAGTAACTGAGAAGTAACTGCAGGGGGTAACTTCCATAGAGGTCACTCTAAGACAATTACTTGAATTATTATGTTTGTATTTTGAGAAAACAAAACTTGCTTGCTTATTGGGGGTTGCTGTAAATATTCTCATCCCACTTTATTAAAATGTTGTTAGTTTAGAACTATTTATTGAACTCATCCTTTCTGAGAGGAGTCAAATTTTCCGAGCCTGCAGAAAAGTGAATTTGGTTTCTCCTAAAAGGCTGGATGTGAACCTCGGGATGCTGCAGGTTGCTTGTCACAGAGTGCAGGGAGTTGCAAGGTCACTGTATGTTAAAGGTCTTGGCAGCCTTTTTGCTGAGAGTCCCACTGTGTTTCATAGATGGCACTATTAGAAAGCCTGAATGTTTTTCCTGCTGTTTCATTAAGCACACATGGGAAAGGAATATTTCTGTGAAAATGAGCTCAGCTCACGTGCACAGCCTGATTTGTGTTATCATCACTTACATGCTCTGCACTGGGGGTTTTTATATTTACAAAATCTTTTATTTGCAACATCACATAATATCTAGTATCTGTACCACTGGATTGGAGGACAATAAAAATGCCCCATCTTCATTTGTAAAATGCTCTTTGAGATACAGAAAGTAAAGATTACATAGATTATTTAGAGTTTTTAAAAAATTAGAGATCATGGTAGAGTAAAAGTAGATTGGGAAAAAAAACACCCCACTGTGCTAATCATAATGACTATGAATAATTTTTACATCACTGAAAAAAATGCTGTCCTGTTACTCTGATTTCTGAGCAGGAACATATCTATCTGAGATTATATACATTTATATATATATACATATATATAGTTAATGAAGCAGATATGGACACTAGCTGCTTATGTGTATGTGTTCTTACTAATCAAAAGTGTAGTCTGTTTTTTAACTCTTATATGTTATATTGATTCTTTTTTCATGAATGTATGGAAAAAAATATAACTTCTCAGTATAAGATGTGTGTACATACTTCACTAGCTCCTGCTTCTTTCCTCTGCATATTTAAACTCATAAACACACCTAGCCTAAATGTTTCAGTATGAATAGCTGGTGGGGGAGGGAAGGGTCAGTCAGGCATAATATAGATAGATGTGAGTATTTATTTAAAAGCTACTGGCTGGGCTACCTTAATAGCTAGGTTTGGTCAGTTCTATCTGGTTTCCACATGTGTTTCCTGTTTTTCTTCTAAATTCTATACTGCTCAGGGACCTGGGGAGTGCAAGTCCAGGATTTTCCTGAAGGGAAGGACTGCTTTGTTCATTACTGCCATGGGAATGTGTTAAATTTAAGTATGTGTTGTACAGGTCTCAGCTGTGTTTCTCCAATGGCAGATACAAGCTCAGCTTATTGGAGATGTAAGAATGAGGAGAAAGCAATTGGAATATTACTTTTTTTTTTTTTAGTGGGTAATAAGTAGAGGGAGGATGTATGTGCTGTTTTTACTCTAGTCCTCCTTTTTGTCTGGCAGAGTCAGGGTGAGTAAATTTTAAAAAGTGACTTTGAAGTATGCAAACTAAACTAGCTCTGTTTTTTAGCCTAGCATAAACAATGTAAAATACATCAGTAGTCTTGAACACTCAGGAAGAGATAAAACATCCCAAACAGAAAACCTGGGAGCATTTCAAAAATGTGTTTATTTGAAATCTGTGACAAGGAACAATTGTAATTTTTTTCCTCCCTGGACAATAGAGTTTTAATTATAAGTGATTCTGTCTCTTATTATGGTAATCCACCATACACTCCTATAAATTGCTTGTTAAGAATTAAGGTTCTGACTGTGCAGCTAAGAGAAATAAGATACTAAGTCTGTGGGAGCCAGCTCATTATCAACATATTTTTCTAAAAGTTGCGTGCACACTTTTACTGGAATTATCACAGTAAAAAGCAGAGTTTTCCCGTCTACTTTGTCATGAGGAGTGGCTATAAATTATATTCCAGTATTAAGTACCCTAATGCCCCCAAAAGAAGGAATTTCTACAGTCCACTCCAGGTGCCTGATATCAGGTGAAAATATATGTTCTCCTGCAGAAGTAAGCACTGTAAAAACTAGTTGCTACAAGAAACACCATCTCCATTGAATCCTGAAATATTATCATGTTCAAAATTAACCACTTCATGCTTTATAGCTTCCAACCCTCTAGAGCAAATCTCTCCTGCTTTTAGAGCATCTCAGAGTTGTTAGAGACCAGGCTTAAGCACAGCCCTAAAATTCTATTTGTTTGTAGTCTTCAAGTAGTTAGCTGGGCTTTGACTAATTGATTTCATTGGCTTCTCCTGACTGCCCAAGGTAACAGAAGAGGAACTAACACACTAGCACACACTTTTCCCATGCCAATTCCAAATTATTTTACTTCATCAAGTTGTGTGGAAGAGTGCAGGTGTTTTGATTTCCTGGCTCCCTGCTCTGTTACCAACCTGTGCAATCAGTTCACCTCCTTCCTTTTAAAACAACTAGAGGATGCCTGGGTGCTGAGGTTCAGAAATTTACCTGATATCTGGGCAGGTGGGGGGAGACTCTTTTGAATTGTTGTGACAGACCTGAAAGGAAACTTGGGTGTTGCATTTTCCATTCTCACCCAAGGCCCGATGGTGTGTGCATGTGTGTGAGTGATGGGGTGGCCATGGTTTGGTCCCAGACTAGAACTAGGATTTTGATCCTGGAGTCTCTTTGCATTACCCAGGTGGTGTAGAGATGACAACGTGGTGAAGTCATACTTGCATTAGTTAATTACAGTCTTTAGGGAGGAGAGATGGAAACATTCCTAATCATATAATAAACATGCTGCATTCTTGTTTAGATGATTGAGGAAAATGTTGCCCAATTAGGGTTTAAGGAATCAAATTAAGGACTTAAGAAAGATCTAAACTAAAAACATATTTCAAAATGTCAAGAACTGGTTTGGGAGTTCCAATCTGTCTTTTTAAAAGTATTCCAGAGAATCATTCGTATTAATTTTTAAGGAAACCGCAACTTTTGGAAAAAAAAGGACAATAAAATATCTCTATGAGAGTATAGTTAATCATCCTTTCCACCTCAGAAGATTTTGCACAGGACAAAAACTTGCTTGAAAATCCTTGTATATGTTTCACCAAACTTCCTGGGAAAAAAAACAAAACAACACAAACAAAGATATATGGCCAAGGTATGTGACTTGGAAGGTGAGAAGCAAAAGTGATCACCTTGATAAATGAGGGCAAAGGTAGAGAACACTACTGGAGAAAACAGGTCTGTGAAAATAGGATTTTGCTCCTTAATTTTAAAAGAAGCAATAGAATGCAGAAATGCTGTCGGAAAATATTAATTTTTCAAAACTGTTAAACAGGAATATTTAATATTTTCAGATAAACATAGAACTGAACATCAAGATTAGGTGCTGTTGAGGCAGGAAAAGTTTTATGGCAAAGTATTACAAAACCTAAGTGTGTGAAGGAAATATGTGGGTTTTTTTCTAATGATGTGCCAGATTCAAACCACCAGGGAGAGGAAAACTCTACCATTACTCAGACAGGAGCCAAGAACTCACCTAAGTTGCTACTGTAACTATGAAGTTATTATTGAGTTACCCACTATGGAGGAAATGCTAAAAGTACTTATATGACTAGACCAGCTTTGCCAAATCATAGTATAAACAAACAAGATCAACCAGGGCGACAGAGGAAGTATTTTGGCAACTTTATGTTACAGTCTTGGTCAGAACTTTTCCTTTTCTGCAGTCATCTTGACCTTGCTTCAGGTAACAGTAGAGATTTTGTTCAACTCTAGTGACCATAGGTTTTTGATATTTGTAAATCTTTTCTTCTAAAGAAAGCTGTTATTTCTCAAGTGGTGCCAAGTCAGCTCTGTCTCTGCCACATTAGACAGAGCTCTGCACCTAAGCCCATTTTGGGGCAGAATGCTGCCGGTGGCATGCAGTTACCCTGTTGAGTAGTAACACCTTGACTGTGTCTAACCCTGATAGAATTGCCTTTTTCCTTGATAATTCCAAAAATGTATTGTAGTACCATGATTAGGTATGTGTATTAGAGTTCCTCTCCTCTGGGAAGAAATCTTGATTTGGTATAGTCCACAGATAAAATATTCCCTTTTGGGATCTGGAGCTGCCCAGTTTCATTCCTGCCCATGTTGGCTGAGAAGGCTGTTGTGGTTCTTTTGTCTTAAACTGAGATAGTAGTAGTCATGGTTTCATGAGATAAACTTCCTTTGTTGTAGAAAGGAGTTAAGATTACTGGTAAAGTTATGTCACAGTTCATGCTCTGTGTCACTGTTCCTATCTTTGGAATTGTCAATATTTCAATGTTGTTGGTAAAAATTGCCTTTTTCCAGCCAATGTGTAAGAACAGGTGCTAAGTCAGAGTTTAATACACTTAGGCTACTGTGATATGCCATAAGGACACAAATAGTGTATCTGAATGCATTTCATGTGGAGACTGAATTGTTGACTCTTATGGTGGCTTAAAATGAAGGGAAAAAGACTTTCCTGATGTCTGGTGGTACCACAGGAATGGTTTCTATGAAATCTGAAAGTGATTCATATACAAAACTTTAAGCAAAAATTACTGAAACCAGTCATTTTTTGGTGTGTGGGTGTTGCTGTGACACCACATAAACTGGCAGTGGTTGGCTCTTAGACACTGCACCTGATTGCTTGTGTTATTCCTGGTTTGAGGAATGCACCTCAGAAATTCTGTTGTGGGGATTTTTGTTTTAATTGGGTCCTGTGAAACCAATTTGACATATACTTGGACCTCAATTTGGATTTTGAAGGTGATGCTCAAAAGCCCTGGCAGCACAAGGTTTCACGCTTTGTGTCACAGTTTAACAACAAAAGTCTTCAAACAATTTTTTCCTAAAATTCCAAATAAAATGGAAGTGAATTGTTCCATATCTTAGTTCTTCTAGAAATTCCTTGATCTTTTGTGTTGCTTATACTCTAAAACACTTTGGTATGAAATGTTTGCTTGTTTCTTTGTTTTCCATAAACTAGGTTAAAAATTCGGAAGTTTTAGAAGTATAACAGGTTTTTATGTTGGTGATTTAGGATTACTTCACCCATTTTACTGAATCTGATTGAAAATTTTTTCAAGAACAGACTTCCATAAATCAATGAATATTAATTTTTTGTTTTACATTTATATCAATAAATACAGAAATGTAACCCCATAATGATATTTTTAAATTAAAAATAGGACACATATCTGGAAATTTATAGCTATTCTATCCATTCACGGGGTCAAAATAGGAAAGAAGCAGGTCTTCTTTTGATTCACTTTAAGTGTTGTTTGTTGGCTTTTTCTCTGACCTTTTGCAAGGACTGGAATGCAGAATCCAGGGAGCTTTCAGTTAGCTCACAGTAAGCCAGCATTCCTGATCAGGTTGTATAACTTATTTGTGTTACTATAGGTATATATTTCTCTTGAATGAAGAAAATAATATTATCATTTGTTAATAGATATGAAATTAAAATTATAAGAGTAATAAGTAATTATAAGACTCCTCTTCTGGGAGTCTCTTTTGTCACATTTTTTTTCCTGTTGAATAACCAGCTAATAGTGTTCAAAACAATTGTCCTACCAAAGGAAAATAAGTATCTTAGTGTTACCAGTAATGTTTCAAATGGCAATTTTAAAAGTATTTTTGGAGCAAGATTGTCTTCCATCATACTTGACTGAGCTTAAACTGAACCCAATGGGAAGAGCCTGTTGAATTCTGTCTGCATCCACTGAAGGTTTTCTGAAAACAGTCTGGAAACTCAAGTTCATACACTAACAGAAAATACTCCTAGATGAAACCCAAAATCAACAATATAGTGCTATGTATATGGTGTTGAAGAGCAATGCCACCAAAGGTAGATACTACAGATAAATATGCTGAAATTCCACAGAGAATGCTATTCATGGAGTTGAATGACTCCTCCAAATGCTTCTCATTTTTTAAAATTTGATCATTTAATTCATAACTTGGATTCCATTACTACCTGGTACCTTATTTTTCTATGCTGATTTTCTTTAGGGAGTTAGTGCTTTGGGAGCTCTTATAACCTAATGAAGAACTATAATGAGAAAAGAATAACAAAACTTTAGGAGGATAATGCTACCTCTGAAGATTTTTAGGTTAATTTGAAAGTTTTCCTCTAAAAAATATGTTAAAACCCTATCAGGGTACTGTGCAGTGTGTTTCTGATTAGGCAGTGCTAGCACCTCATTTATTTCTGCTGTATTCGTCATTAGCTTTGTTATAAAATATATTTAGTTGAGTAATTTTTTTCTTTTGATTATTGTAATGGCTGTGTTCCAGATACATTTTTTTGGAACTCTTTAGATATTGCATCTCTCTATATAGCTTATATTTTTCTCCTGAGAACTGGACAATTAATGCAATGTGTAGAAGGAGTCGTTTTTATGTTCAGACTATTAAAAAAACTGTCCATTCTTCCTTTTGGATTTTTTTTCTTATTTTAGTTCTGAAGTTCAATTACAAGAAGTTCAAGGACAGTTTTCAATGGAATGTGTTATTATTTGGCTTCTTTATTTTACCTTGAATGGAGAAAATTAGTCTGGACTAAGACCTAGGCCAAAAAAAAAAAAAAAAAAAAAAAAAAAAAAAAAGATTATGGATTGCATAGTTGAATTGGTAGAAGAAAACTGTTTTTTCTACTTTCCAACTTGCACTGCAACAGAAGGGGGAGAAAATGCATATCCAGTGGTTTCAGGTACTGAAATCAGATGATGCAGCATGGATTTAGTTGCATATTAGGATAATTGTGATTTGTGAAAGGCTTAAATTAAGAAGGTATTCTAATTCCTGAATGAGAAGCAAAGTAAAAAGGAAAAAAAAAAAAAACTCACCTCAAAAAGCCTCAGTAATAATTTCTGAAATTATTAGAAAACTTGAAGAAAATTTTAAAGCGTTTAAGTCTGATCTGATTGTGGTAATGCAAGGAATATTCACATCCAAAGTTGTAGCTGTGTCAAAAAGAAAATCCCAGAATAGTAGAGAAAAAATGAAAAGGAGAAAAAAAATCACAAGCAACTAAAGGGAAAAAAAGAAAAAAAGACCATGCTTGCAATAGAATGGAAGCCATATTATAATATCCTGAAGTATCTGTGTTTGTGTTTGAATCATATTCAAACAATACTCATATTTAACTGTATACATAAAATATGGTGGTGTGTGTGAATATCCATGCTTTTATATATATAGTTAAGATCTATGTGTATGTAAATAAAAATAATTAAGCTTTAGTTAAACATGGATTTAAACATGGACTTAATTAAACATGGATTAAGTCTTACTAATAGAAAAAAATCTTAAATTATCATAAGTTAGTGCTGTGCAATTGGTCACATTTTCACAGTTCATTAGCAAGTAAAAGGGGAAAAATATTTTTTTTTCTTGTTTCTTTCTTTCAAATTCTGAGCATTTTCTCTTCCCAGAAACATTTTTTTTTCTATCAGAATTAATTCTGAAATTTGCTGTGGGCATAATGTGTGACTATTTCCATAAAATAATTAACTTCATGGAAATGCAAAGCATCCTTTGAGATTTTAACTTCATTTTAGACATTAGATTCAAATGAAAAACAAAACTAAAATACAATGCTAACTGTGAAACTAAACCCCAGTAAATTCAAAATATTTTTCTACAAAAAGTACTGGAATTCTCGATGCTTGGCAAAGATTTATGACTATATATTTGAACTTTATCTTGCTTAATTTATGTTTTTTGTAAATTCTGTCTCTTCAAAGTTGCTTTATTTTTCAACATTATTGGCAAATTCTGTGGTCTGCTTGTCCTTTTCATGTAATAATTCTGCAGCAAACATTTAGATTGGTAACAATTAGGATGCTCTATAAAGATAAATATTTGTGGCAAATAATTTTCAGTGCATTCCTCTGAGGCCAGTAGTTAATACTAGAAGCTGGTTTGGGGAACTTTCTCGGGTAGATCTCAGAATTATGATTGAAAGAATGTCTGTGCTCATTGTTTGTACTCTCCAGAAAGTCTTCATAAATAACACTGCTGCAGACTTGAAGTCCTTGGGAAGTGTAATCTCTTTATATCTCCTATGATAGAAGTCTATGAAAAGGAATATGATAAGACATTTCAGAAAGCAAAGTTACATAAGGAAACTGAGGTGCTAAGAGTTGCTTCTAACCAATTGCTGGTACAGCTAATTCCATCATCATAATAATCGCTTTGTTTTGTTGTTAAAGGTTTTCCTGCCAACTATAAGTGGTCATTTCCAGACATGATCAGATAACTCTGCTGGGCCAGTGTGTTATGATTGTTGTATTTCTGTTGCTATGCAAGTCTTACACACTGTCTGCTGGAGAGATCTTACAGGAGGCTTTTTGGAAAAAAACAGAAGGCGAGATTAATTTGGATTTTATTAATTTTCTGTGTTTCAGATTAAACATTAGCAGTGATTTTACCTGCCATGATATTGATTTCCCTTCAGTAAGTACTGATAAAATAAAAACTTCACTAAATCTCTGGACATTTTATAAAGATTCTTTATTTTCACACTCTTATAATCTTGACTAACAGCTTAGAAAACTGGAAGTGTGGTAGTAGGCAAATTAGTCACAAAGATTTGCAAGCAAAGTTTTTTCTAAGTTTCTGTAGTCTGTTAGCTTGCCATAGTTAAGCTGCCTCAGTTTCTGCAGATAATTTCATACAGGAATGTGATGTCTGTGTTGTGATACTCACATGCCCTTTGCCTCCCTACTTGGGTTACCAGTAGGAAGGTTCAGACAAAAGTTCTGAGGAAGCATTGGAGTAATGCCTCTGGATCCATAGCAGGATGCTTAAATCTTTCAGAGATCAATGTTAGGAAACAGCAACATCCTCTCAGAATCTTCTAGCTTAATTTTTGCTGCAATACTCTTTCTCCTCTCACATGGACACGTGGAATTTGTTCTTGCTGCCCTGAGGTTCTTAGTGCATTTCTATGTTGTGTAGCCATTCTGCAAGTGCCCTGGTGGGCTGCATCCTTCTTTCTCTTCATTCTCTGCATCGTTCAGGCCTTCCTGTCCTGGTCTGGGTCTGGACTGGAACCTGATACATGCCTTGCATGTTCTGTGAATGCAGGATCAGTTAGGGTTGAAAATTCAGGTTTGTAACTCATACAAAGAACACATTTCAGGACTAATGACAGGGGAAATCTTGGGAGAAGCAGAGGAATACGTGCCATGGATGTGGCCAAACTGTATTATTCTTATTCACAGTTAAATAGCCTTTAATTAGTTTGACCACAGCTTCGAGAGCATTCTTCAAAGTCTTTTGTGTTTCTGAAAGCAAGTTCCCTTGAGAAGGAGGACTAGGAGGGAAAACAGGGTAACTTTTAGAGCAGTTCTTGAGATGAAGCTCACTCTCACCAGCTCCAGGCTGCTGTGGGTGCAATCACCCTGTGGGGTGAACTGCTGCCTATCCTGGACCTATGGCCTGAGAAAATGTCCATCCTGACATGTTCAGGGTGGTAGATCCAAGAGACCCTTGAGCCTAATTGTACTTCAGCTCATTCTCATCCTGCAGTGAAATGGAGGAATTGCGACGGAAGCGCTGTTGTTTCTGGCGCAAGAGCAGCTCCTTCAGCTCCTTATCCACTGAGTTCTTTGTGGTATAAAGTATGTATTATGTAAAGTTCTTGGGGTTTAGGATGTGGCATGTAGGATTAAAAGGGCTGGACATTCCTAACCTAGGGCATTTTTAAGTATTTAAAGGTTTCTCTTTCCTAATTCATACTTTTTCAATAAAAACACAGTTATCAGATCAGAAACTTGGTTTCCTCTTTGTTTTTTTGATCCAGAAATAGACTGTGAAGACATAACTATGGTTTTATGAAGGAAATCTAAAATTAATCTCAATGTTATAAAGAATTTACTTATTCTGTCTTATATTACTGTTCCACATTTTATTGTGTTATGTCCAGGCCAAAACAACACTGGAGGGTTGATCTTCTTGATTATTTCTAAATCAGCAAAAAGAAATAATTGTTTGACATTTAAAGCCATCAGCTTTAACTTCCTCAAAACTGTATGGCATATACTGTAAGATTCTTTAACTCAGCAATAGAATTCTGGATTTATGTTAATTATCCCTCTTCTAGGGATAGTTAGACAAAGAGTTTTCATATCAGATGTTCCCTTTGACAATGATGCACAGTATCTGAAATAATCAATGGTACCATAAAATTATTGAATTATTGTGTAAACTTGTAAACTTCACATACTCTCCACCTTTTTTTTTTCTTTTTTTTTCTTTTTTTCTTTTTTTTTTCTTCTTCAGGAGAGTATCCCAGCTGTTATTAGGATTTGCTTTAGCCTGTCACCATGTGCATCAATTAACAATAGCTTGATGAAGCACAAAATGTGGCATCCATGTTATTGTAGTAAGATTCCGAATAATTTCTTGGTTTTCTGATGCTTTCATGCACCAGCCAACTATTACATTATAATCATAAAAACTAAAATTCGTGGCAAGCACTCAGATTCTCAGGAGGTATGAAATATTTTAGTTCTGAACAGTGACAGTTCTGAGCCATTGGCTCTGGTCTTGTCCACAAGAATTAAACTATATGTAAGAATATGGAGCTCCTGTATTTCAAATATATCCTTTACAATCATGCTTAATATGTTGTTTACAAGAATTTATCATTATATTATCGCATTTTTACTGTTTTTCTATTCAAACATTGTCAGAGAGGAAAATGATAGGATTTCAATTTTTTTTTTTTTAATTAGGACAGACTCTATAAAAATGGGATTGTGAGGGAGAGCAGACATTTCACATTCTATGAAATCTTGCAGATTATTTCAGACAGCTCACCTGTCACTTTAATAGGCATCTCAGTAAGGAAAAAAACAATTTTTCCTTTTTGGCTGCCATGAGAGAGGTAAGGAACAGAAAAATTGATGCTATATGACGCAACTTTTTTATAACAAAAGCATAAACAATCTGTAACTGCAGAACAAAGCATAAAAAGTCAATTCTTATATAAACTCTGATGATCTACCCATAGCTGGTCTATTGCAGCAATAAAAGTTACAACTCAGAAGAAGAAAAAAGAGTTCTTGGCAGCAAGTTTTCACAGGCAGCTTGCCAGTATCCTGATTCAGTGTTTATGGGAGCATCTTGAAATGACTCCCAAATTAATGACTGTATCTTCCATCACTACAGTCTGGTGTCTGAACATGAGGAGAAATAAACAATAGTTAATGATCTGGAAGCTGCTGGCAGTTGCTCTATTAGTTCTGGTTCTTATTTTCACTTACTAACAGCAAAGTGTTCTGATCAGATTTTTATCTTCGAAAAACATATGCAATGGAAAATTGCACCTCGGATTGCTATCCATTTTAAAGTCTCTTTCACTGCGACAGTTTCACACACAATGAAATTATTTCATTTTGATTTCATAGCTAGATGCTTAGAGATTAAATAGACAATGTTTTGTGGTTTGGTTTTTTTTTTTTTTTTTTACTGAAAGAACCTAAGCACGTGAATATATTGTAATGTAAGGTTTCCATGTAAACTCAGTAGGGATACATGGCCAACAGTACCAAAAAGGTTTTTTCTGCCCAATACCATTGGCCAGGCCAAGCTGCTGGGGAGAGGCAATTAGTTTTTTAAGCAAAGCAGGCAGATGATAAATTGCCATAAGATTAATGATTTTTCATTTCACATTGAAATGCGCATATATGATGTAAAGGGCTCCTGTGACTTTAGCTGTAAACACAAATCCAGCTTTTTGTCCTTTTCATTTATTTGGAAATGAATGTATCATTTTTCTGGATAATGTCAGAAATTGAGTTTTTTATAAGCTTCTGCAGGCTCCTACAGTGTGTAATTGAATGCAGAGGTAAGATCCACGTGAGAGACTTCACAATCATGTGATAAATGTTTTTTGTATTATGTAATTCTAACACTGGAACCAAGCTCCTACAGGTCCCTTAGCAACTTCATAGGCTCACATGTTTCTGCAACAGCGATTTTAGTTTTGCAAATGAACATTCTGTATCAGCTAGGGACATAGGGCTGGAAGGATGCCTTCATTTGTTAAGCCCAGAACCTTGGTGTTAGAGGCACCCTGTTAAATAGCTCTTTCCCTGTATTTACAGTGCTGCATTTTAAGGTGGTTTTTTTTTTCCTTTCCTGCCTCCCTAAATGTGAAACTCTTATTCTTCCTCAGAGAGCAAGAAATAGTTTTCATTCCCTTAAACATAAAGTCGGCATCTTTTTCTAATATCCTTTTGGGCAAAGAGATAGAGCGAATGCTTAGGGTTGTTCTTCCTCTTCAAAATATCTGTTTGTGGGGTTTGCATTATCTTGGGTCTAATATTCTGCATAATTTGATTTAAAAGTTTCTGAAAGCCTCAAATATCCAGTTAAAAATCTCTTCTACTGAACAACATTCATTTTGACTTATTTTACTAAAAGACTAGAGCTGCTGTCATGTATAGAGAAATGCAAGAATATATTTTGTCTTTATATTGCAGTGGTCTTTATATTCCCATGGTGTCATAAAGAAATTCTAGAAACCTTCATTTAGGATAATGTCTAAAATGCATCATTGCTATATACAATTTAGGCTTCTCCAGCTAAGACTGATGAAAATCTTTGTTGCATTAGGATATATTAGCTTCTTATATGCTTTTGAGTTCTAAATCTATTTGCTGCCTCACTCTATAATTACTCTCATTCCAGCTGATCTTAATAACTTCCCTTACTTCTCCTCAGAGAACTGATACTATTTTTCTAGGTACATTAGGAGGAATTACATCTCTAATGATATGCTTCAAACACTGCTGGAGTGGTTGAAGGAATTGCTAAGTAACTTAGTGAAATGTCACTTTTTTCTGTCCTAATTATTTGCTTTATTTCTTTGCATACCATTTCCTGAAATACCCATATCAGGTGTCATTTTCAACATTTATTTCTGAGCTTGAGAACCTGCACAGGCATCTTCCTTGCAAGCACAGCTAATAATCTCCTGATCCATTTCTATTTCTGAGTTTCAGAACTCTATATCTAGTTCCACAAAAAAATACAGATTATTTACAGGAAGCTTCCAAAGTAAGAAAACGGCTTTTATAACTGTGGCTGCTGAATTTCAGGTGAATATGCATTATTAAACTTTAATAAAAGTGCAGTTTAGGAAGCATAAGTAGAATTCCAATGGGGACAAATTTTAATCATTGTATATAGAGTCTGGATAAAAGTTTACCCTGTGTGAATTCATTGAAATACTATTATTTATTTATTTATTATTTATTATTTATTATTTATTTATTTGAAATACAACTATTTATTGTAATTGATTAAAGGTGAATTTTGACATGAAAGAAATTAGCCTGGACCATCATATGGATAAAAATATTGCATTAGGAAAGGTCTCTAACAGCTACTCTGGCAAGAAATGAAATTTATTTTTCAATAGTATACAATTGTAGTTTAAGGTATAGAAGAATGTTCATGAAATTACAGCAGCTTGCCAGACCACAAAAATGGGTTTCCCATTATCCAGTTCGGCTCCTTGTTAGCCATAGGAGAAGCAGCAAGATGCACCCAGGCCTGTATCTGAATTTAGGAGAGAACTCTCTCTGAGGTTTGGCACATTCAAGTCAGCTGCAATCACAGCAGTCTCATTGGGCCCCTCTACTAATAGTTTCTCATACCTTGTGGTTGGAACTGATAAGGTAGATGTTGTATTGCACTAAATAGTTAGTTTCACTTTCTTAGATTGCACCGGCGTTTTTCTTTATATGTATACACAAAATATTGGTTACACTTTCCCATGAACCTTTGCACCCCCTTCACCTGATACCCCCTATCTTTCCCCTCCCCTTCACCTGATACCCCCTATTTTTCTCCTCTCCCTGGTTCAGTCCCCACTGGTCAACAGACCCCCCTCCCCCTTTTCCCTAGAGATTAAAACTCCCTGCACAGGGTGTCTCTACCTTTTTCTCTTCCTGAGCTCCAAGGTGTAGGTTCTACATTAAAACTGTGGGAATGTGTCCATGAAGATTAAGAGCTTTTGTCTTTTTTTCTTTTTTGTCTTTTTGTCTTTTATCTTTGTCCTAGCCCAAATTTCCCCCTGTGGTCCAAGGCTAGCCAGGGCTGGACTGCAAGGCAGAGGGAAATTTAGGACAGGTAGATATGCTATAGGTGGTCTCCATTGCAGAAATACTGTATTTCACAGCCATAAATACATCCCAGTCTGCAAGTTTTTTCTTTCATCTAACCTGCTTATATCAACTTCATCCGTTTATGCTTTAGACTGCATTTGTCAGTGATCTCAAAGGCAAGTAGGAAACTGCACAGTTTAAAAGGAAACTGCTTGACTCCTGTACTGCTTAATTCCTGCATGAAAGAAACATTTCTAAGGAAACAACTTTCCAGGAATAGATGCATTCTTTTTACCCTGAAAGAATTATGGTAGAGAGTATTCAAGACGTCAGATTTTGGTATTTTGCTCTTGAGCTAAGGAGAATTTGCACCTGGTTTCAGTTGAACCAGTTGTAAATAAGCATAAGTAGGTACTTAGAGATTGGAAGAAGAAGAAGGAAGAAGAGGCCAGGGTACCTGGATATGCTGCTACTTTGGCTATTAACAGCTGCAGAGACAGGTGTGCCTTAGGTGATCTAGCCCTCATTATGTGTCTTTGAGTAGATATTTTATCTTTTTTATTGATGATTAGGTGCAGGATCCAAAGTTAGATACCCACCTTAGGAAACATGAGCTGGTGTCCCACATGAAGAGATGGTTTTGTAATATAAATGCAGTAGAATGGCTCTGATTATGGTCAGAGATTATTTTTAATTTATAGCTCACATTAGTGGCTTTTTCCTTAAGTACAATGGAAGGAAAAAACAGGTGGTTTTGTTTGTTTGTTTGTTTGTTGTTGTTGTTGTTGTTGTTGTTGTTTTTTAATACAGAGTAGATACCACTTTGGCTAAGCCTCATGTGAAAGTATCTGTAGGCAAAAAATGTGCACTCACTTTTCAAGTTTAAGAATTAAAAATCAAAACCAACAAATTATGGTCCATTGAAAGAAAAATCTGCTTTCATTTCTTGATATTTGGAAGCCATGCTTGGATGAAGGACCCACCATATTAAGCCTTTCCACCCATTTCACAGAATGGCTGTAGAAATGGCATCAAAATAAGACACTCTTCGATTTTTGAGGGATGGGTATGTGTCATCTGCTTAATACAGGTGAAACAAGCTTACATATTATCTGACACAAGGAGCCAAGACCTTCTGTTTAAGCTGCGACACATCTATCTATAAAATGTCAGACTTTATTTGAAAATTGTTGTTGGTGAACTATCTGCTGTGTGGTTGTAGATAGGTTTTTAAATAGCCACGTTTTCAAAATGTCTCTCATTGCTGGTTTTTGGTTGATTACTGGCTCTATTAGCCCTTTCTCTGCTGTCTGGAGAGCTGTAGATCATTAGAAATTTCCTCTTTGTTAGCCTTGCTACTGCTTTTGGGTTTTGACTTCCAATTTTGACAGTGTCAGAATGCCCCCCACCTACCAGGCTGCTGCATTGCTCTAAAAACTCAGGAGGGATTCACTAGTCACCTCTGCACTCTGTTGACAGGAAGCTTTAAGAAAAACCTTGATTATTGTTGATAAGAAGTACTTTGAACTTCTACAAGATCTGCTTAAGTTTGGCCATAAATATCCGATTCAATATCAGAACAGAAAAAGAAACTGTTCAAACATTAAAAGTATTTTCTTGCATCAAACAATTTTCCCAGTGTATAATTATGCAATTATTTAGGTAATAAAGTTTTAAGCTGGTACACGCCTGTAACTTCCTTATATTTTTTCTATTAAAACAAAGTGCCCTTAAGCATTTTGTTTTATATTCGCTCCATTTCCCAGAATAATTAAAGCTTAGTCATTCTTTATAGTGTAATACAGGTAGGAACATAGGCCTGGTTTACAATCACAGAGGTAGAGCCAGGCGGTACTTTGAGCCCGCTGTTGTAAGAATAACAAGTTTTCAACAAAGTTCTCAACTTTCTGCATTATGTAATAAAAGAAATCAAAATTTCACTGTCAGAACATCCAAGATCGGAGTTCTAGTTGTGCAAAGAAATATTAAATCTCCTGACTTCAATAAAGAAGGCGGTTACACCAGCTAAGTATGAGATACATTCAAGATAAGCCCCCTAAGATGAAGGAAGGCTAAGACAGATTAATAGGGTGGCACTGTTCTATATTTATCTGTTTTATGAGACCAGAATTTTCAAGCCTTAGTGTTTGTAGGCAGTTCAGAAGTGCCCACTGTAGAGCTTGCACTGATGTTTATAATGATTGCAGGAGTCCCAGAGCAGGACTTTGGTTCATATGAGTCCCAAAGGCAGCTTTCTAGTTTCATTTTGCTTTTTTCTTTAGACTGCGATAACATTCTTTCAGGGTTCCCTCTTACATGGCACAGCTATCTTGAAGCTTATCTAGTACTGATCTATGTCATTTAGGAAACGTTGCTTTCATCTGGGAACTCATAATATTCAGTCAGTGTGTGCCATTCATAACTAAATAGCCTCTGCTCTTCATTGTTCTTTTAATTAATGATTGTTGATTGGTTTGACTTGCTGCACATTGTTGCAAGGCATGATCAAAGAAAATCCATGATTAATCTGCTAAACTAGATGTCAGATTAGTAAATTCCTCTGTGCTATTACAAAGATTTTTCTCCCTCAGTAAAGGCCTGTCAGTGGATGATGGCTTTGCTATACCTCTGACAGGTCAGTCCAGAGGTCAGTCCCTGAAAACATGCATACATTAATGCAGTTAAGCGTGATGAGTCATTTACAGCCAGTTCATAACTCCAAGCACTTTCTCCATGAATGTTAGTCAGGCACCACTGAGAAAAGGATTGTTTATGTTGATTGGTTTTGAATGCAGATGAAGAACAAATTTATGCACCCTCCTGTTGTGAATACATGTAGGTTTTTCTTAGGTCAGTAGTGGAATCAATCAGTGTAGTAAGCCAGAGAATAGTGTTTTGATTTTCTTTTCATCAGCTGGAGAATCTCCTTTACTTCTGCGTAACCTCTTTAGACAGAACTTGATTGACTATGAGAAGTACTGGACTTCAATTTAAAGTGATAAACAGTGAGCTGAAGCCCCAAACATTAACCTTCATAAATATCCCTACAATCACTGGTATTTATTAATCTAATTTTATCCTTTTATAAACTCCTTCATGAAAGAGATCCCTAAAAAAAAAAAACCTAAAATGCCCAGTAGCAAAAGACATGAGCACAGTAATGTGCACATAACTTGTTTTATTTATGGACCTTTGGTGCAGCTTTGCTGGAGACCCTTAGTTTCTCCCTGTCTTCACAAGGACAGCTTGCAGTCTGGGATTGTCAGGTCTTGCTGGATAGCAGATAGACTGGATTTCAGCTGCCTCTGATCCTGTGGTGCAGCTGCTTTCATCTGCCTTGGCATGCCAGAAATCCTTCTTTTCCCTGTCTGCCACTTCATTAGCCACTGCAGTGATGGCATTTAGCTCTTAGCCAGAAAGCAGAGAGTTTGAGTTTAAACACAGTCTTTCTGCTTAATAGCTCAAAGATGTTCATATGGATCTCCTGTTTCCATCCTTTTCTTTCATTGATAACATCTGCATCCCAGTGCTGGAAGCTATTGGTTGAAATGAAGGATTGCAATAATTTTCCCCACTGACATAGATGGACTGGGTCAACTGGGCTTCTTTCTTCTGCTTTATGAAATGCTTCCTTATCTCCAGAAATAATACCTTTTTAGCAGAAGAAAATTAATAGATGCATTTCAGACTGTCCCATTGGGGCCTTCCATTTGTCTCATTTTTACCATGTATCAACAGAATGATTCTCTGTTTTGGCCTCCACAATGTAATGACTTTCATGGTGCTGCCATCTGCTTTTGCTGGTAGATCTCTGCTACAAAACTTATCTCAACTAATTGTGCTGAAATTTAGAGTTGGTGTGGGTTTTTTTATTTTTCTTTTTCTTTCTCACTTTGAAAAACTTTTTACTCTTTTTCAGCATGAGCATTTCTGTTTCATACTACTGTTGTTTCTAGCAATCAGGATAAGCAGTGATCTCAGATAATTATAATTTAAGAGATCCCATGTGAGTAATCAAAGGCAGATGTCCGTATTTTCAGAGTTCACCTGTGATCACCACCATATCTTTTAAGTTGGTTTGTGTTCAATTAGGGAAATCTTTTACTGATTCTTCACATAACTCAATATTTGAAATACCACAATGTTCTTCCCTAATTCATTTTCCTATTAATTCATTGCATGTGATCAGAAGATTAAACATAATTATTTCTGTTAAACAGCCATAATGTTGTTTACTCTTCAGCTTAAAGGCCAAGGAAGAAAAACTTCTAGCTTAGGATCTGTCAAGTTGCACTCTCAGTTGTTTTTTAAACCAGTACAGTAATTAATCTTTCCTCCTACTTATTGAAGGATTCCTAGACATGTTCATTTTTACAGCCTAATTATCTTTCTGCCATGAATAAAAAATGTTATCTTAGAGTGGGCAGTGGACTTCTACAGTGACAAAAATCGCATAAAACATAGACGTCTTTTTCATAAAGGAATTAATAGCTCTGGCTGTTATTGAAGGGACACCATCTTTGGAAAAGTGGAAAAGAAGTTACCACTCTGTAATGTTTCTAACTTACTGAAAAGTTGTTTAATTACAGATGCTGTTTCTCCAGTCAATTGTTGATTCTCTGCTGGGAGAGCACTGTCCATGGTTGTGTTTATGTCCACAATAGAGAAGATTTATCTCATTCTAAAACTGGGAAAAGAGCACTATCATCTCCTGACTTATATTTTTAACAAGCCATAGTATTTCTACAGGCCATAGTACTTAAATGCTCCAAGGATAGTATATGGTTTCCTGTAAATCTGCAAACTGAACTGAGGTCATTTTGCACCTGAACTTTTCCAGGCATGTCAGCAGATTGCTGCAGTTTCCTTAAGACAAAAGAAAAAGCAGAGTGGCTGAAAATAATTAATATTGAACTTGACACATCAAAAATGTCATTTGTCACTTGTGATTAAAGCCTTTATCTTTAGTTCTATTTTTATATTCATCAGAGGTCTCACTTAGCTATCATTAAGCTCCACATGGTTGGAGTTAGTCTGACCTTTGATCCATCACCACAGACAAAAGGATCTGTTGCTGCTAAATTGGAGCCTCAGCTAGTCAGCAACAGTATAGATCAACAAATGTAAGCTTGGTTAATAATGATCAGCTTAGCCACTCCATTTGATTTTTAAGACTGTGTGGTTAATGTAGATGCTGATCTGCAAAAGAAAGTTTCGATTCATAACAAAATTTAACATTAGGAATTTACATTGTGGTAATTTAATCTGATGTAAAAAGATAGTTTAAAGTGATCTATATTTTTAGTATACCCCTACACTATTCAGTTGAGAAAACAGGGAGTGATAATTTTACAAACTTTCTATTGTTTTTTTCTCATTCTTCTGAAGTCTTCCAGCAGTTTGCTGACTGTCACAGATACTGTGGTTCCTTATTTTCTAAGCACAAGGAACTGAAATGTTTGAGGCATTACTGTCCTGCCCTGCAACTGTACTGCCACCACATTACCCTCTTTTATATCATTGTAAACCCATTCTGTCATACTGCATACAAACCGAAGAAATCCTTAAAAAATAGGAGAAATTAATCTTTTAATTATTAGCTATGTCTTTTTTTTTTTCCATCATGGGCCTGAAAGGCAGCATGTGCAGCTGAAAGGCAGCAATATTTTTATGGGTGACCATAGGTGATGGCTTTTCAGAACCAAACCGTTATTTAATTCACTGTTTAGCCACACAGAAAGGTTCACACTCCAGCTGTAAGTCACACTGCTGACTGATTCAACTCATTTCAGGATCTCAGTTAAAGACAGATGATGTGTTTTGTGCTACAGTTTATTGTGGAACTCTAGTTCCTGACCCCGTGTGCTTACTGAATCGCTTCCACAATAATAAAATCCTAAGCCAAGCCCTAGTTTGGTCTCTGGTAAATAAAGCTCCCTTGTGAATAGAGTGAAGACTAGTCCTATTAGTAAGTATTTTTGTGGTAACAACTTCATTATTCTAAGGTCATTAACACACTTCCTCTTTTACTGCAAGTCATTGTGGGTTAAAGTCATTATTTTAGGCATCTACATTTCATTTATCAACATCTAATCATAAATAGCCTGCAGTTTCTGGAAACTGGAACAATAGCTGTCTGAGGATTATTATCCAGGAGACCATTTCCCTGCCCCTCCCACTGCCTTCAGCAAACACCTCCATGCCTGAAGCACTGTTTACTGTGGAAGTGTTGATGATTAAAACTAGGAATCTGAGCATTTAAAGGCTGAAAGTACCACTGTGTTTCCTTGATGTGCAAAAGCGAAGGTGGTGTTTTTTCAGCAGTTACCCCTGCACTGAACCACAGAGCCTGCCCTTTGCTGTAAGGTCTCTCTCACTTAGGACATCAGGCTGAATCATCCTGTCCTTTGGCTTTGACAATCGAATCATTTACTCTTGTGTTATGTTAATTTTGGTAGATTGTAAATGGGCTTCAGTGTTGTATTTTCCTCACTGAAATTTCCAAATTTTCAGTGTCAAATTTTTCAGTGTCAGATTGGAATCTCTAATTCTCCCTGTTTTAAAAGGGAAACATACAGCACTGACACAGGAACGACTGAAAAATACTTCTTCTATGTGGCCTCTAGGATGTTTGTTTGTGTGTCTATGGCAGAACCTTTGCCCTTTATTTTTGTATTAATTTCTTTGGGGGTGTTGTTCTGAGCAAATCAGTGCATATCAGTATTCCATCACCATTTCCTGTATCAAACCAAATAACTTGGTAGGAATTGTCAAGGTCTAGTTTAATCTTCAGATATCCCACAGAAGGCCAGTGAGAATTTAAAGTTAGGGTAAGAAATGCAGTATGGTAAGATGGTTTCTGACACATCATAATGGTGTAGCAGAATTTTAAAACACTATTAATAATTTTTTTCAAAATCCTATAGGACTTCTGTCATTCACTTCAATAGACCAGGCTCTTTCTGATTTTTATTTATTTATTTATTTATTTATTTATTTTTTATTTATTTTGATTTAAAGCTCTCTTTTCATAGCTTGGTCCCACAGCCCTCACAAAACCATAGGATTTCTTCAGTAATGGTCTGGACTTTCATATATTACAATATGAGAAAGGTTTTCCTTCAGTGATGAAAATGCTGTACATCTGGATGGAGAATGAGTCTAGGGTTTCAATAACAGACCCTAATCCCATCCTACTTCTTTCCCATGCTTCTGTTGTCCTGGTTTTTAATTTGTAGTTTTTATGTTTTTTAATGAAAAATCAATTGTGGAAGTAGCTTTGACAAAGTGGAATTTCTCACCACTCTAAGGTATTTGAGTTTTATTAATGAGATTTGTAAAATCAAGTTATTTTTATAAATAACATTTCCTCCATGCACTTCACTCTTCTTCCCCAAAAAATCTTTACAAAAAACCAAAAAACCCCAGCTTCTTGTCACACTTGTCTCCTGCTTTTTTGATAATTTGATAGTTTGCCCTTGTGGACCCAAGGTGATTTTCTACTCTCTGTGTAGTAGTGCCACAAAACATGGACAACTCTTCATTTTGCCATTTACTTCATATATATTTTCATAAAAGTGAAGGGAAAATCCAGTTCATATTTTTTCACTATAGGTCTTAAGTTTATTGCAACAAACATAATTTTTTAATTATTCTTTTAAATTTTTTATTAGGTGTTTTGCTCAGCCCGTTTCCTGCTTCTTTGAAATCAGTGCTGACACCAGTGAGACCATTGGAGACATAAGGTACAATTTTGATATATTATTATTCTCTGGAAGGTGGTGTACTCTGTGTTTTCATTATTTTCTACTTAGCAAATAAGGTGTAAGCAAATTATTAGAGAGAAAAAGATCTGAATAAAAAGAGAATGGACATATGATATAATTTCCATCCTTTCCACTATTACCCATGTTAGGTCTTATACAAAGATAACATTTGTTTTGTTTTCAGCTGTTAAACCACGATTGCAAAAGTGTTATACAGAGAATCACATAATGAACAGTAAAGCCAGATAAGCAATTTGTTTTAAAATTTTCATCATATCCTTATTATTCAGGTACAATGAGAAGTCAAAAAGAACCTAGAAGTTGCTTTTTGTGAAACACCTCTTACTTCTTCTCACTTCCCTCCTGGCCCCTAGTGGCAACAATGGGAAGAAAACTTAAGTCGTATTTTCTAAACAATGAAGTATGAAGTTTTCTCATAACCAGCAGAGTTTGTTTGAAGTCACATAGGGTTACATTTCACACATGTAAATGTGCTCGGCACTTATTCAACTTTGGAAGTGTCGTTCCAGTTTCATACCAATAAAACTGTTCACTGCTCACTAGTGATTTTTAAAATGAACACATTTCAGTTCAATTTGGTTTGTTCTCTTCTTACTGTGAAGTGAATGTCTCCATTTTGCACTCTTTACTCCTGAGAAGGGCGTTAATGTGCTGCTTTGGCAGCTGGTGTTGCTAGCGAAATACAATCTCTGCTTTCACGGTGAAATTGCCAAAGTTATAAAATATTGAGCAGGCATGTCAGTCTGGAAACAGTTAAATAGGCCATTTATTGGAGTATTTCATTGTGGGGGAAAGAATAAAGTGGTTTTCCAAGACAGTCAGTGGTAGCCTTCCCTGCAGCAGGGCTAAGTATCGAAAATGGTGGCTGGAGCTGGTGACCAGGGCTATATCCATGAGGTGCATCCATGCTGCAGTGCAGGCCTTTGGAGATCATTTCCTTCTGTCACTGGCTCTTTTAGGCACCATTTTAACGAGCTGAGCTCAGTCATGTTGCTCCTCTGAGCACTCAGCTCTCAAGGCTGCTCCCCAGCACCCTCCTACCTCATCGTGTTTGGCCACAGGCCTTTTACACATCTGAAGAGTGGCTCTGGCTTTCAGATCTTGGATCCAACTCTGAGTGTTGTTACTGACTACAGTGAGAAGAGAAGGAAAATTTGAAGTGTACTGGGAGATTTTATGGCCTTAGAAATTTGTGCTGCATCTTCCAAAATAACAAAAAAAGAGATTGTGAATGTATCTCATCGTGCTCTTTCCAGAACAGGCTGAACAGAGCTTATGACTGAATAATGCCATGAATGAAAAATGCTTTAAAACTCTACCTTCCCACCTTCTCCTTCCCATTATTTCCTTCATTCCTGCTTTGATTTTAATCTGTTTGGGGTTGTGGTTTTTTTTTTTTTTTTTTTTTTTTTTTTTTTTTTTTTTTTTTTTTTTTTTAATTACAAATAGTTTTGTTTGCTTTCATTACCAAATTACAAAACAAAACTCTAATTAAACAGTTTGTACAGAAAGCAATTAAAAGACAAATTGTTTTTCTCTTGCTAGCTGGATAGTTATGTGTTGTGTGGCAAAACAGCAGTTGCCATGTGTATTTGTGTAGGTGGTTAAATCTGGTGTCAGGGGTTTGCAATGACAACTACAGTATGTTCCTATGGCAGTGACAGTGCCATTAAAAGAAAAACTTTTCCTGTAAGCCTTTTCAGTAGGTTGGGGATTGCATTTTCAACATCCTCAAAATACTAGTGTCTTGGTTTGGGAAGACAGATATCTGCCAGGAAAAGCTGGAGTTTTCCTTGGAATGGATAATGTAGACCACCTCTCTTTCATCCAATTATAAATTTGCATTTAGAGGCTGTCAGGCAAAGATTTGGGGATAGAAATAGCAGTTCTTTACTAGTATGTATAACAAAGCAAACAAAAAGCAACAACTACAGCATTAGTAACAAAACAGTACCAAGAACTTTGAGGGCTTTGCTTCACAAAAAAACCCCAAAACCAAAACAGGGCAGTTTAGTCTCAGTGCCCCTGCAGGATCCTCAGAGCACTAAGCTGGAAACAGCGGAAAAGTCCCGAGGATGTCCCAGCAGGGCAGGGGGGTGCAGGGTCACACTGTAGCAAATAGAGCAGCACCAAAGAAGCCCCGATGGCAGAGCAGGGCTGGCCCAGCTCCAGGAGGGCAGGCAGAGAAGCTCAGAAATTCCAAGGCAAGGGAGCAGGTGATGGTAGATTTCCCAGGGCTGGACTTTCTGGTGACAGTGAGTTCCTCCCACAGCAAGCAGCAACCCAGCTGTTCTCTCTCTCAGAACGCCAAAAAAACAGAGGACCAAGCTGCTCAAGCTGTCATTTACCTGCCCCCAAAACTCACCTTATCTCCCCTTCCAAACTTTGGCCACCTCTTTATTTTGGTTAAGTAATCTTAAGTATCCAACGCTTAGTTTCCTTGGTAACTTATGGGGAAAAAAATTCTTCAGAGTAAAAAAGGAACAAACTTAACCAGCAACATTATCCACCCTGATTTTTTTTCCCATACCAACATATTACATTGAGTTTAAACCTTTAAAATAAGTACATATATGCCTGCAGTGTACATATATATATGAAGATATGAATACAGGCACAGTGTCGTGAGTAGTTCACCCTAAAACAAAGTTCCCTTGAGGTATGCGTTGGGTCTCTCCACCCTTTTGCATCACTGACCAGGTGCAACCTGGTCCCTGAGTGAGGGTGGGATTGTCTTTGCTGAAGGCAGAATTAACCCAAACAATTTTTCCCAGCATACCTCTCATGTGTACCACTGGAACCTTATCTCCATCTCTTGTTTGCAAGGGCTCAGATTGGGCACAACCTGCTCATTTGGTGGAACCTCGAGTGTTCACCAACCACGTGGCCTTTGCTAAATAATCTCCCAGTTCTTGAAAGTCCCCCTACCCAGTGCCTTCAAGATGGTTTTGAGCAGTCCATTGCACTGTTCAACTTTCCCAGCCGCTGGTGGGTGATAAGGAATATGGTACACTCACTCGATGCCATGTTCTCTGGCCCAGGTGTTTATAAGACTGTTCTTGAAATGGGTCCCATTGTCCGATCCAATTCTCTCAGGGTGCTGTGTCTCCACAGGACTTGTTTTTCCAGGCCCAGGATGGTGTTCTGGGCAGTGGCATGAGGCACAGGGTAGGTCTCCAACCATCCAGTGGTGGCTTCCACCATGGTCAGCGCATAGTGTTTGCCTTGGCGGGTTTGGGGAAGGGTGATGTAGTCAATCTGCCAGGCTTCCCCATACTTATATTTGGACCACCACCCACCATGCCATAGGGGCTTCACCTGCTTGGCCTATTTGATGGCAGCACACAGTCTCACAGTCATGGAAAAAGCAAGGGGAGAAAGAGAGAGTCTTCAACCCAGCTTCAGCTTTTATATGGGTATTACCAAAATTTGCATTCCATTCTCTGAGTGGTCAGAACTGCATGTCAATCCAAAACCTTCCCCCGCTGCATAGGTCCCTGTCCTTTCTATAGAATTCTGAGGTCCTAACAGGGAGATACTGTTTCAACCCATGACAACCAGGTACTAACATTTTGTGTTAAAAGTGGCTTAAAACTCCTCAGGAAAACAGTAACAATTAGTCCCAAATACTGTTTATTATGAAGGGATTCAAAATGTTTAATTTAGTCCCATATAAACTAGCTCCAGTCAGGATATTTTGGAGTCAAATTGTACTGACTCCTGAGGCCAAATACTCTAGCAGTGTAAGTCACAGTAAGAACAGGGCTTGCCCTGTGGTCCTGTTGTGGGGTCTTCACAGTTTCACAGAATCTTTTTGGTTGAGATTGATCCTGATTACTCTGAAAGGAAAGGTATCCTTTCTCACTTGTACATTTGTTCTTTTTTGTATGGAATATTCAGGAGGAAGGTTAAGAGTTGTAAATAGAAGGTAAAAAGGAACAAGAAAGAAATCAACACCTCTGAGTGCTTCTCATGTGAGAATAAAAAATATTGCTGCTCATAGGGCTCTATATTGCAGCAAGTCCTGACCTGAATGAACTGTGCTGGCGTGGAAGTACATGAGACTATCCAATGCTCTTCCAAACTGGGAATTGTAAATCTGTCTTTTTTATAGGCCCTTTTAATATGGAAATCTCTTCTCTGTACAAACAGTTTTGGAAGCTGAGCCTTCTTCTATAGCTCCCAGATGTTAGTGAGATAGCTGTTTGGGTCTGGGTGCACATCATTGACTGTGCTGTGCATGGTGCAACTTTGTCATGTCAGCTTGTAGGGCAAATGCAGTCCTAAACTTCCTGGAGAACACATGGGGGAAATGAAGAGATTGAACAGAATACACAGGACATAAATAAACAGCTATAGAAACTGGCATTAGGAAAGGTGGTGAATGTTTCTGCCTTTTATGTTTCTTTTTATGGTCTTGATACCTAATTCTATGCTACAGAGATGCCTCAGAGGAGGTCCATCACATGAAACTGATATATATTTTCTTCTTCTTTAAGGTCCATTTTAGTTCTGTTGCAATTAAAGATCTTGCTCTTAATATTGAGAAAACTTGGTCCAGATAAAATTTTGTTGCCTTAAGCAAATTATCCAGTATCTAGGAATGTGGAATTATTGTAATTATTACTGCTGCTTAGGACTGGGAGAGAAAGCTTGAAGGTAGGGTGGAAAGGATACATCTAGAGCATAGAGGGCGCATTTTCTCATAGTGAATTGAATTTTCTACCATGAAACCTAATACTAATCTGTTCATAATGGTAAATGAATCCATATTATACAAAGCTTGATCAAGACTTTTTCCTCCCTCTAATGTCTAGGCAGAACTCCTCAAAATTAATTTGTCATTTGAAGTAAGAAAAAGAACAACTTTCCAAGGCACTAAACAAAAAACCAGGATAACACTGTTCATATAACCTCCAGATGAGAGAAGGACTAAAGTAATTATTTTTACTCTTAATTGGGAAAATCTTGCTATTTTTCATGTGGATTTGATATTTTGGATGCACAGACATTATAAATTACAGTGGTTTCATATATAGAAGAAGAATATTATTTAGCATGGTGAAAATCATTGCCTTTTGAATAGAGTTGGGCTTTTTTTTTCCTCCTGGTTTGACAGTAAATTAAGGACAATAGGGATATTTGCCTTCAAGTCACTCTGCGAAGTAACATTTGTCTCAACAAGTTTGTCAGGCAGGCTCTGTTGTTTCATGATTTCAGACATAATGGAATGACAACACATATTATGGAAAGAAAACACATATTAGATGCAGGGTAATTTTGCTGGGAATTGCAGGATAGACAAGGTAATATAGAAAGCAAAATAGTAGATGCCAAAGCTGAAGCCAGGAATTCAGAAAACAAGTAAACATGTACTGTTCTCATGGCAGTGTAGTAGTATCCAGCCATATCACGTATTTAACATCTAGAGTCATATGAGGAATAGATGTCACTGTAGAGCTTTCATTTGTTATCCGATTTTTATTCCATTGTGCTCTTACAGTGTTTGTTAGGGAGGACAGATGAAAGGAAAATAAAGATGAGGTTTCCTCAGGAAGTGACTTTTTCTTTGTCTCTTGTGGAGGTGTCTGTCCATGTGTGTCCCACCTCTTCCCTCATGTTGATACTGTATACAATGAAGCACTGCTAGTTGTGATTGAGGGAGAAAAAAGGAAACACTGAGGGTGTTCTGGTTCGAGGCTATATTGTCCTTTTAAATGGAATACGGGAGGGAAATCCTGACCTCATTGAGGTCAATGAGATTGAATATCTGTGGTGGGAACATGCCACTGTTTTCTGTTAACTGAGTAGTGTTTTAAATAATATTGAGTAGCCAATCAGGTGGTAAAACAAGGGAGAAAGGCTAAACTTTTGTAGTTCACTGTTAGTTTTTTTTTGGCCTCATCAGAAGAGAGGAAGTGATAAAGTTAGACAGGGTATGTATAACTGTAAGACATATTTCCTTCAGCCTTTAGCTTACATTGATCTTCCCAAAAAAAAAATAAAAAGATGCTTATTTACCAAGCTGTGATAAAGATGTGAAGCAAGTGCCATTAATCACATTTTGTCTTTAACTTGTCCATACCTTCAGGAATCTGGGTGAGTGAAATACTTGTTAAATTGGAATAAGTTAGAATTTCAGTTTTAACAAAATTTGTGGAGATTGCCTATTAGAAACATCCCAAAATATCTAAAAGTATATTTAAATGATTCAGAGAGCTCCTCAACTTACTTTCTCAGAATTTTTAAGTATGAAGGTGAAGTTGATTTAGGGATGTTTTATTTGGGAGTTTGTTACTTGTCTTCATTAATTTGCTTAATTGATGCTCCTAAAAATGAAACTCCTTTCTAAAAGGCCATCGAAAATGGTTTTTGAAATTCAGTTTTATTCCTTTTGATTTTTACAAAATGGAAAGAATCTGCTTAACTTTTGTACAGACTGAGTTTGTTCTGGTTAGTCACAGTGTGTGGCTTGTTTTTGCTATGAGTTTATCAGTATTTCTAGATTATGCTACCATATGTTATTGAATACTCCTTCTTGATCTTTTACTTGAGTTCAAGGACATTTTAATCTCCGTTCTAGTTCTGACTTGTCTTTCATTCTTTCATTGAAGTTGAGTTCTCATGAAATTGTTTATTTTCATTCACAGTTCAAGACACTGCTCCTTCCAGACAAAAGGAGTGTGTTTATGGCTTCTGCAGTGCATGATATACAATCAAACAAGAAATTATATACCATTCTTATTTATTGCAATAAAAGCCAATATACAGTGACATAGTTATTTTGCAATTAAAAAGTTACAACTTCGTGTTTTCTTGAGAAAATACAAATATTTCTCAAATCATGACACATTTATTGTTTTTCTTGGATAGTAAGTGATAAATAAGTAGCTTTTGAATCAATAGCTAGAAGTTTTACTTCCTGGTTTTTTATTAAATCCTATGCTATTTGCTCCTGATTTAAGGCCCAGAAAAAACAATTATAACTTGCATGCATCAACTTGCTGAGTTACTGAGCAAGTTTACCTTTGTTTCTCTAAACAAAGGACTGTAAAGCATAAAAAAGTGATTTAAGAAATTTTTGCATTGAGTTGCCACTTTGATCTCTTATAACCCAGAAAACAGTACCATATCTCAAATTAAAAAAAGAAAAAAGACAAACCCAAACATAATGTCTTTGGTGAGACTTTCTGTCACAAAAATTTCAGTTCAGAAAGGTTTCATTTTTATATGACATTTTCTCTAAGAGTGTTCTGTAAAAACACTTAAGAAGTTTCTTGAAACTGGAAAATTTTGTTTTAGTCACCTAAGTTAGATTATAGCAAGTCAAACACTGTGGATGTTTCAGAAAAATGTGCTGACTGGTGAACCTGTCAAGGAAGGATTTACCTAAATGCTGTTCTCTCAAGATAATAGTAGTAAATGATTCCTTTGTAGGATGGCTATTTCAAAGAAAAAGTTATTACACTACATATATAATGATAATGAACTGTTAGAAAACTTCCCGCTCACTATGAAGTTTGGAGAAACAGTTAAATCTTAAGTTAGCTCTTCATGTCATGTTACCTGTTCTGCACAGGAGTGTGTACAGGAAGAGTTTGTTTTGTTTGTAATTGTTTCTTATAATGTTAAAGTTATAACATTATACCTTTAGGACCATTTTCCTCCTGTTCTTGAGCTCTATGGGAAGGCATGTAAGGTGGAAGGGTGGCTGTGAGTTACCCAAAACTCTGGATCTCAATTCCAACCCTCTCATTTGGATCAGGCCATTGTGTGACCACTGTCATTTGCTTATTGAACATATAGGCATAGGGCTATCTTAATGCATAAACATATTTTGTGGAAAAGAAAATCCAGTTTAAAAAAAAAATCTGTCTTAAAGATTCTGGGTACAGAATGGGGGAGCATTCAAGAAGTGAATATGAAATCTCTTAGGAAGTGGACTAAGTACTAATGATGCTGTTAGACAAATACCTTTTTAGAAAATCAACAAGTGACTTGTGAAAATATAAAGAGAAAGTATAGAGAGATCATTTTTCTGTTATAGCTGTGGGATGAAGGGCAGAATTTCTCCTAGAAATCTGCCTTTCTCCAAGTATATTTAGCAACACTTGGAAGGTTTTGATTCTCTTACTTACAGTTCTTTCCATTCTATTTTTCTTGACATATTTATTTATAAAATACAAGGAAAACCTGTTTATGCCTTTATTTCAATTCCAGTTCTATTGCCATACTTTCTGTTTCAGGGAGAAGTACATCTGTTTTAGAACTGTGAAGAGTAGAATAAAGAGTGGCCATATTGCTTTAATGTCTCCTTCCATTTCAGGGACCAGTGTTAAAAGCAGAACATACAATGAGAGGCAGATAAGAAACACAATTTTCTTCCTTTAGGGAGGGATTTGTGAATTTAGCCTCTAGACCCGGTGTGAGTGAGTGCAAATCTTTACTACTTGAACATATTGAGACCAGGTGTGAGTCTGATCCTTCCTCTCTTGTGGGTCATGCAAGTTTCTATTCACTGTTTGAACTTGCACAGTGGTTGTCATCAAACTATTACTCCTCATTATTTAAGAGGCCAGTCATTAAAAGGACTGAAAAAGTCAGATTTGTAGCTTGCCAGGCAATACAGCTGAGTGGTAGCACTGTTGTCATTTAGCACTAGTGAAATTTATGTGGCTGCTCTTGGAGATAACAATAAATAGCAACCTCTTTGTAGTGGCATGTGGTCCACATGATGTGGAGATTCTGGTTTCCTATTTGAAGACTGCAACACAGCCTTCAGGTATCTCAGGAGGAGCTGTTTTAAGCATGGGGTGGGTTTTGGAGATATCAGTATAATAGAAACAAAGTCATTAATGTCACAGACTTTTTGTAGGTGCAGGTGAAATAGTGAGCCTCTCTGACCAAATGTTTTTCCCCGAACATTACAGAAGTATTTCACTAAAACACTAGGGGAAATTTTTGAAAAATACATTTTTGTACTGTGCTAGAGGAAAGCTCCAAAACTTCCCTTTCCCATCCCTCTTCAGAACCTGGGTCAGGATTTAACATTTGTGTTTTTTTCTAGAGCTTCCTCTATTAGAATTTCTGTATTGTAATTTAAAAGTATTACATGAACATAGCCTAGAGCTAGGAGGTATCCTTATCATTATGCACTATAGCAAAACATAGATACACCAGGACTAGATAAAGACACCTATCTCAGTGTTACATGCCTAATTTCACTGAAATGAGAGCTTCAGAACAAAATAATAATGTAAGTTAAAAATAGAAGACAGAAATCAGCACAGTGCATGCTGCAGCCCTCACAATATTTTTCAATATTACCTTCCTTCTGCTTAGCTGTTGCCTGTAGAGATCTAAAGCTGATACAGGCAAGGAACATATGAACAATATGTTCTGTATTCCTGTACAGGATAGCCTGTTCCATAATTGACAGTGTTTTCCCATTTTCCAAAAATACTTCTTAAAATTTAGAAGGATGTGTCTTTCTGAACAGCAGATAGATTAAAAAAAGGAAATATAATTTACCTTAAAAGAAAAAAAAAAAACAAAAAACAACAACAACAACAAAAAAAAAACTTATGGCATAAGAACAAATCTTTAGTTGCTTTAGTACGTCTATTATAAATTTTGATATTTTTGCCTGGTGTTTTAAAACTATGACTTAAAAAAAAAAATTTGTTAAAAAAATTCATTAACCTAATGTCATTAAACTCTTGCTTTTGAACTGTTTTTCCTTGAAGGAAAATCTTACAATAGAGTTTTCCTGCTAAGTTTGGGAGGTTATTTCTTGTTGACTCTCATCAAATGTTATGAAGTAATTTTGTTTTTGAGGAGGAGTTTGCTATTGCTTATATTCTTCTTTCAGTGTTTTTGTTCTGTTTAGAAATGACAATAGACAGATTTTTCTATCAAAAGTACATATCAATCCTTTGTTCTTCATAACAAGTAATTTCATGGACTTATATTTAATTTATATTTAAAAATAACCACCACAATAGCTCGCATCTCCCGAGGTCTGAAAGTACTTATTCCTTTTGAAATTTTTTTACAGTTGTATCTCACACCTATTAAAAAATCATAGCAGTTTTATGGAATGGAAATACCTTGTCAGTTCAGGGAGTCTGTCAGCTAAAGAGACTTAACTTTTTTAGAGTTCTCCTTTAGATGCTTAACCATCAGTATTTACCAAGGACACCTATTGCCTTCTCCTGTCATTCACTTGGGAGAGTCAGTACATGGAAAGAAACAAGTCAAGGTGCAGATATGTGCTGCCCATGTGTTTGAAGGTCAGGTTCAGTGACAACCAACATTCAGATTCAGTCCACAACAGAATATCTCCTGGTCCTGGAAAAGGTTTTGTTGTCTTTTTAATTGCAGATAACTATTTGAGATTTTTGCTATAGAGAATGGCAAAATTTTGCTACTTAGGCATTCATTTCTTCAGTATAGGATGATGTAAAATTTTAGGTATTTAAACAATAAGGAAAAAGAAACAACCTAAGCCTCTCTTTGGTTTTGACACTCATAGAAAATAAACTT
The DNA here is from genome assembly GCF_965231275.1 of Zosterops lateralis. Classification (NCBI taxonomy): domain Eukaryota; kingdom Metazoa; phylum Chordata; class Aves; order Passeriformes; family Zosteropidae; genus Zosterops; species Zosterops lateralis. The sequence goes on from NC_139764.1 coordinate 24,504,785, forward strand.
ACAGGGATTGAACCTCCTATCTGTGCATGCCATGCATTTAATTACATGGTTCTCTTTTGCAATTGTTTTTGAGAATTCAGAATCCTAAAGTAGGAAAGCCAAGGTATTATATTATGTCAGCAACCAATAACTCAATTATCAGGCATAGCAGATAGCCACAGGCATGTCATATAGATATGACCCTTACTTCAGAGACTCTCATAATATTAAAACCTTTTTCAAAATTCATATTCCTATTTAAAGGGCATTAATTTTTGTTATCTTCTGTGATGATTATCTTCTCTTTTAAGTATGCTGAGACAGAAAGCTTCCAAATGAGACAAGAACTGTGAGAAGTCGGTAAGTTCCAGATAATAGCTGGATCATTTGCATAAGAAATAAAATATTGTGAAGATATTGACAAAATATGTCACATAGCCAGAGACCGAAGAGCTTGAAGGTTATGTCCTCCATAGTCATCCTTGTATTTTGAAGCAGCTAACTTTATCTCTGTCTAATACTAATTTATGCTGATACTGCTTTCAGATTTTGTGGAGCAGACTTGTTTCTCAGCAAGTTTTGTGTTCAAAAGATTCAGAAGTTGTTTTAGAATGTTTCAGAATCTGGGGGAAAAAATATGGGTGTTGACCTCAGCAGTAATAGCACAGCACATTCTGCATTATCATAGGACTCAGCACCTCCCAGTATGAAGCTCTTTAATGAGATGCCTTTGTGTCTTGGCATAACTTCTTACCAGATGTGAGTATCCAGTGGTACAATGGATATCACTGCTGTCAGTCAGTGTGCCCTGACCACAGGTACTAAATATTGGCCAGTTGAACATTTCAGTTTTGAAGGCACATGATTTCTAATGCTTCAGGTAAAAGGTAGTTTCAGTAAGACTCAGGATGAGAGCTCCCTGCTATTCCATAGTCAGAGTGCATCTTATTTCACTTGTCGATTGATCCAGAACAGGCCATATAGGAGGGAAAAAAAAAAATAAATCCACATTCACAGTCAAGCTTATTTCCTTTCAGAAGGCTACATTTAATCATTTTTTTGTATCTTATGTCCCATAATTGAATTTATTATTTGTAATCAAAGCAATTTACTTGTACTTCAATAAAGAGAAGAAGAGCCATTCTTATGTTCTCCTTGAATTTACAATTTCAAAATAATGGCAATATTTTTCTAATAAAAATTTAACTCATTCTAAAGTTGTCCTATAAACAACAAATATTAATATTATTTTCTTAGATCTTCCCCTTTTAGAAGAAAAAAAAACTGTAAAAAAATTAAGATTTATAAAATTTGAAATGGCTGTAGCTGCTTGTTGGTAACTAACATTGGCATTCTCTCTATGCAGTACTAGCCTCATTTGGTGGGTCTTCTAGTATAAGTAATACAAATCAAATGGCTTTCTGGGCTTTATTTGCTTTAATAACAACTTATACCAACTGTTACTGGAGGAATTTAAAAAATTCATAATAATCTATTCGCTGAACTGTTAACAACACTAAAGTCTTTAAAATGTTCCTGTATATTTGGAATTCACATATAGAACTCCGAGGGGCATTCGCTTAGAGCCATTCATGATTCTTCTCTGCAGCGTGTGTGCACCAATTGCTTGGGACAAACTTTTGCTTGTTTTGAAGCTGCCTCTGTTCCCAAACAAATATTTATACTGGCAGTCATCCCATTTGTTTACCAGCCATTCACAGATTGAACTGTATTCGAAGAATCAATTGCCTTACATAAAGATGCTGTTTATTCTTTGACAGCAGGTTTCTGCATTGCTCCTCTAGGTGGCATTTCTAAAAACAATTCCAGATGGAAACACGCAAGACATTTGTGTTCCCCAACAGATTTAAAAATAGATGCCTCTGCATGTTTCACACTGATCTTTATGTGCACCTCTGAACTGACCTGAGCTATAAACACTTCATAAATAAAGTATGCTGAAACAGTAGATACACATTTTTCCCCATTTCATACCAGTTTGTTTTCCTTTTTTATTTTTTTTTCCTTCAGCTACATTAGAAGAAAATTATGCTTATGTAGAATTTGAGGATTTTTAGAAAAGAGAATCTTGCAGGGTTTGTTTGTGGTTTGGTTTTCTTTATGTTTTCCCAGAAAGGTGTAATCAGAAGGTATTCATTAATCAATCCTCAGTGGAAAAACTACAAATCTCATTTTAATGTACCTGAAGATTTGACTCTGTGGTATAAGCTAAAATGTCTTATATACATAAGCATTATTTGTTTGCAGAAGCTGGAACATGGAAGTAAAAGCTTTCCTGTGGTATGAAACAATAGAGAACCACTGCAGCCACAATTGTAGCCTGCAGGCTACAGGAGATGAGGAATCCTACTCCTATTCCTCTCCCATGTAGTCTGTACTGCTTAGATACAAGATGTAGGAGGTTCAGCCCTCTGCAGCTTATCTTGTGATTAGATTGAGCAAAATCATTTTGACACATTTCCCACCTAGATTTTAAACAGGCTGTAAAATCTCTGGCATTCTCAACCAAAGCGATCATCTGTTATTATATCATCACTTGTTAATGATTTCCTTAAATTTCTTGTTAAATATAAGGTAATCTGAAAGTCAGCATTGTCATCTATGCTCGTAGCTTGTGCCCATAAGGAATTCTTTAAGATGGATATCCTATTGAGGTAAAACTACCAGCCCTGAAGTTTTTGTTCTTTGAATGCTAGGTAAAGTTTAATGTTTTTCCTACATAGTTACTCAACAGCAGTGGCTGTTGTTTATCAAAATGTTTCATGTCTCTTAAACACCGTAGTAGTGTTCTAGAGAGCTTTTAGTGGACAGTGTCATAAAATGTGGAATATTTTCTCAGTGAAAGATAACAGCCCAAATTACAGTGTTGCCCAACAAGGCCGTAAGGTGCTGGCAGTGTTCAACTTCTCTGATGGAGTAAAGGAAAACTGAAATATGTATGTTCTAACATGAACTCAAAATCCTGCTTCTTTAGCAGCCATGTAGTTAACAGAGATAGAGATGCTTCTCAACCAAGCCAAGATGAGAAAAACAGAGTTAAGACTCATAGTGTGGTCTTCAGACAACTTTCAATTCTCACATTTTATGAAAAAAATTGATGTAAAATATACCCTATATCTTTCAATGAGGCTAAGTGAAAGCGAAGCATGCTTGAATTGCTTTTATAATAATAATATTAGAGTCATGAAACTCTTCTCTTTTGACTTGTTTGAGGCTAAAGGACCTTAGCAGTCAAACAGAGAAAATGGTGTGGGGGGAGAGGGGAGGAGACAGGAGGACTTGCTCTCCCACTAAAGATTTTCAGGGTCAGGGAGCAGCAGACTGGAACATAAGAAGACTCAAGCTGTCTCCATTTGAATATTACTTGTAGAGTCTGCTGGGAGCAGGAGGGATTGGGAATCTACATGTCAGACCTAATCCATTTTGCTTTATAAAATAGCAAGAGAGAAAAGGAATATATTAGGTATTGTTGGATATTTTTATGAGATTTGCCTTCTTGGGCGTCTTTGGATTCACTGGGGGGAAAGAAACCTGCTTGTAAAACATTCATTTGTGGATCATTCTCTTACTCTGCTGTGAGAGCTGCATTGTCCTAAATAAACAGACAGTAGTTTTTGAGACATCCTGAGTTTTTCTCCTGATTACTTTTTAAAGTTTACCAAGTAATTTAATTATATTCTCTAAATCTTTTCCTAAAATGAAACATGCGATGAAATTACTAAATAACTTAGAAAGGATGTTTTAGGTTTTGATTTTTCTTTTGGTTTTGCTTGATTTTGGAGTTGGGAGGGGAGATGTTCAGAAAGATTTCCTGTCGTCCTCTTTACAAAATTTAATGAAAGAATGCTACTTGGGTTCTGGTAATTTCATTTTTCTAAACATTTTTATTTGCAAATGAATAATTCTGGCATTACAGAGATAGCATAATTTTGTCTACAGAAGTCTGATTTTTTTCTTCCTTTTTTTTTTTTTTAATTTTTTTTATTTATTTATTTTATTTTTATTTTTTTTTAATCAGAACAGTTTCTTTATTTTGAATATTAAGTGCTTTTTAGAAAACTTGAAAGTTTTCACAGCCCCAGACATCACAGAGATTTAAGAGGTGATGTTAATTTTGTAAACATCTACTGCTTTATGTATATCTTTTCTTGCCCCATGCCCAGCCATAAAAGAAAGATACATGCAGTGTTACTTCCAAAGGAAGAAATATTTTCCCCTTATCTTTCCAAGCCTGTAGAAGCACCCTCTGAGATATTTTAAAGAAGATTATAGTCTGCACCACTGCAGACTTGAAATGCAGTTTAACAAATGGCATGCTATCTGTTACAGGGGAGCTGGTTGTACGTGCTCTATCATTTGAGCCTAATGCAAAAGGATCACTTTCATGGACTAGGTCCATGAATATACTGAGGTCACAGGAATAAATAACTAAAGGTGTAAGAGAAAGATGCAAAATCACACCTGGTGTTTTTTTCACTACAATAAATATTAGAGATTAAGAGGTAAAATAAAAACCTCATACAGATTCCCTTGTATCCTCTGTATTTCTTGAAAAAGCTGGAGGGGATGTAATTTTTTGTTTGTTTTTCCATACTCAAAGCAGAAGATGGGAAGGGTGATAAATTCTGTTAGTCCATTGTCATTAACTGCTAATGAAGGTGATTTAAGAAAAGATATTAATTAGATATTCTCTCTAAGGCATAAAGAGCAGAGGTCAGTGGATAGCACCCATTGAATGAACCTTTTGAGTAAGTTACTACTTAGTACCTAAGAAGCTTCATTTAAGCATGTCAGTGTTGCTTAATGGGATTCATCCCACAGCCTGAGCAATAACCTGTCAGGAAAGATAGAATAGATTTTGGGATGATTAAAAAACTAACAACAAATCAAACAAACAACACCAACAAAAAACCAAAAAGAACAAACCTAAAGGAAATCTAAAATAATGGAATGAACAGGATCTTTAATAGGCAAGGATTTCTATTTCCAGAAGGTTTTAAGGGCTTATTTGGGCCATTTTGTCATAGTACAGTCAGAAAAACAGTTCTTTGCTTTCTCATCAATACAACTTGAAATTTTAGCTATCATTTGTTCTCTTGGCTGTTTATCAGCATTGTGAAAGTACTACTCACATCCTCCTCCCTTTTCTGAGCCAGCATTCCTGATATGCTCTTTATAGCCCAAATGCCTCAATTGAATCCCAGGCAATCTGAAACCAGCTGAAAAACGTACATTCATTGCAGGGGGATTTGGATCAGGCACAGCAACAAGAACATTGCAAATTAGGAATGATGTGGAAAAGTGGGTGTCATGGCAGAAATATGTGCGTGGGCGCTTGTGTAAAACCTGTACACAATATGCTTGTGCTGTTTTTCCAACTATTATTTTTTTAGATGTTTATTTGAAAAGAATGCACTTAAAAGTTTTAATATTGGTTCAATGCAGATTTTCATAAAAAAGTAAACAGGGAGAATCTGTATAAAGGTTTTTTTGCCTTAGTATGTAAAAGCAGAGAATTTGAAGGTGAGGAACAATTTGACTGAAGTACTCTTGAGAGACCCACAGGAATATCTTTCTTTTGAGAGAACAGCTAAAGTGCAGCACTGACCTTATATCATTTGAGAAGGATGTATGCTGAACTGTTCAGTGCATGCTGGCCTGTGATTATTTCCACAATAAACAAGATTTGACCAAACAAAATTCTTCTCATGTCACCAATATACTTTGGCTGCACTTTTCCAGATTCATCCTAAAAATCCCCCCTCCCCATGCCTCCTGTTTTCTCTTCTTTTCTGCAAGGACTTCCAAATGCCTCAGTGTGTGCTGACAGCACCAGGCATTCATTACTGGGGGACTCCCTGTCAAGACAATAAAACTATGCAGGGCAAGATGGCATTGTCACTATCTTCTTCAGAGTCTTCCTTCAATATGGGAAAAGTTCTTAAAACAGCTTCTACTGTGGCTTCTCTCATGTCATTGTGACCTTTTGTTTTTGTGCAACTGGAACTTCATTAGTTTGTTGCCGCATGCACAATTTCCACCGGCTGCTTTGAAGACATGGTAATTATAGTAATAATTTCCAACTCATTTACTACTCATTGACTATTTTCTTGCAAGGCAGAAGTGGAAATAAGATCTCGCCTAAACCACTCCTCATTGAACAGTAATGCCTTAAGTCAAATCTCTATCTGGACATTTTTTTCTCCAGTAAATTTTGCCAGAAGCCATCATTTTTCCAAGGTCTCTGCTTGTAACTGCATAATGCAAACACTAATACTCTAGATCATTTCACACGTTAGTAATAGGGGAAACATTTACCCATCAGAGGAGGAAAAAAATCTATTAGATAGAACACTTCATTTACTGAAAGCTAAATAAGCTGCTATTCTGTGCAAGTTTGCAGTTTACTGTGCTTTTCCTTTAAGCTTGTGAACAAGCCTTTGGGCTGCACTGCTTATTTGATCATCATAACCATCAGTAGCTTCACTGTAGAAACTCCAACAAGAACTCCCTGTTTTGGGGCTTGATTCTGCAAGGAGCTGAGTACCACCTGGAAAGTATTTTATGTTCACAGTTTCTGGCTAAGGCAGTTTGAACCAGCCTAGGCCTTTGGCCAGGATTTATCATGAGAAATATAGGTATCTTTTCAAAAGGAGCCAAAGAGAGTCATATGTGGACATAATTAGTAAATGCACAGTGCTGTCCTTTTGCACATGCAAATTTGCTAACATAAATACAGACTGGCATGTGTACTCATTAGTTTATGGGCTCTGTCTTGGTACCTGCTTGAATTTAGCCCTTAGGGTTATTAGTTGCTCTGATTGAATGCTGTATTTTGACTAGATGTAACCAGATCTGAGTTCTGGTTCAGTTCTGGTGGTGTATTACATGAACCACGCTCTTTGAAGCCTGCTCAGCTGAACAGTGCACAAAGGAGAAGCCCTCTTCTCCTAGCTGATCCATGGGAAAGTAATAATTTGTCAGCCACCATTCCCTTCTGCTGTTATAGAGAACTGTGACTGAAAAGTTGATCTCTGTGTTTCTTGTGGGCATCCCTTTTGTAGATGATTGGTGTCTCAAGCTACAGAACAGCTGAGCTTCAGCATTAGCTGCTGGTCCACAGTGATTTACTTGAAAAGCTGAATGCAGTGGCATACCAGCTATCAAGTAATTATTCTCATGTTTTTTTCTCTTTGTTTCCTGCACTTGCTCAAATGGGAACAGTTGTATTAATAGGATGGTGAAAAGCTGCTCATGTGATGGTATTTAAGCTTTACCACCAAAGGTGACTGCTTTGGGAGCAGCTCTAATGGTGGCAAGCCTGTTGGTGGAACTGGGGAGATTCCTCCTGCAGCTATGAAAATCCAACAGTGCTTTTAAATTGGGTGGTTGGGTAAGTGCAGTTCATAAAAGGTTGTCATGATTAATAGAGCAAGTACTCTGAACACTGATGGAGGAAGAGGAGCCATGGGTTTGGAGTGTCTCCATCAGGAGCCCACTGCAGCCATGACTTTGATGCTGTGCAGGCCCTGCACTTAGTAGAATACAACATTTATTTAGGCACCCTCTCAAATGAAAGGGAAATGCTCAGAGAGGTAGATCATATATTACACATTTCAGTGACAGCTCATTCGTCACAGATCTGGTAACTGAGCAAATGGTACAGCTCTCTTTGGAAATGAAGGTTATTTTAGTAATTTAAGAATAATTTTTTTTAGTAATGCATAAATGAATCTCCAACATTTTTAATTGGGTTTACTGGCCTGAATGCATTTTTTTTTCTAATTGAAAGCACAACTCATATTAAATAAGGGATTTTCTAACACTTCCTAGTTCAACTGTGCCAGAAACTTTTAAAATACTGTTATCTTTTTTTTAAATTTAGAACTTTCCACTTCTTGATCTTGAGGAAGGATTGCAGAGGGTTTTATTAACAGTTACTGAAAGCCAGTGTTGAGTTTTATCTAGAATTTCAGGAGAGGATTATAACCAATTTATTTTTGAGTGGTCGGTTATTGTTTGTGAAGAGGGGGCATGCATGAAAGACTGAGGAGGTGATTCTGCCCCTCTATTGAGCCCAGTGAGGCCTCACCTGTAGTTGTGTGTGCAGTTCTGGGATCCTCAATACAAGGAGACATGGAGCTAAACCCCAGTTATGATTAAGGGACTGGAGCATCTTTCTTAGGAAAGGCTGAGAGAGCTGGGCCTTGAGGGAGCTCAGCCTTGAGGAGACATGACTGGGAGAGGACCTCGTCAACGTCTGTCAGTGTCTGAAGGGAGGTGTCAGAGGATGGAGCCAGGCTCTGCTCAGTGGTGCCAAGAAATAGGACATGAGGCAATGGGCAGAAACTGATGAACAGGAAGTTCTGCTTGAACATGAGGAAGAATTTCTTTACTGTGCAGTAAATGAACACTGCAACAGATTGCCCAGAGGTGTTGTGGAGTCTCCCTCACTGGAGACATTCAAGAACCATCTGGAAAAAAACCTGTGCCATGTGCTCTGAGATGACCCTATGTGAGCAGGGAGGTTGGACCAGAGGACCCACTGTGGTCCCTTCCAACTTTGCCAATTCTGTGATTCTGTGAAACAAATGTTTTAAAATTATAATCTCTTGTCTCAAGTAAAATTTGTGAATTTTCTGATTTTATAAAATGTATACATTTATAAAAACTGTTAATTTTACTGAAGCAATTTATTGTTATTTCAGGTACAGTTGTGTTTGTTTTCTTTCTGTGTGGCTGTTTGCTCATTTTTGGGACTTAAAAGCTGGAAGGGAAGCCAGACACTCCTTTTTTCTCTTTTCAAAAGTAACTTGACATTAGAACAGGGTGTGTGGTGCAACAGCTGGGCCCTTATGGGTGCAGGGTAGAGCCTGCTTTTGGTGAACTGCAGTTCAGAGTTGCTCAGAACCAACTTCTGTGGATGATACTGGTGATATTTCCTCAGGCACAGACCTGAAAAGATGACATCTTTACCTCGGTGGGCAGATCAGTTCAGAGGTGGTGGAAGAAGGACATTTGTGGGAGAAGGAGAGGAAGTTGTGTTTGTGCATGGTTGGCCCAGCACCCACCATCCCTGTGACTATGGGGCTTCACAGGAGAACAAACAAAGAAGCCCTATTTAGGTTCTGTCAGACCAGTTTTAAAATCCTGCTATTTCAAATTTTAGTCACACCTCTATATATTGATAGAGGGAGAGGGGTAAAGTGTTCTTTATCTAACGTAACTTCATGGGAACACGTTTGCAGATCTCATCTGAGGTGTGTTTATGAATACAGTCCTTTCTTTGTTGTCACAAAATAGTTTTCCATGTTTTCTCTGATGGGAATTCATCCATATTAAATCACATCATAAGTGTGCAATCATTTGGATTCTCAAGGCAGTAAGTTCTCAATTGCTTTGAGTGTTGTCCCTTGGGAATACCAAATGTGGTGCTTGTAGCCTTATTTCTCCAAAGAAGAGAGATGCAGTCATGGACAGAATATTAAATGATTTTTTTTTTCTCCTGTGTAGAAAGTTTTATGCTTTATTTTCCCTTCATATAGATAATTTAATTGATTTCTTGGAAAACAACTATCTGTGTAGATGGTTAAAATGTCAGTAATCACATAAATAACTTCCCACCTGTAGTAAAATTCTGGCCCAGCTGTACCAAGCTGTGCAATTTGACAAGGGACTGATTTCAGTTTGCTACATAGCTAAAAAAAGAAGCCAGGTGAAACAACTGAATGCTGACATTTAAGTAGGAGTAATAAATCAAACTGGTGGGTGGGGGAAAGGAATGTTCCTGTCATCAGAAAGAAGCCTGTTTTTTTCATGTGGAAATGAAATACATTTGCAAAGGCTGGCTTGTTCACACTCCATACCATTGCATATTACAGAAATTACTAAACAAACACAAAAAGTATAATTACAGCCTTTTAGCTAAGTTCAGTAATTTACCAGTGTCAGAAGTATCAAATTCATTAGAAGCACAACTTGAAAATATATAGCAGGGTATTTGCCTTTTTTTTCTCTGTTCTGGTAATCTGTACACTTGTATTCCTGGCAGAGCTTTCCTTTGGTATCTATATTTGTCAGTCAGAGCTTTCATTGAAAACTGAATTGATCAGTCTCAAAACTAATTGTTAACTGAGAGATATCCCTAGGTGAACATTTATTTCACCTATGTCTGTTCCTAGCATGAGAGGAAGCACAGTCAGTGTGGTGAGATGTCTCTGCAGGAAACCTGCACAGGTTGAGGCAGGGAGAAGTGAGGGGTAAAAAGCTGTAATAACTTTGACATGGGTAGCATAGCTCAAGCTTTTTATAGTGGCTAACAAGTGAATTTACTTTGTGGAACACAAATGATTTGTTGCTTTTGAAAGATTTTGTTAATCGTGTTTCTGTTTGTGTCCCACCCTAGTGCTTACCTGGGGGGGGGTCTTCTTTCAGTTCTTTATTATTGGGTTAGGAATTACCCCTGTAAACCTGTAATGATTCTCCAGTTTGTCCTTGGGGAATTAACTCTATTGCACTCAGAGGGAACTTCTTTTCCTGAACAGAGAAGTTCTTTGTTGGACCTAAGTAGTGCGTACAGAAAATACCTCTTGATATTTTCCCCTCACAATTCCTCCCTCTCGTGCTCTAGGACCTGCAGTTAGGAATGAATGCTTTCCATCATCTGGTGTAATGTGCCATCTTACTTTTAGGCTTTTAGGCTGAATATTCAAACAAAACTTATGTGTCTACAGGAGTGAATAAGGACTTCTCTTTCAAAACACATTCACAGAAAACTCTCATTAGCAATAATAAAAAAAATACTTTGATCTATAGCAGAATATTTGAACCCAGATAGAATTCCTTGAAATCACTGAAGTTTTCAGCCTGATTGAAATTTTCTTCATGTTTCAAGTGATGAATTGTTGAAGCACGTTCATAGTATGTCGTTTACCAAATTTTAGTGTAATTTTGACACAATTGCCCCATTTCCCTAGAGGAATTATTCAAATGACATATATGATGTGTCTTATTTCCAAAGTGGGTTTGTATGACTTTTATAGGAATAATGAACCATCTTAATATAAGCTGTGCAAAAATGTCAGTGAATTTATTTGTTGCTGTTTTTTCCTGGATTCCATAAGAGTACTCCTGTGCTAGCTGACCTAGTGCAGTTCAGCTGCTGGCTCACAGGAGGGTTTTTTTAGCTCACTGCTTTTCTCATGAAGGAATTGTTGTCATTGAATCTGTATGATAGAAGATAACAGAGCTGGAAATATACCTGCAACCTTGCTTGTGACATTTCAAGTGGACTGATATGAATCATACTAACATTAAGTCATGACTATTTTTGCACAAGGGTGAATGTATGTAAGCACATAGATGTACTATATTTATATATATATATATATATATATAAACTTGTGGAAGAGTCAAGTGACAAATGGGCCTCAAGATTACTAGAAAATATAGCTGAATGCCACTAGCTAGAATTACAATCTGATGTTACATCCACCTGGTGCTCCAAGAGACTCCTGAAATTAAAATTTAGGCTATTTCCCTTCATGTGTCAGTGGTGTGTGTGTGTGTGTGTGCTGCAGTTTGTAGACTGATAGCAGTATATAACATGATCTCTTAAAATTAATTTTAATGACTTATGTGGGTCTTACATGGATTATAATACTTATGATGATAACAGAAATCAGAGAAAGGTAAAGGAAAAATGTCTGTTTTACAGAAAGCTGCCTATCTACTCTCCTAGAAATAATGTAGGAATAGGATATGTGTCATATAACAACACTCTTCCCTGATAAGTAACAGATGAGATGCTATAGTGTTGCAACTGTGGTGAAAGCAGTTTCAATGGCACTCTTTGTTTGACAGGAATGAACGTAGATCCTCTGGGTTGGACTGCTTTACCAGATTTTCATCTAAGACAAAGCAGGAAAGAACTGCTCACAGGACTCCCCAGACCTGTTCCAGGTCCTGGCTCTGAACCTGGTCTAGATCTGATAGAGATCTGGAATTTGTTATTGTGCACAGAAAGCCATAACAAAATGTGGTGATTGATGTATTCTGTTCCATAAACAGATCTTCCCCTGAGCAATTAAAAGAACCTCATTGCACTACACCTTCTTCAATTCTCTTGAAAGTGTCTAAGTTAACTTGATGTACAGATGGCACATGTAGAAATAAATGTATTTAAGTTCACTGATATTTGTTATAGTCTATCTTCACTTGCTTATAATATTGCCGAAATGCTGTAATTTCAGTTAATATTTTTTGCTTTAGGCTTAATTGTTTGGAAAATGTTAAGCAAAAGTGCTTCAGTCATTGCAAAGAAGGTACCAGAAGGAGCTAGTTTAACTAGGTTTAAAGATATGTAGATAATGTATGTATGAAAATTTTAAACTTTTTTTAACTTCGAGCTTTTGGAGGCATGAGGAAGTCAGAATTTGGTGGTCATTAATGTATTTTTTCATTCTGTGAGAAAGCCAGTGAGTTTTGTTCAAATTCTAAGCTTCTTAAAATTTTGCCTATGTACCTATCCTATTGAGATTTGATAGAATTCAGCAGCATTGTCTGCAGGATCCATTCACATTAAACATATCCTGGCCCCTATGTTTCTCCAATCCGCTAACCAGACTGTGTAATATAAGTCACAAAGGCAGAGATTTTGCTGGTAGCGGAAAAGACCCATTTCATGTTACCAGTTTTGTAACAGATATTACAATGTTGTGTCCTAACTTGACTGGGCATATTTATTAACAAGGTTGCTGCACATGAAGCTGAATTCCAGCCTGAATTACATTGTTTACTCCTGAACATTACATATAAAACAAACCTGTACCCATAATTTTTTCACACAGTGATTTGCGTGGATAAAGATGTGTTGCTTAATCGTATTTTGACTCATTTCAGCCCTTGAAAAACCATGTTCAAGGTGAATGACTGAAGTTTGTGGTAATTGTACCATCTGGTAATCTGAATTCCTAGGCAAGAGCATGCCTGGAGCATGGAAGGATAAATCTCTCTGAGGTTTAAATAGTTTATATAGAGCGGTCTGGCAATAATACAAGCTTTCTACCCCAACCCTTCTCCACGTCCCATCTAGGCCTGGGAATTGGGAACATGCTTTACTAGTTAGTTACTACTGATTTCTGTGTGTTTTCCAACCCACAGTGAAGTTTTAAATTTAATTGAAGGACAGAGAGGGAAGAGTTTCATAGTGAGACAGCTTTTTCCTGACATGTGCATGCGAATAAGGGACAAATAGGAAGCCAAAAATATTCTAAAAACACAAATTAATGGTCCTATTTCCTGTAACTACTCTTCAGAATTGCGTTCAGCAAGTTTCATCTAACAACTCTTCTCATGGCAGTGTTGGTTCCATTGTGCCAGCACAGTTTTTGAAAAAAGTATTAAGTGGTCTAAATTTCAGCTGAATACACAACTCTAACAAAAAAATAAAAAAAATCCATTTGTTTTCATTCTTAATGGCCAGCCATTAGTGATTCTGAAAATAGAATGCATTTCCAAAGTAGTTTAAGAGCTACTTTCATCAATCTTTATTATTTATTGGTTGACACGGACGACAGATCTGAGCTACTTTATAGTTGAAGGTGTGGCTGATGGTTTGTGTGGCCTTCTTGACCTTGTCAAGGGCAAATGCAGTTTAAAGTTGTTTATAAACTATAAATCTCATGGTAAAGAATGATGTGTGCAGTATACTTTTAAAATGATTAAAAGTACATTGTGTAAACAGGATACTGCAGTGGGGAAGCCCCTGAAGAGTGTGATTCTGCTCAGACTACTGTGAACAGACACGTAGTATAATCATTAAAAAAGGTTTCTGTCACTACACCTGGTGACTGTGGCAACAATTTTGTGGGTATTAGCTACATGTAGCAATGAAACTACTACAAGATGTTGATGTTTACACTTTTGAAGGAATTAGACTAAAACCAAGTTCCATAAATGTTTCAAGAGGATGGCTCACAATGATCAAAAATGACCTCTCTGTTCCTCACCTCCTGAGAATTTAGAGCAGGCTGCAATGGCTTGGGTGCTCAGTCTCAAACTGGATGCCTGTGGCTGTTAGACATTTGCCCTTTAATTATACTCATTCCAAGCCCTGCCTTTCCTCTTGACAGGTTCATTCATTCTGCAGCCCTGGACACACTTCTCCATGATTTTTGCACATACTCTAATGTTTGAATGAAATCGGTGTGTCACTGCTACCCTGTGCGTAACTTAGACAAGGCAGAACAGGATTTGAGTATTTGAGAGAACTATTTGAAATACTTTTTCCAAAACAAAGACCAGCACTCTCAAGACTTGCAGTTCTAAGAAAAACGAGCTGTACACAAGACTTAATGGACTTGCCATGGCTTGTGGATAAATCTGTTAGTTTATTCATGATTCACAAGCTTATACAAATTGCTGTTGAAGGTATTAGAAAGTTTTGATCCTAGAGAACTTAAACTGGTTGCAAAGTGGTATAAAACTGTACAGTTTTGGCACTCTAAAGTTATCATGATTAAGTGGTGAAAAAAATTGCATATTTGGTGGTGTGATAAAATAGAAACAAGAATGACTGCCTGCTGATGTTGGTTTTGTAAGATCACATTTCTTCTCAGCAAATTAGAGAATTTGCTTCTTTAATTCCTGCATGAGACTCCCAGTCCCCTACTTGGGTAAGATTTTCTAATACTGTTTTTTGAATGGCATATTATAATCCTGTGCAGTTTCTGCACTCTTCACCCCATTGTCAATCACCCATTAGGTTTTACTAAATGTAGAGGATAAAAACCCATGAAATTCTGGCATTGTGGAATCTGAGGATAATTTAATGTCCCACTAATTTATTTATTTAGTTGCAAAGGTAGAACTAAATGACAGAGACCTGTACACAGTTCCTAGTTAACAGCTTAAGTTTGTTTGCATATTTTGAGTATTTCTCTGGTACATAGATCTTGAACTACAAAATTAGGATGTGGGTCTGCATTTCCTCAGATGAGTAAAGAGTTGGGATTGAGACTTCAAACCTTCCCACATTATTATTTTACATTTCCACATATGGCTTTTACTAATTTCTGGACTGTTTGGATAGAAACAGTTGAATTTCAAATCTTCCACTGAGGAGTGTTTGTACTCCTCTGGATGAATTTACAAAGGGCATCTCAAAGGCAAAGTTGTATTTTATCAGTTGCAGAGATTCTTATCAAAAGTATGTTGGAAGTCTTGCTATGATGCAGTTCTAGACACGCTTCCCTCTAGCAAGCAGAGATGAATGTCCTAAGCAAGGTTTGTACTAATTTTATTCTGTAAATATAAACTTTAAAAGACCAGCTGTGAGAGCTGATCTGACCCTGTACACAAGGGGTTTTTTTCTCAAAATTGTGGAGCAGGATCCCTTCTAATTTCACGCTTTTCATGCAGTGCTTTCAACCTAAGTGCAAAAAGACAGTAGTGGTATGTGAAAATGAAAAACTAACTGGACACTGAGTGTGTTTCAACATGAGCAGGGACTGGACTGTACTCCTTTAGGCCAATCACATGAATAGCTCCTCTTTCTGTGGTGTTTCCTTCTGCTTTTCATCAAGAAACAGGAAGAAAACTTTCCTCTTGGACTTAGTGGCTTTATTTAGGTCTTGCCAACTTTGCTTATCAACCTGTCAGAATCCAGATTGTCTTCAGTAAGGCAATAATAACAATAATTAAGAAGACAAAGGGAGAGGGATTTGTGGAGTCCGTGATTGGAATTTAGTGCAATATCACACAAGGAGAGTCAAAAGGAGCAAGAAGTGATGGAGGAAGTATATGGAAAATTGTAGAGAGGGCAAACAAGGCTGATTTTCTTGGGAGCTGGGGGAGGGCGATGGAGGGTGGGGAAGGGGAGACATCTGATCCCCTGTGCTTCATTTGAAAATTAACAGTTTAGTATAAAACTGTTAATGGTCCAGGTCTTATTTGGCTGTTTTGAATATTTTGAAACTTCTGTATTTAGTATGCACATTAGTTATCTAGCTTATGGGGCAGTTTGGAGTTTTGTTTAGGTCTTTAATTCAACTTATGAACTAAATATTAGAGAAACACAGTTAGGCTCAACCAAAAACAATGCTTTAGACCAAATTTTAATCCAAAGCAAAAGCTTTCTCATAGTCTCAGCTTAGAATTTTTAACTATTTTCTGCTAAACCAGAACTGTATGATCAAGCAGCATGGCTTTTTATAATATATGGTGGGCTGCAGAGTCTGGTTCCACACTAGGATTTTGCAACTTGGACATATTTTGGAGCCAAGATATGATTTTTCTTTTCATCTCAAAAACTCCCACAATACAAAAGAAGTACATTGACAGCTGTGGATACTATATCCCATTCACTGTGGACGAACACACTGGAATCTGCCCCTCACTGAGCAGCAGCATCTGTGCAGGTACATGACAGAAATCACCTTAATCAAGTAAATTTATTTCATCAAGCTCTTAGGTACTGCGCTTCTGAACTTTAAGGAGCAAGAATGAATATTAAAAGTGGAAAACCCACAAGAGGATATAACTGATCTCCTTATAGCTCAACTGATCCAAACCATATTTTTGCAGATGCATATTCCAAGAACCACCCACACAGTCACTGATCTGAGCAGACTAAGCAGCATTAAATGGTAATGCTTTTTCCTTTAGTATTTTTTGATGGTCAGCAGAGTTGCCAGTCTGCAAAAGAACAGTTCTTTTATAACCACCCCAAAGTTGCCAAAATGTTATATAAATTGATGAGTGCATTATATTTTTTTACTCTAAGGAAATGTTACAAATCTTCCTAGATAGCTCTTGGTGTGGTTTTCCCTTATTCCAGTGCTATTTAATAGCTACTTGCCCAAATGTTTGTTGGTTTTGGTTGTAAGAGGAATATATCCCAAGTACTCTGGGTGTATTATCAAGATATGCAGGATCTATTCTTCATTTGCATGTAGCTGTGGTGAAATAATGCTGCTTTTAGAAAGGAAATGCTTAAAAATTTAGACAGTGCTTTACAGGCTTTATATATATACTTCTTAGGCTAATTTTACAAATAATATACCTGCAGCATAAATTTTAAGTGGCTTGTCTGAAATGAAAAAAAAACACCTGCAGCTGAGTCAATACTATTTGAAATGCTGACTGATCTAACTATAATTAAGCTTAGTCTCTTCTAGCTAAGATATCTTAAACATAATCTGGACTCTATGTGTCAAGCTTTTCTTTGGTGTAGAGCAGTACAGTTGGTGGAGAATCCCTTGAGGAATATGAACAGCCTCTGGCCCACTGATTTTTCAATAATATTTCTATCTGAGAAGATGGGCCCCACAAGGATAGATGGTGAGGAAGAGGCTGGTTCTTTGTTTTGCTGTGTGGCTTTTCAATTAAGCAAATAATCAGTCATGATGAGAGGACATTTTGCTGAATATTCAACCCACTGGATCACTTGAAACTTTTCAGATGTCTAATGATCTAGGAATAGTAGAACTGATAATACAGTGCAGTAGCACCGTATCCTCAAAAAACCCACTTATTTTTCCTGTTGAAGATAATTAGAATATCCCTCACCACTCACAAGGATTTCTAACCAAATGGAAAATGTGTGATTTCATCTGTTCAACACAGTATTCTGAGCTTAGAAAACTGTGGTCATGACAGTGGATTAATGAAAGTCTCAAAGTACTTTGCACTGCTTGTATCTTAAGTAATGGCTTCTTCCATGTGCATTCAGATTATCAGACTGGTATCAAGTTCAGTGGCCTAAAGCTGGAGCTGCTAATTTCTCTTAAGCTACCTTTCTGAAGAGTGATGAATTCCTAGATCAGGATGAAATGTGCTGTTGATTCTGTCCTGCTCCTTCTATTCTTTCAGTCTTAAATGTACTCTTTGTACATATTGTACTATTTACCGGGCTACATATTGCTAAAAAGTAGAAAACTTCTGGAGCTGGTAAGACCTCCATCTTTACTCAGAAAAATTCACTCAAATACACATAATTTGTCGCCTCCAGGTTCAAGGTTTTCAGCCTCTCCTCAGAGGGCCAGTTCTGCAGCCCCCTCCATGGTGGTGGCCTCCACTGAGATTATTCTCATTTATCAACATCTGTCCTGCACTGAGCACCACAGCTGGGGACAGTGACGTGATGTGATGTGATTGATGTGATTTGATGACACTTACCTGTCACTCACTCCAGCCTTCACTCATCTGCTAGAGCAATTTCAGCCATTGTCCCATGTTTCCCCATCACAGCTACCAAAGCAGCACTGGCCAGAACCAGAATGTTCAGGTCATGTGCACAGAGCCAAACACAATCTATTTTTATGGTAGGTAGAAACTTGAGACTCCAATTTTCCACAAGAAGCCTTGTGTTAGGAGTCATACAGCACTACAAATTCCAAGAGTTCTTTGATGTGAGTGAGGTCTGTCCAGACATTCCAGCACAACCCTTTCTTGGGGGGTTTACTATACTAGATATTAAAAAAATATGCTGATTCTGCTTATTTCGCAGAAGAGAATTTTTCCCCTAAACTTCCTCATTAAAATTGTTTTCCCTTAAAGAGGTAGAAGAGGATTAAAATATTCACTCCAAGCCAACCATTGACTCTTTTTGACCTCTAACAATAATAAACAGGAAAAATGTTAGTTTTAAATAAAAATTCTTTGATTATTAGCATAAAAAATGCACTAAGCCCATTGGGTATTTTAAAAATATGGCAAAACGGCCAAGTTCATAGTAAAAATTAGTTGCTACCATATGTGAAATAATTCTACAGCAGTCTTAATATGTGTGTCTGTGTATTACCATTGTTTCACTCTATGGAAATACCTACTTTTGATTCTAATTACAGGTACTTACACATGCATGTTGTAACAGAATAAGCTTCCTTTGGGTGCTGTGAAATAGGGTGTCTTGATAGCTTCAAGATCAGCCTAGCATGGTGAGCAGAAATATTGGAAATGCCTGTGGTCCAGAGGTGGTATAAATAGCTGAAAAGCCATGCTGGAACTGAAATTACAGAATGGGAAAATTTCAATTAAGGTGAAATTAGTAAGAATAAAAGGGTTGAAAGAGTGGAGGAATCTTGAAGAAAAGCTTGTTATGTCGCATAAGACAGACTTATTTTACAAAGAAACTAGATCTGGTTTCTACAGACAGTGTAGATTATACAGAGAAGTAGAGATAATTCTTCCAAATTGTCATCAGTGGTATAGGTAATCTCAAGGAATGAGTGAATGGATTAATCTCCCAAAATCCTGAAACTGAATTCAGAATTATTGTTCTAAGGAAACCCCAAATGAAACCCCACACCCACTTCCAAAATGGAGGTGAAGGAAAAGTGATTTCTTTTCATTTTGTTGCTTTCCAAGACCTTGGAGGACATTGTTACTCTTTTCTCCAGGAGCGTGGGGCCTTCCTACATCCCATGTGAAATTCTCATATTGTTTTCCAACTGCACTTAGGTTAAAAAAAAAGTATTTGAATTACGTGTAAAAAAACCCCCAAATTAATAGCAATAACAGAGTACCAGTTTTCTATTTGTGTTCAAGCTTTCAATTATTGATTTAGGGTAAGTGTTCTACAAAATGTTATGACCTATATCTTTGGAAAATACCAGTGGGTTTTGGTGTTGTAACGAGACTTGGATCTTCACAGAGCTGTAAGTACTGCTTCCTTCAGTTGTCATCTCTTTGTGCTAGCTGCTTTATATCACGGGGCTACGTCTTTCTGATTTGTGTTTTAAATTGGTAAATTTTGGGAGAAAATTTTATGATTTGGCAGGATTAAATCACAGACACTATTTGATGAACCCTGTTGATTTTGTAAACTATTTTTTCACATTTAGGGAATAATGAGCAAAATTATGCATTATAAAAAAGGCAAAGGCAAAACTAGAAATATATTTTCCAGTGCTACTTCTATATTCCATATTTTCTGTGGCATGAGAGCCAAACTATTTGGGAAAAAAAGGCAAATGTCTCTGGGTGTCTTTTGATTCACTTATTGTTTACATTTTGAGTAGAACACCCATTTTATTGTTTATATTCAATATTAATAAGTTGTCTTCAATTAGTTATTCAATAGAAATTAATATTTATATACATTATACAGTAATATGCTTATTCATTTCCAATGGTATTTGCATACTTTTGTGACCTATGTTAAGTAAATTAAAATACCTCCCTTCTCTGTGTAATGAGACCAAGTGTGTTGCTGGAATTGAATTAAGGTCAGCCTTCCCAAAAATGAAACATTCCAGATAATGAAATTGCTCCCTATGAAATAATCTCATACTTTATCCTTTGTAGTGAATAAATAAAAGAAATCCAAGCAGTAGCAAAAATAATAGAAAAAAACCCAAAAAGGTTAACTGGGTCTGAAAATTATTTAGTATTGGAAACAGTGTCATGACTTTGAGTGGGACAATGAAAAGCTTCACACCAGACCATAAGAGAATCCTGGGAACCTCTTTTTAGTATTGAAAGGCTCTGTCATCCCAGTACATCCTTTGTGTCTCCC
This sequence comes from Zosterops lateralis, assembly GCF_965231275.1. Taxonomy (NCBI): domain Eukaryota; kingdom Metazoa; phylum Chordata; class Aves; order Passeriformes; family Zosteropidae; genus Zosterops; species Zosterops lateralis. Next base: position 24,525,303 of record NC_139764.1, read on the forward strand.
TTCAAGCCCTCACTGGGCACCCTCTGATGAAAACATTGCAGCCTCTGCTCCAGTCTCAGACAAACTTTTCCAACGTGCTGTGCCAGAATCTTAGGGCAGCCTAGAACCGGTTTCTCCTTCTCCCCACTACTGTGATGGCAGGCCAATCAGTCACTCAGATGTCCCCACAACATGCCCTGCATGCCAGCAAAGCTTTGGAAACTTAGAGATCTAATTGCTCTCTTCTTACGTCTTCACTGAAAATGAACCCATGGCTCTGGATAGCATTTATTTCCAGCCCAGTGCAGCAGTCACAAAGCTTGTAGTAGTGGTTCAAAGCCTTTGGAAAATACATAGGAAGTTGTTATTTTCTAGAGTTACTAAATATTCTTGCATTAGCCTTTTGTTCCATGGACGTTTCCAAGTTTAAAAAAAAAGAAAAAGTCAGTTTTGTAGCTGAGTAGAAATGCTTTAATTTGAAGGGTCACTCATGTATTTTTTAGAAAAGTAAAATTATTCTGATATACACAAAAAAAAAAATCTCTGAAGATGAACTCTATTGAATCAAAATAACTTGAAGCTAAGTGTGTGAAGCTCAGCGTTGTTCCCAGCCCTGTTTTAATCTATTGCTATACACTGGATAGTAGTAACTGTTAAATTTTCTATACCTATAAACCCAGATTACTTTTTTTGCATTGCTTTACTAAATAAGGTCTGTAGTGGAGAGCCTGGAGAAGGAAGAGCTTTCTGTGGTTAACTTTTTGTGAACCTTTGGGGGGCCTGCAACTCTGTTAAGAGATCCCCATTGACAGAAACTCTTTATGAATCTTCCCTTCATTTACTGGAGAATAAGCAGAAATGACAGGATAGGTCAGGCCCTACTGAATTTTGATATGTAACAGCTTGGCATTTTAGTCAGATACTGTTAAAATTAAGGTTTGCAGATAAAATGCAGTTGTTGCTGAGTAATGTAAGAGCAAAAGAAGAGTCCTAGATGGTTTAGGAATCTCTCATTTCACTCCCTCTTGCCCCAGCTCTAATTAATCTATTTTTCTTTGCCCAAAGGATTCTGAAGGTGATTTTGCCTGTTTACCTGGGAGTTTTGCATTACATGGTTCTCACACTTTCTAGATGGGGCTTCAAACTTCTGCTACTTAATTTTTGTGCAGGGAAAATCAGATACCATCTGGTTTGTTTCCCCGAACAGCTGCAAAGGAACCAGACTAGAAAGCTAGATCGCAAAGAAAAAGCCCTGCATTTTACTAATTTAGTGCAAGAACCCAGACTTTACTGGAAAAGATAAAATGGGAGAATCACTAAAACAAGATGACAAATTGATGGGTCAGGTCCTTTGTTCATTATTAGGCAAAATTTGCTAAAAAAATTAAAAGTGTTTTTCTCAGATTGGAAGATATAAAGATTCTACCTGGTGTTTTAACAATTGCAAATCCACACTGTAGACTGGTTCATTATTTTTTTAATAAATATTGGATGAATGAACTTGATCGCATGCAGGATTTGGATTAAAATCAAATTGTTGAATATGTCAGAATATAGGGTTTTAATTTGGCCCATTACTGACTTTTATAGTTCCCAAGACACAGTTCAGATTTTCAGAGGCTGGAGAGGGAGAAATTAAGAAACTGATGTTAAAGATGATTAATAACAAATGGTTATAATATTCAAATAGTTATGAAGTAGTTAGAATATTTCCACTTGTAAAAACATTTTAAAGTAGATAACACATCATTAGAAAAAAAATGTTAAATGCAGCTTTGAAGGACATTTTTTAAAACAGTTGCAGTAGAAATCACCAATCTGACATGTAAGATTTAGAAAAAAGGATTCAAGCTTACCAATGACTGTAAGTTCTTTGAAATAGATGTTATATGCTCTGATTCTCAAAGAATGTGACACTGGAATTTTTGTCATTTAATTTATGATGTAACAACTAATAGTGATATGCACAATAATTACACAGATAGCTAGGATTCCACAAAAATATAGTAAGCAAAAATGTGTATTTATAAATGCTAGCTTCTCCAACAAGGGTGGAAGGGGAAATTTTTGAGTTTAGTTTAAGAGACTCCTCTTTATTGTGGGCTTCAAGTCAAAACTAAGTCAGGGCTCAAGTTCAAGTAGTCATATGGTGCTTTTTGTTGCTTTGAGTAAATAATTGTGAAAATAAGAAGTTAGGTGGAAAAGATGCTTTGACTACACGAAAGATCCTTGTAGTCAGAAATACAAAAAATAATTTTGAGAAAAGAGTATTTTTACGCTATTGCCAAACACTATCCAAATAGAACTATTTTGTTATACAAAACACATAGCTGTTAGTTGATCTGAAGCCCTATGCTTGCAGTTCAAAAGGAGCATGGCAAAGCATGATAGAAGATAATATTATTGTGAAATTGAAATCTCTGAAATAGGATAGCAGAATAAAAGTGAACAGTGTGCTGCTACAGCAGAGAAAGCCTGTGGGATGCTGGGTTGCATCAGCAGCAGATGAAGGCATTATTCCACTCTACTCAGCACTTATCAGGCCACACCTGGAACCCAAACTCTTCTGTTTTAGTCCCCACTGTACAAAAATACTGTGGACAGGCTGGAGAGGGTGACAAAAAAAAAAAAAAAAAAGAGTGGCAAGACCCAAGTGAATGGCCTGATGTTGTGTCAGAGAAAACATTCTTCCCTCAGAGGGTGGTTGGGCACTGGAACAGGCTTCCCAGAGAAGTGCTCACAGCATCAAGCTTGGCAGGGTTCAAGAAGTGTGTGTCAATGCTCTCAGGCATATGATGCGATTATTGGGGTGTTCTGTGCAGATATATGTCCTGATCCTTGTATGTCCTTTCCAACTCAGAATATTCTGTGACTCTGTGAAGGTGTTGGCCTTAAACATTTCAAAAAACATATTCTTTTAGAATCATTTAAGTTGGAAAAGACCCTTAAGATCAGTGAGTCAGGTTGTTTAATCAGGTATCACCTCAAAGATCAAGACACCTGAAATAGCCATTGGTTATAGCTGGAGCTTTAATTGCTGTGGAAGAGGAGAAGGCATCTGTTTTTTTCACTGTATAGAGAAGAATTAATACAGGAAATGAATATAAATGGGAAAGGCTTTTAGAACTTGGGTTTTTTGTGAGTGTGTCCCTGGCCAATATCTGCTCTTAGGCACTAGTTAATATTTCAAGTGTAAAAAACCACAGCTCATTGCAGCATTTTTCTGGCAGTTGACTAAGTTTGTTCAAGTGTGGGAGAAAAGATAGACTTGCTGGGGGGGTATTTTCCTGATTGGTCCCTTGCCAAGATTAAACTGCTCAGCTGAGTTTAAATGATAACAAGTTTGCAGCCTGGGTTGTGGTTAAGAAACACTTAAGTAGTCCAGTGCAGGGCAAATAGCTGCTGTGGTAGAGACAAAACCATGTCCTGCAATGTGCTGTGACCCGGACGGCATCCGGCTGGATCCATCCAGGTTGCATTTTAAGGAAGGTGAAAGGTTATGCAGGCTCCAATGGGGAAGGCTTTCAGCAGAGTACAGCTGCTGGAGAGAGGGAGGGGGAGATGAAGTAATCCTTTAAAACAAACAGAGTTGGTTAAATAATGCCATGAAACTTCCAGTTCTCAACAATGATCAGAGATCAAGCTGTGTTTGTATATACAGGGTTGAAGGTTAACCAGTAACTAAAGTCTTCCCTGATTGCCACAGGTTTACATTTTCTCTGTCACTGATGTTTGCCAAGTGGGATTTTGTGAGATTAGAAATAATACAGCTGGGCAAACGGGTATATTATAGGGCTTACCCAAACAGAGCTGAGAGGGACCACTGTGATACAACACACATGGTGGGTTCAGACCACTCCAAGAGGCCTCATGGCTCCTGTCACAAGCAAGGACTGAATGCAGAACATTTTAAAGTAAAATCCATTGCTGAGAGACCACACTTCCCTCTCATTTCATATTTCAAAGAAGTTGCAACAGTACATAAAAACACTGCAGCTAAAAGAAGTTACAAAAGGATTTTTTTTTTTTTTTTTTTGTTTTCCCCAGTGTATTCTCCATGTGGTTTGACAGCCATTTGTACCAAGCTGGTTTCACTCTTTGCAGTCTTTCATTCTCACACCATTTGCTGAAAAGCTGCTGATAATCAAAAAGCAGTATAAATAACTTCTCTTGGTAAACAGTAGTAACAGTAATAATGAGCAGCAAATGATATGTAATTAAAATGGTTTTGTCTAGTAATTTTCAAATAACTGAAATGTACAAGATTAATTCCCTTAAGGAAATTCTTTCCATTGGCACTTTGTTCTTTTCTTTTCTTTCAGCCAAGCAGAACTGTCTAATTGATCTCCATTTTTTAGGCTTCTGCTATTTTTCTTTTAGCCCTAATGAGAGCTTATAAAAGTTTATTGATTAGATATGTGATCTTGATGCCATTTCATTTGGCTGTTGAACCTCTTTGCTCATTGTTGTTTACAGGAAAAAATATTTACATTAATCTAAATTCTGCTGAGATAGAAATTAGTTCTGATACTAATAAATGATCTGGCAACAAACAGCAAAAAAAGAGTATTGAGATGTATAAATCTGTTTCCTATTGCAGCATGTCTGTGCATCCAGCACCCAGTACAAGGTGACTCCTGTTACCCACTGAGCTGCAGGGATGCTCTGGGACTGCAGCTGGAAACACTTAGGTTTTGTGCAAAGGGGTGAACTTTGGTAATAATTTCTTACTCAAGTTTCTGAAACTAAGTCCGATTTCTCATGTCTAACAGCAAGAATTACTAAAGGTTGTCTCAGTGTGTTTAGCATATGGCAGGATAGGCTTTAAGACAGATTTCTGCTAAGGGCAGTTATGCTGCCTGGATAAGACTTTTCTCAAGAAGAACCTACAAAATACTGACTCTCATCAGAATACATAATTTAGCCTTGATATATACATCCCTGGAATATGATAAGTTTACTTTCTAAAATACAGCTTAAAACCCTGAGTAAAGGAAGTCTCCAAAACATGTCTGCATTGTAAAGGTATTAAACGCAAAAAAATAAAACAGAGGGCAACAAGAAAAGTTACTATATAACTGAATTCCTGAAGAATGGATTATTTCTTTCAAACGTTGTATAACGTTTCTAAGATTCAAATGCCTTCATCTGTACCAACCCTTGCTGAAGAAATACTTTGGACTCTCAGAGGCAAACACTTGATGTAAATACAAGTAGCCCACACTACTCCTTAAAGGCATCTTTAAATTTATTCAAATTCTTTTTCACAGACTGATTGGTTTGCAGAATTCTGAGAACTGATATGCACTATTAATTTGATTCCTTAACGCAAACTAAGCTCCCCTCACTTTTGCCCTTTTTAACTCCTGCAGAAGTAAAAGTTAGAATAAGGCTATTTGCACAGTGCAGCAAAGGATTGAGCAGAGCCTGTATTGGTACAGGGCACTTCAGTTCTGTAATGTCAACTGAACTGTGTAACATTATCACTTACTGAGCTTCATGAAAAATCTGCATGAGGAATTTTTGCTTTATAGGCTCCATTTCTGTATCATAGCTTCGAAGATGAGAGTTTTCACCTCTGCATTTTATTCAAATCTGACTCTCAAACATTTTGATGCTTTCCCTTAGATTAAATAACTATTTACACTTAAATATCTCTGTTTATGTTCTTAATTAATGTCATGTAGAAACATTTCCAGATACTTAAATCTCTCTTATCCCTTCCACTTTTGTAGAAATGGAGTGCAATCAGGACTTTGGAGGGCTGTTATGAAAATTCTTATTAGTTTTGGGTTGTGTAAACTGCTTCCAAAGGGTGAAAGACTTGGGCACATATATCCTTTGTTTCATACAGTAAATTCCTTAGAAAGCTGGAACTTAAATCATAAGTTTTCACTTAATTTTATTTGGCAGCAAACCAGGAAAAATTCAAGAACTTCAGAATTTTAAGTTCAAAGTCCACCCATTGTAACACTTTATTTACTGACCCTCACACCATATAAAGAGATAAGTAAGTGATTAAGGCTTTTTTTAAATTAATGTGATTAAAATGCTAATATCTTTTATCCTAACGGTCTAATATATAGTCAGCGAAACAAAAGACCCATGAAAGCATTTAGCAAGTAAATATTTGTGCATGAAAGACTAAACAAAGATAATGTTAAGGTTTAGTTACTATTAGCTGTTGCTTACTAATGTAAGTTAATAGCTAGTATTCAAAACCAGCTTTCAGAACTCTTCAGAACTGCTTTCAGCATTGTCAAGAGAAAAAGACCTTTTTCTGTAGATACTTTTGCCTTAGCAAAGGAGTATGAAGGTTTCAATGTTAGCACAGTTGGGCACCTTCTCTTATTCATTAGGAAAACTTTTATAAGAAACACATAAGTGGTTGAGATCTTGAGACCATTGAGAAGGCTGTCACATATTCCTATAATGCAGGTTTTTGATCCCTTGAGCAAACAGCAGCATTTCTATCGAGGCCATACAAGTGACATCTTCACAGAGCTGGAGTCAAGTTAATCGGTTTGGCACTCAATGTTTGTGTACTCTTGAATAAATGCTTGACAATAGGATTTTTCATGAGCTGTGGTGCCAGGGGATCTCTTCTATGGGAATAAGTCAATTCATGCCATTAATATGGACCAAAGCTTCTAGATAAGTACTTGGTAAACACTGACTAGATTGACTAAATTACTGAGATAACAATATGCTATGTCAGCAGATTTGGCTATTAAGTTATATTATTGTGATAATGACTTCAATATTAGAATAATATGCATGAAATTTTTGATTTTATGATTTTAGTGTTGACACTCATGAAAAAAAGAGGTCACATTTCTTAAGTTACTGATTAACAGTTTGTTCAAGGTGTTTCTCTGGGTGGTCAGGGAATTTCTGTGTGAACATACAGTTTACCCAAAGGCTCTTACAATGGTCCCTTTATATTTTGTAGAACTACTCAAGAATGTTAAGTCTCTTCATTGTAATCCAATTTCAAAATTATCCTCTAATCTCTTAGAACATGAACCATTCATTTTAATGTGAACCATCTTATAGGGTAATAGAAGCCTGATTGCAGTATGTAGAGAGAAATGTGGCTGGTTTCAGCTTTTTTTTTTTTTTTTTTTTAATCTGGAAGTGAGTCTAAAATGGAATTTACAGTCTCTTGCTGATTAGTAAATTATAACAAACACATTGGCAAGAAATTCATGGATTGTTCTGAGAGACTGTCTAAACTTGCTGATGTATGCTAGAAAAAATTCACATAAATAATCTCATTGCTGTTAATAACAAGATTCACAGGAATAAAGCTGCTTACATCATGCTTTACAGAAGTAGATCCATGTGCCCAGTTTAGTATGGATTCCACTGATGGAAACGGCAAAGAGCAGAGCATCATGCAAGGATCAGAGCATAAGAAAAGAGCTGCTGAAGTCCATTGACATAGTAACCTCTTGAACCTCTCTCCCCTTTCACATTTCTCGTGAAATTTTCATCTTCACAAATTCAGCTACTTTCAGGTTAATTTATTTTCATTGTGTGTGAGTAATGGGCCAAAACTTTACCCATTTTTTCTCCATCTATGGCAAGTAAACAACAGGTCCAATCTTATGTAGCCAGACTCAATACTTGAGAGCAGGTTTATTGCTCCCACTTGCTTTGCCTGCACAGTATAAAACTGAGTCTCAGTCACCACTGGGAATTAACAGTTGCAATCCTTTTGTCCATACAATTCACCATTTCATTTTGTGCAGATATAACTGACAGCAGCAGCATTGTGAGGTATTTTTGGCCACAACTGACTTTGAAAAATTCCATGAGCTTGAGGTAACAAACTACTCCTGTATCAGGAGTGATTCCTAGTTTTTACATTTGAAAAGAAAAACACCTGCAGAAGATGTAACCCCATGTCTGAGAAACTGATTCAACCTGTGTTGCTTTTGTACTTTGTATAAAGATGCAAGTGCCCATCTGCATTCATGAAACACATTTTATAGAACAGCAAAAGGAAGCTGAGCATTTTTAGACTGCTCAGATATTCTGTGACTGCAGATAGTCCTAAAGTGTGCTTAAATCCCCCGTAAAACAGCTTAATTAACATTATACTGTTAAATTTTCTAATATGCATTTGAGGCATTGGGAGATTTGGGAATTGATTAATCAAGATTTTTTTACTCTCCTTGGAAATGTTGGCAGATGAATTAACATTGGGGATAGCTGCTTAAGTTGTCTTTCTGATATTGGAGGTGGATGTTAGCTTCATATAAAATGCTTAAGTTCATCTTTAGAGAAATCAGCTTGCAGGAGTTCAGATACTTTTAGGTTTCTATTATTCTTTTATCTTTAGCAGCATTTCAGTTTTATGTAGCTAAAGGTCAAACTTGAAGCCCTTCTGAGATGTCAACATGAGCAGCCAGGGCATTTTTATGGCCCACTTTTCTTAGTGGAGACACTATCATTTATTACCAGTGGAGGATTCCACTTGCAACTAAATCAGAAAGAACAAATGCTTTTAAAAGATCAAGTCTAGCCTAGGCTCAAGTACACAGAATGCCTGTCAATATAAAGGAGTTTATTCTGTTTAAATAAAAAGCAGTTTTTATAAGTGTCAAGTCAGAGTAGATAGCTGACAGTAAATCTTTGATCAGTTCCTGGAGCATGTAAGCATTTATGATAAAATTCTCTACTTGGATATGTATGCTTAAGAATTTACTCCTACAGTTTTATGCTGATGTTAGCTGCTCATTTTTTGGTGGTTATGTGTGGATGAGCAATTTTATTCACCTTCTCAAAGATAAAGAGGGATCCCATAAATGCACTTTGTTTTCTTTGCCTGGCTTTAATATGTTTGATTTGTTGGTAGTGGTGTTCTGCTGTGATCTATTTCATAATGCTGTCTATGTGTGTTTTTCTGTTTTACTGCTATCTCAGAGCAGACTGACAAGGTTAGTCAGAAAACATAGTTCAGCAAAATGATGTGTTGATATTTTGAAGGTTATATCTCTTATCCGTCTCTCTGATTTCAGAAAGATTGTTCTATATTTGAAAATTCTGACATGCTGTTGAATTACAGAAAAAAAACCAACCCAAAACACCAACAAAACAAAAAACTCAACTCCACCAGGTTTGCAGCTGGTGCTATGCAGCAACTTGTGTTTGTGGAACATGGTCTTGATTTCCTAAACAAGAGAGACTTCATTCTTGTATTTCTCAGACTGGAAACACGAGAGATTAGTGCAAGTAGTGTGGTGTCTGTGGCTCTGAATGGAGATAATTGGTCATTTTTGTCCTCTCCTAGCAGAGCTTACTAAAGAACACCACAAAGATTACTGGATGTCCTCTAGATGATAATGGAGCCTCCCTTGAGTTGACATTAATATCTGCCTGGGACCTTGGCAGGCATACTTCTGCTTGCCACCACTTTCCTGCCTTGTATATTCTCTTCCTTAAAATATATATTTATGTATATAGATATATAATAAACTAGAAAAAAGTTCAAACCATAAGAACAGTCTAGAATTCAGATGTCAAGATCTTGCTATCCATGACAGTACTGGCATCTTTTTCACAAGACCTTATCAGTCACCTCCTTCTGCTTGGACACGAAGAAAAAAGGGTCCTGAGAGGACATGCTTTTGTAAAATTAGTAATATTGCACAGTGACAAATTATTTTCTCTCTGGTATTATTCCCAGTCTTTTGTTTTTATAGGTTTTTTAATTCATTTGTACATTTACATATAATGAAAATTTAGGTTATAGAAATGATCCTTTCAAAAAGTGTCCCTGGCAGTCTAATTGGCCATTCTATGTCATGATGTGCATTTGTGTGTTTCATTCTTTATAAGTATTTTTGGCTATTTGCATTGAAAAAAATAAAAATATAACAGAAAATTCTATTGGGATGTTATGACCAAAAAAATAAGACATTTGGTGTTAATTTGCAGCTAGTATTTATGGTGAGGGACTTTTTTATTAGGAAAATAGTTTTCTAATTTATAATCATCGTGTTGGAACATTCAAAAACAAATAAATGGACTTGTTGAAGTATAAAATCAATTTGAAGACACAAAATAATTACTTTATTTCTGTGAAAAACATGTTTTGGAAGGTTACAAAGCAGATGCAAAAGCAACTGCTCAGTTTCAATAAATAAATAAAAGTAAGCTTTAGCCACAAAGAGAGTGTAATTTTCTTTAAATAATTGCTGTCTTTCAGAATTATCCCTTTGGTAATGAGTAATATATATATCAATAAGATAAGATTTTATATATATATATATATATATAAGATAATATATATCACTAGATATATAGATAATATATATCAATAAGGTAAGAAGGATACAGCAATGCCTGTCACTGAGGAAGTAAGCATACCTTTGTGCAATTAAACTGCTTTACCTATGTTACAACAGAAGGGAGATCTTAACATATTTCTTTTACAAAATATTTTAATGCTGCCTTTATTTCTATATAATTTTCACTGCTTTTTGGATAGGTATTAAATGCTGTGTCCATGGTGTGTATTTTGGCCTTTCTCTCAAGTTGTCTCTGAGCTGAAAATTGACTGGACAGAGCAGTGTTTAGTTTTGGTAGAATTTTTAATTTTTTTTTAAAAGCAATAAATCTGTTTTTAAAATGGGTAAGCTGTAAGTTTGAGAAGGCCAGGAAAAGGAAGATGTCAGACATTTGGAGAGAGAAGTGGAAATGCTGTGATGAGTCATAGCTCCTGGTGGAACTCATTCTTGTGACTGACCTCCAAAAAACTTCATTTTCAGCACAAACAAGCTCTACCTTTTCATTAGAAATAAAATCATAGAAAATTCATTAATATTTGTCACCCCTATCTGTTCCCCTTCTCTAGGTGGTCTTTCATATTATCTTTGTCACACATCACTCAGTGTTTTGCAAGTAAAGACCTTCACTTGATTTCAAGGAGGATTTCCAGTGTAGAGTGTGGAGAACAGTCGTGATGGATTTGTTGGAACCCACGTTGATGAAGTGCTGTAGTGAGAGACACTTTAAATATAATTATGCCTTGTTGATGTGGAAGACAGGAGGTACCAATACTTCATGTAACTAAGAACAAGTTGAAAGGGTTTTCTCTTATGTGAAGATGATAAATATATAAAGAATAGGTTTGTCTGTACGAGTGTTTGGTAACAAAAGACATTTTGCAGCAGACCTACACTGTGTACGCAGACACTGATCACTGCCAACTGTGTGGTTTGATGCACACAAGCAGAGGTAGGTGGCATCTTCATGCTCCTGTCACATCACATCTTTGTTTTCTTACTTCACATCAATGTTGAAAATATCTGGAGAGCAGGTAATTTTGACAGTATAATTGAAGAGGATGGGGATGAATGTGGTTTCCTGTTACTGTTGTTTGGAGGGAATGATTTAAATCATTTCAGCACATTGCGTTTGGATCTCTGCCATCCCCTTGGACAGATGATGTTGGATTATGCCAAAAGATCAGGAAGATGAGAATGGATATCTGCTCACTGAAAGTAGATCTTCCATCAATCTCTCTAAATTATGTCCTGTCTTCTGTGCTGGCCTTGATCCCAAATGTGATGGATCAAGGGTATTGGCTTCAAATGAATGAATTATATTTCTCTCTGGCTGTCATTTCAGACCTGTTCTGAATTGATATACAGGGTAATGCTAAGGCAGAGTTTTCCTATCTCCCTGTGTTTTCCAACAAGTGTTGGTCCAAATACTCCATGCCCTAAAGAAGAAAAGAATGTATTTTCCATAACCCAGACATGAGTTGTTTGAGGCATGAGTGGCTGGAGTTACTCATATGACATTCTCTTCTCACCAAGGCAGGTAATCCTTTTGCAAAAAATTTGGAGGAAGAATCCTGTTAATTTCTTCAGTATTCCTTGAGCAGTGTGGGGATTTCAAACACTCCTGGAGCATACGGGAGGAGCTGGACTACTTAAGAAATCTTGTGTGTGTGGTGATGTCACCAAAGTAAGAAAATTAATACTTCACAGTAATGTGAATTTATGAAATATTTTCCATTCCAAAAGATACCATATACTTTACATGTCAGGCAGTTAAACTTGGAGGCTCTGGCACAGATCCAGAGACCTCTGAAATAAGTCTTTTCTTTGACCCCATTGGACTTGGTAATCCAAGTTGTCTCCATGATGACTTCATATGCCATGCACCTGAGACTGCTCCTGTTCTGGCTTATTCCAGCTCATAGGAGGGGAGAGCAATAAGAGGACAGTATAATAATATGTGTGATAATATGTATAAATTAGAAAAAAAATCTAAATGAAATTACAAAATAAATGTAAATGGGAAAATAGAGCAGTCCCAAAAGCTGTCAGTTACCCAAGGTTTTGGTAGTGACATGGTCTTGAAAGAAAATTCGTAACTGCTCTAAAATGAGTGGAGGCAGACTGTGCCTACTCAGCCTGTGCTGCCTTCTGGTCACTGACAAGTCAGAGTGGACATGGCAGGGTTAGCCACATGTTGTGCTTCACAGGAGAAACCCTGCAGAGTCCTGCTGCTTAGTCTGGACTCTGGAATACATAGAAGTTAACACATCCAAGGAAAAAAACTGTTTTGTTTCCAGTTATCTGGAGTGTTGGCCAAATGGCTTTCTTGCTACATCTTAGTGTATAGACACTAACAGCATCAAGAATGAACTAAATTTGCTGCTTTCCTTCTTATTCCTGCAAATTTATTTGTAGTATTTGTCTCAGCCTTGTGGTTAGCAAGGAGAGAAAGAAATATGTCCTAACAACGTATCAACAAACACAAAATGTACCTCATATTTGCTAAACCCTCCTCTACACCTCAAAAACATGTAAGGATTATGATCCCATAACCACCAGCAAATGTTTTAGATGGACAATCTATGTGCTAAGTTATGGTTTGTTTTTATATTTTTTACAGTATTTGCAGTACATTTTAAAAATAATAATAATAAGCTTGTTTTCATCCATTTAAACCAAAAGCCTCCCTTCAGGAAGTTTGTTTACTATTTTCAATGCTCATCATTATATTTGGTTCTCTTTCCAGAGTACACATAATGTGTGCAGAATGTTCCCTAACCAACTGGAAATAGATTATTTTAACAAATGGGGCCTTGCTCACTAAAAGTGACAGCTCTTGTCCCATGTAAACTAAACATAGATGGACAAATTCTCTGCCCCAGCTAGGTAAGCATAGCAGCATCACAGGAGCAGGGAGAGAATCTTCCTTGTCTCTCTTAGACCTAAATTTGACTTTCCACCCTTTGCCCCTTAAGTCCCATGAAACAAAGAATGCTGTGGCTGTATCACTGCAGCAGAACTGTGTGTATGAGGGAAAGAGTGTGCCCTTAAGAACATATACTCAAATAATAAATATAATGTAATTTGTTAGATTGGCTCTGTCGAATTTGAACTCCTTTGTCTCCATGGACAAAGTAACATTTAGTGTTGACATATAAGTGTGTTTATAAAACAAAATCCATCTTTTTAAAGCATATAGTGTTTTTTTTTTATTGATATAGTGATACTGGTTTATGTTTATGAAATTTATCCATAAAACCAGTCAGGGTATGATTCAAAGCAACGTGTTGGTCTTGTACTTCTTTTTTCCTGTGGTTTTGCTGGAAAGCTAACAGAGGTGTGAACCTGAGTGTAGCTGCTTGTCTCCAACTGCATGGTAGGGAATGTATTGGATTTCTCACTCTAGAATGGCTCTCTCACTCTAGAGATGGCTACCTTCTTGGGAAAATATCTTGTATATCTGAACAGGCTGGGTTCCTTGTCCTAAAGTTTTTACAAGCTTTGGAAGCAAATTAACTGGGTCTCTTTTTGTCTCTATTCATAATGGGTTTCACAGCTTCACCAAAACTGAAGAATAGCTGTCAGCAAAGGCTGGGTTCTGGGGGGTAAGGGTTTGAGGATGGAAAGAGGATGATCAGAAAAAGCATTGTGTGGGGCATTTCACTTGCAGTACACACAGGGGAATTTTTAGTGTTCTGTTCAAGGGAGACAATCTCCAGGATTGGATTAGAAGAACCTACATAAATTAACTGGTGAAATGTAGGAGGAGAAAGTCCATCTCTTGTTTTTTACACTTATATTAGGAGAATAGCAACATAATAATGATTTCTAAATCTTACTGTTTGTTATCTATATGCCTATTTCCACAAGTTTATTTACTTGTGTCATATCCTGAAAATTGTGTCTAATATGGTAGAAAAGAAATAACTAAGGTGACAGTATCAGCCATTTAAAAAACTAAAAGAGATACTAAAACATACAACAGAGCACATATGCTATTCAGAGCCCTAGTAAGAGTAGTTTCCACAACAAAATATATTGCTAGTAAGGAATTAGATGATGAAACATGACTGTGGGTATATGATTATGATCTTTTGTTCTTCTATATCAAGAAGTAATTAAACTGGAAGTATGTGTACATCTGTGACCAATTTAGTTGCCTCTAAATGTTTGCTGAGGTGACCATTGGTATTTAAACCACTAGAAAAGGATTTACATAGGTGTACAAACAAGAGTGTGTATTTTTTGCAAACCTTTTTGTGATGCATTCCTTTGATCCAGTTAACAATTTGCAGCTTTACTCATGGTGTGGCTGTTTGCCATGTCTTTGTAGTTTTCTGAAAAGGAACAGGCAAACAGAATTTATAATGATTGAAATATGCAGATTCTGGAAACGTTAACCAGCTCCTGTTTGCAAACAAATCTATCATATACTCTGCAGCTGAATGTGGCTGACAGCTTAGGAACTGGGATATGACAGGACCAAAATGAAAAAAAGAAACGTACAAAGAACAGGAGGCGGTTGCATTAAAACTAGGAAGTATTTTTTACTTGTTTGGTTGCTAGTGTCTTACTGATGGATACTTTTTTTCACTGTTTGAATCATATAGCTCAATATATTTCCCACAAAAAATAAAGCAGATAAATTTATTTCATATTTAGGGTTAGAAGGAAACCCAAACACGTTTTTCACATTTGAAGTTCAGTGATGGTTTTCTCACAATCTGAGATAAATAAAGGACAGCTGATATATTCAAAGAGTAGAAGCTGAAGCTGAACCACAGCATGAGTTGAGTTGGAAGTGGCACTACAAGGATCATCCCAGTTGAACTCTGGTATTGCACAGGACACCCCAGGAACCATGCCATGTGCCTGAGAGCATTGTCCAAATGCATCTTGAACTCTGCCAGGCTTGGTGCTGTAACCACTTCCCTGGGGTGCCTGTTCTGGTGCCCAGTCACCCTCTGGATTAAGAACCTTTTCCTGATATCCAACCTAAATCTTCCTAACCACCCTAAACTACAGGCCAGTCCCTCAAGTCTTGTCACTGTTCACCACAGAGAAGAGATCAAGAGCATATATCAGGCAAGGGGTGAGAGGGAAACAAAAACATGCCCATAAGGAAATTGATACTACTGGAGAAGGTTATGGACAATTAAGGATGTCAAGGTAGGAGTCATTGTATGGAGGTGGAGCTAGTAGAGAGACAGAAAATTTGAATTTCCCAAAATAATACTTTCAAACAGATTTTTTTTTGTCTGTTTCACAGGGAAATGTACTAAAAGTAATGGAAGTGTATCTTGTATATTTTTAGACTTTTAATATTGAACCATTAGTTTTAGTTTGCTTGCTTGTTTGTTTTTGGGGGGTGTGTTGTTTTTTTTTCTAGCATAAAACCTCCCCATTCTTGGCATTCCAGAATGTCGTGGTCATATCAACACTGAGTTTGCAGTGAATTTCCAGTGCTACCCAGTTAGAGTGGTACAAATACACAGGAATGAATTCTTCCAAGTAATGCTATCCTGTGGGTTAGTGTAGCAGAAAGGGCTGAACAACTGTTTTCCATCAAAGATTAAACTGCTCATTGCTATGGTTCAGTAACAGGCGTGCAAGGGACAGTTCCTGCTCATTGGCCAGGGCTGCCTTTGTTCATGCAACATTACTTTTTGTAATGGGGCACTAAAGAAATGTAAAACATGGAGAAGGGTAGGACAGAGCATGATTTCTTTTCAGTCCCTTCTCCCCAGAGACAGAAAAACATCAGCATCCATTCTCTTATTGATTACAAAGAATTTAGTGTCTCTGATGTGGTACAGGTCAGGTACATCCTATTTCTATTTTCCAGTTGGAGGAGCACCTGTAATCCTACAGATTCCATGCACAGTGGCAAAGTTACTGAAAGTTAAGAAAAGTTGTTTTACTCTTCACCACAAGACCCTGTGTTGGATTGCAGTTCTGAAGATTCAGGGAAAGATTTTGCCCCTGGTACTTCATGGTATCAAGGTAGCATTTTGCAGTATCAGTCATAATGGCATATTTTCTCAGAATTATGGGATTTAAGTTTGTTTCTTTTACTTGCTCTCAAATAATGAGCGTACTCTGTCTTGTTAAAAGAAAAAAAGATATTTGACTAAGTAAAAAAGGTATGTGCATCACAAAGTCTCATTGCAGTTATGGAAGGGGATGAGAGTGGGTTCATCCGTGAACATCTGAGCTGAAAGGAAAGTGTCTGTGGTAACAGAACTGAATTTCACAATTCCCAAGAAATTTATTTGGTATTTTATTTCTGTTTTGTTTTCAAAATGGGGCATGCTTTTGTGATATTAATAATTTATTATTTTTATTGATTTCCTTTGGACTGACAGCTGAAGTCTTACCATGTTTTTATGCCATGTCCCTCTTAAAGCTCTTGAGATGTATGTATGTAGAAATTTTTTAAAAAGTATGCATTCTTTAATACCATAGAAAGTTTACTTTCTTCTTCTGTTAGTTTAGTGCTCAATCAAGATAGTATTTTCCTTGATTTAGTAATGACATGAAAAAATATGTAATTAGATTTGATATTTGTAACATTTCACATACAATACCTATCATCATATCAGTGTAGGTATTGTCATGGAGCCAACAGCTCTCAAAAGCAAACACAAAATTCATTCACATTTGTACAAAGGAGAAGGCAGTCATAAACAACAAACTTTTTGTTCAAATTATTAGCTGTGATACCATTTCTTAAAGCACATGAACCCTTTTCTCCATCATTCACTCCTTAACTCATTTTCTTAAATTTTAGGTTCAATTTCTAGCATTGTTAAATATTGGTTAAAGGTAGGAATATTCCATAAGGTGGATAAAGAGTTTTAAGACTATTTGATAATTTCTCTCTCTGAATTGTTTTCCCCACCTTTTATATGGTACGTGTATGCGATTCTACATGAATGACAAAATACATTTGTATTAGGTCATAGGTATTGCATCTTAATTACAAATAATTACATCTTTGCTTGCTCAGTTCTTCTTCCTCTGGAAGGCTTCCTCAGGAGGCTGCAGTGAAACAGCTTGAGATAGTGACAGGTCTAAAGTAATTACGTGAGCTTCATCACTCTGAAGGACTGAGTGTTCACATATTCAATATCAAACCTGAAATGCTTTAGGTCTGTGTAGCCTTTTCTGGAACTGATTTGAAGCAGAGTTGAAGATCTCCCTGTTTCATACACAGAAGGCAGGGGAGCCTATGCTTCAGAGTTATCCTGTCTCTATATCCAGGGAGAACCCCTAGAATGCTGCAGGGCAGCTGCAGACACAGCTTTCAGGTACATCACTAGAACCCGTGATACAGAAATGAATTCTATATTTTCTCACAGAATTTTGGATAGCTTAATGCTGTTAACCTTTTCTGCTGTGTGAACTCAGGCTGTGTGCATTGGTTTCAATGGAAATATGGGGGAACAGAGTTGGATCTCAGAATCCTGTGAGTGGTATGCCATCAGTGGGGTTTGAGGGCTGAAATATTTTGTTATTTTGGTTGCCAATAGAAGTGTTCTGGACAACGATGAAATAAGTCTCTACTGAAAACACCTACAGAGCCCCCTTTGTACATCTAGTCCTTCCTGTTTGCTTCTCTTTAATAAATGGGGGCAATCTACTTGAGAGTAAATCTTGGCTCAGACTGTAAGAGGAATAGATAAAGAGAAAAGCAATAACACATAAAAATTTACTGAACTTGAACTAAGGATGTTGGGATATGAAAAGAAAAAACCTTTCAGGTTTGAAGAGGAAAATGTGGTGCTTCATATTATGCTTTCATGGTCTTGAGGAAAATAAGCCAGGTCTTTGCTTATTAATCAGACTGAACTGAGGAAGACTGTGCTGTGTTTGCTCAGAAGTTGCTAAGGGCAATCATTTAACTTGGTTACACTTGCAGCTGGCTGTAGTTTGTGTACATATGAGCCACTCCAAAAATTTATCAAGAAATCTTCCAATTAATTCATGGAAGTTAAATATTAATGCAAAAGTAAACAGTCTGTTGACTTGCTGTGTGGCTCATTAGTTGGGACACAGCGGCAGTGTTGAATTACTGATAGTGTTAAGAAATGAATGCTAAACCTAGCTCTCTTTTCACAGAGCGGCTATGTATCTGAAAGGGAGCATCGTAAATTCCACAGTAATTTGCAAATGGAAAGTTCAGATGAGATTGATTTTGTTCTTTCTCTGACCATCCCAAGCATTTCTAGCTTTGCAATGTATTCTGCAGCATAGGATATGATGGTGTTTATTCAAAAGTTAAATTATATATCTTCTTGTTTCAGATCAGTACTGTTGCTGATGCTTTTTAATAGAATCCCAGTGTGTACCTGAGGCTGGAAATCACCTCTGGAGATGTCTAATCCCTAACCCCTCTGCTCAAGACTAGGGCAAATAGAGCAGGTTGGATGGATGAGGTGAGAGCAGTGGATATTCTCTACCACAGCTTCAGAAAGGCTTTTCTTTTGACACTGTCTCTCATAGCATCCTCATAGGTAAATTCAGGAAATGTGGACTAGATGAGTGGGCAGTGAGGTGGGATGAGAACTGGCTGAATGGCACATCCCAGAGGGTCCTAAGCAGTGTCACAGGGTATAGTTGCTCTGTCACTAGTGGTGTCCCCAAGGGTCAAAGCTGGCCCCAGCATTGTTGAACTTCTTCATCAATGACTTGGATGGAGGGGCAGGTGCCTCCTCAGCGAGTTCACTGACAACACAAAGGTGGGAGGAGTGGCTGATACCCCAGAGGGCTGTGCTGCCCTTTAGAAGGACCTCTGCAGGCTGGAGAGATGGACACAGAGGAACCCTCTGAAATTCAGCAAAGGGAAGTGCAGGGTCCTGCACCTTTGGAAGAATAAACCCATGGACCAGACAGGCTGGAGACTCAGCTGCTGGAAAGCAGCTCTGTGGAGAAGGACCTGGGAGTCGTGGTGTACAACAAGCTGTCCATGAGCCAGCAGTGCCCTCATGGCCAAGGAGGCCAAAGGTATCCTGCGGTGCATTAGGGAGAGCATTGCCAGCAGGTCAGGCTGATCCTGCTCCTCTGCCCAGCTCTGGTGAGGCCTCACCTGCACTGCTCTGTCCAGTTCTGAGCTCTTCTGTACAGAAGAGATGTGGAGCTTCTGCAGCAGGGCCAGTGGAGGGCAACAGAGACGATGAAGGGATTGGAGGATCTGATGAGGAAAAGCTGAAGGAGCTGGGCCTTTTCAGTCTCAGGAAGAGATGACTGAGAGGGAACCTTGTCAGTATCTGTCAGTACCTGAAGGGAGGAGTCAGAAGATGGATCAGGCTCTGCTCCATAGTGCTGAGCAATAGGACATGAAGCAGTGGGCAGAAACTGGTGTCCAGGAAATTCCACATGAACTTTTTAAGTTATCTTGAACTCTTTGTGAGTTGTTGAAGGTTTAGGAATACAACTGCATTGCAGTTATACGTAAGTGCATTGCCAAAAGTTTTATCTGTTCAGCTACAACAGGCTCAGAGGGACCATTTTAATCTTGGAGAAAAGGAGAGAAATAAATTGTAACAATTAGTTTATGTGTTTAGGGTTTTTGTTCTTTACCCTCCTGTTTTATTGCTTTAGTGATCAAGATTTGAGAATCAAGATGATACACTCTCAATATATGAGCCTGTATATGATAATTCCCCATTGTCCAACTTGTTGCAAAGAAACTGGCACTTTAGATGAAAATTGAAACTCAAATGTTTCCTTTCAGATCTTTAATTCAGTACATGTTTTTCAATATATTCTTCTTTTCTATACTGCTTTTACTAATGGCACTTCAAAAAACTGGATAATTTGATTTTATTTTGATTTGTTATTCATTGTCTGGTATGACCTTATCTATCTAGATGCTTATATTCCATCACTTTACACCTCTCTGTTTCTTTGTTGTCTGGCTTGAGTATAACTCAGAAGGGACAACAAGGCTGTGTTGGCAGGAGATAAATAATGAAGGAAGAAGTCAGACCTAAATTTGGTATTTTCTCAAGGGATTATATTAAATTACTAGAGTAGGACTTCAGATACTTATGTAGTAATTTCATTTTCAGGGACGGGTGGTGTTTGATGGAATATTTTAAATATATATGTGTCTCTGTGTGTATGGTTCTTTATTATAGTAACCAGTCAGAAACCTGAATAATTGGAAATTGAAATTAGAAGGTGAAATGAAGAATTTGGGTTCATTGATTGTTGATTTATGAGAAGAATCTCTCCCCCATACCCATGGTCTTGGAAGAAGAACCAGGCAGAGCAGCCTTGCTTCCTGGCCTCTCATCTTCACAAAACTTTTTGCCCCAAATATGAGCAGTGAAGTCTCCTGGGCTCCTGTACTCCTGAGGACAGGATTCCCCCTCTGAGGAAAAGCCAAGATCTTCCAGGAAGCTATTTTGCCCTGCCACCAGTGTGATGAGACTGTAAACACCCCCTCTTAATTTTGGCTGGGGTCAAGGCTCTTGTGGCACAGCATCTTGTACAGTAGACAGAGAGACAGGTGAGACAGGTCTGCTGTCCCTCAGAATGGTGTCAGGCTCACTATTTCCAAAAAAAAAAAAAAAAAAAAAAAAAAAAAAGTTCCACCAGACTTTCTTGTTCTGTCTTGTTCTGCATGATATAGCTGGGTGAGCTCTGCCTTTGACTGCACTGTGCTCCACAGATGTAAGAGCACAGCTTTGGAGATTCTAGGACTGCTGGGTATTTGTTTGGTGCTGAGAACAGCATCATTTTTGTTGGAAAAGATCTCTAAGACCAGCATGCCCTACCATTAACCCATCACTGCCAACACCACCACTAAACCATGTCCCTAAATGCCACATCTCTGTCTTTTAAATCACTCCAGGAATGGTGACCCCACCACTGCCCTGGGCAGCCTGTCCCAGTGCTTGACAACCCTTTTGGGAAAGAATTTTTTTTTCTAATATCTAACTTAAACTTGCCCTGGTGCAACTTGAGGCCATTTGCTCTTGTTCCTTGAGAAAAGAAGTGCTTAGGTTTCAGAGGTGATCTTTACAGACTGCAGTAGCAGTCTATTACACTGAATTTTGTGAAATGTGGTGGCTTGAGGAGCATTTATTTTGTCAGTGAAAACCTACATTGAAAGTAAGCCTCAGAGAGAAAAGATTAGCACAGCTAAAACAAGAAGTTTTCAAGCCTTTTGAGCTGAACCCATCATGCTGATTATAGATTTAATTCCAGTAATTTCTATTACATATGTTTTTCCTGGAAGGAAATGCAGGAAATTGCATGTATTGTTCTAAAAATTGCTTTCTTAAATACCTCAGTTGTCTTTCCTGGTGACCAAAGAAGATAGAGTTAATCTTCATCCAGAAATCAGTGTTTTGCTGTAACAAACAACAGTTAAATAAAGCATCATATTGGTAATTTCATATATACCTTAATGAAAATATTCTCCCGCTTGGTGTCGGGATAGGTTTTGTTTCCTTTACTTTTTTTTCCTGTAAGTTCATTAAAAATACTTATTCTGAATTGAAAAATGAAACCTATAATCAAGTTTTAAGTACGAATGTCATATATTTAATTTATATTTAATATTTGCAAATACAGTCCTAAGGGAAGAAGAATTGGTGTTGACAACATTTTAATTTACCTGAGCTCTCATCCTCATGGATCAGGAAAACTTCTCTTCCCTCGTATTTCATTAGTGTGTATGGCTAGATTAGTTAGAGATGTATTTTTTAAATATCATTTTATTTGCTGCTTGCCAAAATGGCTTTTATAATGTTTCACGTGTGCTGTGTCTCACAGGTTTCTGCTAAGCCATACTTATTCTGTAAGCACAAAGCTGGGTTTGTGATGGGGTTTTTTGCTTGTTTTTGAGTTATTGATTCTGAAATTTCAGCTTAAGGAGAGAAAGACAATCACATTTTTCATTTTGCACGTCAACGATAAGGATACAGGAGGCTGTTTGTGCCTTTAATAATATGGATACAGCTCTACTGCTATCATGCTCTGTGCTTGTTGGCATCTGTGTGGATTCACTGCCTCCTAAATAGGCCCCACCCTGCACTTAATCGTGAATTTGGTCAATGGTTTTTTGCTGGTGAGGTCTTAGCTCTAATCAAACACTTATCTAGGGTACTCTCTGATTTTTAGCAATGACAAAACTGGAAGATGTGGCTTAATATATGACCTTGGTGCCCCAAACTTGCATGCTTTCTGGTCTCTAGAGTAGAAATAGTGAATTCTTATTTACCCACTGATGTTCCTCACACAGGGCAGGGCCTCAAGGCTGAAACCAAACAAGGTGGTGGCTAATTAGGGAGTGTAATATTGCTAGCAAAAAAAAATACCCCAATAAACCTCCAATCCAGAAAACAATGAAACCAACCAACAAAAAGCAATCAAGATCATGGAGTAATAGTATAACTGAAAAGCCACACCCATACAGAGTTCAGACTCTGTAGGACAGTGGGTCTATTTCAGACAAACTTTTATCAGGGTAAATATCTTGCTTTAGGAGTTGATGTGATTGTAAGTAACTCCTTAAAGCTCTTGAGCTAACTTTAAAGCTGGCTTAAGTATCTCTGAATGCAGCACAGTTTGCAGAACAGCTGTTCTGGGCCTCAGCAGAGGTCTTCTTCACACCTCTCTGCCAGAGGAAAGAGCATTCATTCTTCTTCCTTCTGAGACAGAGCTGAATGAGAAGGAAGGGTCTTGAATTGCTTAGTAGCTGTCTCCTTGGAGGTTAAATTCTGTCTCTTTGATGTGAATGGATAAAGTCCCATGACTCCCACAAGAATCAGGAAGGTGGAACAAGGGACAGTGCTGTCCCTTGCTTACTCCGGCTGGTCCATTTGGTGGTGGATTCCGTTCTCTAGAACGGCTTGGCATCAGTTATTCAGGAGCAAAGGTTGGTGGTTAGGGGACTTTCCTGGGAAATGAGGCTGAGTGTCTGTGTGCTCAAGAACCTGTTGAATCCAGCACCTTCACCTGCTGAGTCCTGCAGCCCTTAAGCTGCTGTGTGAAAGGTGCAGATTCCCACCCAGCCTTTTAAAAGACACTGAGCAAGTCTGCATTTTCTAAAGAACCTCATCTTGTCAGTGTGCTCTGGGTATTATTCCATGATGATTGATGTTTGGGATGCCTTAGGGGACCTAAGCATTCCTTTGCCAAATTTCTAGATCCTATCTTGGGAGTGATGTGAGAAATAGGCTTCGAGCTATTTAGATGGGGCAATTCTAAGCATGTACAAAGCAAACACCTAGAAAACTTTCAGGTCAAATCATGAGGAGAGCACTAAACTTAAACACCTTGTGGAGTATGGAAATGCTGCTAAGAAGTAGTTTGGATTTCAGTTTCAACATCTGGGCCTCACATCTGAGTCAATGTTCTAGAAATTTGTGTTGTTTGCTGAATGTGACACTGGACACACTTGTACTGTTCTAGATAAACACAGGAAGCAAAATGTTAGCAAGTATGAAGATACCTGGGGTTTAATTTTCAATTTGAGGTGCAAAAAATTCATATTTTTGCTATTTTATTGTGGATGATGTCTATATGTGAGTAGTTACTGGGTTTTTTTGATGGACTCTTTATTTTCTTGATAATCAGTTTACAGACTGATTTTTCTCCTTAATAATGCAATGCTGTCTTGTCTAAACCAAACTTGAGCTGACTCAGAATTTAAGTACTGAAAAATACTGAGGAGCTGAAGAGTGTAAGCCATCAGGCGTTCTTAGAAAGGTAAAACATTTGACATTCTCATGTAGGCATGTTAGAAAATTAATCAGAAGATACATAAGATCTCTTCTAGTTTGACTTTTATTAGTGTTTTCATAACTATTACTTTGCAATGAGAGGTTTTACAGAATTTCACATATCACAGAGAAAGCAATATTAAGATCTTAGGATGACTAAGAAGAAGAAGCTCCATCAGAACACTTCCGTTTTTTTGGAACAGCATTGCCACTCAGACACAGGCAGAGTGATTTTAAATTTAATCTGGATATCATTTCAGAAGCTGTTTCCCATGAATTCACACCCATTCACATGAGCTCACTGCATGAAAGCTCTCACCTTTGAAAGCAAAGTTCAAAGTTGAGTATGCTTTCCTGGCTGGAATTATCTGCAACTCAATTTCCCCCAGTTGGGAGATATATTATCACATTCTTGTTTAGTTCCCACTGTTATAAAGGTATCTAAAGAGCTTTGTTTTTAGAGGTTTGTGGGGTTTTTTTGTTTTCTCTTTTCACCTTAATGTTCCTGTCTTTGGTCAGTGGAAATCAGGTGCTATTTATTCAATTTCTGTAACACCCACTTCATGGGAATCTGAGTGTCATTAGCTCTGCCCATGGCTTTAGAAAAACAAATCTATTCTGATTTCGGATTGCCAAATGAGACTGTCTGGGGTCAGACATAAAGGAAGCAGGAAGAGAGCAACAGTGAACAAGGAAACATTAGTATGAAAACAATTTTACTTCTATGAATCATAGAGCCTTTGGTGAAATTAATTAAACAAGGTCCTGGGCACATTCAGAGAAGGAGTTGAAAGGTAAAATACCTCTATGAAGGTGAATAAGTTCATAATATTATTTGAAGTGGTCTCAAGAATGTTACATACACAAGGAAAAGGGGAAAAATTGAAAGTTGGAGCTTGTGGGTAGAGACACAGCATCTTTTATTTTACTGTTGCACAAGAGGAAAGCAGTTATACTTCCAAGCACATTAGTCTGACATCAAGGAGTAGAAAGACAAACTTTTGGGACTCATGGGTGGGAAGAATGAACTGATACTAAAAGCTTTTCTGTTTTTCCTACTGAATCCAAGGCAGGAAAAGAATCTTTGCTACAACCTTTGGATACTTCTTGTATGCTTAGAGCAGAATTGCTACAGCAACTTCCATGCAAATGTGGACAGAGCTTCCCTCCTTTTCAGTCTCGGCTACATTTTTAGTTCTATGCCCATGATTTTGAAAAAGAAGATGTTAGCCAACAGAGTACACCCCTGAATTTGGTGAAATGAAGCTTCAACTCTGTAGCTTAATGAAGAAAAATCAATACAGTTACAGCCATGTACAATTTTGACAATATATACATTATTTTCTACCATAAAAAAGGAATAATTTCTGACTGCAATCAGGGTTTTTTTTCTATTCAAAAAAATTTACTTTTTTCTCTTCTTTTAATGAGCTTTTCCCCCTGGTTTCTACAGAGATTTCTAGTCTTTGCAATATAAAATAGGAAAATAGGCCTGCGTTTTCCTTTGCATCTGCTTTTTTTTTTTTTTTTTTTTTTTTTTTTTTTTTTTTTTTTTTTTTTTTTTTCTCCTTTTGGCCACTACACAAATCTCATTTAAGCCAGAACTTTTTTCTTTTTTAATTTATCTGTATGTGTTCTTGCCAATTTTTAATGAGTACATTGCGGCTTACTATTAAAATGAAGAACAAACAAAATCATGTCCTAAAACATCCTGTTCTGGCCTGTGCAGGTTTGCATGTAAATTTTAGGCAGGAATCTTCCTTCCTGATCTAAATATTAGTTGCTGTAGCTAATGGAGAATGTCATTACTTTTCATTCAGTAAAAGAACTGTTAAATAGTCCCATATTTTGACATTTTCAGGGAAATGTGGGAAAATGTCAGTATTTGAACAAGGATGGCATGAATGATTATGACACAGGCATATATTTCATTGCTGCCTGATAGGCAGGGAAGGGGGGAAAAGACAGGCATTAGAGGGGTGATGGGATAAAGCATAAATAGAATGTTGTTTGCTGGAGATGAACTTTCTGCACCTAATTCTCTAGTGCTATAAAACAATGGGAAAGTGTCGTCTTCTGCCTCCTTATCACACACAGACTTAAGTATTATTAAATGCTTGGCATAAAACAGTTTCAATAACATGATATAAAATAAGTATTTTTCCTTTCTGAGAGTTTGTTAGGTAAAAAAACCAAAACCTCTTTTAACTTTTAACTGTTCTACTCAGAGAAAAGAGCATTAAAGTAAAAGCTAGCAAATTAGACTAAGTTAGAAATTTTCCAGTGCCATTAAAGCTGAATGCTTATTCATTAAACCCCAATAACTATATATGAAACACTTGGATTTGATAAATTCCTAGCAAGGCATGGTGCTCAAGGAATCCATCCACTTCTTGGATTTTTATTTGGTTTTTCTCTAAAGTCATTGACACTGAATGTCTTGGGACACTTTTTGTCTGGGGCACATCCTTCTGGTGTCTCTCAGGGCCAGGGACTTGGAACTGCTCACAGCTGTCGGTGAAATGGTTGCAGTTCATCTCTTAGTGCAGAAGCTGATAAGAGATGAGGAATAGAGTACTTCATTAAACTTCATTAAACACTTCTCAATTAGTTGAGATTAAAGCCTGAATATTTTGGACTTTGTTGTTTGCTGATTGCCTAGTCAAACATGAGAAAAACTCATTTGTCTTTTTCTGACTGCGGAGTAGCTGTAAGGAAAGCTTTGTCTTTACAAACTTTGCTTCTGTGGGAAGAACATAGTTTCCAATGAGCAGTTGAAAGTCAAATGTCAGAACTTCCTGCAGACCCATTTTTGACTGTGTGTCATTTACATGAATACTCTGATTTTGTACCAAAACAGGAGGAGGGGACTTCTATCTATAGGAGAATAAAGTCCATGAATATTTTATTGTTTCATGTGACCAAATGCAAATTGCACAAACATGAATCCCTCAATCCATTATAATTTGCAAAACTATCTGTAGATAGATTTCTACAAAACACTGCAGGCTTCTTGCCTGTGGAAGAATTTTTCCTTTTTTTTTTTTTTTTTTTTTTTTTTTTTTTTTTTTTTTACTTGCAGACTTTTGTATTGCAGAGATGTTTAGAAGCAGGAATTTTAATTTTCTTTTGATTTTATGTTTAGATGTTCCCAAGATTTGGGGCTATGCTTGAATAAGAACTATTATAAACACATCTCAAATTTTAAATTTGATATTAACACTTGAATCCAAACTTTCTCCAACTTTTTGGAGGGTGGTGGAGTATCTTGGTGTTCTAGGCCAGTCACATCTGTAAGTTAGAACAAGGAAATGAAAATTGCAAGGGATGATTGTCAGGAAATATTTTCCTAGCAATTATTTTCTGCTTCTCCCCACCCCTCCTACCCCCAACCAGTCTGTGAGATCAAGATCTATTCAATTTTCGCTGTTGTAAAAAGCTCATGTCAGGCGCTGGGGGGATGTGCCTGTGGAAGGTTTCACTGCATACCAATTTTAAGACAAAGATAAATGCAGTATTTTTGCTTTTGAAGGCAATATGTTTGAAATCTGAATCATCCACTGTCATTAAACGGGACAAAACCAGGACAAATGATGGAATCAAAGCCTGACATCCTTAGCACAACCTTAAAAACAAACAAACCTGAAAGGGTGCCAGCATGCCTGTACTTGCAGGAGACTGCAGCACCCTTGTTCCTATTCCTACTGCTGAAAACTTCCAGCTGTGTGAAATATTTAAACTAGGCTAATATAAGCCTACTGCTAAGCTGTACTGTGAGAATAATACTATCAGTTACACATTTAAAGAGAGTTGGGTGAAATCAGGAGTAAAACGCAGTTTTAAAAATTTTTAATTACGTTTAAAAAATAAGAATGTTTTCAAGTTTTGGAAGATGTTTGACAAAAAGCCCTAAATCTTCTGTTCAGCACCTTTCTCTGCTTTCTCCTAAAGACAGTCTTTATCAACTTACTTACCAGCACTTGAGATTTTCTCTTTAAAGTATCTATCAGCTATTTCTTATGCCAGCAGCAGTCCTTGAAGTTTTAGGCTGCTGCTCTAGAAGTCTGTGTTTATAGCCAAACCCCTTTCAATGGCCTAAGCACAAAATGAGATTTTAATGTAAACTCAGAGACAGATACTAGGAGTCCGCTTTCAATTCCTTCCAAAGCTTTACATTCCTTTTATTTCCTTTCATTCTTCGAAGAAAGGCATTTATTGATAGATTTATTTTTCTTAAGGTAGTATCCTACTGATTTGGCAGTTTATTTTTGTTGCACCTGAGTACAGGAAGCATGTCAACTTTTAAGATTCTGTTTGATGGCTACTCTTCATCTCAAACAGCCCACTAAATTTCGAAGATTACTCCACTGGACAGTAATAAGTAGTAATTTATATATTTATATTTATTTCTCCATCTTAGTTTGTATTTGCATATGTGTTCCTATCTCTCTATATGTATACTGAGAGATAAATCTTGATATACATATATATATATATATAAGTAGTTTTAAAATCTGCATTAGGTTTCAAATCAGCACAAGAGTGTACAATTTCAGTAAGCCAGCAAAATGTTTTGCTGAAAGCATGTTTTACCTTTCAAACATTTCACTTTTATTGAACACAATATTTTGGGGGTCTTAAATTTCAAATTAAGAAATCATTTCGTACATACAAAAGGGATTATTTTGTTTTGAAACTGTCAAAACAGATCACTTCAGCAACTTTGGGAACTTTTTTCTAAAGAAGACATTAATTAAAACTGTCTTTTCCTCCTTTAATTTCACCCAGCTGATGTTTTCTAGCAAAATAAATGAAGATAAGAATAAATCATAAATGGGTGGTTTTTCAGAGAGAGCTCTGCAGTATTTTGTTAACTAATGGGCAAAATTGTATATAAAGATTAATTGTAATTGTCAAATAAGTTGGAGCTGCTATTTTAACTGCAATATGAGACATTATTAAAGATACAAAATTAAAACCACGCATCCAGTTTAGATAAATATTCACTGTTTAAGGGATTTAAACAAAACTGATACCCAGCAATGGATACATAATCAATATAATATACTTCTACACTTAAAACATTTTGGGCTATGGAAAATGTAAATATAACTATCAAATTTTTTGTGGTAAGTTCCAGTCATGACTGGAACATTATAACTATATTTATGTGGTGAATTCTTGGTAAAAAAATAAGATGTATATTGTACAGTAATGTCTAAATTAGTTCCAAAATGTGGGGAGTGGTTTTTTTATTTATGCAGATGCTTAAAGATATGTTGGGCCTGTGCAGTGGAAACAGGGTTATAATGATGGTTGGGAATGTTTCAGGATGAAAGGGGTCAAGTGATGGGGCCCCCCTGCACCCCCCAAGAGTCTTCATGTTGTCACTATTGAGTTAAATAAGGGTATTTAGGACAATGGTATGATTAGGGAAGGAGAACTGCTTTGTTTTTTTTGCTATAGGGTACTCACGGTATATTTTTTTAATGTTATTTCAC
Source organism: Zosterops lateralis (assembly GCF_965231275.1). Classification (NCBI taxonomy): domain Eukaryota; kingdom Metazoa; phylum Chordata; class Aves; order Passeriformes; family Zosteropidae; genus Zosterops; species Zosterops lateralis. The sequence continues at coordinate 24,554,820 of NC_139764.1, forward strand.
ATAATTATTCATTGGAAACAGGCAAAATGTATGAGTGATCTGAACTCATTTCACAGAAACTGTGAAATGGATCTCTCTGTAGCAGACACAGGGCCAGTGCCTCTGCTCCTCTTCTGATCAATTCTTTAGAAATATTTTGCACAACCTTTGAGTGGAAAGACAGAATAATAACTAATTAGAAGATCACAAGCTGGGCCCAGGCTCAGCAGCATCTTTTAGAGACCTTTTTTGGTAGTTGTCTGGTTTTACTCTTTACATACTTGTAAGGGCTGTATATCTCACCTTAACTCCTTATTTAACATAACAGCATATTTAAAAAACACATTTTTTTCTCTCTCAAGAAATATTTTCCAGAGACGTTTTTGCACTGTAATCAGCACATGCTAAAATATTGCTGTTAGTTCCATTTTTCCAGTGTTTTGGCTTTGGGGTTTGTTAACGAAAAGCCTTTTAATCAAAACACTTTACTGCTTTCTAGTTTTGCCCAGGCAGCTTTTCCAGCAGGTCCTGTTGTTTTCCCTGAAAGGAGGAAAAATTAGTAATAAAGTTTAGTTTCTTTAATGCAACCCTGCTTATTTACAAGGATTGTCTAAAGGCTGGTTTCTGTAAGCAATGAAAGAATCATGAAAGCAAAAAAATTATTTCATTGTTTCCAGTGTCAAGGCTCTTTAAACTTGCACATGTATTCCAAACATTCTCCAACTACAAAATATACTCTCCAGACTTCTCTTACAAAAATGTTCTTTGATTTCTCTGAAAAATTGGTTGGAGTATTTCTTGCTTTGTGTTAATCCTCTGATTTCCTGAGACAGATGCTTGGGTGAGTTTTGTCAGGCAGCAAAGCAGAATCCCGAGGCCAGCACCAGGTTTGGTGTCCTCTTCCCTGCAAAGCTGACAGTGACATTGGCCCAGCAGGAGAGTGGGAAAGCACTGACCTCCCCAAGCTGCTGGAATGCTGGGAAACAGCAAAAGGGAGCAGGCATGTGAGGGGCTGTGAGCACTGCCTCCTGCTCTCTGCCATTAGCACTCTGCTTTTGCTCATTCCCAGTCAGATCATCTCATTAATTTCAGATGAATTTTCCATAGATTGTTCCTTCATCACATTACTTTTTTTTTTTTTTTTTTTTAAGTTTATACAAAAATAGGTCATTCATTTTCAAGGTTGGTGGAGAGTAGGTTGTTTTGGCAGTGTTTATTTTCTTCATTTGTTTTTTGAGTAGCTATGTATCCTCTGTGGTTTGGAGATATCCACTGATATTTGGTAATGAAGTGCCTTTGATTGTGTTAATGAAATTTACCCTGTTTGGGTTAAACTGGAAATGGGAATTGCCATTTTCCATTCATGGTAATAGGATTTTACATCTTCTCTTTGTTTTGGTGATGATATTACTAATTTTCAGAAGAATTTATCAAACAAACCAAAAGACTTTTCCTTGGGAAGATATCATTTGATGCCAGCTTTATTCTGAACTAAGATATAACAGCTGAGATACATAAATGTAGAAACATCTATAATGTAGAAATATCACAAGTACTTCATTTTTCCCATTTCATCCCCACAAGTACATTGATGATGTAAATATAAGAAGTACAAAAGGAGAAAAGATGCTGTTCATCATGCAGAAAATTTTGGTTCAAGAAAAAATCTTCTGTGGAAAACTGATTTGGTGTGTGCTCCCACGCTTGTGATAAAAAACCTCTCTGCAAAAGAGATATTTTTCTCTGTTCGGTTTAGCAAAAATTTTTACAAGGAAGGATGACTACCCTTTTTAAAAAATGAGCTTGAAATGGATATTGAAAAAATTAATTCTGTAACACTTTTTAAGCTGCCTTGGACATAGTAAGAATAATGTTGTTATTAATAACAAAGAATATGATGTATTAGTCCAAGAGTGGAATTAAGTGAGAATGAAACTCAGAGGTCTGAGGGCTGCTCCAGAGAAGTCAAAGAAATAATGACAATCCATCTAAAATTAATTCCCACATTTTTCAGGCCTCCTTGCTATTTCCTAACCTTTTAACTGAGCAGAAGAACCAAGAACTAGCCTTACTAAGAAATTTCAGACATCTGCTTCCACTTAAAATACCTCTCTTGTTTCCTACTTTCATCAGCTTTCTTAGAGAGAGGAATTTCTCTCAGCTGGTGTTGTGATTTACGTGAAATAATCAATAGCAGCATGTGATAATCTGCAGTGTGATAGACTGACAAATACAAACTAGACCAAGCAAAAGATGAATTTCTTGTTTCTATAAATATTTTACACTTTCTCAAAGGGGTTAACTTAACTTTATGAAGGCCTTGGAGAAATACGCCTGCAAATATAGCACTTTACTTTGCTCAATTCCAATTACTTTTGAAAATGTAAAAATTTCTCTGGCATATGAATTCTCACATGTTTTGTCTGTGGAAACATGATCCCTGAATTCTGGCTTTTTGTAGGGCTCTAATTCTCAATTTAAACTCCTTAGAAGAAGCTACAGTTAAGCTAATATTAATCAAAACCAGAGATGTTTTTCATAAAGTTGCCACTAAGGTATTTATGTAATCATAAATATTGGGGAGAGGGTTGTGCAGGAGTGGGAGAGCAGCTTGGCTAAGGGGTTAATCTTATCTTGAGTCAGTTTGAATGAAGACATGTAAGAAGCAAGCTTTTATGACCCTTATTTTCTCTAAGTAAGGCTCCAACTTTAGACTTGGTTTTATATCAATGCCATGTAGACATGGTGTTCTAAAAGGGCCATCAGCCTGCTCCAATGCCAAAATACTCACGAGACTTTTTTACCATGCTAAACCCTTCTGTCACTAAAAAGCTTCTTATGTAGTGTAAAAACAAGGAAAATAAAAACCAATCTTTTGGTTTTGAGTTTTCAAATTTATTTCAATAGGAACTGTGCCCCTACCAGCTGCCTGATCTTTTTGATCCATGCTCCTGCTGAAAGGAATGGTCTCATCCTCCCCTTACCACAGCCATTGCTCAGTTTTTCCACCATTACTGTTTGTGCTTCCTTGCATTGAGCTAAATCACTGGAGCACAGACTTTTCTGGGGGTGTGCCAGGGATGGGGAGAAATTGGAAAACAATGCTTTTTTTTTGCATATAATGACTGAGAGCAATGTGCTAGAACTATAAAGCTTTGATATTTCATTGGAAACTACTTCATGACAGTGTATTCAAAAATTAAATTCTGCTTTATTCAGAAAAAAATATAGGCAGGATGAAGCCTAGGTAAAAGGCTAAATGGTGAGAATGGGAATCGAAACTGTGCTAAACATGTTTAGAGAATGGCAAGAGAAAGTAGAAAGTACAAGCGCTAGGACTTGCTGCACTTGTTATCTCTGTTACTTACTTGAAAATAGGACTGAACTACTCAGTAAATAAACAGCCCAAAAAATCCTACAATGCTAAAGCTCAGTCTAGACAATGATGTAAGAAAAGATGTCATGGTAAAATGGAAAGCTTGGAAAGAATTAGCTTATTCTTTTATAAAAAGAGTAAGCAAACAAAACTTGAGAAACTATCCTGAAGCACTTTGTTCTCTACAGAAAAATTATTTGGGGGAGAACACAAAACTAAGAGACATCAGATTATGTCAGTGTCATGTATGGACATGAATTTGTCAAACAGTATAGATATGAAGCATCATAGATATGAAGATACTTACACAGTTTCGAGCTGCTTATGAAAACTCATATTATTGCAAAAGCAAAAATCACTATGGGGGGACAGAAATAGGGTTCTGGACAATATCCTACAGTAAAGACACTGCCACACTGGAAGCGGTTGAACTATGACATTATTAAGGCCCTATGCATGGCTTTATTTCTGAAATTAAAAAGCTAAAAGTATGCAATTTAGCGTGACTTTGGTGGGAAAAAAAATAGTGCTTAAACTGCTGGAGGAGATCTTTTCATCAATTGTCGTGCCTCCATTGACTTGGTTTCATTGCAGTTATCCAGGGCCAACATCAAATTATTTTGCTGTAAACTCAGACAAAAGAGGTGAGGTAGAGTTAAATACAGAGTAAATGGGCATTTAAGGTACACACATGTGAGATTCTTACAAATGACATTGGCTGTGGAGTAAAAGATGAGAAAATATGAGTTGTTTTGTGTTGTTGAGTTGTTTTCTCTAGTTAGAGAAAATATGAGTTGTTTTGTGCTTTTAAAGTGATTCTGAGTGAAGCCCAGTGTAGCGTGCTGAAGTACAGTGATCTTCCAAGGGCTGGAAAATGGGCTGTACTCCATAGTTTTTCCAAATACTGTTATTCTTTACAAGAAGCCACATAGGAGAAGGATCAAATTTAAGTATTTATATATGAAATAAGTTGTAGGGATTCAAAATTACTTTCAAATCAAAACCAGATTTATGAATGGCTGTTGCTTCTTGATTGAAGACAGCACTTACATAGACTCTTTGTGCCCATCATTGAAGTTTTGATACCCAGATGCTGTTTTGTAATCTTGGTAACACCTCTGATAGTAAATTAGGGAGTCAGCTTTTCAAGTCTATAGAAAGATCATATTTGCAGTTGTGGTAAGTTTCTGATTTTTTTGATATTTTTCTTCTTTTTCTTAAGTCACTAAATTAACGCAGTAGTGCAACATATCTAAAAGCATATCTAAAAATCATCCTGACCTAAACAAAGGGCCAAGGAACATTGAAGATACATTTATAAATTTGGATGCTCTTTGCCCTAAACATTTACTGGCCATTGCTCCAGTAGTTATATGCCCAGGAAATTTTTGGAATTGCAGAAATATATAAGCTCAGATTTTTGTTTTCCTTTAGAAGCAGGAAAAGAGGTATAGTTGCTGCAACAGAGTGTTCTGCACACCCACACATGGTAAACAAAGCTAAACCAGAAGGGGAAAAACATACTGTTTGGCAGGGGTACCAGTAACTTGTATAAGGAAAAGCTATGCCTGTAGCCACCATAAAAAATTAATTTTTGCTTTAAGATCCTTGTGTTTTAGTTCAGTCAATACAGAAGCTAAAACATAAGTGCCATTAACAAGATATCCAGTGTAAGGGTAGAGGAGGACAAAAAAATACACAAAACATTTTTGTGTCTCTGTTTTGTTGCTTGTATTTGGCTTTGAGAAAGAAGCTTTGCTTCTCTGATTTGCAGACAATTTCTAAGTTGCAAAATTGCACAATAACACCAAGCTTTAAAACTGGCAACACAGAGGTCATTCAGATGCTGTGTTATGGTAATGTTAGTGTTACTCTGTGTTAAATCAGAGCTGTGTGAACCAGTCCACATGTGCTCTCCTTGGGTATAAAACAGCTGTCTTTAGTCAGATATTTGGATGCAGCAGATACTATCTTTGAAATTTAAGAGAATTCCCACTTTTCCACTCTAGCAATAGCCATAAACAGATGTCAAGGGTTGAAAAATGAATCAGATGCTTAAATTTCATCATGCCATGCTTAGAAAAGGCAGAGAGAGGAGGCAGGCAGCTGATAACCATTTGCAAGGAAACTAAGATATATGGTTAGATGGAGAGTTACAACCAAATATGTTGAAATTATTGCCTGTTTTCTACTACAGGAGGGACAGCAAGTTCTTCAAGGATATTCTGTGTCTATAATAGTAAAATCTGTGTACAGAGGGACAAATTAAGGGCTTCTATCAGAGAGTGCTGCTCACTGAAGACAAGATGTAGCAGGCCAGAACAAACTTATCAATTACTCAGTTCCCCAGAGACATTAAGTCAAGTGTCTCTTGCTTCAGAAAAGTGGATTTTACTTGCAGATCAGTAATTAAGCTACACACAAGGCAAGTATCCATTAATTTTCAATTATCTCCTGCAATAGTATATGTTTCCTAATTGCCCAGGAGAAAAAATTCATGAGAGGATGGACAGCATTTTCATGCATGTGAGATAAGTCTACATCTTGTTGCTGATCATCATTTCTCAGGCCTTGCTTTCTACCAGCTGGACTGAACCTGCTGTTCCCAGAGCAGCAGGGCTGTGTAGGTTATTAGGAAGTGTCCAGGTGCAGTTTGTCCATCAGGGAAATTGTTCCCCTCCACAGCAAGGAGAACTTACTGGCTTCAGAAGATATGAATAAAAACATATGGCAGAGAACAAAGCTCTGAGGGTTGTTTTATTTTAAAAACAAAAGCATTTCAGTGTTATTTCACCGAGTTTCCAGAAACTTGCTCTAAAGTTCATTGGTTTATTTTGTGTGCTTATGACCATGTGGCAGTGCTTAAAGCGAAACCCACGGGTGTAATGTCCTGTGTTGTCCTGACAGAGTGATACCTTAAAAGCAGTAACAGACACAGAGCCAGTGCCTTGCTGGAGGCAACCCGGTTATTACTACATGAAAGAGCATCTTTGACTGACAGCTTCAACTTAGTGGTCTTATTGTGATTCGGTTTAGAATCACAGTTGTTGTCCAGGGACCTAATTGCACCTTTTGCCTGTCTTGTTGAAGAAGGTGTCTGGACATTTGCGTGTTGGTCCTTTGTAATTTATCTAGCTGGTTCATAGAACAAATTCTTCCTGGAGTTTAGATTTCCCTGTCTTCTGTTAGGAAGTCTAAGGCTTCCAACATATCTGCCCTGAGGTGGGCAATGACATTTTCAAGGTTATGTCTCAGTGCCCAGTTCAGTAAAGGGGACCTGTGCTCCAAATAGTTTTTGATCATTTTACCTCTTTCAGCAACACATGGGTTGCATGCTTAACTGAAAATAAAGTATAGAAGCTCCCAAACAACTGTGAGCTCTACCTCACCTGCCCAAATCCCATTACTGACTGGTGTGTCAATCTACAAAAGCCTACAACCTGCAATTGCTGAATGACTCCATGCTATTTTTTCATTAAAATTATCTTTTCTCTTTTTTTTTTAGCTTACACAGCTGTCTCTTGCTGTCTTGACATAACTGCTCGTTGATTAAAATTCTTGGCACAGAACAGCCTTTACATGTGGGTACATCATCCTTGTGATTATTAATGCTCCTCAGGGAAACTGAAAGTACATAATCTCTGATTTGTAAAGCAGACTTCTTACTGGTATCTCATTTTAATAGTAATAGTAATAGGGGTGTATTTATTATGCTCCTTTGATTTAAAAGAATATTTTAAAAAATATGCTTTCTAATAGGGTGGTTGTGAGGTGGTTGTAGCCACAGACCTGGACATGGATTGTACAGTAACTCAGCTTCTTCTCCCAGCCACAATTTGTTTTGTCTTTTCTTTTTGAAGCAGTCTTGTCAGGATGAACTCAGTTCTAAATAACTGCTTAATATACCTTGATTCTAGACTGGAAGTCAACAGAAGTCTTTCAAAATGTGTCTCTTGCTCACAACCAGCAGTTTGAGCCTTTCTTTGCTCTGCCAGCAGAACACAGATAGCAGGAGTGGATTAGGATACCAGTGGGTAAAACTGCTCTATTCAGGTGTTTACTTTTAGGTGTTTAACTTAAAACACCCAGCTTTAAGATAGCTCTAATTAGAATTACACAGTGAACTCATAAAATCTCTCAGGTTCAAAAGGCGGGAATCAATTAACACTTTCCTTTTATTTAAATCAGAGGTTTAGAGTTATCTATGAAACAAATTATTAGCTCTCTGAACCCCAAATTTGTCATGTTAAAATATTAATTTCTTTTGCCATGGCCATGCTAGTCTGTTTAAATTTTGGTTAAATGGTATGCAATAACTTTCATAAAATATATGAAGGAAGACACCTTATGTATTAAATTTATTTAGTCAAAGTCATAAAAGATAAAAATTAACAGCAAAAAAAAAAAAAAAACCCTAGCATGGAACCATATGTGAACCAATTCAACTTCATTAAAAAATATAGTTTTGTTGAAAGAGAAATGTTTTGCAGAAAGAATTTTACTTAGGAACTGATTATACTTATGTGTCACCAACCCAAAAATGTTTGCACAAGCATAAATAACTTTTCCCAGTTTAAATTTAAGAGAAGCATAGAGAATTACTTAGCTTCTGTTGCAGAGAACAAAAAAAATTAAAAATTATATACAACAAGAAATCTGATTTTTACATAGATGCAAAATTATATAAGTATATGCATTCTCATTAGATTGTTTTGCAGTAAATTACTCCAGTCTTAAAGACTGCTTTAAGAGCAGATGCATTAATAGCTGAGTTTAGATTACCAAGCTGTTACCATTATGATTTTTTTTTTTTTCCATTAAAATACTTCAGTACTGTAAACTCTGTTCTACACAAAAAAATCTTACCTTGGTTTTCTGTGGTGAAATCAACAGTTCTTGGAGGAGAATATTATGTCCAGTTCTTGCTTTTGAAACTAATAAACTAAATGTTGCAAATAGTTGTGATATATTTTTGTAGAGCCACTTCATTTACATGTTCTGTCATTCACTTAAAAAAGAGGTACTTGCAGCAATTTCTTATTATGTCAAGTGTTCATAGTGAGAAAATATTGAGTAATATGATGAAATTAAAATAAGATAGAGAGTATTTGCTAATGTGTTTATGGGAAATAGCACATGTATCTGCTACCAGCACCTAGGGAAGCAGGATTCTGGAGAATTTGGAATGTTTGCTGCTAGCAAATGTTCTCAAGATGATTTTCCTTATCCAATTATCAATAAACTGGCATGTTTTTGGAAATATTGTGACTAACATTTTTGAAATATTTTTATTAAAACCCTACACAGCAGAACTTGTTGACTAGAAGCTAATGAAAATTGTATTATGCCTGGTACAAACTCATTTCTAACTCATTCCTATAGTCAATTAGCTTAATTCAATTTTGGATGTGTGTAGCCAAGCTCTTTTGAGTTCCTAGTTATGTATATATATATATGCACGTAATGCTTGCTGTTGTAAACATAACCTGTCTCTTTAACCAAATATATTTCTTTTGTCTGCTTTGGAGCACTCATATTTGAGTTATTAGTGTCTATGGAGGAAGCAAAAGGAAAGAAAGGTGACAAAGTCCAATAGCCATAGAAAATAAAAATGCAAAATAATGTTCACAAGCACATCTTGAACAAGTATTGCACATTTTCCAGTGCATGTTGCTCTGTGTGCAAATTGATTGTTTTTTCATACAACGACAACAAGGTTCCAGACATATTTTAAGTATATTTAGATATTAAAATATGTGATCCATGAAACACAATCTGTCTTTGCAATCTATGCAGTTATTACCATAGAGGTATTAACAAGGAAGTCTGTTTTTTCCCCTATAAACTAAGTCTTCCTTTTTCTGAAATTCCCCAGTTTCCATATTACCATTTGGTCTTATGTAGAAAACGTGTGCAAAGTTAGTTGTTCTCCTGATTAAATTTGCATTTCGTTTCATTTGGTGTTAGAGTACTTTAAAGGAGTCAGCAAATATGGTGTAAGTTTCAGACCCCTTACTGACAGAATGTTCACTTTTTGGAAAAACTAGAGCTCAGAATGTCACTTCCTGAAGTGCTTATTTTACTGAATAGTGTCAGACATAAAACCTAAATGCCTCTATCATATAATTAGCTAAATTCCCCCTGTGGTTCTGGTAGCTCCAGCCAGGCTTTTCTCACTTGCTTTTTCCAGAGGCGTTCCATTGTGTAAAGCTCTGCTATTGTTTTATTGAATGGAAGAACATGGAAAGAACAACCAGTGGGCAGCTTTAACCTCACTTCACCCCACACTGGTTTTAGAATTCAGCTGATGTCCTTCAGTAGAAAAAAAGAATGATTATATCAAACAGCTTGGAAAGTGAAAGAAGTGGCTGCATCTACCAATTATTCAAAGTAACCCACTAGATTTTAGGGTAATGCACTATAAATCATGGTGTTTAGTGGCCAGTTTCATTTATAGCATACTGACAGGCAAAGAGAGACCAGTGTCTCTTCATATCTTCATGAAAACACTATAAAGGTCTTGCCTCAGCATGAATCATGGTCAAGTCTTACAGGTATTTTCTCTTGTATCTTGGAGCCTCATCTTACCACCATTGAGGTCAGGGAGAGTTTAATGATTAGAAACATGCTTACAGTGATACCGTCCTTCCAGACTCTTAATAATCAATTCAAACAGCTAATAGCTCGAAAGGAATCCTCTTATGTCTATCCTGCTTCCTCAGTTGAACATTTTGCTCAAATTAAAGGGCTGCCTTCTTATCATTCTCAATCGATATTCTTGATCTCAAAGTAGGCTATAAATAGTACCCCTTTCCAGTCTGTGATGTACAATCCTGCAGTTCTCACTTTCTTTGCATGTTTTCTTTTCTTAAAAACACATTTTTCCTTTTATATATAATAAATGAATGAACGGATTCATTGATTCCAGTTTGTGGTGACATCTGGAATTTACTGGGCAGTTCTAAGTTTCCAGCAAGGTTCCTCATTTCTGAAAGTAAACTGAAAGCGTGCAGTGATTTTGGTATTATGAGTTATCATAGTTTACACAAAGGCAAGTGCAGTCCAACACAGACAAGTTTGGGGCAGCTGAATTTGAATGGTACAGGGCACAACTATGTCAGTGGAGCATCAGGGAAAACAAAAAACAGAGAAAATTTCTCTTTGTACTTCTCTGAATGATCTACAGTGATCAAAGTTTTCTAGTTTAAATCTTACTTGAGTACCTTCTCATGACACTGAAGTTATTTGTGTGTGCAGGCAAATGTTCTTTAATTTCCTCTGATATACACATGAAGTTTGACAGTTTTCAAATAACAACTCTCCCATTTTTCCCTTGGATAGGTATTTGCTGCTTTTCCATTCCAAAAGGAGCAACCTGCTTCTGCATCTTCACTAATGCAGTGGCCCAAATCCTAGTCAAGTGTCAAGTCAGAACATAACCCAGTTCTCTTTAAATATGTGTAAAGATTTAGCATTATTGTTTCACTTTGACTGCCAGAGATGTGATTTTTTTTAGGACAGAAACAAAGAAAATATATTTTCAGATTGTATTTTCTTCCTTTCAGCTTCATGGCTTCTATCTAATGAATGAAACAAACAAACAAAAAACCCAAAACCATTACATGCTAAGTAAATGTTCCAGGAAAAAATGACTTCTGAAACATATTAGCTGCCTACAGTGACAGCCCAGGTCTCAGTTCAAAGACAGTTGTCCTGAGTGTCACAGATACTTTGGAATATGTCCTTCCTACATTCCTCTGAAACCACAGGACATCCTGCACCCTAATAATAATAATAATAATAATCTGTAGGTTGTTAAGAGCCAGGAAAGAGCAGTATTAGAAGAGGAGAGAGAAGCTGTACTTAAACATGAAACTATCAGGTCTTTCTTCTATACTTCAAACTGATTCCTGAACCAAGTCCAAAACACTCATCTGTGTTTTCTACATTATTTGAAACATACTTAAAATGTTATGACATGTAGGCTAATACATGCTGATTATTTCAGAAAGGAAGGGTCTCAGTGACGCTTTTATCTTGATAGTCCTTGAGGGTTTTTCTGTCTCGGAACAAACCAAGCCTATGGAAATAAAATCTACAAGTAAAAAATATATCCTTGGCAGTTAAAATCCATGTGTATGCTATGCTATTTACTATTTTTCAGGAAGAAAGTGAAAACGAATAATTTACTCTACTAAGTTCTGTCACAAAACCTGACTAAGGAGATGTACTGGGGGTTTGGCACTGTTAGCATTCAGAGATCTTTTAGAAAAGCAAATTGTACTTCTCAAGACAGTGTGTACTCTGTTCCCATTTACTTGCTTAGGAAGAGGGCACATCAGAGACTAAGGAAATGTACATGGAAATGCATCCAAATCCAGTGCCCCTATGTTTGGTGAATAGAAACTGTTTATGGGTGCTATTTACTTTGAATATAGAGTGGAGAAATACCTCACCATTAAATAACATCTCTCTGAGATGTTTTCACAGTACATGAGCTTCACCACCTAAGTTATACTTTCATTTAAACAAGCATGTTTTCTATTCATTATTTGGTTTGTCTGCTGTGTTCATCATAAATTTTTGTATATTTAATGTTTATTCAGAAAAAGAAATGTTTTTCCTTCCTCCATAGAGGGTAAAAAGTTAAAATAGTAACTCAGAGAAAGGGACAGCAAGCAAGTAGTTTTAATAATGTCAATCCTTCATAAGGGGAATTAAGTTTTTCTCATCGTTTTCACATTCAGTTTTGCTTGAAATCTTTCTTATAATTTTCTTTGTTCCTTTTCCAAGGTGGTTTTCTGCAGTCTCACACTGCAGGGCAGTCTGTATTGTCCCTAATGCCAAAAGACTGATAGAATCTGAGACAGAAACCCTCTGAGAGAATGCAGTATTTCACTTCATCAAAATGAAAACAAAATCCTTTGATTGTAACAGAGTTTGGTTTTTTTTTTTCCTACAAAGGCTAAAGACATTTTGGCAGCTATGCTGCTTTTCTTGTGATTTGTGGTATTGTTTATTATGAAAACAAATTGCCCATCTACTGGAGGATATTGAGCCAAATTTGCTGATGTCAGTGAAGATACCCTGCGGCTTAAATGAGGTTGTTACAGTCCATGCAGGAACTTAAGAGACTTATAAAAATGCTGCAGAGAAACATCCAGGTTTGGAGCTTTGGAACATTTTTAACTGGGAACCCCTGGCAAAGTGGAGTGGAAGTAGTATCCAGCATTTGGGTTGGCCTTCAATTTTAAATGGAAGAGGTAAACTTCATTGATATCTGGCAGCAGAGGTCTCCAAGGGCAGAGGAGACAGGAGTCAGATTTTAGTGAACAGTATCTCACCTGTGGTGGGCCAGCAAATTCTTAAACCAACCACAACCTAGTACCTCTTTCTTCTCTCAGTACCAGCATCACCACAAATGCCAGGAAAATTATTCCTCCAATAGAGGGAAATCCCTGCTCCATCTAAACCTTTTGGTCTGCTCATTTGCCTTTTGCAAACACAGTTGAGTGCTAAGAGAACAGCATAGATCTTTTCTAGTGACTCCTCTGCTTTTCAGAGACAATAAACTCCCTGCTCAAGTCTGATGAGAAACAAAAATTAACTGTTTCTTTCCACAGCAGTGTAGAAAACCAGATTTCCTAACCACTGACAATAGTTGCTGCCCAGTGGAGGAAGTGCCAAGCCATAAAAAACTGCATCAGAGATATCCCAAGTACTGAAGAGATTAAAGAAGGCATGACTGGGGAAAGTGAGGGAAAGTTTTGTTAGTTTCTTTCATATTGTGCAGGTAATTTTATAGGAACTTCAGTTGAGGGGTTACTTCCCAGCTGCTTGTTGGGTGAGGTTCTGATGGGTAATGGCATGGGGAGAAAAGACCTCATCTGCATTGACAGTAAAACATCATGGACCTCTTAACTGTGAGAGATGTAATGCCTTGAACTTTGTCTATTAACTAGTGCTAGCCATGTGCTACTACAGGGGGTTGGTTGAACTGCACATCTGTGGCCCAGCACCATAATTGCAATGTGTGAGGAGAACATTCTTGTAGTGAGAATAGCCTTGCTGGGTCTGCAGTTTCATTAGGCTGTGACAGTATACTTTCACAGAAGTTAGCTCAGTCAGTCCCATTGAATATGTTCCAAGCCTTTCAGCTTCACTCCTTTCAAGTCTACAAAATGGACTTCTAAGATCGACAGAGTGATAAGGAGACAGCACTGCCCTCTTTCACCTTGGAATATGGAAATGTAGAAATAATACAGACTGTTTGTACTTCATGTCTTATTAAGATCTGTATCTTTATATATGCACACATCTATGTATGTAATTTGTGAATGTAATGTGCTTTATTTCAGGAACATTGACCCATGCAGGCCACAGGGCTGCATTAGATTGCTGCCTGCTAGTTTCATGTAAGCCCTAGTCTAAATTTCTTTTTTTTTTAATAGAAATGAGCTTAGACCAATAAAATAATTATAATTTCACAGGTGGACTCTCCTTGGGGAAATGGATTAGATATATTTCCCTCTCTCTTTAAGAACAAAATTATTTTAGCTGAAAATTGCATAATTCTGTTTCTTTTACCTAAGGCAAGTTCTGCCACCATCAAAGGTTTGCATTTAAGCAGAAAACCAGCATTTCTGGCTGGAAAGGAAAGCAACATTATCTCTACTTTGTTTACTTTAAGTGGGCCAGCAATGGTTTAGCATGAACATGGGAGTTTAGCCTTCACGTAGGTGAGGGGAGAGAGAGCTCCTAGGAGACGCAGAAAGATGAGGTCCATATTAGATATGGGTGTATATGTGTTTATACCTGGCTCACAAGGTTTAGGATACCTCACTGAGCAAAGCTGTGAGATTTTATCTGCTCTCCAATACATCAACCTGTTTTGCTTGGGTGAAAACCGGCCACTATTCAGAATACCAAGTCTCCTTCCCCGTGAGAGGCAGAGGGCAGAGCTGGTCAGGGGCTCTTGCTGGAATGCCTTTAACCCCTCTGAACTTCATGCAAGAGAGTAGAACACAGCTACCATTGGTACTTTCCTCTATACTCCCAAAGGAAAACTTGTTCCGTGAAATTCAACTGACCAGATAACTAGAAAGGGAGAAGGAAGAAAGAAAGTAATAATACATGCACTGTGAAACTTTATCTTAAATTAGTCTGGTAAAATTGAGGAGAGGTACTCAAGTTACTGCTTTTATAACTACTGTAAGCAGGTTAAAGCTCTTTGTTGCTGAAACCATATGGAAAATGAATTCTTTGTCAAAGAAATGGATACTTCACTTGGCATGCTGCTACAGTTTTAAATAATTTTAAAGTGAAAGTTGAGAGGGTTTGAAAAACTTTCTCTAAAAATATAGGATGCAGGTGATTTCATCAGAAACACTTTCACAGAAGTAAATTATGTAAAAGATATTTTTAAAAACCCTAATTTCTTGATACTCATACATTTTTTACCTTCATGCTGTTAGCATACTGTCAAATGCAGTTTTGTTTTCATGTATAATGCAGGCATCATCTAGATCCCTGTGAAACTAATGGAAAGAATCCCTCTGACTTCAAAGACCTTGGAGTTGAGCCCTTACATAAATTGCTAATTAAACTTGATTAGTGAGTAGTGTTCACCAGTGGAAAAAGTCTACCAGATTTATAGCCTACCTGGAAAATAGGTGATGGAATTAATGAAGGTCTTGCAGCTTTATGGCTGAAGTTCTGTTTGGCCACACCACAGCATGAGCTACAGTCCCGTGTTGCTTTTCATCATATTCATTCCCTGCTTCATAGAAGTAAGGTAAATTTTCTTTCTAACATGAATTTTTACTGTTTACGTAAGGCAGTCTTCCTTTTCATTAAAACTTTTGTCATGTTTCCTTAGAAAAACAATGATACAAATTAGGAGATAGGGAGTATAATTTACATTAATGGGATTAAATTAAAAAAGGAAGAATTATGCAGAATATCAGGGGAAACATTTGTCTCTTGGAGAAAGATCTGTTAGAGTATGGAATTGTCTCCTGCAGGAAGCAGAGGAAGCCATGTCACCTGAGGGAGTTTAAAACTAGATTGAATGTAGCACAGGAAAACCCAGCATTTAAATGAAATTGGGAAATGGGCCTGCTTACTAGTTAGGCCTTCTGTGTCTCCAATGCCTAGAAGATTTTTAAGAGTTTACGATTTTAGGAAAGCCTTGTGTATGCCTAGGCTTAGCTGTGGTATTGATCATACTAAACAGTTTACATCAGACATTACATCAGGCAGTTTTCAGTAACCCACATGTAAGGATAACCAGGAGAATCTTCAAGGAAAACAAAATCAAAATAAGGTGAAAACAAAAGCCTTGTGGCTCTGAAAGGGTTTTTAATATGCTTGTACCTTCTGATGTTTACCAGTTTGTCTCACTGTGGTGTAATCACCTGGCTCTCCAAGTGGAGAGTAGCACTCTGACCTGCTGGTATGAATAGCAGAGATTGAGTGAGGGCAGTATTTGGCTGACAGTGCTGACTGTTAGCCTAATTCCCTGGTTATCAATGCTTTAGTACATTAAATTTCTTGTATGTGCATTGAACTGGCCACAAAAAAAAAAAAAAAAAAAAAAAAAAAAAAAAAAAAAAAAAAAAAAAAAGACACCAAACAGAATACTTCTAGAGAGAACTATATTTTGCTACTAGATTTTTGGTTCCACTGATTCAGTTACTTGAAGTCTGCAGCTGCCTGACTTATTTTATTTGGTTAACAGACTTTGCTGTGTGTATTTGACCTCATTAAATGGAGGGCATATGCAATAAATCCTACTAAATATGCTGTAGATAAGAATATTACATCCCCGAAAATCTCTCTTAATACACCATGAAAATATTATTTTCATTGAAATGAAAAATGCTGTTGCAGAATGTATATTGGAATGAAGAAAAAGTTATTTTCCTCATGGCTTACTTAAAATTATTAAGGTGTGCTTTGAAGACCATCACAGCATGGCTTAGAATTAATCAACAAACTGTTCTTAAACACCATTTGCCAGGAATAATCAAACAGGCATATGTTCAACACACAGGAAACATTTTAGAGGATTAAAAGTCAGCGCATGGAGAGGAATATGAAATCCTAAACCTTCTCCTACACTCAGACAAGCAGGCAGACACATCTGAATCAGACTTCAGGAACTGCTTGCACAAGCTATGAAAATGTTTGGCAAGTTAAAATGTACCCTCGACTGGAGGAAAATGATTCAGTGGTCACATGATGTCCCATGGCCATAGCTTTAAAACAGACCTTCAGAAACATACCCGACATGTGTTAGTGATCACACAGATGAAAGAGTGTGTTGCACAGATGGGAATTCCAGTGTCCTGCACAAGGCCTTCAGGAATTACAAAAGAGAGCGTTTACGGTGCGCTTTCAGGATAACTGTGGAAAAAAATTGCCTTTATCTGTCAGGACAGTGGTTATAGAAGCTCTGTTTCCTTGAACACACTGAACTACTCACAGGTACACATATGGAATTGGAGATTAATTCATCTGTCCCTTGATGCATTCCTCATCAATGAAATAACAAAATAAAACAGAACAAAACAGAAAAGATTGCTCTGGAAAGAAAAGCCACATTCAGTGTAAATCATAACAAAAAAAATCAATTGGGGTCATTGAATTATTTTTTCATGCCTGTGGACCTGAACTGGTCCCCTAAGGTATTTTGCAAAGCTTCATGACTTGGCAAAAAAAAAAAAAACCCTGGATATGTGTTGGGTATATAATGAAGAGATTTTGAAAAGCATGTGTAATACAGAGCCCACCAGCACCACATTTTGTCTTTTTTTTTTTTTTCCTGTAAATTTATTTATTTATTTTAAACAGTGGGGAGAATGTGTATTTTTATCCTTTAAATAATCTCAGTTATATACTTTTTTTTTTCCTTTTTTTGTGAATTTGTATATCCAGAGTTCTTCTTTTATGGGAGGCCAGTTAAACCTCAAAGCAGACAAACAATTTCCTTAAGATTGACTGTAGCTTCAGATTGACATTCCTTAATGAGTCTAAGCCCCAAATCCTGCCTTGTTGAAAACAGTCTAAATTCACTGAGGTTTCTAATATTTCAGTTCAACTTTTAGATGTATAACAAACCCTCAGACCAGGCAAGAAGTCAAAATAAGCAAAGATCTCTCTGGGTTTTTTTCAGTGTGTTCTCTGGAAGCACATAAATCTCAGTGTAGGGTTTATCAGGCATATTTTCCCTTGGATCTAATGTAACTTTCTGATTTTTCTCATGAAGCTCTGTATTGGTATAAAGGCATGGATGTTTATGTGCAACATTTGTTCATTAAGCTCGTAAAAAATAGCTTGCAGGATCAATTTCTTAGGTGATATCTGTATGTTTTTCAAAAGTAGAACTGCTTAAATGCTTTTAAAATTAATGGTGCCATTTGAGACAGGACCAATTGTCAACTGAGATAGGTGGAATTGCATCAGTGGTTAAATTAGCCCAGTGTTAAAATTATTGATGTTGGGCCAAAGACTAAAATCTTAAATGAGTCCTCATTCACTCATTAATCCTATTGATCTGTGTCAGATTTTTCCTTGCAGAAGTGAACAAAAAATGAGAGTTTGGCTCCTTAAACTGTGTGCCATTAAAGTAAAATTGTCGACCTTCCTGGTAGATGATCACAATGTCAAAGTCAGGATTCTTTCCAGGCTGGATGGCTACAAGATTAAATTTTGAGGATTTATAATTATAGGAAGAATTAATTTTGCCATAACATCCAGACAAGGATAGACCTTTTCTACATTCTCTAGGTGATAAATTCAACCTGATTTTATGGCAGAAATGATGATCAGTGTCCCAGTCAGCCACCCAAGGTAGCCACTTTGCTCTAATATATTTTAATCTCTGTTTCTTGGACGGTGCCATCACAAATTACAATGGACCACTTAATTATGTAATTTCATTGATCAGATTTACTGTTGCTGTCTTTGTTCCTAATACCTGTAATTATGTTTGGACTTAATGAAAAGGCCACAACAAAATGTCTGAGGAGTCCTATAACCTGTTTTTCCACATTCCTGGCCTTTTGTTTGTTCCAGGATTTGTAACACGGTAATTGATAATGATAGGTGGTAGATGAGATAAGTGGTTTTACTGTAATTCCAGGAAATTAGTTGCCCTCATGGCCAGAAGCATATTTCATCCAAGAGTTTTATAAATATTTGTTAAGGAATAAAGATAGTAATAATAATTTAAAAAACCAACCAAAAAACCAAACCAAACCAAAAAAAAAATCCATAAGGCCCTAAAAAGAGAGAAATCCTGCATAAATGAGCCAGATTAATAACTGATAGTGGTAAAAAACTAAGGCAAATAGGCTGCTAGTGCAACTTGGAAGCACTGCTTTCTCTGTGCTACAATTTCCTCCTAAATAACATTTCTACAATTTTAGTTGTACTTCGATATTTTTGCTTGTATGAACATGGCTCTGGTGTTTTGTTTTTTTTTTTTTTCTGTAGTTTACAACATTTCTATGGTACATGACAGGGTTGAAACATAACTTTACATCTGTGGTAAAGATCCGTTTGTGAGAAACAGTGAAGGAATGGGACAGAGAATGTTTTTCATTCATTTCATTTCAGAAATACTCCTTTAAATGGCAATTTAGTGTAATCTTGGGCCATAATTTGTAACACACCCTTCTGAGAGCTGACTAAATTCCCATTGATTTTTCAATTCTGGATGTTGCTAGAATGTTGCATGAAGCTGAAATACCCAAGCTCTAGTGTCATTGAACAGGCCACAAAATACTCATGATGAACACACTTGTTGTGCGTTATTGAGGAAAAACAGACTCTTACGGTTTTGGAAAAAGAAATTTCTAGGAAGTCACTAAATCAGATTACAAAGGAGATGGAAGACTAATACTTAAAAGACAAAGAACTTGTGAAGGGTAATTGCAGAGCCAGTGTATCCTATTTGGAATAAGCACTTAAATGTGTCAGCAAGACTTGTGGCAGCATCTGCTGAGCACATTTTGATGCCATCTTTTATAGCTACTAATTTTTACAAGGCATAGCTCTTTCTGAAACATGTATGAGATTACAGTGCTGCGAGCAGCTGAAAAATCTATCAGCTTCTCGACACTTAAATGAGCTGGACTTTTCTCTTTCTTATCTTTCTGTCACTCTTTCCACTCTTCCTTTGTCTTTACTGAGTAGTTTTCAGCAGGGTTATGAAGCTGGATTTCAGAGAAGGATGCAAGTAGCTTTAGCTATTTGTCTGTACAGACCTTATAGGAAAACATATAGGATAGAGATTGAGTGGAACCTCATTCTTTTAGTAAAAAATGTGTTATTAGAGCTACTAACTGCATTTTGTGGATCTTAAGAGATGATGCTAGCTGAAATATTTTGGGTGCCTTACACTGATAGCAAGATGCAATGTTAAGGTCAGCATGGGCAGATAGGGAAAAAATATTGGACCTCTGTGTGTCAATTCCTTCTGTGACATTGTGCCCTGAACCTGTGCATCCAGTTATTTGAACTTCACACTGTCACTAACACACTAACTGTCTTGTGAGATGCAAATGATGTATTTAAATGTAAACCACACAGAAGGGTGTGTTGTGGGACTGCAGGAGATACCTCGAGCTGCTTAGTGTCATCAGAATGCTGAGCCCTGAAATATCTGTATGAGGTAATAGAAGGACAAGATAGAACTGAATTGCTTCAAGGAAATTATCAAAACTTAAAATGCCTGGGATACTGAAATATCAAGCAGAAACTATATAATTGGGTTGATATGCAATATTCTTGGGAGAAAGGAGATATTCTAGTACCAAGTGATCTGATCAGTCTGGTAACTGGTCAGTCATCCTCCTCCTGCTCATTTTCACAGAGGACATTCTGAAAACCAACAAAATTCAGTAAAAGCCGTACAACAGTTTCAAGTAGAAGCATTTTGAGAATAATACTCCTGCATGGAAATGTTATAACAAAAAACATTTTTAGACTCCTTTTTCTAAGGGAGTTGGAAGGTCCTTCGGAAATGAGTAATTCTCAGAATAGGCAGGAATTTACTTGGGAACTTACTAATTGGACACTAGAGAAGTACTGGCACGTCCATTATTCCCTGGTCATCAGCACTCCTCAGTAGAGGTCCATGTGATTAATGGAGTGAGCCTGGTCCAGACAATGAAGAGTGCTAACAAGAACTTTGCAGAGCTGGTGGAAAGTGTCTGGTTATTAGTGTTGCACAGAGGTGCAGAAAGTTGAAGTATTTTTGTAGTCGTTGATGTTTCTTGGGGGATGTCCATAAAAGAAATGCTGGAGACGTGTGAGACGCCATCTGATATATTAGAATCTACAGATCAGATTCAGAATAGCGAAGAAAGAAAGAAAAACTCTATCTGAGTCTAGCAAGGTACATTTGGGCAATAAATGACAGAGCATCATTCAATGTATGAATAAATCGTGTGCTCAACAGGATCTTGGACTTTGTAAAATGCTTGTGGCCCCATCAAACAGTGAGTGTATGTGTGTTAGTTATAGACTCTAGTCCTTGTGGACAAGCTAGAAAGCTGTATCAAAAACCATGATCATGAAAATGGAAATTTTATATGTTTATGTCAAGGAATGTCAGAAAAATGAGGAAGAGGGAGAATTCTAATATTGTTAGAAATTAATATGCATATGCTATGGATCATCTTCTAGTATGATTCTAAAAAAAAAAAGCATATTACTTGTACTTGTTTGTGTTTACTTCAGACAAGAAATAAATTTCTTTTAGCTGTTTATCTTTCTTAAAATATTTTTGTTGTCTCATTAATCTGTTATAATAAAAAAACGCATATTACTTTGTGGAAATAATATATCTATATATGGAATGCTTGTCTTAACTAAGCCAACTGACAAATGTCTTCAAAATTTCTGCCATCTTAGATCATATAATTGACTTTGCCTTTTTATGTTAGACTCCTTAATATAAAATGTAGGGACCTACACTTTTTAGTATATGACTCGACTGTTCATTTAATACATTTAATTGAATTCTAAGTGCTTTTTAAAGAGAACTTGTAAAAAGGTGTAAGCATTATATCACTTTTTAACGAGCCTTCTATACCTCCAAAAAAACTGGCACTTCAATACCTCATGTGTTTCCTGCAGTACTGAATGTCAGATGACTTGCATTTTAAGCATGGTTCTTTCTACTAATAACTTAGTGGTCCTATTCATTGATTTCTTGACAGTCCCTATTTCTTTAATTTTCTTATTGATTTTATTTATGCATAAACATAGCACAAACAGAATATATATATATATACACATATTTGGTTTGGGGACTTTTTTTGTTGGTATTGTTTTTGGTTTTGGGTTTGTTTTTTTTTCTTCATAGATAGCATTATTGTCATGCATTAAATCTATGGATAAATATACCAGAGCAAAGGTTTTGACCACTCTAAGACATTTTTGCAAAACATTTTGTAACATGTTTCTACC
The DNA here is from genome assembly GCF_965231275.1 of Zosterops lateralis. Lineage (NCBI taxonomy): Eukaryota > Metazoa > Chordata > Aves > Passeriformes > Zosteropidae > Zosterops > Zosterops lateralis. The sequence continues at coordinate 24,576,655 of NC_139764.1, forward strand.
CCTGTAAAACTGCATAGATCTATGTGAAATGGCTTTCCTTCTATTCTTCTGCCTTTTAAGCAAGCTTGTTTTTTTTTTCTTTAAAGGTAACTTATGTTTAGAAAATTAAACAGCAGAAATCCAGGACAAATTCCAAGACCAGATTTATTTCATCTAAAGAACAGGCTGTGTTCTAGGGACATCTTTGCTTTTTTAAAACTTTGAATTGTTCTTTATTGTACAGCTATGTCCTCACAGAGCTAAGATTTACAGCCCTCATTAATGTAATTTATAAGACTAAATGACAAGCATACTAAAGGATCTGCATCTAATCCAGTCAGCAACATACAGATAATTCAGGTTTGTCCAACCTGGTTTTGTCAAGTCAAGCAAAACAAAATCAATCAGTGAACAGAAGAAGTGGGAGTACTTAAGCTGAAAAAGAGAGTCTGTTTCCTGCTAGGGAAGTGGAGTTGGCAGCCTGAGCCTCTGCATTTCAGAGAAAATACTGCAGAAATTGATTTGGGGTTTTTTAAATGTTGAAAAACTATGAACATTCCCTGAGAAATCCCCTTCTTGCTTTCATCTGTGCTGTCTTGAAGAGTGGCATGATGGCAGTGCTCAGGAATAGCTTTCTCAAAGAGAGTCCAAGTCAGAAAATTGCTATTTGTCAGAGAATCACATTTCCATCTCTCAGCCACTAATAATAACCTACAAAAGTGTTCACTTTCAGTTTTCAATGACCTCTTGTACTTGCTGCTGCCACAGAAATTGTCAGTTGACACAACTGGTATTTTCCCTCCAGCTAAGAACCAGCTATGACTGTGAGGTACTGGTCAAGGAGAGGAAAGCTGAGTCCTTGAACAGGGAATCTGATCACCCAGGCTGGGGATTCCTCCCCACCTTTACTTTCCATTTGCCTGCACATGCATCACCAAATAACACAGTTTCAACCCTTGGGTTGAGCAGGGGTGGAGGTGGTGGAAGTTTAGTTCTACTACCAACATTGAGTTTACTGCACTGAGCAGGGCCTGCCTGCAGACAGCTTTCCTTGGAAAGGAGACACCAGCTTCACATCCAATGGAGCTGCTGAAAGTTGTGCTCTCACTGGAAGGGTGCTGGAGAGTCAACAGCCCTAGACTTCCTCCCTCACATGGATTTTAGCTGATAGCTCTAGCATGTGGTATGTGTCAGTGTGCCCAGTGCTATGAGCTAGTCAGAGACATGTGAGCCTGTTTGTGAACAGTTCATTAAACAAGGAACTGGTTTTTGCTTTATTAACCTTGTTTTCATGCTTGTCTGGAGTGATATACAATGAGGTGTTTTCAGTTCAGTTCAGAAGAGCTTTGAAAATTTGTAGTAACAAAATCTGGTTTGCTCTAGGTAAAAGCAGGAGTAATGCACTGCAATTTATGTCTTGGGTCACAAAGATTAGAAAAGAAAATTCATAATGCTGTGTTTACTTCCTGGCACAGCAAAATGAAGCAAAAAAGGCAACATCTTCATGAACAGCTGCTTGGCTCCCTTTGCTGGTGGCTCATTAGAATGCTGTGTAACCAGTGTCTACACAGGTAGACAGTTATGAGCCAAAATTTTTAGTATTTTTTCAGATCTATGTACCCAATGATCTCTAGGAGCTTGACTTTTGGCCAGAAACCAGTCTAATGCTTTAAGTCATTGTGGGCCCGCAAAGATTTCTAGTGACTTGGTAGTGACTAATTTATGACTTGTTCTCTCTACAGTTAGTCACAGCACTGCAAACTTCCTCACTGTGAAGTGGCAACTAAGAGGAGGAACTAGGGCAGAGAAAAAGATGGGGAAGAAAACTAAAATGGGAAATATTTATTTTTATACAACCTGGACTGAAAGAAAAAAGAAACAACCTAAGCTGAGAGATATACATTAATGTGAGGTTCAGCCAGGTAAACTGCCAGGAACTGTTGGGGTTCCAGGGACTTGGGTATTTTTAAATCAACATTAGATAGTCAGAAAAAAACAACAACCAAGACCCAAAATATTGGTTATCATGAACACCTTATTAATCAATTTTTGCTCAGTGTACCATGGATCAAGCAGAAAATTCTGCCTTGGAAGAGCCCTGGCTGTGTTATCTGGGTTATGGTGATCCTTCCGAAGATTAGTTTGGTTGCATTTGGTGATGGCCTTACCCAAGTATCTGGGAGAATTAGAGAAAGTCCAGTAGGATGTAATAGAAATCTTTGGACTCATAGACCTCAGGGGAGGAATTTGGAAAGGGGAATTGGTGAAGACCATAATGAGACAGCTTATGGAGAATATTTTTAAATGGTGAACAGTAAAATCGTAGCTGATTTATAACGTGATGAGATGAAGGTTTAGAAGTTTCACATTTGAAACTGATCTAAAATGCTGCATGAGGCTTTCATGTGATCAAAAACTTAGACATCAGGTAAGTAACAAAAGTACCTTTTAATGCAACTGTTTCTCTTTTAGGCTGTCCTTTTCAGGCTGTGTGTTCTAGAGGTGGTATTATATTCTCAGCCAGTGCAGGAAAACAACTTATGTTAAAAAATTTAGTTCTTTAGTTAAGTATATCCTGGGATCCTATAAAAAAACCCAAAAATTTGCATCCCCAAAAGATACTTTCTTCCTGCATAGACTGAAGAAATTCATAGAAGAGCCCAGGGTAGAAAGAGCTATGCAATTTTTTTTTTTTTTTTTTTTTTTTTTTTTTTTTTTTTTTTTTTTTTGTGCTGGAAGACAGCTTGTTTCAACACTGCAGGTTTATGAGCATATACTGGAAACACAACAGAACAAGCTGGAAGCATTTTGGATGAAAGGCTTTTGTTGATTATATGTATGGAAGTGCCAATAGTTCTTTAAATGGATAGTGACCAAGACTGAACCTCAAGAAATTCAGAATGTTCGATTCAGATAAGCATCCAGAAATCAGTCTCTTGAACCAAAACTCGTCCAAACCTCTTTGGTCTGGAAGTCAGGGTGGAAATGTTTCACGAGCAGACTTTCTTATGAGTTTTCCAGTGCTCATTTCCTTTTGCCTGCAAAGGGATATCATGAGAACAACTTCTTATAGTGTGATGTGTCTGTAATTAGGTTCCTGCACTTGGCTGAAAAACACCCCAGCACTTAACCAAGCCTATTTTGAAGCTGCGCAGAGAATGGATTTTATGCCAAGTCCAGCCCTATTAATCACATAGGAGAGATAAACCATATACTCTTATGCAATGAAATGTGCATAGTATTAATTCCTTTGCAAGATTTTAAAGCCACTTCCTTTCTTCTCGTGGCACTAAATCCAATAGTTTCATTTTAAAACTGAACTTGGACTGAAATTGAGTTCACTTGTAAGTGAACTTCAAATTAAGTCTAACTGTAGAAAAATTGCTAATCTAACTAAATTGTTTCTGCTCTTCTCTTTTCCGTGTCTGTTATAATGTACAATCACATTTTGACATACATTCCCAATTTCCATCTATATTCCACATGATCCTTTCTGTGAAAAACAAAAAGACAACTTTTCCAATGAAAAGTTTATCTGTGAGCTAGGCTAGGAGATCTGGGCAATGTTGGGATAACATATGAAAAATATAAAAAGTGTTATGTAGTTAGTAAAATATGTTCTTCTGTCTCCTTTTATTAGACTCAAGTATTTCAAAATATAGGAGCTTAGCACTGAACTAAACTGTTGCTATGGGATATCCATGTGCTTGGCTATAATTCACACAGTTGCCAGCAGTTCCACGCAGGCTTGTGTAGCTCCTTGGAAGTTTGGTACCACCTGCAATTCAAACCTTGTTTCTTCTAGCCACAGAAGAATCAAAGGTGCTACAATCATTAAGGGTAACTCTAGTCTATTTAGATATGAAACATTATCTTCAAAAATAGAAAAACTGGTCATTCCTAAATAAAGAAATTCTGGCAGAGATAGTGCTAAATCAGAGTAAAAATGTTGTGGTTTTTTACATTGAAGTGTCAACTTATCTGTTACAAAGATAGAGGAACAGCAAGCTGCACAGGAGACTTCACCCTTTACCCATCAGCAGCCTTTCCCATTCAAACCTGTACACCTTTCTTCTCTTCAGCTTTTAAAAGGAGTGAAAAAAGCTTACTCACGTTGCTTGCATAATGCTGTTTTAGTCAAAAAAGGGTCTTCAGAAGTAACCTAACTACAGAGTTTCCAGAAGTTTTGAGGCGACTTATATACCCTTTTGTTCAAGTCCAGGTCTCCATTTTCTTTGTAGCTTCATTTTAATTTTGTGTATTCCTGAGTGCATGTCAGTTTTATTTGTAGTCAGCCTAGATCACACCAGCTGTTTTGTTTCCCAGAGCTTTTTGTAAAATGGAAACATCAGGAATAATTTATAGTTTACATTTTTTTGTTTGCAGTAGTCTGAATAATATCTAATAGACACATTCTTTGGTATTTGTCAGGATGGGGATTCATCTTTTATTTCAACTGATTTCTGATGAAATAGCCCACAGAAGTAACCACTGTCAGAGGTTAAGGAAACAACTCTATTTAAAAAAAGAAAAAACAAAACCAGGAGCGAGTCAGACATTGAGAAATACAGTTATTTTTTCCAAATTCTCCCTCATCATTTGGTTTCTTTCTGATTCTGTTGTACTTAAGTATTTGAATTTTTTCTCTGAATTGTTACATGTATGTAGAGTTGCTTCTGCCTCAAAAGCAGAAAATCATCTTGAAAGGACCATAGTTCAGTAATGGAATTAATGATCTTACATTGGCTAATCACCCAGGACATTATATTCTGTGGAGTGAGGAGTTTCACTGACCAGTTATTTGCTGAACTCTGAAAAAATCACTGTGCTTGTCAAATGTCTGTTTGACAAACGTCAAACCACAAGTTTATTCTTTATTTTGTCTCCACTGTTCCTGAATGGGTGGCACATAAACAGAGGACAAGAGGAAGGACTAAGCCTAGATATTCAAATTATTTTAATAAAAAAATAAAAGTAATGTGCATTAATCAGCTCTGAAGCTTGAGAGAACCCTTTCTTCATGCAATTGTTTCTTAATTAAACCCTGAATACAGGAAAAGAAGTTGGGAGCTCAAATACAGCATATGGTCAGTTTCAAAAATGCAACCTTTCAGGTTAAAATCTGGTACAAGCAGGTACGGAAAGAAATGCAGGTAAAAATTGTCTCTTTTACTACAAATATAATCCCTCTTTCATGTGACTAGAGAGAAAGAAAATGTAAATAGTTGTCTAGCCCCTCATAAGTGTCCCTAAGAAGTGCTGTGAGGGAAAGAAAAGGCAGGGATCTGAAGAGCTAATGATAATTCCATCATTGTCCCTGCCAGTTCTGATGAATACGTGATTAATATCAGCATGACCCTCATTCCTAAATGCATTGTTATAAGACTTGCAACAATTTGGTTTGCCTATGCCTTCCTATGCCCAACAAAAAGATCCCAACCAACCCACCAATAATGACAAAAACCTCACCCAACCGAAACCCTTAAAATCAGCACAATTACAGGACCACTTTTTTCCTCAGTAGAAAGGGAAAGCTCAGGGCAGAACCAAGACCACCAAACCTGGGAAAGTTTAGAAGTGGAAAAGAACCAGAGTGACATAGAACAATCCCATCATACTGAAATATTGTATCTTGGCCACTAAATAGAATTGAAATTAAAACTACAAATTACCTTTATTACCTGTACAGAGTCCAGTTTGGTCAACCATAGACACCTGAATAATTACAATGGACTTATTTAGGCCATTTATGTGCCTTATAAAAACACATGGAATTGCTGGTGGCAAAACCAGGCCCATTAAATGTTGGTGAAGCTTTACACCAAGAGTTGTCAATTCAACTTCATACAATTCCCCACTTACAAACCACATCTCTTTCTCCTGTACTGTACTTCTTTGTCTCCATAAAGGAAAATCTGCCAGGCTTGCAATGTGCATAACTCTGCATACATGACAGCTTTGTAGTGGATCATTTCACGGAGGTCCTCTACACTTCCTCAGAGCACTAGGACTACTTCCAGTTCAGCATGTTTGCTACAAAATCTCGTTTATTTTTGCATTTGATACTGAAATAGAATGAAAGGAAATATATGACGTAGTTGCCTGTAGCATGAGTGTGTTGCTTTTAAATAGCCAGGTTTCCTTTGCATGCCCCAAACTACCATTCCATGTTGTCACAAAAACAGCATTTCTTATTATTTTGGATTCACCCTGATGTGTTGAAAGGGGAATAGTTCTTACATAATTCCTTTTCTTTATTGTGACTCATCAGAAAGACCTGCATCCATTGAGATAGAAGCAAGAACATAGCCTGTAAGTGTGGAAGATGATTCAGATGAGCAAAACCACCAGTTTTAGTAAATTTCTTCTTCCCACTCATAGAAATTAAGAATACTGGAATTAGAGGGAGAGTTGACTGAGTGGTGTTCCTTCCTGGGAATTGCAGTTTTCTAATCATTTGGGCTAACTTGCAAGAAAGGATAAAAAATTTCACATTGAAAAACACAGGAACACTGAAGAAAAAAAAATAGTTCAAAATTTTATCTTGACTAATTAATTTCTTTCCATTAACAACTTAATTTATAGCCTTTTTAATTTTCTTGTCAGATTCTGTGACAAGGGAAGAGTATTCCTTAGTACATACAGAAATAATGAAACTTTATGGCAGGGTATCTGAGAGAGGCATGTGACTAAACCTGGAGTTCTTGAATCTACATCCATTATTATTAGTTATGAATTATAAATAGAATTTACTGACATATTTCCAGACAAGCAATTCTGGGGATTAAGCTTAATTATGACAGTGTGAGCACTTGGCTATTCCTGAAATGTTGCTTTAAATTTAGAAATCAAGTTTCTCACTGAAGTACTGGTGAAGTCACACAGTATTTGTAGGATGGGATAGGACACAAGGCAGGATGAAATGTCCATCTTTTGCACTGAGATACTTCCAGGGGGGCTCTGCTAGGGGAATATACAGAGATCTGATGTATTAACTCGTGTAATTCCCATTAAATCTGCTGCATGAACCATTTTGAGCAACATTACCCAGCGAGACCTATAGAACCTATTTAGGATCTAGACTGAATCCAGAGCCACTATGGCTAAATGCCCTTCCAGGCTCATGACTGAAGCAATGTTTGAGATCTTGTACGAAATGAGAACAGCCAGCATCCAATGCTACATTCCTGTTGGCAAGCACTGGGGAAGGCTGCCCAGGGTGGAAGAGGTGTAGGGGGAGCCCAGATGTTGTGCTCCAAGCCATGCTGACTGGGGCTGCCACTGATGGGGTAGGACCTGTGTACTTTGCAGGATTTATTTTCCAAGCTTTCCCAGTAGCTCCAATATCTGAACAACTTCCAACACTGCTACTGTCACCTTCTGTAAGCATTGAAATTGTTCTGCTTGTTAAAAAAAAAAAAAAAAAAAAAAAAAAAAAAAAAAAAAAAAATTGGTTGAAATGAAATTCATTGCTGTTGGTGGCTGGAACTGAAAGCGAGGATGAACCTTCAACACCAGCTCTGTTTCCTGGCTGGGAACTATTTTTATTCTCACTGGGAGCAGTTTCAGTGGGAGAAAAAAAGAGATGAAAAGGATAAACAGGCAGAGCATAAGGAATATGTGAGGCCCTGTTCCACTGGATATGTTTGATGGGCAACACTTTGAAGATGATCGCAGTAGCTCAATCTTCTTTACATCTTTAACTCTTGTAAGAAGAATCATGCTAACAAGTTGGTAATATACCATTTTACAGGCATGGAAGGTAGACAGAGGGCACAAAATGCTAAATCAGTCTGCAAAATGTATTTATCATTCCTCAAAAACAAAACTCTAAAAGGTCATGATTTGTTGATGATTTTTCTCTTTTCTTCTTTGTAATTTTTTCATCAGTGCCAAATGGCAAACAGGATTTAAAAGAGCTAACTGAGATTATTTGCACAGATGCAAATTCTTTGCTACCCCTCAACTTTTCAAAATTTAAAAAATGCAAGATCTCAGTTCAAATAGAAATACAGGGAAAAAAAAAATCTGTGTCTGGAGTGCTCCAAAAGAGTTACAAGTGAAAGAGGAACTTCTGCTGTTGGTTATTTTTTTTTTCACATTCATAAATTCAAATTGAAAAATGGGCAACAATTCACTCCAGTGTTTCTATGATCTCAGGCTGTAGTTCTGCTTCTTTTTCCATTCTTTGGCTGTGTCTAAGCCAATTTAGTGCTTTCTGGAATAGAAAATTATGAGACATAATGGAATGAGACTATCACGTCAGTTTGAACCTGTGGGTGCTGCAGGAATATTAATGATAATTAATAGGACTTTGTTTTTTCCTTTAATATTCATGAAGGATGATATGGCAATGATTTCCCTTCACCCTGGGATGTAGTATTACTGATTTCATTTTCTATTTTGACAAAGGAATCAAAATCCTATTATCATACTTTACAAATGAATGATGTACAAATACATCAACAAAAAGTAGCCTCTGCTGAAGACATAAATTTTTTACACATTATCCTGATTATATTTATTAATGACTGTAGTCTCCATTTGTAGTTGCTACCAAGTGGAATTTTAATATTTTAATTATGTTGTTTAATATTGGAATCACTCAGAGATAAAAGTAGCAATTCTTTTTCTCAGAGTTTTTCCTTGATTTGACATTTGTGTTTGTTCTATTTGAAAGAATAGAAGGACAACGCTTGGAATATTCTATAAATGGGGAACAGAGCTCTTGCCCTGGTTTAAGAAAGGACAGCTGGGGATCACCTGGCCCTGCAAGTCCAGGTTCCCACTAGCTTGTTAAATGGGCTGTCAACAACCTGGACAAGGCAGCAACAAGCCAAGTTTTAATACCTTCTTGGCAGTGAAGCTTACTTAGGGTCTCTCAAACTGTCTTTGAAATTAAACCATGTCTGTGAAAAGTTCTAAAGTGGCCAAATCATTGAATTCCAGTGAAACACTATTTTGAAAGAATTTTTCCAACCTGCTCTAATTAATAGGGAACCGAATCACCACAGCCACCATTGTGCTTAAGTTCCAAACTGTAGTTTTCTCCAGTGTTCCAGTTTGAAATGATATGTGGATATATATGCATGTCCACAACATATTCTTGAATCCAGGAAGTCACTCTTTCCAGCTAGGAGAAAAAAAAAGGAAAAAAAACAATGTCTGTGGCCTGTTTATAGTTCTATCACCTCATGATTTTTTTCTGATGAAGGTATTTTTTTAGTAATAGAAGTATTTCTCTCTGCATAGATTTTTTTTCTAAGAGATATTGTTTCCTGATGAGTTTTTACAAAGTCATGTGAATTGTACTGCTCAGCCTGTCTACAAAAAAATTACTATTAAATATTTCAAAAACTTAATATTCCCTGGAAGATTAACTGCCTTATAAATGACATTTTGACAGATTATTTTAGCTATGAGGGGTTATGCATATGCACTGAATTTTAAAGTCTGCCTGTTAACTCTCAGAGTAAATTGAGAGGAGTAATTTATTTTGCTGATATTTAGTAGTATGTTATGTCATTTCTGAAATGTAAAGATCTTCATGTTGGGAATACAAAAGGATGCTGTATAACCAGCAGTGCTTAGAACTCCACACACAGCCACTTCATTTGGGCTGGGAAATCAAAGGAAAATCCCAAAATATAGAGATAGATTTTTAAAACATGCTGAGTTCTTTAGAAAATCGGCCTGCATTTCATGAAAGACTAGTGGGTGGTGGACAGTTTGTAAATCATCATCATTAGACACATAATGGTATATGAAGGGTTGTGAGCGTTTGTCCACTGTAACACTGACAGGATGATGACAAGATCCAAACCAGAAATTTACTCACTTGACTTGATTTACTTGACTGTATTTCCTAGAGAGGAGCTGATCTGTTTCTTTATGTATTTGTTCTCTTGGCTTCTGCAATACAGCTCTGGCCAGGTGAGGGATCCGCATGGGAGGCACAGTCTATAGGCAGTGCGTGGTTCTGCACAGAGAACAGAGCCTGTGTTAACACCTGTGGCTTCAGCTACTCTCCTGTTCATGCTGTGAGCCCTTTTACTTGGGCAGTCTGTCAAAGGTGTCCTTTGTGAGGGTCATGTCTTTGTAGATACAACAACACAAATTGTTTGGCATAACCCTGAAGAGCCTGAATTTGCTTCAGGACTAATTAGTTAAGGAGATGGACCTCAGCAAAAGGGGGATGGTCACTTCAGTGACACTGGTTTCCACAAGTGGTGACTTGCAGTGTTCCAGGCTGCAGGAAGAGGAACCCCTTGGGTAGGCTCAGGGACATTGTTTCCTGCTAGGGAATTCTGTGCAAGAGCTCAGATATAGAGGTTTTACTAGCCTTTGTTATTCATCCCTCAGTGCCTTGCTATTTAGAGGAAAACCGAACTTGTTCTTTTTTATGTTATTTTGACTTCTCTCTGCTTGACTTATTCACATGTGGCACAGTCAAGAAGTTTTCTTGGGAGCCCCTTGCCTCATAAAATGTCCTGGAGATTATCCTGTGCCTGATGAAACCACAGCCAGCTGACTGACAGCCACTAGCAGTTCCAGATTATGCATCTGTCTGCTTAGCAATGGCTAAGGAGTGCACAGCTGGTGTGTATGGGAAGGACTGGCCTGAGTCCTAATTACTCTGAGAGGGAGAGAACCAGCCATTGGGATTTGCCCAAGCCTCTCTTTATCCATGATGAGCTGTAATACTAACCCTTTTTGAGTGAGTCACTACAAAAACCAGCTGGGGAATTCACATTTCAGAGGTGAAGCTGGATGGCCTGTGGCATTCTGGGGAGTGATTTCTAAATGATACTGCATAGACCTGCATGGATGTGTTTTGAAAATATTGATGCTCATCAGAAGGTAGTTAAAAGTTTCTTATCCATTCCTGAACAGGGTGGACCATCTGTTTGGTGTATGTCTGAGCAAAAACATCACTGGAGCATTAGTGAGTGTCACAACTCTGTGTAGCTCCAGTGCATCTTCCTCGCTGTGTCAAAGTATTTATCTACTGCTTATGGCTGGTGTGGGAGCTGTGAAAACATCTGATGGCTATCTCACAGCCAAAGGATTTACAATGGGAAAGCTCAGTCCTATGATTAGGTGGCCCTGCCAAAAACAATGATGGGAGACAGCTAACACTGCTGACGCCCAACTGAGTCTTACCTAACAGACCCTTGGAGACTCAAAATATCTCAGATCAAGATTCTGTCATGATAACAGCCTGAACAAAGTAAGAAACTTCCAAAAAGTCTCCACACCATACAGGGCTGTTGGTTTGTGCAAGCCAAAGACTGATGACGAACGATTACTTGCCAATGTGATACAAATATACACACAATATTCACATAAATAAATGTGACTATTTAGTATGCTGTTTTTGCTAAAGTCAGAAATATTTTTGAACCCTCAAAAAATATGTATCCCAAATCAAAAGAAGTCATAGTGCTATGGAAGGTCTGATGGAGATGACCTATTTCCAGCACAATCTGGTTTTGTGCAAAACTCGAATCCAGAGGAACACATCTGGATTTTATTAATAAATAGCAACAGTCATGTGAGCTGACTGTACTTCATGCCAGACTTTGTATTACAGAAAAAATAACTTGCCATTTTTTGTATGCTGGGAGCATTTTACCTGCCTGCCCACGCGGTAAACTGCATTTGTTTAGGATCATTATCATCTGTAATGTCCTCACTCAGTGTCAGTTTTGCATGACTTTACTGGCACTTGATACCCAGACTTGGAGGGATCTAGGAATGTGTCCCAGTTTCAGGATGCTTTCCTGGAAAAGAACACTGGAGCACGTTTCATTTCTTTAAGTAACTGATACATGAAAATGTTAAGTAAACAAGGTGGTGAGAGAATGCGAACAGGAAGTTGCAAGTTGGTCCTTAGCCTGTGTCATGTTGGTAGAGAGCCCTGCCTCAGCTTAGAGATGAGCTCTTCAGATTAGGAAGAAAGGAATTGTTTGTAATCAAGATGCATTGATTGTCTCTCTCCTGCAAATTAGGATTAGCCTGACCAGGCTCAGAAACTAATTTTTTATCCTTAGAAAAAATTAGGGGCTCTCAATAAGAATTCTGGAGTCTGAAGTTTTGTTAAGCCCACTGCTTCATAAGACATTAGAAAGATAATATTTTGTTTTCTTGGTTTATTTTGGCTTTTCCTTGCTTGGCTCCTTTACAGGGCTCCACAGCAAGGAGTGTAGGATGGGCAGTGTGCCAGGTTTGTTGGCTGTACCATCCTTTAGTCCCAGAGAGTTCCATTAGAAAAGGTATAAATGTGTTCTCTGCTGAATGCCTGGCAAATGACAGGGAAAGGAGAGGGAAGAAATGAGGCTTCTGTGTAAGCAGAGAATTCGTCTAGAGCTGGACTCAGGAAATCTTTTAGGACAAGTCATGAACTATGGTACTTCTAGTGAGCCCAGAGTAGAGCTGGGAAATGTGCAGGTTTTCTTTCCCTTGAAGTTGGGCACATGACACATTGTGAAATCAGTTGTTTAAGTTTTCTTCCTTACTGAGGGTCTTCTAGAAGGGGCTTTCAAATGTCTTACTTGATTTTATAGTTTTTAACAATGTGTTGTATATATTTATAATATGAAAATAGCTGCTGTGTATCAAGATAGAGTCAAGGAAGAATCTTGCTACAATAGTCACTGGCAGTGTAAAGAGGAGATAACATTTGAAACCTCTGTTGTAAAACTGCCTTTACACTCTGCTATGTGGCATAGACTCACTCTTGGACATGACCTATTACTTCTGGTTCAAATACATGTGAAAAATAATAGATGCCTTAAACACTGAAAGAGATTTTCCTCATTCTATGAATGGCTCACTTCATATGAATGTCTATAAGAAGCTTTATTTTGTTTATTTTGTGGATTAGCTCTGAGTCTCAATCTGGCATCCATTTTGGCTTTAAGGAGTCATCCATGGCAGTCTACTGATGGCAGAGAGAAGAAAGGAAAAAGCAGGTTTTGTAGTCATTTCAACATTACAGGAAGAAAACACTTAGAACAAGCCCCATATGGTACTTGTGCACAGAACACAAGGCTCTGTGTACTTGGCAGTGTAGAAATTAGTAGAAAGAGAAAATGAGCTGAAAAGATGACAACTAAGAACATAATTATGAAATGGAAGTTCTATGAGAAAGCTTTCGCTAGAATAGCTCTGGTGCAATCAGTCACATATTGTGAGAAAAACTCATATTTGAACAAGAGTCTTTTTACTGTCCCAAATCACACGGAAAGCTGAGGAGTAATGAATTAGAATTACTGGCCTCAGATCACACCAAATGGGCTTGTGTTAATTTTTTCTCTAAAAACCAATCAAGGGCCTTAGAAACAAGAAGACTGTCTTTCCACTCAAATAGAATTTAATAGAAATGTCATAATAGCCAAAATTGCCAACTCTTGAAGGACATATATACTATTTCAAGTTTCATTAAAATCTCAACTGGTCTTTAATATTTGCAACTGTGCCAAAGGCCCCAGCTGCTGGGAAAGCTTTCTTCACCAAAATGTCAGTGTGGTTTTCCTAAGTCCCAAACTCAGACTGAATTTCTTGGGAACTTTAGAAAAGTGTCTCATCTTTCAGCCTTGATACTTCTCATTACCAGTGACTGTTTGTACTGCACAGTGAAGTGCAGTAATATCTTCATTATTGTCAACTACGTAAGATACTGAGAACTCCTTATTTCCTAGTTTCTGTCATGCAAAGGGACAAACACAACTGTAATGCATAACTGAAAATGGTCTTGGATGTACAACTCTGGTAGTATTTTTTTCCACAGGCATTAAAATCCCAGTGCAGCACTTATGATGTCTTCTCTGTGGCCAAGTTCAGAGTTCTCATTGCTCCAGAATAATTACTGACAGTCAAATAAAGGATCCCAGTCAGTCTCTAAAATTTAGCTTAACAGCTTTCTTGCTGCTGGTTTTATTTTGTTAGCAATCCAGTTCTAAACTGCAGTTTTATGTTTTATTTCTTCATGCACTCAAACTGGACTGAAGCTGTTACTTCTTGTCTGACTGGTTCCAGTGAAGGAGCATGGTCTACAATAAAACTCATCTTTTAACCTATAAAACAGTGGATTCTGGACTGAATTCAACTGCTCAGGAGCAAGACCTTTATGCTGTGATAGACACCAAAACATCAGCTCAATGCTCAGCAGCAGTTTCCCAAGCAAAATAAATGCTTCTTTAAGGAGGGGAAAAAATGGAAAGAGGACCATGCACAATTCATTCACAACCTGAATGATGTGTGCAGTTGTAGTCTCCCTACATTCCTCTGAGGAATGATTATGACAGAACTTGAGAAGGCACAGAGATGCAGGCTGACCAGAGGTATGCAGCAGCTTGCATAGGAAGAGTAATGGAGAAGGCAAGAGCTACTCCAGCCTCAGGAGTGATATAAAAGAGCTCTACAAAACCTTTAACAGCATGAGATTTGATGGTGATCAAAAATGATCACCATTTTCTTCAGTGTCAAAACTGAGGGCCAAAAAATGAAGCTGGTAAGAGATGACCCCAGAATATTTTATTAGCTAAAGCCCTGTTTGTGTGAACAACAAATACTGAGGCTATAGCTTCTGCAAGATTTTTTTTTCTTTAAAATCTGAGGAAAGTCCTTTATCTCTTGACCTATACAGTAATGGGATCTACAGTGTGACCAGATGACCAGAACTATGCATCCTACTCATTGCTAGCTTTCCAGAATTTAAAGAGTCAGGTAGGAATGTCAATTTTCACATCTGTATCTTCACAAATTTATAGTAAAATACCAAAGTAAGCTGGTGCTCTAAAATAGACAGCTGTGGAGGAGGAAGTGGATTCTGCAGTGTGTTTCTTAGCCTCATAATCATAAGTGTGTGATGTTTCACTTACTCTGCACACAGTCTGAAATGTTCTTGGAGTGTTTGGGAGCCTCCTTTTGTGTATGAAAATATGAAAAAGTCAAGTATTATTAGAAAACCTTTCTTTGTCTAGCTGCAAACTGAATACTCTTACTAGCAATGAAATCAACATCTAAAATTATCTTTTGGAGAGGGGAAGAAATGGGTTCCATATGGGCATAATTATGTGATCTTCTCTTGAAGCAATACAGAAATCACTACCCTGATGAAAGAGACAGAAATAACTTGTTTATCTAGAATTTATTTGGGAATTTATTTGTGTGTTGGGCATCACAACACTAACACAGGTCAGAAGGAATCTGACACAGATGTTTTCTCTCTTGATTATTGGTTATGAATGTTAACAGTAACTTAGCCAAGCTTACCATAAATCCTGTGAACCTGTTTTTTGAGGCGTCACATCTTATGGTGAAAATATTGTTCTGTCTCTGCACTCATCCCAGTCCTTGGTTTCTTTAGTGAAACATTCAGTAAAGGTGCCATTTGTGGCAGAGGTTTTAGTGGTGTGGATTCCTGTCCATGAGATCACCAGCTCATTGACCAACCATGAGTTAGTAATGACCACTTGGTAAGTGACCTACACTGGGTTTGAACTGGTGACCTTAATGTGGAAGAGTCTGAATGTCACTTTTGGTCTCTGGAGGATTTAATTTCTGGGTTTTGTTCTAAAATAAGCTCTGTTCAGCCTCAGACTTCTTCTTCAGGCAGTGTTACTACAATAATCTTTTCTTTGTTATCTTCAACTGCTTCATATCTTCTTCAGTACTAAGTTGGTCTTCATCATTTCACTCTGAAATAATCTTAATAAACAATTAATAGCATATTAGAAAACTGTATTTTTCAGCTACAGGAAATATTTTCGTGTTTCTTTCTGTGGAAAGAAAATGTTTTAACAGCTATATTCATTACACTTGAGAAAACACCACACATTGTAGCATGGCAATGGCCCTGAGTTCCTTACTCCAGCAAAAGCCCAAGTCAACAAGACTTTTGCCTGATGATCTACCACAGGACTAGCCCAAGTATTTTGATGTTTCTGGCTCCAGAAGTACATAAAAAGGGTAAAGAGACAAAAATAATTCCATATTTCAGAAAATTTAGCTGGAACTTGCTTATGTAGCTTTTTTTTTTTTTTTTTTTTTTTTTTTTTAATAATTATTCTGGAAGATTGTGTAGCCCTGATTGAGCCCAAGTGTGTACCAGGTACATGGATTTAAAACACTCAATGGTCCAGTTGTTTGGAAGCACATTTTAAAACATGGTATTGGGTTTTAGTGGTTTTTTTTTTTTCAAATTGATGTATTGACTTCAATTACCACTCTTCGCATGAAATTTTCTAGTTTCATCATCAAAATAATAAGGAAGGCAAAACCTAATTTTTTACTGTGTTCAATATTCATGAATTTTCTTAAACTGGCTTTATTTATCAAGACATGAGCTTTTGTACTTATTTGTCCCACTTTTCATGACAGAATATTTAACTATAGAAAATCATGGACTTTTTTTGGGGGAAAAGAGGGAATATGTGTATGACTTTGGTGCAAATTTTAATTAATATTATCAAAATATGAATAATTAGATTTTGTGATTCTCATTTAGTAGGTATTCTTGGGAGCTTTTCACTTCTATACATTACTGGATACCTGGCATGGGGGGTAAAATTTTGCAATGAGATCCTGCTTTATTGGCATCAGGGTTATATATCCAGGCATTAAACTTCAAAAGATAAGTGAGCAATCCTTTCCTGAAATGATAGAACTTGATCAGACTGAATACAATAAATCAGTGGCTCTTTAAGTAATGATACAGAATAACCCAATATAAATATTGAATAAAACAACTCCCCCCAAGAAAATAAGTTCTCAAATGTCTGCTAATCTGTTAAATATGTTAAGGATCTGGGCATACAACCTTTCTCCTGTATATGAATTATAACATGGATACGGTGACTTCCCAAAGATTTCAATTCCGCCAATTTTGTTACTAAAAATTCTTTATCTCTTTTATGAAAATGGCTGATCTTCAGCATCTGGTCAAATACTTAAAATATTCATATAGCATAGCCAGGAAAATACATTTTTAATTACAGATCCATGAAACCCTTGTGGTTAAGAAAGAAATAATTCAAGAATTTGTACTGAAGTAAAGCTGGCTGATGGATAAAGTGAAGTGAGAGAGGAAAATAGCAAACATATATATTTAGTTGTATATTTGTATATTTTTATATACTATACAAAACTGAAGTTGGTTTTATAAGACTGTTGTCTCTGACTTGCAAGACTAAGCAAATTTGGCAAAGACAAGGACATATAGTGAATTTTGCTTTCCAACGCAAAGTCTAGGCATTTTTCCTACAACCCAAAATATCTCTCCTATGAGGTCTGTGTTATGCTTTCAAAAACATTTTCTATCCTACATCTGCTATGTGGACTTAATCCAAGTGTGGTAAACTCCTCATAGGGAAAGAGATTGCAATTTTTTTTTCAATACATTTTCAGAAAACAAAAAGGACTGTCCTTTGTCACTTTTTTGTTCCAGTTAAATGCTAAATTTTTAAAGGAAGTTTAGGGTTTTTTTATTAATAACTTGACCAGATAATGGCTCTTTTCTCCAGAAAGTCTCTTCATTTCTCTGGAAAAGAGAACTTTTATGACAAATTCAAAAGCTATGAAAATTTTATGTTAATTTTTTAAAAGTGTGTTTGACCCTTCTTTCCAAGTCTCTCATTAAAATGTTCACTTCTTTTATGACCTGCCTCGATGTGGTAATTTCTGTTTAATTTAGCTTAGAGCCAGTTGTTTTCTGAACCAACAGAGGAACTGCGTGTGTATATTCACTGAACACAAGGAACATCACTCACATTCATTCATGAGATTATAGGGTTTACTTCTCATGGAGAAAAGCACTGTATTTTTCCTTGTTGCTGACTCAGTATTTTCCTCCCAATTTTTCATTATAAAATGTAAGTTTTGATAACTCTGCGTGGGAAAAAGCTGTGAAAATTTGCTTTCTGAGGGATGAAATGTTTACAGTGTCTCATTTCTAGGTGTAAATATTATTCAGTCAGTGCTAAAGTTTCTAATTTTTATTTCAGCCATATGACACCCAGTTGATAGTGGTTTAGGGGGTTCACCAAGGAGTAAAGTTTAAAGCTGGCAAAACCTCTTTTGGGCTGATAGCTCAGGTGAGCAGTAGGAATTAGCTGTAACAGCAGCTGCTGTCAAGGGGCAGTAGCATGGGAGGCAGCAACCCAAAAGGGAATGAACAGAAGGGAAGAGATACTGAGAACTGGCCTTATCACTCCCAGAACTGATAGTGCAGCAGCCACTGGTAGTATAAACTCAAGTGTTAGAGTGCCTTTGCTTTAACTCCAAGGAAATAAATCCACACAAAATCTTTGCATTGAATTAGCTTGAAGAGTTAAAAGCACCTTATGTCACTCTGTGCATCACAGAGCCCTCCCCTGTAGTGAGAGCATCCTCCCCATGGGCTGGATCAGGGTCAGCCAAAAGTGAGATCCTGGTTTTCAACCTCATCTTTGTTTTTCCCATCAGGCTGAGCAAGTTACTGGCCTGTTTGATGATCTTGAGGAACTTTTTTTTCTTTCTATGTGTCTATTTTCCATGGGGAATGTGGAAGAAATTAGAGATGTTCTATTAAAATATTGAATATATAATACATATTATTAGATGTGGTGCTGCTCTAGCTGGGTTTCTGCATCCTCTACTTTTTTTCAGGGAAAAGAAGGCTTCTGCTCAATCAGTAACACACACACAGCTTGTATATTTTTCATTTCAGTCTTATAAGGACAGGGGTCCATGGGGTGGTCACAGATATAAATTATTTCAAGGCTAACTCTAAATCTGTGAAGTGCTTTTAGGTTCTTTTGAATAAAATGTGTTGCAACTTGTAACAGTGATGTGTAGGTTGTTGTGTGACCCAGGAAGCCAAGGAAATGTCATCTGAATGCAGCTCACAGCAGAGGGTTGTACACGGAAACCATTCTGTTACAGATTTTACTCATCTCAAGCTTTTCCCAGTTCTTCACAGATGAAAATATTTCCATTGACTTGAGGCTGGATCAAAGGAGTATGTCTGTGTTTAAAATGGCAACGTAACAAACATGTAAATTATTTTTTTTTTGAAAAGAATTTCCTTATAAAATAGCACAAGCCTAAAGGTGATTCTGGTAGTGCTTATGTTTGACATTTCATATAATACAAACCTATCTGTTTATATAATAATGTCCTCAGTTACATTTACAATTGAGCAAATCAGAAAGGAATAATCAACTAGTGTTTTAAAGAAAAAAACCCTGAACTGTTTCATCATGCTCCACCAAAGATAGGTTGATAATTAAAAAAAAAATTATAGTTAGTTAACATTTTATAATATTAAAAATTATATACTGAGGACAAGCATCATCTTTCCAATTGCATTATAAAACACTCAAAACCTAATTTCTTTTTGAGGACTGTCTGCTGCATTCCTTTCTGTGAACTGGAAAACAGATCCAGATAAAACCCAGTTCTCAAAAAGGTGGAAAAAGCTGAAGTCAAGGTTTATGTCTCATTTACATCACAAGCTTGTAAGTTAGAAAATGGACTGTGTAATAGACCATTCTACCAGGAACCTCATCTTCAGTAGCTGCTGCCTATGTCTTGGAAATGGTGGTGCAAAATTTGAACGATTTGATTTCTACTGCATGTGCTTGAAATAGTTATAAAAGTGATCTTAGGGTAACTAGGCTGTTCTTGAGATTGGCTATGAAATTCCTCTAACTGTTACAGTGCCATATCTTATCCTGCATTTTATGTGGGATCTTTCACTTTATTTGGTGAGGAGAATAACTCTTTCCATTACATCATTACAGAATTTGCTGCAACTTTTTTATCAGGTTCACTTTTCCAATGGGGCATTGCTGCTGGACAGGGGAGGGGATGGAATGGACCCTTTCATTTTAATTCAGCTGCATCACATAGTTTTCCAGAGACTTCTTTACAAGCCCAAAGAAAGAGTGTAAGTAATTCACCTTATTCCTTGATCTCAATCAATAGTGATATAACTTTGATGTCTACAAGGCTAAATAAACGGGTTTTCCTCTATGACCTGAAGTCTTTTTCCCATTGTATAGTCACAAGATACTACAGTAATTTGTTTCTGCTGACAATTGTGTGCAGCATAATTTTATAGAGCACTTTTCTAAACAGACCATTTTTTTTACAGAGCTTTAAACTAATACAAATTTGCCCTATGTCACCTGACTTCCAGGTTTCTTCTGTTTATATATATGTCTATTTTGTTAGAGAGTTTTATATCAAAGCTTTTAGAATAACAGAGGGTTTTAGCATACCTAATGTTTAGGATATCTACTTTCATTCTTGAAAAATGTGAGGAAAGGGATGTATTGAAAAGAAAATATTTGAAGAAGTGGAGGCAGGCACTAGTGGTATCCAAGTACCTTTGGCAAGACATTCATCCTCTTTTCAGGACTAGTTCTAAAGCAGAAAAGCTCAGAAGGTCAAGTACATAACTTCTCCCTTCACAGTGGTATATTGTATCAATCCGCAGCCTTATTGATCCAGGGACCTTCTGACTCCAGGCTGCTGGGAAACACCTAAGATCAGCTCTTCATATCTGGTTTTCCCTGAAAGTTTTCCATAAACCTTCAGTAGTACAGAAGAGCTAATTTCAAACTAACCTTAGTTTGTTTCCAGTGTTTGGGGTGTTTAGTTTTTTTAGGATTGTTTGGGTTTTGGTGCTTTTTTTTTTTTTTTTTGTGTAGTTTTTTTTTTGTTTTGTTTGTTTGGTTTTTTTTTGTTTTTGTTTGTTTGTTTGTTTGTTTGTTTTTTTTTTTGGTGTTTTTTTTTTTGGTGTTTTTTTTTTTTTTTTTTTTTTTTTTTTTGGTGTTTTTTTTTTGTTTTTTAACCAAGGCTACTAAATTATTTCTTTTGTGAAAAATCCAGGTAGCTGTAGAGAAGAGTAGGCCATGTTTGGAATTATTTTAGCCTTGATTTATCTTTGCTATGCACAAGGTAAAAGAATGAAAAGAATGGCATCTGAAAGAGAAACGTGTCCCTCAAAAGGCTCCATGATTTCAAATCTGGTGTTTCCTGCAGGGAGTTTTGTCATCACTCTGCCTTCCCTCTTCTGCTCACACATGGAGCCGTTTCCACACTCACCAGTGTTTGGCTCAGTCGTCAGTGCTGGCACAGCCTCACTGTGCAAAGGACCCTCCTGTCTGATTTTCACTGCTGAGAGAGCTTTGCTTATTTTCCTCCCACCACTGATATCAAGGGTGACATAGTCCCAATTAGGATTTTGACTGAGCCACACAATCACAGCTACAAGACCTGCTTTCCTTCGTGTATAGATGGGAGAGAAATGAGCTAGAAGTGGTCTTCACTCACTAGGAGACTCAGGAGACAGTGACAAATTTGGCTCCTGTGTAATGAGTTGCAGGACAAGCCTCCACAGAGGACCATTTGAAGATGGCATAACTTAAAACTGCCCTTTATTACTGCAAGCTGTGTCCATGGCTGAGATCCAAGTTGAGAGTCAGCAAAAACAGATGAAAGCAACCAGCACCGTTTCCTCTATGCCTTTCACACTAATGAACTCTATTATGTTTATGAAATTGGTTCTCACCTACAGCTTGAAAATGCAATTATAATTTGGTCCTTTTACCTCTTGTATATTCTTTAGTATGCTGTTCCTAAGCCAGTTCAAAAATACCACAGCAAAAAAATTGTTCTCAAAAGGGCTTTTATGTTGTTGGTTTTAAATGCTTTGAAAACCATTAGATTGTTCCAGGCTTACCGGGACATTTCCATAAAAATAAGCTACACGCCAAAGAATCTGAGATTCATATATTACAGGATATGGTCTCCTCACACCCTCCGCCTACTCATTTGGAAGTGTCTCATGGTTTTCCTGCATCATTTGACACATCTGTAGTCATTTAATTGTTCTAGCTTTTCAGACTGTATTGTGAAACAATTGCTTACAGGACTCATTAAAAGAAAATATAACAAAAAATTCCCATGCGTTGTACCTCCTCCACAGTAACCTAAGCCTTGGAAACTTGCAGGGTATCCAAAAACTTTATTTTTTTTTTTAAAGAGAACATTTTGACCTGTGTTAGAGTAGGCAGCCAGTGTGCTGCATAAGTGTTTGGACAATGTTTCTGTATATCTGAAAAAGTGGTGAGTGAAATGGGAATGTGTTACATATTTAATGGTATTTTTTTATTGCTATTTGCTTATTTCAGTTTTGGTCCTGCCTCAGAAAGGTGCTTAAACATTTCTCTGTGTCAGCCCTCAGCTAGCAAAGCCTTTTCTTTAGTCTCACTGAAATGAGTACAAATGAAACATATGCTGAGAGGTAAGCATTAGCTTGGAAAGTTTTGCTGAATGGAATATTCTCTCACTAGTCTTTGAAAGTTAACCTGGCAAGAGATGCTACTGGAGTGCATCTGTTTATCTCAATTAATGTTGTGTCATACAGAAAAAAAACACACTGCCAAATGCTTGAAATTCCACTGTTCCTTATTTCACTCCTCAGCAGAGAGGAGAACTCCCTGAACCTCCAGCTGAGATACCAAACATCTGGCAGATCTCTAAATTCCTATCTGCCTCAAGGTCATGGAAGAAGACATGATAATGATGCTGAAATAGGCTTATGCAATGTAATGGATGTAGCTAGTTTTAAATGTTTAAAATTGGCTAATATATATATATATATGTAACAGTTGCATTGAAACATACATTATTGTAGAGAAAAATGTGGCTTATAGGCTGATGGGAACCTATTTGGAGAATGTCACAAAGAATATATAAAAATGCTGCCTAGGTTTTGAGGGAAGGATCGCATCTGAATCAATCCAGAACTAAATTATCCACTGACAGATCTTGACCATGAAAATCATTTAGTTGAAGAATAAGAATGCCCACAGATCAGCTACCTTAATGTGAAAATGTCTCAGTAATAGGAAAATAGAAATTTAATGTCCTTTGCTTTCTACCTTCCTTTTAGGTGGTTGTGTAACACACCTGTTTTCTCTAAGATGAAATGTTTTAATTTCTCTGAGTAAGTGTTTTGGTAATTTAAATATTTTGGCAATACTAGAGAAGTCTCACCACATTCATAAATGCATTTTACACTGACTTTGTAACAGGACCCATAACAACAGAATCTATTGTACAATACCTGGAGCAGTGCAAGATCAATGATATTTTTAGTTTAAGAGATAGGCTCAAGTGAACAAACTTGTGCAAGAATGAATTTTAACATGTTTAAGACTGTATTGTACTGCTTCTCAGAGTACCAGATGAGTTCCTCTTTATTTCAGTCTGTCCATATTTTTATGCCACATTCATCATTACATTTGACTGTCTGGAGACTTGACTCTCCTCCAGTTCATCTTTCCAGGCACACAGATGTAGTAGTGCTGAGTAGAGATGAGATTTTGTTGAAGCTCAGGCTCTCAGGTTTCAAGATCACTTGCAGAGGTATCGGAAGCTCGGCCTTGAAAGCCAGGGATCCCAAATGCTGGCCTGGGTGTTGAGGACTACCAGGAGAAATAACAGCTTTCCTGTCAAAACAGCAGTCAGGTATGGTCCTGGATCAGATGTCATGAGATCCCATAAGAGACAAGAGGTATCCTTCTAGTTTTTCCTTCTCTATTCCTAATCACTTTCTTCTTATATCTTCCATGATTTCTTCCACTTCTGACCCTAAGACCATATGCTGGATTTGGCAAACACCTCATCAGCTTTAAATGAAATGTAGTACGTTCCACCAGTGATCATTTCCAAGGTAGCTTAATTTAATCAGAAAATCACAGGCTTTCTCTGGAGCCAACTTTTGTCCTGATGAGAGGGAAACAGAATAACCTATAGCAGTTTTGTTGGGACATCTCATTGCCAAAGATGCTCAGTAAGTTTGCATTACCTGGGGAGAAACAATAAAAACTATAATTTAGCAAACACAGGAAAAAGTCCGTGATTAATGTGAGCACTTGCAGGTAAGCAGGAACTGTTCAGTGACTTTGCAAATCCCTTCTCGGAGTGGTGTTTAATAACACAGAGAGGTGCAAAGAGAGGCGCCTCTCTTTGCACCCTCACCCAGTACCTTATAGACTGTACCTCAGTATTTCACTATTTTCATTGTAAGGCTTAATTCAGAGTTCAGACTACACAGGGGAATAGTGTGCACAGCACAGATTCTATCATATTTTCCATCTCAGCTGGCTTTCCAGCAGAGAGGTGATGTAAACACTCTAAGGAGCAGTTTGGTTATATTCAGAAAACAGATCTTTTTAACAGTTTTTCTCTCATTTGGTTTTATTGGTGCATTAGAATAGAGGCAGCATTAAACAGCTTGTGTGTAACTTCAAACAGATCGTGAACTTTTGCCAATTATAATAGATCTGAGAATATGAATGTATTTACAGAGAAGTATGCATATGTGCCAACATATAGCCAACACAGAAATGTGTGTGCTTCTAGCAGAAAAGTTTGAGAATAATATCCAAGCCATTGGAGAGCCACAGATGTGTTCATTCATAATTTTTTTTTTCAGTTTGAGCACCAGTTTCAAGTTCTTTTCCAGTACTAATTGAATTGAGTGTGTCTAAAGCACCAAGGGTTAGCAAAATCCAGTGGACTAGACTGGGCATCTTTTGCAGAGAGAATTCCAGCTCAAACTGTGTTATAGTAAGTAATTTTCCTGTGGCCTGACACACAACATGTTTCTGTGCAGCAAATTTAATGGAGGTTATGCAGTTTGCATCGTCTTTTTTTCCTTCTCTTAGTCAGTTTTTCCAGCTAATGGAAAGAGAATGTCTTGGCTTCATCTTTATTCCACCCTCATTCCATCAGGCCCAAACTCTGAGTTGGATAACTCCCAATAGGATCAGGACACATATGGTCTCTTAAGTAATTCTTCTGAATCAGTACATGGGTTTGAAAAATACATTTTTACTCCAATTTCTTTTGAGATCAGTTCATTGCTCAGATTACCTTTCTTCATGAATAAACAAATATGTATATGTTTGCATCTATATGTATGTAAATGTATGCATATTTATATATTAGTATATTTTCTCTACCTTGCCAGCCCTCCAGAAGGTGTTGCTTCCAGCTCTGTGTATGTGGGCTAAAGAGAGACATTCACTTTTGTATATGCAGTGACAGGAAGTGGGATGAACCAGTTCACATCTGTTAGCCATTAAACAGCGAAATAACAACAACAATACTAAAATATGATTTTAGCCAAGCCAGCAAGAACAGAAATCAGACATAGAAAGCTGAAGGTGAGTCAAAAGACAGCCCACATCCAGCTGATTTCTTCAAAGGCAAAATGCTGTGTACTTTTTCCTGGTTTCCAGTTCTGCAAAAGCCGCCTTCTTGGATCATTAAAACATGCCATCAGAATGAGAGGGTTTGAGGATTTCCTGTAGAAAACTATGGCAGCATTCATTCCTGCAGCAGTGTCTGAAAGGAACATGCATGGGCCTCAGAAATTCTTGGATTTAGAAAACAGCACTTTTCTTATACTTCTTCCCAATCACCTCCTACACCTTGATCTGCTGATCTTTTCCCAGGACACTGCTGAGGTGTTGTAAAATGGATTAATTAGAAATGCATGCCATCTTTTAATAGATACTACCTGAGCCATTATCAAGGGTTGACAGGGTTTATTTAATAGCTCTTTCATGATGCATTGCTGACCTTCACTAAAATCTTATCAATTCAATGAGAGCAAAAGAGGCTTTAGAAGATCATGCTTCAGGACATTGCTTTGAGTGATAAAACAATCAATTCTTAAATTTAAAGGTTGCTCTTTTGCTTATATGCACGATAGTTGTTCCCAGATAGCAGCTGTCATTGCAGAAAACTCTGGCAAGCTGAAGGAAATCATGATTAATTGGAGAACTGGTATTCAGAAAAAATGGCTGGCTGCCAACAGGCTGCGAAAGTAAATAGCATCAATTAAGTCAACATAGCTAATTTTCTCCTGAGCTAGTAATTACACTCTGTGCACAATGACCTCTTCATTAAAATAATGGAATATTGTAGAAATATAAGTGAACAACAGTTTGAGTGTTATTCAAGCTATTTCTTCACGGTTTAATAGAATTAAAAAGATAAGCCCTGACTTTTACCCATTTTGGTCACTTTGGCACATAACTATTTCCACTCAAGTTCTCTATTTTTACTATTTCTGTTTCATCAATCTATTCATGTGTAAATAAAAAAAATCAAGCTTCTGGTAGAGGATTTTATAAACATTGATGTGCAAATATTTGATACAAGTTTGATTCTTAGTTTTAGGCTGCTTGTTTGTTTCAGTTTCCAAAGTCACAGCGTGTTTCTCAAGCCTGAAGTCAGGGATCATGTGGCGGTGATCCGATGGTGGTGTGTTGTTGGTCGTGCTTCACTGGCAGGACAGCCCTGAGCCTGGCCTAACTCAAGTGTTCTTGTCCCTGAGTTCAGAGGGACAGGACAAAGGGTGTCCAGGACGAACTGTTCCAGGCTTGGAGGACCTGTTGATGCAAGCAGACTGGCAGGAAAGGCTTTACCAACCTTTTCTATTTCAGTAGATATCGCAGGGCTGTGACTCAAAGGCCCCGTACGGTGGATTGTGCTCACTGCCATCTGGCAGAGAATGACAGGGGAGGCAGACACATGTAGCCATAACTGCTGAGCTCAAATGTAATGTGGTGCTGGCTGTTCTCTGAGGAATAGGAAATACCCACAATGACATTATCACTATCTTCTCCAGGTGAGGAGGGAGTGGTCTCTGCGTGTTTACATTATGTCAGATCGTAGCTGTGCACAAATGTGCATTCCTCGTTTGAGCTGTCTCACAGAGAAGGTCAATAAATTATCTGAACCCTGGCCAGCCTTCAAAAGTTCAGAGGTTTGGTTCAGAAAGAGCTGCAGTCACTGATTCAAAGTTTATAAAAGCTCTCCAGATTTTCTGAGACTGTAAAACTGGGCTGGAGCAGCGTTTTTCCTGTAGCTTTCAGCACTTCTATTTCCCATCCTAGCTGGACAGTGGAATCGAAAAAACACTTCTTCAGAAATTCCAAGAGCTTAAGAACATTTGGTCCCAGTCTGGTTCTAAAAATGAATAAGGATCTGGGAAGCTGTCTGGTGGAGTAATATCTAACCTACCTAGTCAGTCCCATTGTGCCCGCAGCTCCCTTTGGACTAGGTGCCATTTTTGTAGCTGGAATTTGGTGCAACATTCAGCATGCTCCATAACAAACTAGCTTGTCATCTTTTGTAGTTACTTTCAGGTTCTTATGGATATTAAAGCAGATTCTGTTTAATCTTTGATAATTAGCACTGTACTGTGGTGAAGAAAGAGCCCAGTGGTTTGACAGCTGCAATATTGCAATGTCAACAGAGAGTCTTATATTTCAGAATAGCAGAAAACACGCTCCTAATGCTTTGGGGTTTCAGATACAAAAAGGCTGTTTATAATGTCACATGGCCAAAGCATGGCCAAGTCAAGTCATGGGAAGGAAATCAATTTCAGCTCCTGCTGTTAACTCTTTCACAACATTACTTTGGGATTATGATGTAAGGACTAGATATACACCCTTTTTACTCTTGCTTGAAAAATGCTTTGGGTATTTTACCAGAGTATATTTACAAAAGTTCTGGACTACTGTGACAAGTGGGTCAGTATCAACATGTTTTGTGTGTGCCAGCAATGACCACTGTAAGGGCAGCAGCCTAAAGCCCTATTGCTTCAGCTGGAAGAGATTTTGTTGGGTTTCCATTTGGCCATTTGGCTAAATAAATGCATCTTAAGCTATTCGTACCCAAATCTATGGCCTTTAAATTTATTTTTTTCCCCCACTGGGAAAACTAGACTTTTCTTGCAGTCCTGGGAAGTGAGGATTAGTATTCACATACTACTAGTTTCTACACTCAGTAAAAGAAAGCTAGCTAACATATTCTGGTAAGAAATTTCAGGTATACAGAGGTAGCAGACTTTTTCAGAGAGCCCCAAAGACACAGATTCAAGTCCTGCCCTTCAAATTTAAAACTAACTAAATTGCAGGAGTATTTGCAGTAAGGGGAGGGAAAGAATTGCTAAACCAGTTAAAAAGAGAGGAGAAATTGTAACGCTCACTTTGGATCTAGGCTCACAGATTAGGCACTCAGAAGATTTGGGATCTGCGACTGTGGTATGAGTTCACTCATGTTACTGTGTATGGCAAAAAACTTCCAGCAATTGTGCTTATGGTTGGAACAGACATTATGTGGGGCTCCCTGGATGCTTCTGTGGGAACAGACTGCAGCTGTGTGTAGCCTCCGGCTCCTCCAGGGACACCATGTTGTAGATTCCCTATGAAGGAGTTCTGAGAGATATCTCACCAACACAGAAATCTTCCTGTACTTTCCCAAGGGATTGAGAGCTGCCTAAATATTACAGACAATGGAAAAATCTCTTTGAACCCTATCTGCAAATTTAAACCACTTGGCACCTTTCTTTTCATCGCAGGAAGAATTTTTTTTGAGTTTTCTTTACTATATTTGGAGTCTAAGATAGTCAGGTTTATACCACTGTAATGGTGCCCCTGTAGAGTCTACCTTTCTCCATTTTTAAATAAGTTCCATGGTACCTCACAAGGAGGTCAAGCAAATTCGTATTTGTGTAGTACTTAGAACTATGTAAGCTGAAGGGAATGTACAAATGCAGTGTTCATTTAATTGGGTGCATTTCTGGAGTAAAACTAGGTTTCACATTGTGTTAAATAAATGTTACATTATAAACTGAGTTTTGTATTGATACAGAAAATTTAGAATAATAGCTAGTTAATAAAAATAATGTACAATTTTACATCCTATCACAGGATACTTTTAGCAATTAAACATTATTAGACTCTTAAAATAGAAAACATTGGAATTAGTACTGTGATTTATCATGACTTTATAGAGATTAATTTGATGCTTGGTGGATATAATTTTGCCCCTCTCACTTTTATTACATATTACATTTTACTCCTATTTCAAGCTTCTCATGCTTGGGTAAAAAAGTGCAATAGTCAAGCTCCAAGATTCAGCAAGATTAATTCCCACTAAATGTATTATCCATGTGAACTACATGTGAAATTCCACATTAAAAGAATATTATTATGATTTTTCGAGGCCAGCAATTATGAAAGTGGAGCTTGAGACTGCATGCACACTTTCAATTCAGGTCACATATTTGCATTTTGATCATGTAGTTTGTTTTTTTAAGTCACTAGTCCCTTACACTTGTCAGCACTCAGGTTATGTCTGTTCTTCAGATACGTCAGAGCTCTGAAATTAGGCAGACCTAGTGCCTTTGGATGTGGATTCAACATCTATGTCATCATATACATTAAGTGAGGCAGAGGAATCACTGCTGAAATAAAAAGAATGATCTCTGCCCATGTCTTCCAGAATTCCCGTGAGATGACACTAAGCAAGGCCCTAAACCAGTCCTTATCAAAACTGAGAAGGTTTTGTTTCTTATTTCTGGCATTTAGAGGTGCAGGAGAAGGCAGTAGGACCTGTACTGTGGGCACATAAGTACTGTGAAAACTTTATTCCCAGGGGTCACAACTAAAAAAATAAAATTGCTACCATTATTTCAGCTGCAAAAATGGAAACTATATTGTGAAGATAATTAATACATACGAAACATTAAGATACTACTGTATTAAATACGACATGAAAAATCCTGAGGAAATTAATGGAGCTATCCTGAGAATAGCTTCTAAATAAAGTGAAGCACATAAGGGCTGTGATTACACACCAAAAATAGGTCAAAACAGCCAACTGAGCACTATATTTTTGTGAGCACTTTTCATTTCAATTCAGAAAATGAGACAAAGACCCACTCTAGGAAAAAAAAAAAAAGCCTGAAACCTGACTGTGTAATCATTGCATTATATATTCACAGGGAGACCAAAGAAAGGTCAGGTATATTGTCATTTCTGACTTTCTGAGTGTTTGACTTGGCAACTTCAACTCTTTATGAGTCACATATGTACTGGGAGAAAAGTGCTATAAATTCATGGTTGGATTTTTTTTTTAATATTATTCTTACTTCTCAATGTCATAAAATAACTTAGTGCAGCTCAGTTTCACCTTCCATTTAAAAGAAATGCAGTATTTTAGATGTGGTTTTGTACTTAGTGAAGAATGTAAATTTGACATAGAAGAACATTCGTTCTTTTCAGGAAAAGTTTCCTGCTAGCAGCTTTAGAAATAACTGGGTTTTCTCATCAGAAGCTGAGTAAAAATAAGATACATTTGCAAATACCACTGACCTTCCAGGAAGATACCAGCACTGTTTCTTCAATTTTTAAAACAATATTGGCCAGCCAGTCGGTCATGAATGGGAGCAGAAGAGAACAAGGAAAAATCTTCCCTTAGTGAGAAGAGGGGCAAAAAAAGAGACCACCTCTATAGGAAGTGCTGTTTTCCTCATACCACCAATGTTTCTTGCTCTGTGCTAAAAGACAATGATTCTTTCCTCATTCTTGACCATCGTCATAGCCCGCTGTCTAGGGAGCAAGGAGAAAATAAGGCAAAGACAAAAAAAAAAAAAAAAGAGATCTGTTAAGAGGAAGGTGATAAGAGCTTTTAACAATTTTAAAGGTTGAGGTTAAAAAAGAGGATATTCTTACAGAGTCTCTACTCAAAATGCCGACTGTGCAGGGACTCTGCATTTTAATTATCACCTTGCGTATTTTTTTCCCTTAAGAAGTGGTTTCTACACAAAAATAAAAAGGCAGGATCAGGCAGCCCTACAGCCTTCTGCACAGCTGTTCATCTCTTTGGTGAGAAGTGGTGACGGAGAGCAGCTGCCTTGGCATGGTTTTCCCTAACCAAGGGGAGGTGTAGTAGGTGAGCAGTGGGCTTACAGGTTCCCCAAAGGGAAGTCAAAACTCCAGAGGAGTCAGCTTTGTTTACTTCAGGGAAAAGAACTGGAGATACCAGAGTCTGGGTAAAGAAGAGAGTGAGAGAGACTAGAAAGTAATTCTCTATTTTGTCCAATGGATATTTGATGAACTTTGTTGATTTTCTGTGACTTCCTCTGTTCCTTTTTTGATTCATATTTTTAGCACCCTAGTTTGGGAGTGAGGAATAATAGCACTAGGGTGTTTTCCACTGCTTTAAGGAAGATCTTTAGAGGAGTGTATCAGAAAGATGAAGGAAGGTGTTTCCCTATCCAGAGGTTTTATCTCTGACTCCACTTTTGTGCAAGTGACAAATATGTATTATTATGTTGCATTGGGAACAGCATTGGTTCGTAAACTTTTTTTTTTTTTTTTTTCTTTTTTTTTCTTTTTTTTAGCTTAACAATATCCAGTCAGGCTTTGAAGAAATACTCCTCTGTTGTGATTTTAGGATGGTATAATTTCTTCTAGGAGAGGTGAAGTAAGAACAAGGAATATTCATTTAGTTCACTCTTCTCTGTGTTTGGTAAATAGAAGAAATGAAGGGGCAGAGATGCAGATTTGGTAGCTTTGATGGACCTCTGTAGAGGTTGTTTAACTGTTCAAACTAAGAAAATATCAAAGCTTACTGGTGCCAAATTCTTCTCTACTAGAAAGCTAAATTAGGAAAACAAATAAAACATGCTCATGGTCAGCACAAGCTTGATCCAATAAGAAACTAAGTCTTGTAGATAATGGATGTCAATGTCTGTTTGAAAAGCCAAAATATTGTGCAAAATCAGATTATAGCTGACAACAGGCTGATGATGGTGACAGCAAGCAGGACTGTGCTTATTTGCTGTGATTTCATCACCCTGGTAACACTGAGGCCATGTTCCTTTGCAGCCATTTCTGTGGTGTGCTCCATCCATTCACCAGCTCTGTTTCCTCACTCTGGCTGCTTCGGGTACCAGGTTTATTTTTGGTGGCTGTTCAAGCTGATGAAACATATAACCTTGGATCAACACAAAGTTTCAGATTTCTCACTCAGCATTGCCTGGTTTTTTTTGTCTAGGAAAGCCTGGGGTAAACACTGCACACACTAGTAGTGAGATGCAGCACAGATTGCCTCCTCAACAACTCACACAGTGTGTTTTGTTATAGGAAAAAATAAATACATTGGGCAGACAAGAAAATTGCTTGCAGCAATGAGTGGGAGTTTGCAAACTAACTAAAGGGCTTTGATTCCTGTGCCCTCTAGTTGCACTAAATACCAGAAGATAATATCATAGCATAGCATAAGTGAAAACACTGAAGGCAACGCATTTGTTTGTTTATTACTGTTCTGTTTGAATTTATTGATACACATGTTCTGCTCTGGGTGCTTATAGAGTTATATAAATCTGTTTTTTCCCAGGTAGGTTTCTTCTTCTTTTTTTTTTTTTTGAGCCACAAATTATAATGTTTATCGTGCTGATGAAGCAATGCTTGGGGGACAAATATGACATTAAAAATAGACTTGGATTTCCCAATCATCTGAAATGCTGGCTTGCAAACCCATGCAGCAGTGTTGATTTGTGGGTAGTTAATTTTCTTGGCCATTGTTTTTCTACTGTGTGATGCTGTGGGGTTATTTCTAGGCAAAATAAAACATACAGTTATACATAGTAAGAGAATTGTATAGTAGAAAATGTTCTTGGCGTGCACACGCTACTCAGAATGAGTACATAAAGTGCACTTGAATGGACGAGCTGTTTTTTGTTTGTTTTTCCACTGGCAAACCAAGAAATTAAGCACAATCCATTTTGAACTAATTTTTCCTTTTTTTGGTTGGGTTTTTTTTTGTATTTGTTTTGGTGCTTTTTAGGATACAAAACTTTATTTTCCTTTACACCCAGTTCCAAGATTCTGGACCAAACACTTACTTAAGTGATATTTCCATCATTTCACTGACCTTACTTATTCACTTTTCAACCCAGTTCAAAAATATTAAGAGATTCAGATACTTGAGAAAACAAGAAATGTATTTCCTTATTGAGTATTGAGTTCAGCTTTTTATCCTGACATAAACATAGAGCTGAAATTCAGCAGGGGACAGAGGCCAGCAGAAAGCTGGGCATAAACACTATTTTGCAATGTTTGCATGGAGGAATAGCTCAGCACTGTCTTCATTGCCTCAGATTTGCAGTACCTGGAGCTGAGACACTGTGGTTAGACAGAGCAGAGAGCATTAGCTGGGCTTGGACTTGGGTTGGACTCAAGGCCTGAGGGCTGGATTCAAGGCTAATAGAAAGAGAAAGTAGGCTTTCCTTTTATTTCATTGGTCTTTGGACCAGCCTGAGATTCTGGCCCTACCTCTTTGCTCAGCAGAGATAGACACTGTGGATGCTGTTCCCATACAGAAACTGAAGCTTCTGAATCAGAAGAGGTATAACTTAACCCCAGGTTGTTTTTCCTCAAGCAATCATATAATTTGTTCTTTTAGAGGGTGACAGCAATTCAGTCACAGCAAGTAAAAGAAAATTGAAGCATTCCCGGTACAACAAAACCGAATTTGAAGGGATTTATAACCATTCTTGAACTAAAGGGGAGTCGTGGCACAGCATCCTGTACTGTGAGATCATTTCCCATTGTTCTAGGAATATATTATTTTATTATTATGCCTTGAAATGGAAATGCTGGAAAATGGATACAAGGATATGGTCTAGAATTTCTAGGTAAAAAACCACACTTCTTGGAAGAGCTGAAGTCTTTTCAAAGAAAAAAACGGCACAGTTAAAGAATTCAAGTGACAAACAATTTGCATATTTAATGCCATATATTTTCTTTATGTTTCATCCTCACATACATAAAAAATGGACAGCCTCTTTTTCTTTCCATCTAGATTTTTTTTTTAAATGAAATTTGCCTAACTGCCTTCCCAAAGGCACTAAGTGCACATGGAGGATGAAGTCAGTTGAATTCATGCCCTAGACTGGAAAAAAATGGTCAATGAGTTGCAGAAAATAGAATAGTTTCACTCTTTTGACACAATGGAGACGTCTGGCTGTGTTGCTCAGCCTGTCATATGTTCCTAGAAACAGCATTTAGGCACTGGTAAAGAGGATTCAAAGAAAAGAAGCAGCAAGTTGAACAAGTTGAACAAGCTCAGTGATCCTGAGTGGACACCTAAGGAAGAAAAGTCATTGAATTTACATGTATTCTTTCTGCAAAGCAAGATGTGGAAAATCATCCGTTTTCTAACCAGACTGTGCTAGTAATTTTGTAATTCCAGGGTTCTTTTCCTTTTCTTTCCCATCCATCCCCAGCAGCGCTTCAAAATTAGCTGTAATTTTCATGGTTCAGTTATTAGGGTATGAAATGCATAAGGTTTGGTGGGTAGCAACAATGAACCCTAAAATTAAGCATTTAGTACTGCAATGTCTATATTACCCTGGATAAATATGCCTGTATTTTTTTTTGATGGGTTCAAGAGCTGAAGAGGCTGAGAAAACCTAAAATCAACTAAAACTAACTAAGTGAAGGGAACGGAAAGCATTTGCCTCAAGTGGTGGCTGGGGAGTGGGGAGAGCAATAAGGTGAAACCAAGCAAGACATTTGAGAGATACAGTAATAGATGTGGGATACAGAGTTAATATCAGAGGGTTAAGAGAGAGAACTGCTTATTTGCTCTCTATAGTCTCTGTTTCTAGCCTTTCTTCTCTGTTCATATTTTCTTGACATACTTTACTTTTCCTTTTTTTCACTCTTTACCCTCTTTCCTTTTTTCCTGCTTTTTACCCTTTTTATGTTTCCACAGCAATCACACTTGACCCACTCTAAGCTTTCTGTTTCTTTACATCTTACAGCAGCCCTTAGATGCAGAGAAAACCTAGACACTGCTCTATACATTATAGCAGAAGACTTTGACCTGTGTTGAAGGCCTCAGTTGTTCAAAGAAACACTTGCTTTAAATTTAAGGTGTGCACTTAGGCCCCACACAGAGCTCTATGGCAGACAAGGATGTAAATAAGAGGTTTGTTACTGTAGGTGGAATAGTGAGTGCATACATACATGCCTCCAGGAGTCCTCACTTCGAAAACACCATTGTGCTGAGCGCTGGGCTGGTGGTTTTGTCTGTGTTATTGTGGTATCCTGATGAGGAACAGTTGTATGAGATAATGTCATATACAAGATATGCAGTCATTTGTAATTCTGTTTGCCACAAACATTGTTTCCTAGTCTTTTTCTATTTTAAACCTCCACTTTCCTTAGTGAGAAATTCAACTTCCCTCCAATGTGATATTCCTGCTTGAAGGGAGCTTCCCTTCACCCACACTTTGTTCTTCACCTGGGATCACTTTACTTCTTTCTTGCCTCTTCTTCAGGGGCTAACCTGAAACAGAAAGAACTCCTGCTCTGTACTGTTCTTGCTATTTTCCTTCCCATACCCATTACCTCTGATCTCACTGTATTTCCTTGTTCTGTCTATGGAGTGTTGTTCTACCCTGGTGAATTAAATTTACTTCTAATTTCCCATATGCTCAGCATCACCAGCTGATAGAGTTTGCTGGGGCAGTATCCTTTGTGGGTGAACTTCATTTTCCACTATATGAGGCAGGGCTCTGTTGCCTTCCCTTCTACATAAGCAAAAAGGCTGAATCCTGTTGAACAAATAAATTTGGTTGCACAGAGACTGCAACAGAAAAATTTCCATATGCTACTACAAATGACCCACCAAAGCTGGTCGAAAATGTGGAGATTGTACTAGAAATGTTAAAATGAGCATCTTAGGAGGGTAAATGGGTATGTCTGATTGCAGAGACAGCAGACTGAGTAGACAGCTGGAGAAGGGTGACAAAAATGACAGCTGGATTAGCAGGTCATCAAGATCCTATCACATGTGTGTGTAGCCTTTCAAGTCACCCAGAGTGGGAGACAAAGTAGAGTTAGTAAATCCTGATGACTCACAGAGGTGGAACGGGATGGAGACATTAATCACTGTCATCCCCTGCAGTGTGCAAAGAGGCACATCTAAAACCAGCACCAGGCTGCCAGCTGAGGGAGGAGAGGAGACATGAAGAGAAGTTGATAGCTGACAGGTCCTCTGTGTGTCACTGCAGAGAAGTCAGGACAGGAGAGCAGGATATGAGCACCTGGATGGATGCATGGATGCTGGGCAGACCACTCATGTGCAACAAGCCTTGGCATTCAGGAATAGGGATGGGAGTATGAGTGTGTCTGAAATCAGCTTTGGTCTGAAATTCTCTTCTCCTACAAGTTCTTTCATGACTTGCTGAATTGTTGCTACAGCAGCTCAGGGTTATTTCCTGCAAGTGGGGCAATTCTGCTATCTTAGGGGTGGCTGGTTGAGTTTCCCCTGGGACAGAGGAAAAGGAAGACAAGAGCATGTGGTCCTCTAGTACACACACGAGGCAGAGATAGTGTGAATCTCCACATCATAGACACGGGGAATGAAAAAAATATTTTTTGAACCACCAGCTTCACCTTTTATAGAGAAACTGCAGCCTGGACCTGAGCCATGGCATCCAAGACTGTGATGTTACCCACTCTGTGCTTTCCTGCTCCTGGAAGTAGAAAAATGCTGTCTCAATACATTTACTACAAATAATACGAACTACATCTAGAGCATGCTGCCACACTTTTATAATTTTCTGGATAAAGCAGAAAGGAATGATTATTATTCTGCATAAAGGGAGAAGCATACTTCTCACTGACAGATGTGTCTAACACTGGAACACAAAGTACTTGGCACAAAATTGGAAACAAATGAATACGTGACTATTGCATTCCCCATTCTCATTTGAGATATTATCCATATAATCTCCTCCTCCTAAGTGTCAGATTCCAGCTGATTAGCCTTGTTTTCTAGCTAGACAAAACATTTGCTGGTGTCTACATGGTTTAGAAGCAGATTGATTCTAAACACAAAAACATACTCCTGAGAGGAGTTGGTGAGCTACATAGCCTGGTTTCCAGATTCTTGACACCAAGGCATCAAGCTTGCTTCTTTCCTACAGGATTTAAAGGTGAAGAGAGATTAGACTTGTTCTTCCAAAAGTGTCAGCATAATGAGCAAGGAGCCCTTAATAGGACCACAGTGTCTAATAGCTCATAAAAAACCACTGAACTGTCCCATTTTAAGTCACGGATGCAGAGACTTTTTTCTGTTCTGCTCTGAAAGCACAGACTGGAACTCCCCTTTTGAGGCAGATGCTCTGACATGGGAAGATAGGCAGTTTAGCTGGAGCTGCAGTTCTGGAGTGGAATATTAATTTAACTGTAGGTGGTTTGTAGGAATAGTTTTATTTTACATCTAAGATCACTGCAATACTAAATTGCAATTTTTTTTTTCTTGAAGAGCATGTCTCATTGGCATTTCACAAATCTGTAAACTTACACTAAATGGGTCTTTTTCAAAATACCTGTTAAAAATTAACTCACTTTTATGGCATCTTTAGAGGTTAGTTAAAATCCCATTAAGGAACATAAGAGTGGGACCAAAATGTCACGACCTGTCCAAGGTCACTTGATTGTTGAAACAGAATAGCAAGTAACAACAGAGAAGGAGATGGTCTGGTTGTCTTCTGTATTCAACTCAGGCTCCCTTTTCTGCCATCTCCCATAGCATTGTATGTGAGTTCAAATCTGCAAACACTTTTACTTAATTAGCAGCCTCGCAGTCAATGGCCTCATTCAGCTGTCTCAATTAACGTCTGCTTTTACCAGGTCCCTTTCCCATTTGGATTCAATAGAATATTTATGTAAGTGAGAGCCGGTGATGGGGGAATAGCATAACTTGTGTGGGCTGAGCAGGGTTCATATGCCTTTGTAATGGAACTTTAAGTATTTTCTTCTCAGACAGGTCTTCTCTTTCTTTTAAGTTGGTAGTCTCAGTTAATAATTCTGCTTCATTTAAAGTTAATGCCAAATTAGTGCTATTTTATGGGGTGTTTACTTTGTAAATGGAGAGCTGGTAAATCAGTGTCCTAATTTCTGTTGTCACCCCAGTGTGTAATTTTGTTTTTGTCAGATGATTATCTGTTATGTACACAGCACTGTAGTCTCATACTTGTCATTTGACTCTCTCAGTTACAAGACCCTTGTTATACTCCTGTTTCAAGGCTTCTTCTACAGGCCTCTGACTGCCGCAAACTTACAACTTTAGATTGTTGTTGTTTTAGATCCTAAAAGATGTGAAGTTGCAAAACGAGAAGAACATTTTAATGTAACTGTGTCTTAAGTATGGTTACTGAGTCATTGTTTCGGTTTTATGCAGTACATATTTCTGGCTAGTGTAAAATGCACTAAGAACCAAATTTTAAAACCATCTGCACCTCCTGTTTCTGTCTAAGACATTATTTATGTTTTTGGCTTTGTACCCTAAGCTAAATACAGAATGTGTAAAGACTCTTAATTAACCCTTTGAGACATGAGTTTCCCATCAGTATATGCAACAGGAACATGTTTTTAATTAGGTAGTAAACCCCCTAGGATTTATACTCATTCAAAATTTGCTCCATTATGAAACTAAAGGGAGTACATGTTAAATGAATTAAGAAGGAAAAAAGTTGACTCTGTGTTTAAGTAAAGATAGATTTGTCATGTATTCCCATCAAAGCCAGGAAATGCATATTTACATTAATCCAAGATATTTTAATGAATCTGATCATGGTTAGATACAATTTTTCTCACCTGAAGGGGAAACCTGTTAATATTTGTTTTCTCTTTTCTCTATTGTTTTTTTTTGTAAGATATGTTCATGCCTTAGGTATTTCCCAGTATGTCCAGTGCTCTCCCATTACGGTGGATATGGTAGTCAATTACTGCATACAGTTGAGCTCAGCTCAAGCCCAGAAAATTATTTGAGCACATAGCTGACATCAAGTGTGTGAAATCAAATTCATTAGTTGCATAACTGAAGTTCTGTAAATCAGTGACTTGTAGCCCAAACATGATAAAATGGGGCAATGCTCTTGTGGTGTGCCATTGCTTGCCATAACCCAAAACCAACTGAACACTTAGTGGGAAGATAATCTTACCTGAAGTACTATTTCAATCCTAGGTTAAACTTTATAGAGAAATTGTAATATTGATGCGTGGAATAAAACATGCTATAAATAAAAGGCACTGTGCTGGTGTTCTTATACTGCTGTATTTGCTACTCAGTCATTTCAATTTTAAATCAGAAATTCCAGAAATGCCTAATTCAAGCGAAAGTCTTAAGCGTTTAAAAAATATGTTTTAAATAAAAGCTTATTTAATTTACATGAACACAAGAGAAGGAAAACACTCCAAAATGGGAAGACTGTTTTTCTTTGTGCATGTTAAAATTAAATATAATATGTTTATCTCTTTTTTTTTCTTTTCTTTTTTTTTCTTTTAAAGGATTTTAACAAAGCTCTTCACACTCATATATAGTGTCTTAGAGTACCAGGTTTCAAACTAAATGAATTTTTTTGACAATACTAGTTCAAGTATTTTTGAAATACTAGTTCAAGTTGAATGTCTCCAGACAAAAGAGGTTCAGCTGTGTAGCTGTTGGTTGAGAGGCTCCATGGGCTTCCTGTTTGGTACAGTGCCATGGATGATTTTTACACTTCCCTGCAGAAAATCTCCTCCCGCCCTTACCATATCCTCTGTAATGATCCTGAACAGAAGCAGCGCCTTCATAGGAAAACAGATATTGCTGCCAGGCCATAACATGTAAAAAATTAAAATTAGAATATGTTAAATTCAGTGAATTGGCTTGACTATTATCTTGTTTCTAGTGCTGGTATTTGCACCTATGCTAGCTGAGTATAAACTGATGACATCCATATATTTGTTTAACCTCGTATTTCAGCCCAGAGCCTCCAGGTTCAAAAGCAATGGCTATCCAGGCTCCTAGGCTAGGCCAGGAATATCTCTGGTGGATTACTGCTCCATGAGATTTAAGGTACAGCTTCAGATACACTTATTTGAGTGGCAATGAGGTAGCATGTCTTTCAGATGTGACACTTCTGCCACAAAGTTTGCAGCAAAGCCGCACAGCCACTTTGACAGCAAAGACACAGGGCTAAGGATCCCAGGGCAGGGACAGGACACACCGTGGTCATCTCTCAGCTGGAGAGTTGCTGTAAACCAACTGTAGGTGAAACACCAGCTTTAGAGGGTAAAATTGCCATACCACTGCTTGAACACAGAATTGCAACTGAGACAAAATAAAATTGTAAATCGCAATTCAGACTACGTTCAGTAAGCACATTTTTATGCCTTTTTATTAAAAAAAACCCCTATTTATTTTTTATATTAAATAATATTCCCACATTTTTAAGTGATAGCAAAATTGTGTATATGTCAATTCATGCCTACTTGAGACCTTCAGATCCCCCAGTCTGTTGTTTTTCCATGCATGATCTGAGATATTTTAATGTACAGAAATGGCAATGCACTCTAGTACTGAAAGGCCTGTGCCTTTCACTGGGGTTATGAATAAATGAGGAGGAAAACACTTGGAAACTGGGAAAATGCCTGTCTTATAACAAGATAATTACCTGTTTTGATAGCTGCATCAGCCTTCCACTGTACTTTAGGGTGCTCTGATGGGAGAGTAGTTCTGGTGACTCACTGTTGTTGTTTGCCCTTTTGGCCACTCTTTGGCCTGATAGTCAGTCTTGGGTCACCTTAGCTCCACCTCATTTTTCTCTGATCTGTTGAAGAACTGGTTCAGTTTACTAACACAGA
The DNA here is from genome assembly GCF_965231275.1 of Zosterops lateralis. Taxonomy (NCBI): domain Eukaryota; kingdom Metazoa; phylum Chordata; class Aves; order Passeriformes; family Zosteropidae; genus Zosterops; species Zosterops lateralis. Next base: position 24,617,208 of record NC_139764.1, read on the forward strand.
ATAAGATTTGATAGGAGTGGGTATTTTTTGTTGTTGTTGATGTTTTTTCATTTTGTTTTGGTTGGGTTTGCTTGGTTGGGTTTTTTCTTTGGTTCATGGCTCCTAAGTAACATGGTAACAGAAGTAAAATATTTATGGGTCTTAATATGCTTTTAAGTCAGTATCTCTCTGATGTTTTCTACTTCAACATCTTCTGTGTTGCAGATATTTCTAGGTTTAAAAATCAAAACTTTTAACTAAAGTGATCCTTTAGGAGAAACATGACTTTTACTTGTGTAGTAATTAAGCTTTTGAAACACCTGAGTTGCCTCCTCCTCTTCCAATATATTTTGCCTTGCATTCTACACTTGCTCAGAGTGAATATGAAGTGGCTGCAAAATCCTACCTCATCAGCTGGTAATAGTTTACAAATGTGTAAATGACTATTCAGTCTGCAAAGCTGGGTGAAAAGTAGGGTCCTTATCGTTGTTGACTGGGGAGAAGCCATTACAGTTTTTAGAAGATGCCCTGTCAGCTGTTGTTCCTTCAAGTGGTTCTTCTCTTCCTCCTATTTCTAGTAAGCCAGCAGGGATGCTGAAGTTGATGGAGAAAATGAGGAGGTAGGATGTACCCTATAGACTTGTATGATGATTTATGTATTGTTAAAACAGCCACAAATTGTTTTAAAGTCTATAGTACAGTGAAGGACCTTATAAATCAGGATCCTTCACGTTGTAGCTATGTGTTATATCCTTTTATTAATTAAGAGTCTAAAGTGGTATACTGGAAAAAGGAGCACATTACAACTATATGCTAAAACATTGATTGTTCTCTCATCCCTCTGCTGTCTCTGGCACTGGAAAATTTGAGGTGGCTCCACAACTCATATCTCACTGTGATTTTCAGATCCTGTCAGTGGATAAGTAAAGGAAATACTGCCTTTCTTTCCTTCTTTCCTCCCTTCTTTCCTCTTTTTTTTTTCTTTTCCTTTTCCTTTTTTTTTTTTCTTTTTCTCTTTGTCAAGAAAACAGGTATCAACATAATCAATGCATGATTTGATTTTTTGCTGTGTCTTTCTGGGGCACAACTAGGTCAAAATATTTTAGTTAATTTTAGAGTATAAGTGAACGACAATGATATACTGCTATGGTTGGTTTGTCTCTGAGGGAAATACAGTGTCCTGACTTAACCTGCTGCTTCTTCTGTCTTACCAAATTACCTCGGTTTTACTTTTCATGCGTATCGTGTTCAGAGACCTTTACTACTGATGTAAACTGTTTCCTGGTATCAGCAATTTTATTCTTCCAATTTGATATGATCAAAGTATTCTATTTTATATATATGTATATGTATATATAGTGATATATATATACACATATAGTGATATTTGGGAAAATACAAGGATAAACTAATCCTATACTCTGTAACAGTAAAAAATTATCTACAGAAGCTAGCTAGAAAAAAATCTTGTGTGTGTTGTATTTGAAATTTCTTGATTAATCAGGGGTTATGCAGCTTAGCAGAGAACAGCCATCTTGAATAACTGGGACTTGAGAGGCTGGTTAAACACTGGACCAGTTTATCAGAAATTCAGTGAAATCCCTGTGCTTGGAAGCCAGGTTATTAAAACTTTGCTGGTGCTTACTGGTCTGATGAAACTCTTTAGTTGGCTCTTCTTTGACTGAGGCCTTGAAGTGGTTGAAGAGAAATCTGTCCCAGGCTTGGTTTTGCATTTCCGTGTTTTCTGAGAAGTGTTTTCTGTGTTTCCTCTACATCTGCACCCTGTGCTTTTAAGGCACAGGCTAATCGTTTTGGCTCAGAGGAGAACGGTTTATAAGCTTTGATACCCAGGCAGCAATGATTTTTCAATGACAGGTTTAAGGACCTCAGCAGGTGACAGCATACTGACATTTCTGTGCTAATATGGAACTGGTATATTTTGGAGGCCAATAATTGAATGCGATGGACATGGAGAGCTGTAGTAAATCTGAAGTTAAACTCCTTCATTCATGCAAGTAGTCACTTTCACAGCCCACTGAATTCTGTGAAAATCATCATCCCACATGTTGCTCTCACTGCTTGCTAGCACGGTGTCCATCTGTAGGAAAGATCTTCTAGCTCTGAAAATTCTTTATCCCAAAGCATTTTGTGAAATGATTAAGGATATTATTATATAATGTTTCACCAACTCTACAAAACTTAGACCAGCTATGTTGGCAAAACCCTTCTTATGGAGAAAGAACAGCTCATAATGTTGCATTTCTCATAGCATCTGAATTAGTAGAGTGTTTGCAGAGTAAATGAATTATTATAAAGACAACATAAACTACTACGGTTTTCCTGTGTTTTATCTCTGTGTCTATACAGCAACAGAAAGATAACTCCAAAATAATTCACTCATTATGTGAAACTGGAATTCCAGTGCAGTGCTCACAGGCTTTTGAGCTACTTGATGTTCAGAGGTGTCTAAGAAACAAGTGTGGGCTACATTTCCTATAGATCTCCAAGATAAACTATATTCTGTGTAGTATTCAGTTATTACAGTAGTGCATGGAAGATCTGTGCCAGGAGACTCAACAGGTCCTACTCATAGCCTTGAGCACTCTTTTGCAGCTGTCATATACTGTTTTAATGGTTAGCATGTTTTTTTGTGTGATTTTGATCCGTGCCTACTTGGCAGTCTCCTAGAAAGTCCTTGGGCAATCTCCAAGGAACAGCAAAGGTTGGGACAAGAGGCATGGCACACATTTAGAGTAGGGAAGGTGAACTGTGTCCTGCCACTTGCTCCTTGTGCCTTTGGGGCTCTTGAGATTCCTCGAGTGGAAGAGACAAAACACTTCAGATTTTGCACTGTACATAATGCTGGGCGGTTTTCAAACTTAAACTTCCCTCTCAGTTTTCCCCATCTCCTTTGAGGCAAGCTCTGTACCAGGGATATCTGCCAGCACAGCTCTGTCAGTCTGCATACAAATAGGCAGGATCCTGGTCAGCACAGCAGTCCCAGCTGAACTGTCCCATGGGGACACGGTAGCTCTGCCAAATTGTTCTTCAATGCTATAGCTGGTTTAGTTTTATCAAACCCTTGAACACCTGTGTGAGCTGTGCCCCTCCTGTCTGTGTGAGTGCTGGGCTCCTGCACTCTCAGAGCACTATGGCTCAGCATGCTGCCTTAGACACAGCATGATCCAAAGATTAAGGTGATACAACTGGCCTACAAGGTAATTTGCAGGTGAGCTCTGTTACCCCCCCATCTGCCCCTGGCAGATTCTACAAGCAAGCATTCATTACCCCTGCAAGCTCCTGTACAGGTTTTTGCATACTTCTTCCATGCAAGCAAGAGCATGTTGTATATTGACTTAGTTGCTGGAGTGAAACTCTGTTTCAACTTTTTTCCAATCCAAATGTGTAAACATTACTAACTGAAAATATAGTTTTCAGTCTAAAGGAAAAGCAGCTGTAGTTACACAATTTTTTTTAATTTCTTCAATGTCATGCCAAAAAGATCTACAAAGACATTTGGGAGGGTGAGCTGTAAAGTTTCCCATTTAATCATTAATAGGAACCATTTTTTTGGTGGCTGGTATGCTGCTGAAAACTGGCAGAGCAGATTTATTTTTGCACTCTGTAGAACTACACTCATCTCTGGATTAAGGAGACTGAAATTCCACTGACTGTTATAGGAATGGTGCCCATGTGTGGAAGTATTTTTTTTCTAACCATAGGAGACATGCCCAAACCTTAGCATGAATGCAGGGAAGTCTCATTCAGACTGAAAGTCAGTGTCTCCTCTGTTGAAGCTGATTCATCAAAGCACTCTTCTTTGCCAGAGGCCATAACAAATCTTCCTCATTACCTATGGCATAAAGGACATAGCAGGGTGGTTAGTGCTGATCCGATTATTGCACCATCAGACTCTCTGCACCTACTCCATTCAGCCTGACAGTAGCCTGTGGATTTTTGCTCATAGCCTGTGGGTGCTCAGACTGGGATTTAAAGCTGAAAAATTAATGGCCCTGCTATAGCAATGTCCAAGGGGTAGAAAGCATGGAACTGTGTATGTGATTTGATGATGAAGGATGTCAAGGATGTACGGTTTCTATAGGTCTGTGAGTATGGAAGAAGGTGCAAGATATTATTCATAATTTATTTATTCTTCTCTACTCCTGAAGTCTCATGATTACTAGCTGTTAATTATTGTATTATCATAGGTGACTTTTATTCCTTACACAACCTTCAGATCAGACAGGTGTCCGAAACGAAGGAATTTTTGCATCCTCATATGAACTGCTTAAATGCATCATACATCACAGTAGAAGTATTGCATTTGTAGTTCATCAGCATTCAACAAGGTTAGGGAAGAAACCTGGATCTCAGGGAGGAGCAGCTTCTATCATTCAGTCTTCAGCTGACAGCAGAAGTAAAAATGCTTCCCTATATGTTAGTGCACATCCTGTCTCAAACAACAACCTTGCAGTGAAAGAAAGTATTTTTTAGCTGCCTTGCTATCCTACCCTTGAGTAATGCGCTGTGTTCTCTAGTCCCTAGAGAGAGAGAGAGACCAAGTGAGATGAAACTAGGCTAACTTCACAACTGTAAGATTTTCCTGCATTAGGAAAATATTCTACTGCCCTTCTGGACAGTTTTTAGACACCATAATACATCTAGAGCATGTTCTGTTGAAAATGCAAGGCAGTTTCTATTGCAACAAGGATAACAGGCTTTGCTTTCCTCACAGGGGACTCTTCTTGGATGTCTGTACCCTGTCTTCCTGCCTGAGGCTGAGTCTAAGGAGTCTCAGAAACCTCTTGAGGGACTTCAGGAAGGGATCTATCTAGTCTCAACATGCATTGCATCCCTCCTAGGTGCTCACAGGATGGCTGGATTCTTTGTAGACGTTATTAGCCTTTTTTAAAAGGAAAGGAGTAAGGGCAATAATATGACATGGGGTAGGATGGAGTATATCTAGTTTCGATGTCTGGGGTTGGGTCAGGTGAGACCTAAGCCAGTCATTTCACTGCTAGCCTGTAGTAATGAAAAAAAAAAAAAAAAAAGAAAGAAAAAAAAAAAAAAAGAAAGAAAAAAAAAAAAAGGCCGGAAATGCTTGTCTTACGACTTTTTTTTTTTTTTTTTTTTTTTTTTTTTTTTTTTTTTGCCAGGAATAGCAGGAAGATAGCAGGGAGAACATTTATAAAAGCTAAGTATTCTGAGACAATCAAGGAGACTGTTCTAGCCCATGTCATGACCTATGCATCTCATAGTTTTATTTCCCCAGATTCTGGAGTTGGTTCTAAGTTTTCTCTCTTTATAAGCTTTTGTCTTTAGTATCTTGAATTTGCAAAATTATGGCAGAGAGAGCCAGCTCTGAATGTGCAGTCTGGCTAGGCTGCTGTAAGAAGCCTTTTTTCACTAAAAAAAAGAGTGTACTAGAGTTTCTTGTGAGTTTGTTTCAGAGGAAGTATCATCATGGACAAAGGTCTTGTGGGTGAGATATCCCATTTGTTAAGCTGTCTGCCCTCTATTTGTCTTTTCTCCCCTGGATAGCAGCACTGTTGCAATATCTTTGGGAGTATGGGTGATGGGATAGATTGGAAAATTATTTCTGTTAGTTGTTGGAATTTGTTCTTATGGCAACAAAATGAAAAGCTAGGGGTAATTTTACTTTTAGGATGAAGTTTCCTCCTTTGAGTATGGATAAAGAAACTAAAATAAAACATGGTACAAAACCAAAGAAAATATTAAGTTTCTGCATTTGTAGTCTGACAGATGACTATTTATACAGGTCATAGAATCAAATTGTAGATCATTATATTCACTAGATGTTTATCAAATACATAAGCTGCATACTCCTAAATGGGTTCTTTACATCTGCAGTGTGATAAAACACAATATATGTAAATATGAAGTATGCTTCCTGAATTTATGAAAGTAAACAGAACCTAGAGAGACCTCAAAGGACACATACAGATGAAAATGCAGATGAACTTGAACCTTACTGGACTTGCTCTTTTATCACACTGCTTTTCTTTGACATAAGCCAAAAATAATATAACATTTTCCATGAGCCTGAAAGCAGAAATTTTTGCTGGAGGTATGATTCATTCATAACTGTAGTTAGATGGCAGGAAAGGCTGTCTGAGTGCCACATGTTGAATTGGTTTTCTTCACTCACATGTGTATGTTCATGCATTCCCCACACAAAGGTGCATTTGTAGGTGCATGTGGAGAGTGCTTGCCCAGGCACCTGTAACAACAGATGCAATACTTGCTTTGGCAGTGGACAGAGACAGTATAGTGGAATGATACTCTAATCCTGCTTTTATTCTAAATTTCTGGTTATTCAAATAGATTTAGTAGAACTTATCTAGGACATAAAAGCAGAAGTATTGGGATCTGGAGCAGCCAATTGCATAGCTTCCTTTTACTTCATTTTCAGTTAGTGACCCAAACAGAACCCCCGCATTCATGAGGTCCTAAGGGATGAGTGCTCTGCAGGATTGTTGCTAATAGCAGCGCTTGTATGGAGCCAACAAACACAAAGGTTTATAAGGTTATAAGGCTGGTGTAAGTCAGAAAAAGTGATGTAGAGTGCCACTGTTGTTTTCCAAACCAAGAACTCCAAGTCTGCACAGACTACTAGAAGTGGCCACAGGTAGCAGATGCAGCTTGGGTTAGAAGGGCAGCAGATATGCACAGACTTATTTTTCAATGAGTGAGGTTATTTAATAATTTTATTTATAGATGAAAACTCATTTCATTTAGTCCTGTGCAAAATGGTTGAGAAGCGTGAGCCTTGAAAGAAGGGAAACCAAGCTTGGAGACTGAAGAGTGTTATCTAGAAGTCACTTTCTATGCTCACTAGGATCACTTGCTCTTCACAGCTGGCCCATATTTCCCATACATACAATATCTGTAAGATTTCCATTGTCAGCTACTTATGGTTCAGCTAAAGGGAAGACTCTGGAGGTTACTGGAGGTGAAATCTTGTATGGAGCGAGCCCACGGAGGTAACAGAAAGAGACATTCAATCTATATCTTTCCACGAATCATTAGAGCATCTCAGTCATGAGCAAATTACTGCTGAACTAACCCCAAATAAATTGTTGCTTCTTTACAGCTGAAATATCTTGACTTGGATTCACCTAAAACTGCATGTGTTGTTAAAATTTTCCATGTGGACAGTTAAAGATATAATATTTCCTGTAAGTAGTAGAGTTTAAATGGAAAACTGCCTCTCAAGTACTGTTTCTTCCCACCTATTCTACCTAATTCTTCCTGCATGGCATATTTCAAATTGCTGAAAATTATTTTAACCAATAAAAAAGATACATAAAAAGGCAAAGCAACTACCAATCGTAGTTAAAGAGAATTTTTTCTTCTTTTTTTTTAGTTGGCCAAACTGATCTAACCTATTCTATATTTTCACTGTTCTTCCCACAAGGTATCAGGTGTTTGCCTGGATGTATTTTTAACGTAGCTAAGACATACTAATAAAGGCACAAATTCTAATATGTATGCTTACAAGGATTGTTTTTTTCTCCAGATATCTCTGCTATGTAGGCCTGTAGGCCAAGCTATGTGCCATTTATTTACAATATTGAGCACTTATTAAGATAATAATAGTAGAGAAAATGGAGTGAGTTGTTCATGCAATTACCATCCACAAAAAGGAAAAAAATAACACTTTAAACTACTCCTTCTAGTTTGTTGGGTTTTTTTTTCCTCTATTAACTGAATTATTACTGCAAATCCTGGATGAGTTTCCCTTTTTCATCCTTGAAGAGTGAAGTTAATTTCTTGACCCAACAAAAACTTTTTTTTTAATGGCTCAATTTGATCAAGGCTTTCCTTTCTCTATTTTTAGGGAGCTTACAAAATCAGGGATTTCTTGTCATTTTAATATTTATTTTTTGTAAGATCACATCTGGCTTCAAGTCTCTACTTTAAAAAAGTTCAATTGTTGTGGTTTGGCAAAGCTCAAGCAGGTCTATTTGGACAAAAATAGCCAGTTTTTTTAATTAGGAAATAAGCTGAAGTAAGATGAGTATAAATAAGTTTGTATGTAAAAATAGAGCTATTGTTAGTCTGTGTCTGGACAGTACTCTTTTGGGCATATAAGCTCTCTGGCCAGTTTTTGATGTCTCACATATTTGGGCAATCTCAGGCTGACAGAGAGTTAATTCCAGGTCCCCGCTTCCCAGGGTAATGCTCCCTGAGTCCTTGCATTAAACCTGGCTTGTGATACCAAATGTCACTAAAAAGTCTAACCTCTCCTTGAGTGTCTGAAAAACAAGGCAAAAGCCTTTGTGGAGGGACAGCCCAGGCTGCTGATCACAAATAGGGAAGGATAACCTTGGTCTAGCAAGGAGTGAGGGGCAGAAGCCCTGTGAGGAGTAAAGATCTGGGGCAATGCCTTACGTTTTGTATTTTCTCTTGAGTGGTTTCAAGTAGCTGCATGCTGCACACGTTTCTGTCAGTTGTGTCTCCTGGTTCAAAGGCTGCTTTAGCTTCTCTGCTGAGGCTCCTAACTCTCATTAACTGTGGAGAAATCTGAGACACCTCCAGCCTCTGGATGCCACAGGGAGGTAGGCAATATGCCATTTCATTTTAATTGCATCTGCCTAGAAATGACTTTAGAACATGCATTCTTTGATTTATGCTCTTTGCTTCCAAGAAAATCCCACCTGTAATGAAGCATTTGAAGGGTCAAACTCATAATTTAACATTGAAGATGTTAAACTGGAGCAATTTTAACTAGTGTCCTGAATTTTCTATCTCAAAATTCTTTCGTTATAAAAGTTCTCTTTGGTGGAATCTGAAGGTTTCTTTACAAATGAATATTTGTATAATGAGCAACATTTTCACATATAAAGAAGAGAGAGATAAAAATAAATTTTTAACCATACCTGTCATATTAAGAAAATGTATATCAAGGGACTGATATTAATTTCAGAGCCTTCAAAAAAGACTCTGGATTGTATCCATTACTGTCCGTGGCCCTGATTCAACTTTTATATAAGTCAATAGGCATCCTGGCTGTTTCCTCCCATAGCTGTTTGGATCTGGCCCAAGGCAAACAAGAACACTCAGAGAGAGATGCTACAAATGGTGAAATTTGAAAGGAAAAAGGCAAAAAAGAAAAAAAGGTTAGGCAGCATGTGGGGGGTGCTAGTAAAAAAAAAGTTCTGCATGAGTATAGCATAAACTAAACAATGTTTTTGTGCCTGCAATTTATTTAAAGAATATCAGACTTCCTGGGTTTTCAAACCAAAATTGGTAATGTGGAGTTAGGACTAAATATTTCATGCAAATGCTTTTCCTGCCTCCAGTGAGCAGCACTTGGGAAATGAATCCTACCTGCCAGTGCCACAAGCACAGGGAGGTGGCTACAGGAGCCATGCTGCCAGCTGGGATACCACCTTCCCTGGTGCTACAAAAACCCAGCTCCCTACAAGGGAGACTGGCAAGAAAGGGGAAAAAAAGTCAACCAATTTCCTCAGAGATGCTTTGTGTGAGGGCCCCTCCTCCCCGTGCACAGGCTTGCACAAAAGGGCTCAGAAAGGAGGGTGACCTCCTGATCCCCAGTGCTGGCCCAAAAATAAACAAGAAGTAGTCCTGGGGCAGCCCCTCTGTGGGTGCAAAGCAACCCTCCCCCCATCCTCACTGTGGTTTATTTATAGATAGCCTTATTTGTTTGTATTGTCAAGAAGCAGCAATTCCTAGATTATTTCTTAAGTGTCTAGAGAATAAAGATCAAATGCTGCCAAGTGTAGACATGACAGATAAATGAGAGTATAACACCAGAATCCTCCTTTGTCATGGAAATTGTGTTGGTTTCCTGTTAAGAAAATGAAAAACAGATGTTAAAAAACATAGCTGGTTGTGTGGATACTGCTTCACTGGGACAGCTTGGATTATAAAACAGTGAATACTTGGGGGAAGTAGGGTGGGTTTAATTTCACTTAAAAAAAAAAAAAAAAAAACTGAAAAAGAAATGGAGCTGCCATTCAGATGTTTCTAGCACATAGCAGCTTCAGCTGGTTTTGGGATAGGAAAATACTAATATAGGCCCTTTCTAGATGAGAGTGATCACAGCAATACTGCAAATGCTGGGCTTTATCCATCTTATAACGGGTATTTTTTGTCATGAACAAGAACTTGAAGAACTTGGATGGGTTAGAGATGGTTTTTTGTTTTTTACCCACCATTGGAGTCCCTCTATCTGGCAGCCAATTTTGTCTATTCCATGTCAGCTTCTTGAGAAACTAAATTGTCTTGACTTCTCTGATAATTTCATTTTGAGGTAGAAGGCAGGGAGAGAGAAGGGCCTAAAGCCTGTAAAAAGGGAAAGACAGATTTCTGCTTTCAGATTGCCTCTGCCATGGAAAAATTCCTACCAAAGGAGAGAGAACCACTTTCTAATCATCTCTCCCCACCCTTTTTAGGATTTTTGTGTTGATCAGGGAGAGAGCAAAAGAGCAGAGGGAGTTAAGGGATAAGGAGAGTGCTATGGAAAAATGCAGGAAGAAAATATGTGATTATAACCCTGCTGACTTGGATACTTCCCTGAAACACACATATCTCTTCTATGAAACCTGTGAGATTTAGCTAGAACTTTGCCAACTCCAGTAAAAAAAAATCTGATTTTTTTCTTTATTTTTTAGATGACTCTCCTGGTTCTTGGTTGGTATGCAGTCTTTTTAATGGCCTGTTACTGCAGTGCTGCTTCCTGTTTGTACAGTATGTTGACATACTGCAAGTTTGAAAGACTGCCCTGTCTTCCCTGCAATTGATATTAAATATATACACATATTACACATATATATGTACATACATAAGACTCTAACAGGAAACAGGCAGGATTGAGGCAGGCTTCAGCTTTAGCCATTGGAGCAGCCCTCTGGAGAAGGGACAGCAAGGTCCCCAGGACTGTAATTCCTTCCAGGGATGTCTCCCTCTGCAGAGATGGGGAAGGGGTGATCTCCAGTCAGTAAGGAGTGACAGGGGCAGCAAGGTCAATGCCTTCCTCCAGCCCCACCACACATCAGCAGCATCAGTGCTGCTCTGCTTTTGAAGCAACACCAGGTCTGTCTGTGCTGTTCTAGGCTGTGCTGTGTGAATTTACCTTGGCCATGGCACTGTGACTGCTCCCAGCCCGTGTTGTGCAAGGGAAGCGAACATCAAGGCCAGTTGCTGGGGAGGCCCAGGGAATGCTTCATGCACACCCACTGGAGAGGTTAGCTGGTGCTTCTCAGGCAACTAAACCCATTAGGACTGGATGTTCCTGAGGTCAAGGTGTGGGATGTGAAATACAGCTGTATTTCACAATAATCAATGTTTTCAAGAGGTTTCAAAAGTTGAAAATACTCATTTTTACTTTTTTATTCTCAGCTGTTGTTTTTTTTTTTCATTTCTTCAAGTGTACTCTAGATTTGCCTTTGCATTTTTCTCTCTCTGTAGTTAACAGTGAGTTGCAGGGGTGTGTAAATGCATGTGCAAATTTTATGTATATAAAAATCTAACAGTGACAATCTGGTTGCAGTCTCGGTGGATTCTTAGAATGGAAGACAGCTCAGTTTTGCTGAATTTGCTTCAGTTCTTGGGAAGATAAACTCAGTATATAGGTGAGAGATTTTAACACCAACTCTGACAAAAAGTTCAATGCAAATTTCTTTATTTACCCTGGAAAATCTTTATTTTTCTCTGTATGCACGTGGATCAACATATGCTTCCTTTTGATTCTGCTTTTTCTCTTCCCTGTTTGTCAAATGTCTGCAGTCCATGCAGTTGGGATAGGGAAACTCCAGATTTCTGGATGCAATTAAAAGGTCACATCCTTTTGCTCTATTGCTCTCCCCTGCAATCCTGAGGTTAGAAGTGGAATAGCAAGTCATGAAATGTTCAAGGCCCTATTATTTGGATGATTGTCCAGAAATATTTCTCTAAATCATCTGATGCAAAGCTGTCTTGTAAAAGAACATCTCTTTGCAGAATGTTTTCTCACTAGCTGCGCTTGGAACAGAAATACTTAGAGTATACTTTTGCTTTGGGACCTTGTTTTCACATCCATTGTAGGTAGAAATTGGAAAAGACACTGTATGAAAATGTGTCAGCTATTATTGTTTGTGCAATCTAGTGACTGAAGTGAATATGGACTATAAATTACTAGAGAATCCAAAATGTAGAGACTTTTATATACAAAAAAGAGATTTTTAAAAATTGTAGATAGCATTAGTAGAACTCTTTGGTGATGGTTGTTTCACAGAAGTAAACTGGAGAGGCTCAGGAGTCATTCTCACATGCTGAGGACTGTCTTTTCCCATCATATTTGATCTACTTCATGATCTTCTTCCCCTGTGCTAATGCTGGCTCAGTGCTGTAGCCCTAAATCACCACCACATTTGAGCACTGAGGGCATCAGCAGTTTTGGCACATCGCATCACTTCAAAATTCTTCAAGACTTTTTTTTTTCTTTTTGAATGTATCTAGTTCATTTTACAAAGACAAAATCAGCCAACTGCAGCCATGAACCTTTGGACACAGGAACAGGAGGTTTCCCTAGGGGCTTTCCACAGTGATGCTCCTTCTGGGGTTGAAGGATCCACGAGGAGGAGCTCAGCCTCCCTCCCAGGGACCTGATGGCTCTTTAGTCTTCCCTTCGCTGATTTAACAGTGTGTTGAATTCCTGATTCTTAGTGGGGAGGATTATAAAACACTGTGTCCCCAAATATGGCATTTTACTAGACGCACATACGATTACAGTACTTTTAACACCCGCTAATAATTTGGGGGGTTTAAGTGCTGCTGTAGGAATTAGGAATAATTATCTATGGAAAAATTCCTTGTTTAAGAGAAACGTTTTGCTTAGGATTGAACAAATGTACTGGGTTTTTTTTTTTTTTTTTTTTTTTTTTTTTTTGTTTGTTTGTTTGTTTTTTTTTTTTTTTTTTTGAGGACGCTGGGTTAGGTCTAATTTTCCATGGTTTCCCATGAGTTCTAAGCTGCTCTCTGGGTACGAGCCGATCCCGGGCTGCCGCTGGACTCCTTGGCAAGAAGGTGGCGCTGGCAGCCCGGGATTGGGACTTCGCATCCGCCGGGATAACTTTAAACAGCTCCTACGGGCCGCTTCAAGTGGAAAAACAACTTCCCTGCAGCTGTTTTATGTTGTTTGGGGTTTGGTGGTTTGCTGTGCTTTTATTTTTTTTTTTTTCTTGTTCGATTTTCTTTTTTCTCTATTAATGTTTGGCACTTAGAAATCCCACTCTTTTCCAAACAGGGTCCTCTCTGCTGCCGTGGAATGCAGCTCCTCTAGCTCTCTTTAGACACCACCTTCTTTGTATCCCAGCACTGAGCAGCTTCGGGAAGTTCTTTGGCTACAGTAGGCTTCTTTGTAAGGAGGGTGCACGGCTGTGGGGATGACCTCTGGCAGCAGTTTTTGAGTTCTCCACCCTTTTGGTGGGGTGGAGGAAAGGGTGCCCTGAGCAGGGGGCCTCTATCCTGGTGTCAGCATTGACGAGATGTAGCTTTGCTGCCTTAAATGCTCAGTGTGTAACTGATTTTTAAATGTGTTTGATTTGGGCTTTTGTGGCTTGCTGGTACCTAATTCCAGCTCTAGCTTGCTTGTGTTTAATTCCAAGAGTTAGGTATGACTTTTACAAGGTGAGGTGTCCCCTCTTCTCTGGGCTAGCTGTGAATGATACGTGCTAATGAGAGCTGTACTCACTTTAACCTTGATCTTCAAGATATAAAATCATTGTCCTTTTCTCTCCCAGCACCTACATGTTGGTGTTTAGCCAACCATCTTGGTGAGGAGGAACCATACACATAGCGGGGCAAATGATTGCTGTTACTTTCAGCAAGCTTCAGGTGTGTGTGCAGGATGTATATATAAAATACATGCTCCCATTTGCAAGTGCCAAGTATTTCTCCATCTAAAGACTGTTTGCATACTTTGCCATATTAGTTGACTGCAGTTTTCATGTGCTATAAAATAAAGTTTAGGATATGAAAAGATTAAGCTTCTATTATCACGGGCTGTGCAAATGACTTTTGTGTACATAGCTGTATTTTTTTTCTAGACAGATTTTTTATTATTAATTTAACTACTATATTAAAAATTCAAGTTCTTAATTCCTGGTGTGTTTTTTTTTTTTTTTTTTTTTTTTTTTTTTTTTTTTTTTTTTTTTTAATGGAGGGAATAATTTAATAGTGAAGTATTATCATGGTCACAAATTTCTCTCTATTAATTTCCCTTCTAAGAGAAGAGGGAGGGCCAGGAGAGCTGGAGAGGGAGGTGTGTATAAACTCAAGGCTGCATTTGGGAATTCATCCCAGCACTTCCTGCCAGCACAGTGGTTACCCCAGTATGCAATTTGTGCAGAATGGGTAGATGATTTTCTTCATAAGCTTTGAGTACAAAGGGTATTCCATGATGCCATCTAATTGCTTAATCCCCAAGGAGTTCTTCAGGCATTTATTTAACACTAATTGCATGTGTAAATGTTCTTAATTTACAGCGTGTGAAAGTTGCAGTGAATGCACACAACAGAGGATGTCAAAGTGACGCTTCATGGAAAGATGCAGTTAAGGCAGTGCTAAGTTACTTCTAAATAGGATTAATCATTTATTAAAGTTCAAAGCTCATCAGAGCACAGGGACAAGCATAAGATGACTTGTTGCTGTTCAGAAGTAACTAGTGGAGTGGAGTTGTGGCTCTAAAATTTTCTGTGATATCCTTACTACATTGCAGTAAACGCGGAACTTAAAACACTAAGCAGGGCGAGCAATTCAGTTCAAGGCAAAGAACTTGGCTTGGCAACTGTTGCACAAAGCCTGCTTGGGCTGTTAATTAGTGCTTGCATTGAAATAAAGCCGTGGAGTCCCAGGCACTGCACAGAGATGCAGGCGGGGGGTGCGGGTGCTGGGGCCAGCCCTGCCCTAGAGCTTCCACAGCTTCAGTCCACAAGATATGGGAACAAATCAGTCGTGCAGGGCACAGTATATCCACAGAGATCTCAGAACAGGTAGGAGGCATTCTTTGGAAAGGGACCTGCAGCCCTGATACCCAGAGTAGTCCTAGCTATTTCCCACTGGTGGAGTGAAAACTTTCATCTTCTTCGAGATCTTGAATTTTATGGTAGATACATGCACAGGAATGTAAGCAACAGCTGGGACCTGAGCTTTTGGGAAAAACTTGAGTCCTGGGTTCTCTCTGTGCTGGGTGTCTGTGTGCTGGCAAAGCAGCTCAGGAAATCATAAAATGAAGGAAATTATACTTTTTGTGACATGATTATATACTCTAGAAACAGAATTGCCCATGAGTCCTACTTTGTGGTACACACTGCACAAGCACCCAGAGGTAATTCTGAAGAGGGAAAACCTGTTGGTTTACAGTGTCTACTGAAAGGAGCAGAGTTCAGGAGAGCCAGACTCAGTCACACTCCACCAGCTCAAACACAACCCTTAGCCACCCACCTGCACACTGTGTGAGATGTACCAGCCCTCACACTCCTCTGGTTCTTCAGTGGATGCTGGTGCTCATACCTGTATCTTGGTACTTTCAGAGAAGGAGTAATTCTCACAAGGAATTCAAGTGCATAACTCATCTGGAAAGGCAATTTGTCAGAAAAAGTTGGAAAGGTGAAGGCTTGGGTGTGAATTTTCTTGTCCATCTGTGAAATATCTTGAGCTTTTGTTAGCTGCAGAAATGATACTGATTGAATACTACATGTTTTGAGACTGGTGACTTTAAAATATTTATTCACCTTTTTTTCCTGAAAATTACGTAAGTGTATTATGCCTTTCGTCTGTCTAAATTTTACATAGTTTTTTATCTTTGAGTTCAGTCTGGATTATCCTTAGACCCATGAGGAATAGCATGTGATTGTCTCTTCTTTAGCCATGCAGGGTTGTAAAGGCTTTACTTTCAAACATTGTAGAAAAAAAAATGAAGCATCTGATTTGCCAGATTTCCATGGTAAAGACCAGAGCTGCATAAAGGGCTAAGCACCCTGTCACATTGTGTCTCGGTGTTTCCTACATAGTAGAATCCATAACATAAAGTTCAGTGCCTCTGGCACAGACAGAATTGTATGTATCAGAATAGGATCTGACAATACTGAGGTCCAGGGGAAAGAGTAATCTCTGGATCCTGGCAGGCCATGATAAAAAAAGGCATGAGTTTCAAATTTAGCCCCACTTTTATACTTACAGCTGAGCATTGAAGTGTTTTTTCAGCCATCTTAAAGGAAGAGCATGTGAAAATGGACAGAAGAAAAGTTAATCATATCTGGATGCCAAAACCAGAAGTTAATTTGTATGTGAGTTCTGGTCCAGGATTCAAGCCAGGTCTTTTGTTAGGTTAAGTGACTTCACCATCCCCATGAGAAACTGCTGAAGAAAGCTGGAAGAAGTTTATGCATGATGAGGAAAACTTAACTTCTCTTGCATCTTTCCTGTGCCCTTTATGATTAATGGAAAGAGCCCATTAATTCAAACATATGCTCTTAGTCTCTAGGGGAAAAGTGGTTGTGATTAAAAAATCACCTTCTATTCTTATAGTTTAATTTCCTCTGTCTTTCTCAAATGAGACCAAAAACTGGAAAGTGTATAGATGGCCCAAACAATTTAGTTTAAAACAAAGCAGAACAGCCACAAATCCCTGTCCTCCCCTTCTGCTGAGCTGCTCTGGAAGGCTTTGGTGCTCTATGCAGGATTGATTTGGCTGCTTACTCATTGCTTGCATTTTGACAGGATTGGTGTGTCCTGAACTCACAGGTCTCCACAGCTTCCAGAGTAAGGAAACCACAGAGGGAAAAGCTCACATCTTGCATAAAGCTCTGCACAGTCTGTGCTGAGGAAGCCCCAAAGGTGTTAAATTTCAGACAAAGGTAGAAGCCTGCACTTCCTGTAAGGCAGAACCTGAAAGCAAAGAGATCACATGGAGAACTGGTGAGGCTGGCTGCCTGCAGGAGGACACAGGGTGTCTTCTGGACTAACCTGCTGCTGTGGGAGAAAACTGACAGGCCAGTGACCTTGGATGTCTTCAGACTAGGCCAGCTAAGGAGAAGCAACTCTGCTCTTGCCAGCAGGCAAAGTGACACTAGGACCATTTAAGTAATGTCTAATTGAGTGTTTAAACTGATTAAGTTGTAGCTGAACTCTAAAGACCAATTTTTCCCTTTTATTTCAAAAGTTCATCCATTTGAGCAGACCCAGCTTGTACTGGGCTGTCTGTCCCCTTGCACAGCAGCAGCAGGATGTGTTCCTGTCTGTGGTCTGCCAAGGCATGCATAAAAAGCATTAATAAATCAGGGAGGTGCAGTGGTACCCTCGGAGAGAGAGAAGCTTGCTGAGGGCTTGCTGGTGCTGAGGGCATTGGAGGGGCTTGGAGGGATTGGAGAGCCAGCTCTGACTCAGAGGCAGCTGTGAAGAACAGGGAGCAGACAGGTCTTGGAGTAGATGGGAGGACCCAGAGGGGACTGGGCACTGCTGCTACAAACAGTAACCTGGCTGTGTGTGACCAAGCACCACTGCCCTAAGGTCCCACCTGTGTGAGAACAGCTGTTGAAGGAAGAGCTACACATAAAGTCTTAGCTCTTCTGTCCTGTCAGATCTAATTGTTTGGAAGGAGTTATGTTTAAAGAGTTAACTTTCTAGATTTCATTACTTTGTTTTATCCTTTTGGTTCAAAAGGTTTTCAGTCTTTTTGGGTAAACAACCTCCAAGGGAAAGCATAGTCAGCGAGCTTCAAAACTGATTGACCTGGTGTCTCACCATAAAGTACTATAATATGATATGACCCTTTGTACACTTCTTAAAACTTCCTCATGCTCTCCAGTGTGTTTGTGCAAAAGCAAGCCTTTTGAAACCAGAAACCTGTAAAAATGAATCTTACAATTAAAAACAAAAAATCAGTGTAAAATAAGACACACTTATTCAAAGGACAAAGTCATACCTCCTCTGGGATGTTTATAATATGAATGTTATCAAGAACTGAAATCTGGTGTTAGCAATATAAGCTGACTGACTCTCATGTCATTTCAGTACCTTATTAAGGACTGTCATTATTGACTGGACTAGGGTTATGCCTGAGGTAAAATATTTTTCAAGATAAGAATGAATATACAAAGTAATGCTATTATTGGTTTCTAAAATTTCATCATTACTGTGTGTATGCTTATAATTACTGCATTGACACCCTTTAAATGTCCCCGGTAAAATGAGGTGTAAGCTTTTAAGATTTCCCAAATAAACATCTAAATGGATCTATAATAAAGAACTTTAAAAGCAGGGAGATTAAGAGAAGCCATTATTTAACACTGATTTTACTGTTGAAGGTTCTGAAGAGGACCTAGCTTTTTCAAGACAATTGCTGTGCATTTTCTTGGTGTTTTGGTAAGCTAACATTAATGTGGCTGGCTATTAAAATACCTTTGCACCATACAGGTGTGGACGGTAATCCTGGAGGGAAGATGGACAAGAAGGACAATTACAGGATTTCTCTTTTCCCTTTCATTTCCCCCTCCTTTGCCACTCCTGCTTTTGCCCAAGAGGAAAATGCATTACGTTTCAGGTCCTAGGAAGTCACACTTGCCCTGTTTGTTCTCTGATAGAGGCCTATAAACAGAGACATTCAGTCTGTAAACAAGTCAAGCTTACAAAGTGACTGAAAGATAACAGTCCCCCATCTAGCAGTGGGAGAGGAGGGAGGGAGCAGGGGGAGGGATGACAGAGAGGCTGCAATAAAAACAGGAAGGTTTCTGTTGGTCCTCTTGAAGTTAGTGGTTAAAAACATCAAAGCGTGGTGTGTGTTTTTTTCAGCCAGACTGCTGTGTCACTTTATAATTCTTCATAAAGCAGTCATCCAGCCACTAACATACTGCAACTGTTAGTGTGAGCTGTGCTTTGATTTAGAGGAACTGGATCCTGCTCCAGGCATGTTAAGCTGAGGAATCTCTTGTAAGTTTTCTTGGCATGCTGCATGCCATTGAAGAAACTATAACTTTTCAGAGCTGCTAATTGCAAGCTGTTCAGGAATTTTTCCTTCCATTAAAAAAAAAAAAAAAAAGAAAATCACAAATAAATTACACCCCCTTCTTTCTCACTCCTCAAACCCAAATAATTTTCCCAGGCTCTGAAGTGTTCAGAATTTCCTACATCGAAATTTAAAGTGGAAAACAAGATGGCAATGGAAAGGAAGGAAAAACAACTATACCATAGATGTCAAAGCAAAATGTACATATTCTCAGCTTGGTTCTAAGAAATATAAATTATTCAGCAGCTGCTTCAACAGAGGGATATTTTAGAAGTTCGAAGCCAGCAGAGTACATCAGTTCTCTTAGATGGGGGAAGGTATTTTTTTCTCCAGATATACAACATTCAGAAAATGGCACAGAGCTCTTGTCTGCCCTTGGAAAATCAGCCAAATAGAGATAGATGGGAAGAGGAGCAAAGAAGGGCAGGAGCCTTTAGAGTTGAAAGAGCGGCTGCATTGCTCGGGAGGGGAATAGTGAACTTGTTGTAAACAATGTTAGAAGCTTCTCTGCAGTGTGCTGCACAGACAAGCCACTCTGGTTTGTTATTGCTCAAAAAGCTGACACACTGAACAGCATTTGGGTTCAGCTTTAGCACAGGAAGGTAGCAATAACAATTCTCTATGTAGAGAGCAGTCAGACCAGAGGAAGCCTTTGGTCTGTACTAGAGCAGCTTGTCTGATGTTGGAGGCTAGGTTTGCTAGGTTTTAAATAGCTTTCCTCCAAGGGAATGACTGCTGCAAGATTTTCCACTCCTGTAGGTGTTACTCGTATAGGAGGTGTTGCCACAGTTGGGAGGAGGAGGGAAGGTAAAATGTTCTAGATGGAGGAAATGGTTGGTGCTGATGTGCTCTGTTATCAGTTGTGATAGGTAAAATGCCATGTCTGGATGATGATTTAAATTTCCTCCAGCTGGGAATTGGGATTTTAGCCTCGATCCTTCACTCCTGATCAAAGCCAGCATGCACTTTCAGCAGTGGTGAAGCTGCAGTAGAGATTTAGAATGCAGGTCAGCAGTGCAGAGCTCATTCAGGGGACATGTATTCCATGGGCTTCCATGTACAAGCACAATTTTAAAAGGCCACCAGTTGCACCCACAAATTGAGACACCTGAAAAATTCTTTCCTCTGGCTTATCTTAATGGTACACATAACTCAGCACTTTGTTCTTCCTTGTAGTTTTAACAACAAAAAAAGTAAATAGAGGGCAACTTAAACTTATCAATCATTTTCGCTGAACTTGTACTTCTATAAAGTGCTGCTTGCTTCCAAAATGTATTTTCATTTTATATTAACAGCTGTTTTAAAAGAGTCTGCTACAAATAATATCTCCAAGAGTAACTACCTATAATAATATGAATGCAGCTTTTGTCTTTAGCACAGAATAAATCACAAGACCTGCAAAAATTTTAGGTAAAATCACTTGGGTGGTAGTATACTACAAGAAAGAGCTGCAATCATCCTTTGTCCAAGCTTCCATTTATATCAGCTTAAACTGAGACTTTGTTTTTAAGTGATGGGATGCGTTCCTAAAGTACTACACAGGCCCCTAAAGGTGAATGTGTATGCACCCATGCAGGCAAAGGTGTAAAAAAATAGGTAAATGTAGGTTAAAAGCATTTCTTTTTGGGAATCTCAAAAGGCTTAAGTGTTGGTTCTTCAAGAGAGTGGATGTGGCAGGAGCTCATTGTGAGAGATTGTGGAAACTTCCTGAGTTCAAGCTAAATTTTTGTAGACACATAATAATGTTTTAGCACCTTACTCAAGCTATGTAAGGGGAATGTGGAAAATAAAAAGTAGGGTTGCCTGTAATTTAGAGATTTTGGTTTAGTTGGTTTTTTCTTGCCTTTAAGGGTTTGCCGGCAATGTGAAAAACTGGACTGAGTAATGAAACAAAGTATTTGCAAGCATCTACCAGATAAAAGCCCCAGAGTTACTTACAAGGTATTAGTCCATCTTTCTGTTTGCTTTTCGTGCACATTCATATGCATGACGTTGTGTTTGGAAGACCATCCCTGACTGAGAAATTCCAAAATGCTTGCATGAATAAATATGAGCAAATGTTCATCAGATGTTCATACCACAAGTGGCTTGCTCAGTTCTTTTGCCTGCTTTTCAAAGCTTGTTGTCCTTTTCTAGCAGACAAAAAACGAAATTAATTTTGAGGATTTGGGTTTTGTTAATAAATGCCTAGGCAAGGATGCTTTTCTGGTTGTTTTCCACCTTCTAAAAGGTATTAAGGGGATACATTCATAGAAACATAAGTAGCAAATATACTGGATTTTATTAAAGTTCCTTTGTAAATAAACAAGTCTGTTTTCTACTGGTCGTTCACACCTGTGTTGGACCACAAGTAGCTCTGAATATTTAAAGCTAACCTGAGCAATTGGATGCCTCAGAAATCTGCCATATTATAGGTATCTGGGATCCAAGAATCCAATTTTTTTTTCTTTTTTTCCTATGTGTCAGGCTGGATTTTTTGGTTTGGTTTTGTTTTGTTTCTCAGATTTTTCTGGGGCAGATCAGTACCTCAGAATTCAAGAAGGGTTTGTAAAATGCTCTCAGGCATTAAGGTGGGATTCTTAGGGCTGCCCTGAGCAAGGCCAGGAGTTGGACTTTGATGATCCCTGTAGGTCCCTTCCAGCTCAGGATATTTTATGATTCTGTAAACAGCCATGAAAGCTTTCCTCAGGAAGAACTATTAATTGTAAGTTTAGGTGGTGCTAAACCTATAGCTATTGTGAAAATCCTACCTGCTGTAATTTCTATAGAACTGTGAGTGCCAGTAAAGCCATTGAAATTAATAGGGGCCCTTCTAATGATTTAAATCTACTTTAATTTGGACTGCACATGTGTTATTGACAGAAGATCTCACTTCTCTCATGTGTTGCATACTCTGTTTCTTGAGTCTCCTCACCCCTAATGGATGCCTTTGGGTGCAGCTGACAAGGCTGCAGTGCTATGAGCCAAGGCACACTTACCACTAGACTTGCACAGAAATCCACAGACTTCAGCTAAGCTAAGGGAATACCAGCAAAAATTCTCATGGGTAAAAGTAATCCACAGAGTATTTGGAACATCTGTGGCACCTGAGCTGTTGGATAAAAGCAAAATCCCGCACGTGATTATCCAGGAAAAAATATTGTGGGTGGACAAAAGTTTTTGATACTCCAATGAACTTATTTCTTACTTAGAAATCTGCATCATCAAACACATTTTTCTTCATTGTTGGCATATACTGAACATATATATGTGTGTGCATTCTGGTTATTATTTTTTATAATTAGCATATAGTAAAAAAGAACAGTAATTATTATTATTAAGAAACTGATAGCTTAGCACAAGTTTTTCTTGATCTGTAAGAGAGCACAAAATAGTGACAACGGTGTCACTTCAGAAAGGTGAGGTGGTTTCTCAGTAGGCATAGAGGAGAACAGAGAGGGCTCTATGGTTTGATTTCATCTCACTGAAAACCTGGAGAGCTGTGGGTTTTATATGGCCAGATCTCAGCAGAACAGAGCTTTGTCTTGATAACTCAAAATGACTAGATCATGCCTGGTAGCTGGTCCTGGAAACCTGACCCTTGTCACAGGCTGACTACATCAATTTGCAGTAGATTGATGATGTATAGAGTGCGGGTGCCCCAGGGGAGACCCAAGAAAGGCCTGAGAAACATTGTATTGTTAATCCATACCCCTCATTAGCCTCTGCTGTGCTGGATTTCAACTCGCTGGCAAGGCTAGAGGAGCTGGAGGGAGAATGTGGCGTTGTCTGGCGTTGTTATTATTGCTTGCCTTTTGATTGAAAGGATGTTTTAAAATACCTTTTCTCCAAAGTTTAATACATCAAAACTGGCAGTATTCTTTATTTTCCTCTCTGTCCCTCTTGTCAAGTGCCTGGAATTCCTAGATTTTCTTTGTATATTGATTTAGCGCTCTCCCCTCAACAGCCCGAGCTTTATCTCTTCCCGATAACCGTCTCTTATACCCTTTCCCAAGTAGTGGCAGGCAAATTATATACGCTGTAATCAATTTACATTTCGCTATCATTCCTCAGCTCTGGCCCATAGAGGCTGCAGCCCTGCCTTCAGGGCTCCTTTATTCCTTTATGCACTTCGGGACGTGCTGCTTAACCATTTCTGCTCAGTGCCCTGCAAGGGTTTGGTTTGAAGGGGGCTATAGTTTCAAATGCGGTCTCCATCAAACAGTAACATCTTTGTCAAACTTCAACAGAATTAACCTTAACTGCCAAGGAAGTTTTGACTGCCATCATAAAAATGTTTGATTAGTGTTAATAATTTATTAAATTGGTTTGTCCTGACACTGCCAACATGCTGGAAATCTCTCAACCATTAAAACATTAACAGAGGCTGTAATACAATGCTCCTTCTGTTCTACGTTTTATTTCAAGACCACATTCTTATGAGCGTGGTTCTGTGGTGTTCCAATATGCTCTCATTAGGACTGCATTAAAAGATGAAATATGACAAATATTAAAAAGCGTGGGAATATAGAGTAAAGCATGGTGGGTGTACTTTTGTGGGCAACTCTGCTGCAATTAAATTTTCGCAAAGCAAGCCTGTTTTTGCAATATGGGGAAATAAAATTACCAGGCAAGTGTTTCACTAAAACAGACCCAATATGTTCAATTGCTTCATCCAACCTCCTAAAATACATAAGCTTAGTTAGAATTTCTACTAAAATGGGAAAGTTGATATTGGACCTGCTTATACTGAAGTATGCTATTCAATTATAGAAGAAACAAAGTCCTATTTGAGAAAAGTATTTAATGCCTTGAGAATATATTGATCAAATTTTTATTTGATAGTTTACATCTGCACTTGAATGGCTGGTGGTAGGAGCTCTCCTGTGTTCCACCAAAAACACCTGTTTTGGCTCATGCAGCCTCAGGAATTGCATGTAATTAATGTATTCAATAAAAAATGCCATTTGAACAATAACAAGAGTTTGGTTTATTTTCCAACTGGGTAGACGATAATTGAAATAGAGGCTCAGTTTATCCTTTGCAATTTGCTGATAATATCAGTGAAATTAAGTAAGTAATTTATTTTTTTCCTCTACTTGGTAGCCGCATAGGAGCTCCAACATTGTCCCAAATGTATAAGTTGGTGTTGCACATTGCATGAGGTAAATACAGAGATATTAACAAGTGAAAGGAAAACTTCCATTTCTATATCCCAATTATGAATATACACTGAGAGTAGTTACAATACCTACCTTTGAAATTTAATCCAAGGTTTTTAAACCTCTGGATTGAATTATTCTATAATTATTCATGGCAGCTGGACTGATCACCTCTCAAATTTTCTCTTTTTGGTACCTGAAGAAACTCTAATGAATACTTTAGGGAAAGGTGTATTTTATTTTATTTTATGAGAGGAAGTAATCTAACCTAGATGCTCTATGCATACCTGTATGCTTAAAACTCCATATATTTTCAAATGACAAAAAAAAAAAAATCCTTTAGGTAAGACTTGCTAGTTTCTAGGCACTCAGCTGTGTGGAGTAAAGATATGAAATAACTGACCTTGAGTCAGAGAACTGATTTACATTGAGATCTATTAGAATACAAGTTAACCCTTCTTTCAGTTAGTCTCCACTGATTTCTCCTTTCTGTCATGTGCAGAGTAACTTTATGGAAATGATTACCATAGATCAGCCTTTTGGAGATTTCTAAACTTAAGAACATCATTCTTAATAAACAAACAATGTTGTAAATGCTAATTTGTTTTAGGATGTAGTATTCTTGTAAGATGTTGGCAAGAACTTAACAGAGAGAGTTCATCAAAATGTAGAAAATAATCAATTGTTTCAACTTTAGAAAGGCATAATCCATCAACTCGATAAATTCCCAAAAGACATGTCAACTACATGAGTGTTTGGGGAACAGACTGAGTGCAAACATTAAAATTCTGTCTCTGCAAACTCTGCAACTGTCAGGAATAGACTTACTCTCGCTTTTTTTTTTTTTTTTTTCTGTTGTTTGTCTTTGTAATTGTTTCCTAATTATTTGCCGTGTTAATAATGAAAATTGTTGAATGTTCTGAAACCTCAACAGTTCTACATTTATTAATTGCAACACAAAGATAAGAGGAGCAAGTGACTACTGTGTGATGTGATTTTAATATGAGGCTTCAAATGGCTCCAGTTCTTGGCTAGAGTGGGATAAACTAAGACAAAAACTTTTAATAAGTGCCAAGAAATTTCCATCTTATTAAGAGCATCCTCAGTTCCTCCTGACAGTATGTTTGCTATATGTAAATGATCTATGAGTTTTCCCAAATTGTAAACCAAAGGTTGTAATTTTCCTGCACAGAAAAGTGGGATCTGATGTTCATGGTTAATGCATTTTATTTGTGTTTAATACATTTCCATACTTTTTTTCCCAAAGTAAAGAGGCTTGAAAAATTTTGAATTAAGTCCATAAACTAATTATTTTCCATTCTAATGTTGTTTCTTTTGTAATAGAACTCCTGACTCAGTGCTTTTGTAAATGGCCTGCAGTTACATGACCCTGATTGTGGTCTAATGAGGGCTGGAGGGTGCCTCTTAGATGATGCTGGAAAATTAAAGGGACCTTTTCCATTTAGCTTTTCAAACTAATTATTCTCTGATTTTACATGAGAACAATCCTTATATATATATGTTGAAATCCTTTTCATTCAAAGGCACCCTTTTCCTGTCCCCAGCTTTGATGTGGTGCCCATACTTACAAAAAGGCAGTGTAAGGGGAACAGTGGCTGATAGATCCCACCACAGTCCTAGCAGTTAAACAGTGAGTTCAAATACAGTAGTGTGAATTAACTGAAATTCAACAGAGGAAGAGAATCTTTGTTCTGTTTGAAACAAAGCCGTGCTTTTCATGTCCAGTTATTTGCATCCATCTTTTGCCCATATTTCCATTATTTAAAGACAGTACAGTTAGTGAGTAAGGGGCCCACAGATGTGTGCTGTGACTCTGGTCTCATTTGTGTGCATTTGGTGACTTTGCTTACCCTTCTGTTGGACAGGCTGATTCCATGGAGGCTCTCTAAAATAAGACATAAGCAAAAGGCATAGTTTGCTTTCCTCTCTGCCCTTTACCAAGAGCTACAATATAACATTAATGTTTCTGACCAGTCACAACACTAACAAAAGGAACTACTGGCCAAATATCTGATGGTTCAAAGCAGTGGGTTAGAATATGATTTCCTTATGGTTAACTTTGCCCAGCATTGTCCTGGAAAATTAGAGGGCTGGTGTTCAAGTTCCTCAGATAAGATATGTAATCTCCAGATCTCTGCAAGAGAACAAATCCTGTCGGTAATCCCGTAGGTTGGTCTGACATGGTTTCCTCTAGAGGAGGGATTCTTTGGTTATTAGATTAATAAACGTGCACTGTATAGTTATTGAAAATATTTGTCTGACACTGGAGTCCAAGAGTATGTTGGATTAAAAAAAACAACCCCCAAAAACCTCAACAAACTGAACCTTAAAAAATACAAACAGAAGATGAAATTTCACTGACCCAAAGCAAGCAAAAGTTTTAACTCTTAGTTTGCCTCATTGTGAAACATTAAAAAAAAAAAAAAAGTAAGCAGAACAGTTCAATACAAAAACTGCAATCCTGCACAAGAGAAAGCAAGAGCACATGAAAAATAGGATGGCTCAAGACTGCTCATAAGGTGTTAAATAACATAGAATTAAAAATATCAGCAAGCCTAAATAATAAATGAGTAATGCAAATTAATCTTAGAGAAGATTTATTTCAAAGATAGTTTTGAAAATCAGAACAGCAAACAACAGTACAGTCAATGATACCTGAAAATAAGAAACCCAGGTTGGAGAATTAAGATATAAGAATGAGATGACATTAAGTATAGATCTTGTTGTTTGTGACAAGTTAAAGTTGTGCTTAGTGTGTTATGCTCCTTGTTTTGTTTTCCATTGCAGTAAGGTTATTTATTCCAACTTTTTGTAGGTCTGGATTCATCCCTCTTCTTATGTCTCTAGGTTTATGTCTTTCTAGATGTGAATTTAACTGCACAATCAGTACAAATTCACCAGACAAGGTGATTGTGAATTAATATCAGTGTCTGTATGTCACAGTTCCCTTGCCATGTTTAACATCTTTAAATGCAAATATTGGATGTTTTATTGCTCACAAAGCCTTCAAGTTGTTTGAGTCAGTCTTTTGTGGTTTTGTACTATTTTTTTTTTTCAGACATGCCCTCATTAATAAGTTTTGCATCAAGAGCTAGGCAGAAAACAGAAATTCGGCTGCTGAGTATTTTCTTGCCCATATCCAAGCAAATTCTCCAGAGAGGAGTCTGTCTTTTAAACTGTGATTAAATTTTCCTTGCCAGTGGAGATAGAAAGAGCCAAGGGAGACAAGAATCCACAATTTTACCCTTTTTCTTCATAAAGATCCATATCTAAAAGCTGGTGTGGTGCAGTTATATGAATATATCTTGCAGAGTTCAGGAATGAAAGCTGTTCCACAAATAGTCAATATTTAGCTATGATTATTTAAGTTGTACTGGTATTGCATGGGCACCTTTAACATGAAAGGATGAACTTTGTCCTTTCTAGTAAAGATGTTATCTTTATTAGAAGATCCCTTGGAGCTGTGGTGCCCCTGTGCACCTGTCCTTTCATATGCAGTTGCATTTTAGCTTTTAAAATGCTTTGTAGTATCAGAAAACAATTTTGTATCAGCAAACAATTTTCTGGCTTCTTTTGGTTTGTTGCTTGTTATTTTGGTTTTTTTAAATTATTTTACAGCCTTTTCTTCCTCCCCTTTACTCCAACTCACAACTGTGAATCACTTCCTGGTGCCCCAGCTAAAGGAAGTTTCTTCAGAGATATAACATCATGTGATTTATACATTTCTTTCTGGTATAATAAATATAGGGAGCCTTTCAGCACAATTATTGAACTAGCCAAATATTTATTTTAGATATATTGTAGGTTGTGTTGCTCTATGGCCCATTAGGCAAAGTCTATACTGTGAGAGCAGCTAGAACCTGGCGGCTACTTTCATCCCAGCCCAGTCAGACTTTTATCACAAACCTCTCCAGGGAGGCGAGACTTATCACTCCCATGGGAAATGACAGAAAACTTTTTATTATTGCTCTGGCAGGAGTCTAATGGAAGGTGGATTTTTACTGGTACAGGTGTTGACAGCACTACATCCTGCATCCTTTCTGGAGCAGCTGATTGTGCTAGAGAGCACTTCTTACTCTGTTACAGGCACCAGGGTGTCTGCTTTGCCTCACTTTCTTATTGTGGAATTGTGTTACTCAGAGGAAAATAATTCTTAGCAGTGAGGTTGCATCCACAGCCTCTCTCCCAGAGGAGCATTAGCTCAAGGACAGGAGCAGGTCTGTGGGCTGGGCAGAGCAACCCATGGAGGAAGGTTTCTGCAGCTTCCTCTGCTGTTCCTGTCTGCAGGGCTCTGTGGGTGCCACTGAATTGTGAAAAGACTCACTGCTGGAAACCTGAAAGCAAAGTTGTTCTCCCATACAGACCTTGTCCTTTAAGTGGAAAGGCCTGCACACTGCAGACTTTGGAGCACCACAGCTATCTTAATCTACACCAATGATGTATTTGAATTGATCCATCCTTGTGTTTCAGAGCACTTTGGTAAAAAAAAATCACAGGGTGTTTTCTGTCTTGGGTGGAAGGCACGAGTAGGAAAACAGACTTGCTGCAGAATTATAGGGCAAGGGAGAGAAGCTGGGATGAAGCCTCTGTCTCTTGACCGTTGTGGTGCTTTCAGAAGTATTCCAATGTGATAAAAATAATACGGTTGTTCACACTGGTTTTGCTAAGTTGCTTAAAGTAATGTAAAGCAAATACATAAATACTTTTTCTCTTTTTTTTTACATGCTGTCACCACAGACATGCCATTCTAACCCAATTATTAATAATTCTAAAAAAGAAACGTGATATTGTTTTGTATACAAGCAAGAGAATTTTCGTGCTCTGGCAACAAGTCGAGAAGCAGGTGAGGGGCAGGAAAAGGATTACAGGGTGGGGGTGGTAAAATGTATCTTAACAGAAGAGAGTGTGCAGAGTTTTTAGTCTCACAGTAAGAAATAAACATTGTAATCATAAACAAATGTAACATTGAGAACAGAAGACAGTGATTTTATTGTATTGACATAGGATGCTTAGGCAACAATGAAGGACTTGTTCTCTTCTATTAGTCAGGACACACTGACAGGAGGCCCCTCTCTGTGGCCACTGCTCCCAGATAGCGTGTGTGAGAGCTGGATTATGAGATGTCTCAGAATGTGCAGGTACAGGCGTGCTTTGAGGGGAAATTGAAGGATCTCTTCACCACAGGGCCCTGAGAGTGAATATTCTCAAGAACTCTGGGAACCAAAACAGCACTGAGGCCTGCTCTGCCTTTCACATAAATGTAAATGCTTACATTTACACTCTGCAAAGTGTTACCTGTGTGTGGTATTTTGGGTTAGATTTCTGCAGACCGATGAGACAAACTGACAATGCGGCTCCATGTGACACCGTGTCTTGTCCTCGTGTGTCAGGTGTCTGCTCTCTGTGCCACTGGCTTAGATTCCATCATATTCCTCACACAGATCTTGGGGGATTGTGTTTCTAAATCTGGATCTCAGTGGGAAGTGTTTTTTCTTGTAAAAGAAGCTGTCCTGGAGAGAGACTTTTATTGTGGACTTATGGACGCAACCTGGATGGCACAACAGACAGACAGTGCTGCATAAGGATATGGGAAAAGCCTTCACCCTCCAAGAGTCATAAGTTTTTTAATTAAGCCAAATCAATATTAATCTTGCAAGGGAGTGCTTGCTCTTTTTGTTTCTTTCTCTTTCTGTTCACCATATGTTAGCCTTTTTAGGTGGGTTTTTTTTTTTTTTTTTTTTTTTTTTTTTTTTTTTTTTTTTTTTTTTTTTTTTTTGATAACTTGGCTGCTGGTGAGTTCATAGTGTAGTAGGACAGAGCTCCTTTCCTGTGTGTTTTCAGTTCTGTGTATTTAGAAAGGCAAAGAGTGACAAAAAGGTGATATCAGTTTCCTTTTTATGGGAGACAAGCAAGACAGAGAAAAACAAAATATCTTGGCCAAGTTCCTTTAGGGCTTTTGTGCAGAACTGGGTATTAAAGCAAAATCTCCAAGTCCTGTGTAGTGTCTATTTAATGTGTGGTTTCTATGTGCTTTAAGAGTATCTTCTAACTCTTCACTTGTTTGTTTAGAATCCAGACTCATTCTAAACAAACCCCTTGTTTTGTTGAGATCAGATTGCAGATGCTGGATACAAATGTAACATGAAGCCCAGATCCTGTTTGGGTTTTTTGTTTGTTTGCTTGTTTTTAGTTCTAACAGTAGGAAGCTTTTAGGGATGTTAAAAACAAAAGCAAACATACACATAGATAAATAAAACCAACTCAGAGTTGTTGTGTTCTAGTGCAAGCACAATGGGAGGGTGTCTCTCTTCTGTCAGTACAAGATAAAAAAACAAGTCCTGCACATCCCTTTTCTTGTAAGGTGTTTGAAGTAGAGCTCATGTAGGAGCTCCCATTTGAGAAAACATAACTATAGAAAGTTTTTGTGTGTTGATAGAATGCACAGCACATTCTGGGGCATATCTGCAATCCAGTAACCCTTCTTAATAACCTGCTGGCATATGGGGCCAGAGAGAAGCATCTAAAAGTTGATGCTTTGTTGTTGATGCTGTTAAGATCAGGGCCTGTTTCTTATGAGGCACTTTTCTAATGGAGCAGAGCAGCCTTGCAGCAGCTCTCTCTATCAGGGAATAACTCATCCTTGGAAATTGCCTGGTCCAACAGGCATGTTTAGAGCAGATCCAGCTTTGAAATTAGATCCAGCTACAAAGATAACTTTGACTGCATCCAGTTCAGTTTTAAACACCTGTGAGAATGGAGACTCCTTGTCCTTCTGCACATCTGTTTGAGTCTGTGACCACTCTGATGATGAAAAAAAATTCCTAAAACCTAATTGGAATTTCCTTGGTTGCATCCTGTGTTTATTGCCTCTTTCCTGTGCACCTCCAGAAGTTTGGCTCTGTCTTCTCTAGAAGCACATATTAGTTAGATTAATAAAATCATGAGATCTCATTTTGCCTTCTCAAGTTGGGACAAATCCAGTTCTCTCAGTCCCTCACCTTGTGCCCCAAATACCATCAAGTCAGCAGACTGGTCCCTTCATCCAAAGCAAAAACTCAAATTAATTTGCAGCAGATATTTTTCAGCTTTCAAAGCATCAGTGGAGGCCAGACACGTGGGGTAAGTTATTTCCATGTTTGAAGGGAAATTTGTTGGCACAGACACAAGATACCTTGTTGCTAATGTAACTTTTGGCAGGTATGTTCACTCAGACAAGTTTCTTAGATGCCAAAAGCAAAGCGTAGTGTAACCTACATTTCTCACATGTGGCCTCACAAACACCCCTGTGTTCGGATTTCCAGTCAGCCTTGGCTTTTCTCCTGCCACATGGCAATGCATATCTGAGAAGAAAATTCAGCAAACTATTTGGAAAATCGCAAAAGAAATAATTTTGAGTGCTCCTGTAACTTCTGACTATAATTTCAATTTAGTTTTACTGCCCAGAACTATTCTCTTTATTCCAAAATATTCAGAAATGATTGAAAAAAAGAAATATGTGTATGGTTTGAATTAGTTTGAAGTATGATTCTTCACTGATTTCTTTGATAAAATTGATTTCAGCTTATAAAAATCCTTTCTGGACCTTGTCTATCACCAACTTTTGTCTCCTTTGCTCCATTGTAACCTGTCTTCGTTGTAAAGGTTTCAAAGACATTGCGATGACAGATTGAATGTCCAAACAGAGAAAACAAAAGCTAATTGTCTAGGAAGTTTACCTTGTGGGGCTTTTTAGCCAGATTTATTTTTTCCTTCACAGTGTTGAATGGGTCTTTAATTGAATAAATTTAATTGTTGTAAAATGTTTCCTTCCTATATGCCCTACTGTCTGTCTTGGTTATATTTCTCTAGTTGGTGCTTTCATGCCAGGCGGTGTTGGGAAGTGCTTTCTCAGGCAGTAGCACCTTCTTAGATGTGTCTGGCTGGAAGATTTTTGTGTTCTGTGCATACATCTCTGAAGCTATGCTGGCCACTAGACTGTCATTACTATATCTACATAGTATCTCCAAACTCACAGTGCCCTATTTGCAATTGCCATTAACACAGTTGTTTAAAATTACCATTAGGGAAAAGGAAGTCCTGAATTGGTCAAGAGCAGATTTCGTGAAGCTTTTTCCATTTGGAGATGTCTGTCTTGTCCGAATAATCCATCTACCTTCTCTCTCCTGGTCAGCATTTATTTCCTTTGGCATCTACAGTGATAAAAACGTAATTCTTTTAGTAAGAATTGATTCCTCTAGCTATTTTGCAGGTCTAAAATGTAGACTATCAAACAAGTAGTTGTCATTGCTCTAAAAATGATGGTGTTTATCCTTTTTTCAAAGAACTGCTGCAGTTTTTGACTCTTTCTTATGATATTCAGCACTCAGAGCCTTCATCATGGGTCAGGACACAGCTGTGCCAAACTTTGTGCAAGCAAGATGATCCTGTCCCGAGCGAGTCATGGGGGAAAATATATGACAAGAGGTAGGCAATGTCAATAGACAAAACAGGAACTCTACAAAAAAAACCTGGAAGACAACAATAGTTTGTAAGTGATGCACACACAAAAAAGAACTCAGCCCTAAATTCTCTTCTTGGCAGTGCCTACATGTTGATTGGTTTTCAAAGTAAAATCTTGGATTACATTATTCAAATCAGTGTATCTTTTTTAAAGAAAATCTCCATTACACAAGTATGTGGAAAATGTACAGAAACTAGACAGGAAGGTAGATATGTTGTGCATTTTTATTAGTGGATAATTTGATGCTGAGGGTTTATGTAGTATACTTCTACCTTATAGTTTTGTGGAACTTTTATATTATTCATGGATCAGTTGAATTTCAAACTGATTTTGACATTTTCACACCGTGAAATCAGGTAAAATTTGACACAAGGACTTTCGTATCTTGTGCACCTCTTTTTAGACATCAACTCTGCTCATCTGCTGACATCAGATGACTTCCAGAGTGGCACCCAAGCCTGCAAATAAAATGTGAAGAATATCTCTTGTGTGCATTAAAAGCACAGGTTTGGAAACTTGTAAACCCAGTGTTTGGCAACACTATCTCTGTGCTTGATTATTTGAGACAGATTATTTGAACTGTAAAAGTTACCAGCCTGAAAGTCCCTCACTTAAACCAAACATGCAGAATGATGCCTTCAGCCCTGAAGTTCCCTACTGTCTGTGCAGGCTGTGGCCACCACACATGCACACGACTAGCCTTACTCATGTCATCCCATTTAGATATGCACATCTGGGGCAGTGATGCCATACCCTAAATGATCAAAGAAATAATCCAAATCTCAAATTCTTACTTACATTCAAGCATGCACATAATCCTTAACATACCAAGCAGTGTTTAAAACAGCTATTGAAAGCAGTAAGTGTTAGGCTCTGAAATTGATTATACATCTAAAAATCACTTGGGTTAATTGAACAATTCAGTTTCTATTCATATTCCATTGGCTTTTTCTCTCCTTTCATTAATTTTAACCCACAAAAAGACTGACTAAAATCACCCTCAGTGTAAGTGCATGCTCAGTCTTTGTTCTAATCCCCACAGAGTGTTTGATATTATTTTCAACTCAAACCTAATTAACAGTGTATGTTCTTTATTGAAATCTGAACATTTCTGTATATTACATATCAATGCAGATTCTTGCTGTGTGCTGTCATTTTCAGAATGTTGTTCTGGTCCATGTC
The DNA here is from genome assembly GCF_965231275.1 of Zosterops lateralis. NCBI lineage: Eukaryota > Metazoa > Chordata > Aves > Passeriformes > Zosteropidae > Zosterops > Zosterops lateralis. Next base: position 24,651,064 of record NC_139764.1, read on the forward strand.
TTTGTCCTTAATTTCAGGAGGCACCACATTAGACTAGAGATTCCTCTGACAGAAAAAAAATCTTATTTTTCTCCTTTTTTCTTTCTCCTGTATTTGTCCTGGTTTTAACACTGTGTGTGTGCGTATGTACTGGTTTAAAAGCTGTGTGTTGATAGGGAATTGAAGCAGAGGATTCAAAAAGAGAAGTTCCCTTTTCAAAACTACTGGTGATGGCCATAGTAAAGGGCACAGGAGCTGAATAAAAGGACTTTTCCAGATCAGATATGAGTTCCAGTGATGCAGCAGTATTGGGATGGTGACTGCTGCCAGTAGCTCTGCTTCTGTTACTAGAACAATGTATAACACAAGGCATAAACACTCTTAAGTCCTTTTTGCATGTAAGGTGGAAAAAGACTATGTTGTAGAAGCCCTGCTTTGTACAAGATGGCTCCGTTACTTATGTGATGAAAATTAAACACTTGCTAAAGTGTCTTAGTGAAACAGTGCCCAAAACTACAATGAAAAAAAGAAAATTCAAATAAAAACATCCAAGCAGAAGTAGATAAATGTGTAAGCATAAAATGCATTCGGAATAGCTGTGATGCAGCATCTCAGTTGTAGTCAGGATTCTGCTTGGCCAGCTCAGCCCGCCAGTCCCAGAGGTGAATGCCTGTCTTGGAGAGAAGGGCTGGCTGCTTCACTGGGGCTCAGGACAGTAATCCCAACATTAGCATTGTTATACTTGTGCTGATGAAGGCACAGACATGCCAAGATCTTGGTATGGCCAGAATAAGATATCTCTAACTAGATTTAAAACTCAAGTACCACTTACTGTTATCAACTCTCCTCGATGGCCATCTCCTACCAACTTAAGTTTCTTCATATCTGCATAGTTGAAGTGAAGATATGAGAAGGACCACTTGTGATGTGTATGGGAGGCTGCTGGGTGATTTAGTTTTAAATGCAGTTGTATGGTAAGAGTTAGCTTTTTTCCCCTTCCTGACATCTTAGAGATGTCATTGGGATTCAGTGCTTTTAGCAATTAATTGATTTAGTTATTTGGATGGAATTGCAAATTGAAGGGTTATTTCCAATGAATCATTCTTTGTTGCTAATATTTAGCAGGTGAACACTGTTTTGTGTTTTATCCTCAATCATTGATACTGAATGGATTTGTCTGGATTAATAAAAGAGGTTCTGATAAAATGAGTATGGATACCTCGTGAAATTTCATTTTCAGTGTGACTTTTTTCAGACAGAATGATTTTTAGAAACTGGTTGTGGATGGATATTGATTATGGAACAGAATTATTTAGGGTAGCTGAATACAACTGTTAAGGCTATATAATATCCTAGACTATATCTAAAGGTAAGCAAATCATATGTTCAGATTAAGAGGACACAAGGATTACATGGTTTTTATGTGGAAGCAAATTGTCCTTCTCTGGACAAGTGTAGTAAACTCAACCCAGAATTCAGCAAGTGTTTCTGCCCTCAATCATCTGGGGCTGGAGCTGATTTTGGAACTACCTTGCTTAATTCAGACAGCAATAACTTAATTTTTAAAAGTAACCATCTTTGTTGGATTTCTTCAACATTTGGATGCTCACTTGAATACCGTTGTCATAATCTGAGATGTGCTATTTTCTGTTGGTTTGTGTCTGCCAGGTAAAAAGAAAGTAACTTAGATCACTCTCCCATGTGAGTGTGAAGTCTACAGAGGGAAAAATAGGATAGCAAAATAAAAGTAACCTGATTCTATTTGAGGTGTTCCTGGAGCAGTACGGAAAACTGCTCCAGGGCCACCTGAGTTCTCCATTGATCTAGTGACCTCAGGAAAGTTGCATCACCTCTCAGTTCCTCATGAACCAGAGATAATGCTCAAGGCCTTCTTCTGTCACATGCTTTCAGATCTATTGGTGAAAGGTGCTTCACAGAAATAGTAACCCTATTCACACAGAATTTAATGTCTTATTTTCTGTGTTAGTGCAAATGGATTCAGGAGTACTGGAACTGGGAAGCCCAATATGTGCTCTAGGCTACTCCAGCTCTTCAAGGGAAATTTGTCCTGAAAAACAGATATTTTGTTAATGTCTCTCCTAAAAGGATTCTGAATATCTCACATGTTATCTGCTTATTCTGTTTCATATGCTTGTTCTTACTTGGTTGCTCTTTTTTTTTTTCTTCCCCTTCCCGCCAAGTCTTGCAGAAACTCAGTCTTTGAACTCCTCATTCCTGTCAAATTAGGCTGACATGACCTAAAAGATCAGAAGTTGTTATGGGGGTGGGATGAGTGGACTGAAAGTCTTGTGTAGCATGATTGTGTAGGTCTCTTATCCTTAGGAAACCAGGGCAAAAGTCATTCCTGCCTTCATTCCCTCTGCTTTTGAAAACCATATAATGGACTTGCCAAAAGAGTATCTCCAAACTTGAAGCTATCTTTATCCTTGGCAAATGGGGTGGAATTCTATCCAAAAAGTGAAAGAATAAGATTTACAGCACGGATGGGACTGCTTTGTGCATGAATAGAACAGGTGAGGTGCAAATTAAAATCCTTATCACAGTATAATCTGATTCAGTAAAGCTGCTACAGCTTCCTACAGAGGAAATGGGAAAAGTTATGTATAGGACTCCTAGTTCTGTGCAACACTGAACTATCCAGAGAAGACAAAATAATATCTGGTTAGCTTTACAAGGGGCAGCAGGGAGGAGAGCAATAGTCTGACTTACTTGTTCAAAGTGACAAAATCAAGCATTAGCAGCAAGAAAAAGGTAAGGTAGATATTTTATGTGAGAGAGGGAACCTTTCTAATGCAAAGGTTGAATGGATTAGGTGGGACCTCTACAACCTCTGTTTTAAAAACCACTGGTTTTTAGAACAGTATTATGCAAGTGTCTGTCAGGAATTACATAAGAATACCTGATAACTGCAAGGCCTCCTGAGCTCCATTTGAACCACCCTTTCTATGATTATTCCATAAAGTACAGGTTGTCTTGTGAAACTCAGATATGCAGTGATTCAAACAAGACCTTTGTGCACTAAGCTGTTAAGGTTTGTCTAGCTGGAGACTGACATAGCTGAAAGTTTGTCTTATGCAAAGCAAAGTTGCTAATAGAAACTATCCTAAATGAGTCATTCAGCCCTCAGAGGAGAGTACCAAAGCCTTTGAAAATAGCCCCAGCTTGCCAATAGCATCGGGACTCAGAAGCACTTTCAGCAGCATTATGAGCATCCCCTCATAGAATGGTAGCACAATAAACATCACATAGCACTATTGCCTTGCTAAAGGCTACAAACATTTTTTACCTCATCTGGGCAGCTCCCAAACAGAAAGAAGCTTCTCATCCTTGGCTTCAGTCATGGATACTGGAAGCTGATGGCACATGAAGTGAAGAAGCAGCATCCGTGTCATGTCCACAGCTAGAGAAATATTAGTATTGTAGAAAGGCATTATCCATCAGAGAAACAAGTCACTGTTTGTTGTGAGCTTGGATGACAGAATTCAACAAGTGCTATTGCATCAAAGGTTCTGGTCCCAAACCCTTATTCATGCATGCAGTCTTATTTAATCTTCCCTGTAATCAGGTGCTTGTTTAGCCCCATAATATTTTCCTAGAGGTACTGACATAAATCACTGCCAGCCCAGAAGTCAGTTGTAATATCTTTGAGCACAGCCCAGCGACACTGGGTCTAATAGCAGAATTTGTGCATAGTCCTGAAAATTTGACTATTCAGCAATTCACTGCTGCTTGGGTTTTTGTTTTCCCATTAGTGCTGATATAAACTTTTCCATTCATTTTCATGGACAGTTATGAATAAACATCCAGATTTTAAGTTTTGCACAAATATATTTGCTTGGAAAGAAAGTCTTACTCAGCAATATTATATTAAAAAAATCCATTAAAAGGTTTTTATCAGAAAACTGTAAAACAAAAGAAAAGGTTAATAATATTTTATTACATCTTCTCTAATACTTTCTAGTTTAACTAAATTTACTGAGAAAAACCTCTACTCTTCCAGTCAGAACAAATACCAGACTTACAAAAACACTTTTGCTCTACAGAAAAACAGTATAAGAGTTGCTTATGGGGAAATTCTAACTTGTCACATTAAACTTACTGAGCCGGGAGAGAACAGAAACCCCGACAAATGGGCGAATGGTGATGCTTGCAGTCTGCCTTGAACTCACCAAGTATGACGAACAGTGACACTGCTGTCTTAATGTATTGCTGACAGAGCTGCTGTACTCATTAACCTTTGATGAAACAAGATGTCACTTTGTTCACATCAAATGCTCCTTGATGCCAGTGCTCAGAGACTGCTTTTGTTGCTGATGCAGACATCAGCTATTGTTGAAAACATTCTCTCTCCCTTCCAGCGTTTCACTGCCCATGAGGATTTATAGGTGCTGATCATTATCAATCTGCAAATGGAATCTGAAGCCAAGAGTGTGTGTTTAATTTCTGCAGCTTTTAATTATTTATTTTTTATTAGAAGTCCTTAATTTAAATGTACTTCACTGATATTTAAACACCTGAAAACGTTAAGTTCTTGATGTGCTACAGGATGCTGCCAGGAACTCAAGGACGCATTTGAATGATCCCTTCATCTTTCTCTTTGAGACTACTGGAACTACTAAAAAATTATTTACAGCATTAGAGCTACATACTAGAAGCCCATTGTAGCGGGAAGAGGTGTTGAGTTGTGTAACATTCCGGTCAGGTTTATGACTAAACAATTGTGTAGCATGGATTAAAACAGACTGTTCCTAGTTCCTGATCTGTTCTCCAGCCTTTTATCAGCATAGCTTCTATTATCAGCATTAGGAGCCAATCTTGCTGTTCTGTGTACAGTAAATATCTTATTGTCTGGCAAGGAAATCCTGACTGACTGGGAATAATTCCTTATCTGGGAATAATTTTTTTTTGTTTAGTCTTTACTTTGCATGATAAGTGCATTTATATTGCTATGAGATAAATGAAAGCAGAGCAAGAGAGAAAAGGAAAAATTTTTATTACCTTGCTGAATACAGAAATTTTCAGCACTGAAACCCTGAGACCAGGGGTGCATGTTCTCACAGTTGCTTTTGTGTCTGTTATTTTAGTGGACAGAGCAATATTTACAGATGACCTCTAATGACATTCTTTCTACTTTATAGTCCTCAGTATCTTTTTCCTTGCATTAGGGGACTTTGCAGCTTTTGCATTTGATTTGTTTAATTAATTTTTTTTTCCACAATTAGGTCTGCAATCGTTACACCTGTCATGCAAATGTAACATCTTGGGAAGCATTTGAAGATAAGAGTAGGGATTCTTCTAATTTGCAGTTGTGCAAAAGAAAAGCATATGATCATAGCTCAGTGCTGGAATTTTAGCCAAAGGTCGTGCCATGCCTCAGGGGGTGATGAGCTGTCAAAGCTTTGTGGGATAATGTAGCTCTAGAAGTGTTCTTTAAGAAAAAAGATTTGAAGGAAGCTAGATAAACCAGCAAATTGTTTAGGGCATAAGAGACTTCAGACTTGCTCTAAGAGGAGGCAGCAGAAGAGAATGTAAAAGATAGAAAGTGTAAGTGGATGAGATGCAGGCAGAAGTATTTTCATGGGAAATGTAGGAAATATTAATAGTTTGCTTAACACTGAAGTGCATCTGTCCCTCATTGAGTGATGAAAGCCCGGGAGATTAACCATCAACACAAGTCCAGCTTTACAAGATGAACATGTGATATTCACAGAATAGCAAACTTACATGAAATGTGACCATGCCACTAAACAGCAACACAAAGGAAAGTGCATCTGAGAACGCTCATGCAATATGATCAAGCATGGCTGATACAGAGTCCTTGAAAGGTGCTGGTAAATACACTCATTTAAGGACTTTCACCTGTTGCTTTAAATCATTCAAACCCCATGGCATGTCTGCCAGCACCGTGACCCCTGGCACAGAGTGAGGAACATCAAAGGCAGAAGGGAGCAGATCAGGTCTCAGGTAGGCATTGCACCCTTGTTATGGATAAAAGAAGTGACAGTAAGTTATAAAACAGGTGGAATAGGGATATTGCAAGCCTGATATGAGCAACCCAAAAAATAATTCTGCTCATGCAGAAACACAAAGGAAGTGTTTTAGAATATGTTTTATCTGGAAGACATGTGAAAATACATGGACTATACACTGCTTTTAATAAGCCCTTCTTGACTTCATTGACTTTTTTAGATTTTTTTCAGTCCAAGAAGGATTTACACTCTCTGAAACTGCCTGTAAACCCAAAAGAAAATAAGGTTCTTAGTTAATTTTTATCGATCAGGTTAATTTTTTGGAGATACATCACCATGCCATGTAACATCTCTGCTGCCAGGCTGCTTATGGTCAAGTATTTACTGTCAGGCATGATTTTCTGCTGAAATGGCTGTTTTCTCTGGAAATACACACATGCTGCTTCCCACCTTTGAATGTTCTCAATTTGCTTTTAGGTACAACATGTACAGACTGGTTTATAACAGTAGAAATTGCTCCCTGGAAATGAACTGTAGTTAAAATGGAAGACAAGCTCATTTATGATCAGAACCAACAAGTCTGAAAACATGCTCTGGGTATCTAACATCAGGCCAATTTCAGCAATGTTCACTTGACTATGTCCTTTATAATCTGTAGTTATTGTACCAGAAAAAGTCTGTTATGAATGTTTATTGCTTCTAATCACTGAATCCTAACAACAGAACCCTTTTTGAAATCCCCTTCAGAGAAAACAATTTGTAGGATACTTGTCTGAATTAAGTGAAACTTTAGGAGTTAAACACATTCATAATAATGCTGATAACATAAGTTTCAGGGTTTCCATATGGTCCTAGACATTACTGACTTTAGAGAACATTATTTGACATCCTAATACAGGGCCCAAAGAGAGCTGTGCTTTCACAACAGTAACTGTTGATTGCAAAACCAGAACCATACCCAAGCCCCCACTGTAATGAGTATCTGCTCTCTGTGCTAATACACACTTACGTCCTGTCTGCCTTACTGACAAAACCCCTGCTTCAGTCTTTGAAATTTTCATACATGAGTGTTCTCAGGGTTAAAATTCTGTTTAGTAGAAAGTTGGTGTTTGGGATGGATTTTTAGTTTTTCAGCTGCGATTGTCTTTTAAAATTTGTAATTATTTTAATTTTTTTCAAGTTTACTTTGGTTACTGTTTACTTTTCTGCTGGTAAAGGGAAGGGGGGAAGAGGGGAAAGTCTCCTCTGAGTGGCCAGAGCCTGTCTGTGACCTTCTTTGAGAAGTGATTTCAATGAGTCAGAAAAGCTTTCTCTACTGTTTCTATGTACTTTCTCCCGGGTTTTGCGATCCAGTGTGTATGACAGGAGTTCAGGTTTCATAGTGCCCTTGAGCAGAGTGTGTTTCTAAGACAAACAGCAGCCTGAGGGTTGCACTGAAATGCAACACTGCATAGCCCCACTGACATGAGGAAGCTGGATGAATGCCAGTGGAATGTGGGCCTGGTGGAAATGTGGTGGTCTCTGCTGGGAGAGGGGGAGAAAGGGCATTTTCTGGAAGGTGGAAATGTGTGATGTTCACGTTCAGCTCCAGAGACGGCGAATTACGGTAATCAACAGTTATTTGGCTCACCATGGCCAGATGCTCATCTGACAGGTAGGGACAATATTTTCTGTAAACTTGGAAATAAAACCCACTATATTTTCAAAATGCCTCTGCTATCCCTCCATCCAAGCAGAGACTTCAGACCACCTCTTTTGGAAGATGTTATTCAGTGACAGAGGAGACAACATCTTGTTTCATGCTTTAGAACACTTAGTTTTAAATCAGCTTGATTTCGGTCTTTCCCATGGTAATGAGTCAAGACCTCTTCCTCCCTGAATGGACTTCCTTACCAATTTTAGTTATCCTAGCCTGACTCAGTGTAAAATAATGGTGCATAGGAGTGTTCAGTGTTATCTTTGTTACTGGACGCTGTGGGAGCAGTTCCAGAAAACCTCTGGGTTATGTGCATGAAGGTTGAAAAGTCTCCTGGTCCCAACAAAGAGAGACATGATCTTGAAGTAAACACAGCGTTCAATATGATAAGTTAGGTTTTAGTGATTTTTTTTTTTTTTCCACCAGAGAAGAAATTGGATGCCTGAAATATGGGCACACTTTTAGGCCCATTTTCAGATCCCAGGGCACTGAGTTGGGCTGCTTTCCATACTGCAGACAGAGCATGTTGGAAGCTGTGAGTTTTGCCTACTGCCAAAACTGAATTTGAAATGCCCTCTTGTAATTTTTCATCATCTCTTTTCACATCACTGCTGATTATCATTGATATTGGCTTGGAAAAGGAAACACTCTCCTATATAATCATGCAACCACCACAGTGTGCAAACCTTGCCAGGGCAACCTTTCTTCCTGCCATGCTCTGCACATTTTTGCAACGACTGCTCTTGTAGCACAGGAGAGTTTCAGGGCTTAATGGGTTGGTGCCCACAGACCCAAACTCTTGGCAGGAACAGCGAGGTTAATTACTTTCCATTAAGGTGATGTCCTGGCTCACAGAGACTTTTCCTGGTGACTTCAGCGCAGCTTGGATTTCACCCTTCAAATACCAGTGACTGTGCAACAAAAGAATGTGTCCTGCCAATTTGTGAGCCTTTGATTTCGGTTGCTGCTGCCCTACTTAGCACTCTGTGCCGGCTTAGCGGTGTCTGGCAGCCGCGGGCTGATCCTCCCCACCTCCTGGGCTTGGCTTTCCCTGGCCTGTAACTAATAAGTGATGTATTATTTTATTTACCGACCAGTCTAATCTCTAACCATACTGGACCGTGTTAGCGGACACTTCTGTCTGTTGTAGGAACTTTGGATTTTATTTTGGAAACTTGGCTAGTGGCAATCTAACCACAAAGGCTAGGAATAGGAATAGTGGCATGTGTGCACTTGAGAGAGCAGTTGGACAAAATTGCAACAAATCCCAGAAATTCTGCATGTCTCACGTATGCAAGGAAGGTTTATTTTTTAAGGTTGCCATTGGTCCCACGTATCTCAAGGACACTATGTCAGCTATTTTAAGTAGCCAGTACATAGCCAGTTACATTTTATTTGTTTTGGGGGTGAAGAAGAAAAAATGAATTTTTTTTTTTCTTTTTGTAATATTTTTAGTTGTCTGTGAAGGTTTCTGAAGGATATGTTTTTTTCTTCTTTGATGAATTATCAAAGGTTCTTGACCTCATGGTAAAAAATTTTGTTCAAGGTTACAAAGAACATTTAAGACAATTCAAGAAAATATTCTCATTGACTTTAAAGAATTGCATTACCAGCAGTAATCATGTGCAGAAGAGTTTTCTGCACTAACTCTCAGTTAAATTTAAACCTCAGTAAAATATCCACTGGAGTCAACTGGAAAGTTTTCCAGAGTAGGGAGGGAATATAAAACTGAGGACAGTCTTGAGGACCAGTCCCATATTAAATAGTTCTACTCCCTAAATACAAACAGCTGAAGGTTTTTGGATAAGCCAAGACAAATACCTTTCTTCTCTACCTTTTTCTTTGCCAGGCCAATCTAATTTTTAGCAATTGATGTGATAAACGCTGCTAAAGTGACATGGTAGTGGAATGTATCTGAAAATGAAATGTCACTTCGACCTATAGTTGGTACAGTCTGTTTCTCATTGTAACATATATTTAATATGTATCTAGTCCTAAGTGCTGCTCGGCTTGTTTAGGTTTTTTTATTATTATTTATGTAGTATGTAGAGAAAATCAAGGCACTATGTTCTTTCCATAAGGTTTTTCCTTTCATAGCACAAGGCTGGAATGGAAATTATATGAGAGGGAAAGTGTGCTTCACCAATGCCAGGAAAAGAAAAGCATACAAAGTTAAAGCTTTTGATTTAAAGAACACGAAGTTTAAAGTTCAAAAATCAAATAACTTCCTCCAATTTTTGGATACCTGGGACCAATTTTCAAATGCAGATTTTTTCCTTTTAAAAACCCCGCATTCCCAACAAACAAAAAAACCCCACGAAGCCCCCCAGCAACAAAACAAACCTGAAACAAAACAAACAGTCTCCACAAATGTCCTTTTAATGCCCTCTCTTATTACCTTACTGTGATGGACCTCTTCTTCCCTGGTCTTTTTACTCCGACTGACAAGTAATCTTAGCCTGCTAATCCTGACCCTTAAACTCTGCTACATTATAATTAACTTTCAGTGTCTCATGACTCTGATTTTTATGTATTAAATGCATGCCTTGTTATCCATTCAGTGTTGCATAAGACACCAGTTTCACAAAGAATGAAATCTAGTGCTTGGGAGAGAGCTTTATTCATCCATAAGACAAATAAACCCTATTTCCAGGACTTAAGTGACATTAGAGGTTTGTTGATATTGAGAAATTTAATCTGCCAACTGCTTAAAAAAATACTTTCCAGCTAAATTTACAGACTTCCATTAAATCTCCACTGATTTAGATTGCAAGGATTTTCTCCTAGGTTAACTTAATGGATTTAAAAAGAGATCACCTAAACCATTTTAATTTTTGGGGGGAGGACACTAGTCAGCTGGCAGAGAGCCCTTGCAAGATCCATTTGTAAGGTGATGATTTTCCACAGAAAAATGATGAGCTTGTTTACGAAACAGAAAACTTTGAATCAGTAAAACTCCCATCCAGACAGAAACTGAATGACTCATGGGATGAAAGAACTTTCTTACACTTGGAATCAAATTCATCAAATCTAATACTGGAATACTGAAAGATTCAAAATTAAAACTTCTGTGACAAGCAGAGCAGGAAGGGCAGGATCTTACATTTCTTAAAGCATGTGCTTCAAAAACAAACTTTTTTTCCCCCAAATAAGTCAGTTTATTGTTGTTTTTCCAGGTTTTGATGAAAACAAATAAGATTCAGATATTAAATATCTTGTTTCCATGAGAAATAACAAGTTATCTTTAGAACAGCAGATGTTATTTCTTCAGATGAGAAAGGTGCACTTTAATTCACTTTTGCTAAACAGACTTTTGGCTTTATTGGCACGTTGTCAGGAAAATTAAGTGAAAATGACACTGTGTTGCCAAAGTGCAAAAGACTTGGATTTAAAAACATGTCCACCAGAAATCCATTTCAAGCCATCAGTCTGGGAGTTTTTCCATGGTTTCTGTTAAAGTGAAAAGGAGAAAACAGGGCCTAAAATTCATAAAAGCTCTGTTCATTCACTGGTCAGGTCATAGGAAAAGCTGACTATATCAATTTATTGCAAAATATTGATATATCTTGTCAAATGCACCCCCTCTAAAGGGGTTAAAAAGAAAGAGAGGCCTTTTGGAGGGCTGTAATCCAGCAGTGGATGCTGAAAATCAGGGCTTTCATTAGTAGAGTCAATGAGAAACTTAAGGATGGCTGAGGAGAAGGACAGTCAAGATTATCACTTAATTTCAAGATGGTCCAAAGGCAGCCAGGAAGTGAGGGGACACTTCGGTGGGCCCACAGGCACAGCTGACAACCATCAAAGGTCAGCAGAGCCTCTTGCTGCTGACATGGCCAAAGCCTCCACCTCTTTGAAAACAGAGTTGCTGCTTTTTGGGGAGGAGCAAGAAGTGTGCTGGTTGGTTGCTAGAGGCAAGAAACAGAATCAGGGAATAATGTGAGCCCTGGGTAGGGTGGGAGCTGGGGAAATGCAGCCTGGCCCCAGGTGTGTAGGGATGGGTATACACAGGTACCAGCACCAGGGTGGGATGGGCTGTCAGCAGGGTCATTAACTCCTGCATTCACTTAGGAAAATCCAGGGCTTAAACTGATGGGAAATTACAAGTCTTAGAGGAGTGGGTTGAATGGCTGGAGGACAAAGGGGATGGGGAGTTCTCCTTTCTGCTGTTCCCCAGTGGCCACTCTCCGTGTCTCATCTCACTCTTGTGGAGTGCCCACTTGTGAGGGTTCTATTCCTATGGAAGGGAGAAAGTTGCCTAGGACCTAAATATTTCAGATATTTGAGCTGATCTCTCTTGTATCAAGCCAGTAAATCATCCTGAGAAAGGGAAGTGAAGAGTCTCCTGCTCTTCTATATCTCTGTGGCTTAGACCCCTTACAATAAATGCTTCAGACAGTTGTGTCTTTTCAAAAAGAAGTTAAATGCCCATGGGCTAGATACTTTGATTTAAATTGAGCTCTGTCTAAAAGAACTGTGGCACTTGTAAGCATGATTGGTACTTAAATCTGCTGTCCCTTAGCCAGCAGACAGTGCCCATAACAGCCACTTAATTATTGGCAAAAAAACAAAGGTCTGCGTTGTTGATTTGTTTGGATTTTCATTTTTCTTATTAATAAGAATTTAGCATGTATGGTGGGCATGTAGAGGAATTGTCTTAGAATTTTTGAGAATAAATTCCAGCTCTACTAGACTCTCTATTTTAGGAGTGACATGAACAAAAGAGAATGTAAATGAAAAAAAAAAATTGTAAGGGACAGAAAGCCTCTATCTCTGAATTTAAAAATAAAATGGGAGCCACTAAACAGCAAATGTGCTGTAGTGATGAAGAGAGGGTTTTTTTTCCTGTTTCTATGAAATCACAAGAAGGCTGGTATTACTTTATATCTTTTGCCAAAATGCTGGAGGTGTAATATAATCCCCCATAATTACATGTTTTGAGATAGAGCATTCCTTAGCTGTTTATATGGATTAAAACTTAGAATGCTAGAAGGCATTCCAGTCATAATGGTAAACTAATTAGCAATTAATACTCTGCTATGGTTTAAGAGTCAATTTCTGTTATACTTTGCTGGTAAAATACAAATACATAAATAAGCTATGAATGATTTCATGGAGTTTTGTCTCATTAATGTGATAAATTCTTTATTCTTTTACACACTGAAGGAAAGTGTCAAGGAATAACAGTTAATGGAAAGTAGTGTTGGGAGCAGCACTAATTTCACCAAAAGTCCTTGCTGATTTGTAGATATGCATTTATCTGTGGCAATAATTGACAAAAAGGCAGGATCAGATCTTTAAGCTTCACATTTATAAATAGACCAAAAGTTTGTTTTACCTCTCTGCTAAGGTGTTGGAATCCTAGAATGCCTAGACAGATCATAAAGCAATACTTCATAGATTTGTCCTTATATAGATCTATTCTGGCACCTTTTTTTTCTAATGATAGGTTAATGTATTTAGTTTACATCAGCTGCCAAGTATGAGTACTTCTCTGAACTATATCCAAACTGAATAGGTCTAAACTAAGATATAAGTCTATTTTTTTCCATTTACTTCAGTAAGCTTTGGATCAGATCCCTACTGAATCTTCAAAGTTGAATTAGAAATCTTGTGTAATCATACCTTCTTGTATGCCTTGAGCTGATTCCAGCCCTACAGCTGGTCTATGTAGAGATTTCTGATGGTGTAGAACACTAAGTGTGCCTGGCAAGGTTCTTTGAATTTGGTAATGTGTCCAGGCTGCTGAATTCTGAGAACCTGGAGAATGGAATCTAATGCTGTGTTCTCACAGGGTGATTTTGTTAGAGTTTAATTTCTTTTCTTTAACAGAGTTACCATTTTTTGTTGTTCTATTCAAAGGACAGCAAAATTCAGGTTTATGGGCGTGTATGGTAAGTCTGACTCACAGTACTGACAGCCGCTGAGCATTCAGTCTGATTTAATAGTGAAGATGATCCTTTAAGCAGGAGGAAGGCAAGAGCTTCAAAACAAAACCTTTAGAAACATTTTTTTCTCTATGCTCTGTTTGCAGATATGACTTGAAAAACTGGCAAAAGCAGATGAAAGAGAAGTTTCTTCCCAAACTCAGGCTGTCAGCTAAAATTACAAGTGCCTTTTTGTAAATTTGGTTAAAGTGCTTAGGTGTTTAAATACAAAATCTGCATAGAAAGTATCTTTTTCATAAGTGCCCTTCTGCTTAACGAAATGGTTCTTATCAGAGAACAAGTCTGTCCTTGCAAGATTGGCTTGATGTTTTTTTAACGCCTTGGCTGGAATTCCTGCATTCCTCCACAGATCCTCAAAAGGAGAGTCCCTCTCTGGGTGGGTCACAGAAACCCTGCTGAGAACACCCAAAAGAAGAATTTGGGGTCTGGGGACTTTTGGAGGATACTGAAGGAGTGAGATGGGAGAGTGCACAGGTGTTGTTTTCAAAGGTCTGTAGTAAATGAATTTTGACTTTCCAAGAAAAACACACAGACCTGTGTTATTCCCAGCTAATGTCATTCAGGGTATTCCTAGTGAAAGGCAAAACTGCTCACATTTAAATCTTTCCCATATTTCATTATAATTTGAAAACGGTCCAAGTTATGAGGAAGGGGAAGGACAACTACTGATGGACATATATTTTTTTAGTTGGAAATTTTCCAGTTTCGAGTGTCCCCTCCAAAACATGAAAAATACACATCTCTCAAGTCAAACTAATTTTCCCCCCTCCATTCCCATTTAGCAGAAAGGAAAACACGGAGAACATTAAACTACAGCACTGAACAGTAAAGGATTAGCCCATAAATGTGCAACTTTCACACTGTGCAGCATCCAACCCCTGAGAACTGAGGTTTCTGTGGGGTTTGCACTAGTAAATGGTGCTGAGCTTCAGTGTGCCCCTTTCTGCCCTCTTGCTGAGGAAGAAGCATCAGCCTCTGGCTCTGCAGGGCTTCAGCCACCTCCCTCCTGCCTGCCTCTACCACACTGCAAATCCCAGAGTCATGGGGACTGCAGGACCTCTTATGGCTTGTGTGGAACAACTGCTGGTGAAACAAGTGGTCCAGCTGCTGTGTTAATTCACTGGTGGCTGTGATGGCACTGCTTTGATTGCAGGAGTGCTGTGACCACCTCCACAAGCTGAGGAGGCTCCTGCATATGGCTTCTCCCTGTTTCCAGCCTAGTGACCAGCTTCAGAGGAAATAGCATCAGGGCTCCATTGCCTCAGTGGTCCGTGCACTGGCTTGGAAGTCACGGAAATGTGGCTCCTTTGTTCTTCAGCCTCTTGGCTCCTGTGTGTGTGCTTAAATATATTTTCATCTGGGGCTTTATCTGTCTTATTTGCTCATGTTTTAAAAGTTGAGACCTCAGAGGTATTTTGGCATTGTTAGACAATTGTAAGTGTTTAAGGATGCTGGAATTCCCCGAGGCGAGGATCTTGCTCGTAGCTTACTGAAGCCTGTCTCCATGGCTAAGCCTGTTCCTGGGGAGCTGCTTGCCTCAGGCTATTGCTGATCAGGGCTGGTTAGGCCAAACCATGTGCCAGAACCATGTCTGTGCCTCTCCCAGGGTGTCTCATCCAGGCTTGCAAGTCTGCCCTGTGCCACACGCCCCTTAAAGGACACCACCTTATCCTGCAAGTGCCCCCCTCCAGTGTAAGGGGTGGTTCTGTTATATAAGCAATGAAAATGTTTTGGTGTGACACACTTGCAGAGAGACATTAGAAATTCTGTTATGGGACTGTAACAGGTAATAGCATATTTTCCACGTAAGTTCTTAAACTTAATTAGGAACTCCCAAAAATTAAATTGAATCAAACACGCATTCACCCTGCTTGTCAGTCTGAGGCAGTGTAACACAGCTCTGATTTCTAACCTGGATTTAAAGTTTTGTCCTCAATTAGGTTATCTAATTTGCTTCATTTAAACACTACAGGAAAATTAAAAGCAGGTGTTTCCTTCATTGAGCCCCTATTGTTATGCTTTCTTTTCTATTTTGAGTTGTAGTCACAGCACTTTTGAATAATGAACCAGGACCTCCTCTTTGTTCTCAGGAAAGTCGAAGGTACAATATAGGACTGGAGTGAAGCTGATTCTCCTGGCGGTTACTGTCATAGTAGATAAAGCTCTCCCATAAACGGGAAAGGGAAAGGAAAGGCAGCTCAAACCTTTATTTATCATCAGTGTGTCTTGGTGATACTTAATGATTTCCTATGGCTACTATGACTAATAAAACAAAAAGTTCCTGGAATAAAGGGGCAGAAGCAGATCTCTGGCCTGAGAGTGCAGCAACAGCATCCCAGATAAACATGAACTCTGTGTGCAAAGTTATGGAGCTCTCATAGCACAGAACTGTGCAAAATGAAAGAAGAGCCATAGCATCACTTGGCTGAATAGTGACTTGTTTCTCAGTCCTGCCAGGGTGGCAGGCACTTCCTTTGTGTTCTATTTAGTTGTTCTATTGTGTTGTTGTCTAGCTGTTTTCTGTTTTGTGTTCTATTAGTCTAAAGTGTTGGACTTTTGTGAAGGTCAGTGGTTGATCATAGGCTGCAAAGAACAAAAACTTACAAATTTGAGACAATCAAAAACAAGCCAATGTAAATTGTTTCAAAATGATATTTCAGTTGATATCAATATCAAATTGATATAATTGACATCAATATCAATATCAAATTTCAATTTGAAATTACTATGTGTGTAAAGCAATATAGTCATCATAATCAAAGCTGTAGGTACCTTATGATTAAAGAAAGTGAATTCTGTGCATTCATTCAAAGCACAAAGAGCTCAGAGCTTGTCTTGGAGAGCCTTAACAAAGTACTAAAGAGTCCCAAAACAGGAATCAGTATGAAGCATCCTGTTACTGAGTGAAGAAGGAGTTTTTGGAATAGCATTTCTTGATTGTTCCAGAAGAAGAGTGAGCATTTATGCTGTAGGAAGTGTTTTCTGAGAATTCCTGCAGGCTGAGGAGTTTTCAGTCTTGCCAAAGATTTGATTACTATGACTTTTTATGTTGATTTTCCACTAGCAATAGGCAAATTTAATAGAGGCCAGTGGTTTCATGCATTTTAGTAAAGGATGTTTATTAAAACCTTACCCAAAGTACTGTGAGATAGAAATCTTCTGAGATTAGATATTTGGAAAACTGTTGCTTAAACTGCAGGAAATTGGGTGTGACCATTTCATTATGAACCAATTTGATCTCTGGCTATCTCTTTGTAATTCAAGCAAAAACCTGCCAGAAGATTTACCAAATGCTGCTCTGGACGTTGATCTCAGTCCCATGACATAATTCACTCCACTGATTTCAACTGAAGGACAGCAGTGCTGGGACCATCTCTTCTTTGTGAGAGAACTTACTGGGCTGTACAGCTAGAGCCATTCCAGAAGTCTTTAGGGACCAGGAGCAGCACTCGTAGCTGATGAAATTCTGCTTGCCTTACTAACACACAGTCATGGTATTGAAATGGTGGTTTTCTCACCCTGCTGTGGTTTGAAACACTAGCTTTAATTTCACAACAGTTGACCTTGATCGTGCAAGACAATAAGCAGCAACACCATGGAAAAGTCCCAGAATACAATTCTCTTTAAAAGAAGCAAAACAAATCTGATCCACTGGTAATCTTAGAAGGTATTTAATCTAGCAGTGAGATGACGGCTTTAACAGGAGTGCTTAAAAACTTCTGCTCATATGCCAGTACTAATGATTTTCAAGTACAAATAAGCACTCAAATCATTAAATTCCCAAGTACGTTTCCCCCACCTCCTTCTTGAAAAGCCTTAGCTTTTAAGAAATGGCCTTTTACCTGTAGATAAATACTGCATGTGGTTGGGCTATGAGGCTCACATTCTTCCAGACTGGATTCATATATACACACATTTTTTAGCGCAGGACATGCATGAATAAGCAGCAGGAAGGTTATGTAAATACCACGTTCCTATTCCACTCCTTTTTAAAGCACATTCCATGCTCGTGAAAGCTGATGGGCTGGGGAGCAAGAAAGGCAATACAGTTCTGTGGCCTTATATTCTGCTTTATAATGGCAATGCAAACATTTTTTCCCCACCTGGTCTCATTAGTACGGGTGAATGAAAGGGGGAACTTTTCTGTGGCTGATAGTCTCATTCTTGAGCTGTGCCATTATTAACATACAGTGCAGCATGTGGGCAATATTATTTGGGGGAAGGGGAAATGGGCTGGCTTGCTTGTTCTCTCTATTTGTGTGTGCACAAACAACTGACACTGAGGGTCTCATTTAGCAAACCTTCCTCTGTGTACGCTCCAGCCTGCCCATGCTGCTGAGACTGCTCAGAACGTGCTTAACTGTATTCAGATGTTTAAATTCAAAAGGATTTGAACATCTGCTTCTCATTAAGTACATGCTTAAGAGCTTTGCTGAATCAGGGCCTTAGCCATTAGGAAATAAACAGAGACCACCAACTTATTTTACGTACACTCTTGAAGAGTGTTCGGATAGATAGTAATGACTTTCAGTCAGTACTGCCCAAAGTTGGCTTTGAACTGCTGACCTAGAGGTGAAAGGCTTGTATCCTATTACCAATCCCTGGGGCAAACCAGACTTACATGTTTTCAAATATTAATGAATTAAGTCAAGTCAAAAATGTAGCCCCATTGATTGCCTTTTCCCTATATTTTTCCTGTGTCAGCATCAGTAACTGATGCTGCTGTAGAAAATCTTCAGGAATCTGTGCTGCCCACACTTCTCTGCTTTAAATCACTTACATTGTGAGCAGAGTCTTAATAACTGAAACACTTGGTCAGTTTTTAAAAATATTTAGAAATGGACCTTTCCATGAATGTTGTTAGTAACTGTTCATCAAGGCAAACATACTTATGTGTAGGGTCTAATTAATTATTTAGCTATCTATTCTTCTTATGATATGTAGACATAGCTCTCACTGACACTAATAGGGGATTCATATGCATGCCAGGAGCAGGGAAAACCCTTGGAGAGTATTTAGACAATATTCCTTGAAGGACTGGGGGAGAGGGGACACAGCGGGAAGGAAAGTCATCTATGCAAACATGAATTTGTCATTTTTCTGCCAAGGATATGTGTATTTACGTTTTTAAAAGGCAGTTGGGGCCCTTAACTAACAAATATTTAAAATTCTATTTTTCATCCTTAAAGGCAGAATTTAGATGAAGGCCACACACAGACCTCCAGTTGAAAGTAGAGGCACAGTAATAACGAAGGAAAGCAAATGCTCCTGGCAAGTGCTGTTTTGAAAGCTCCGGGTTTATTCTTACATATTGGACTTTTCAGAACATTTTTTCCTACAAAAGGAAGTTTATTGAACCCAAAGTACTACATGAAATCAAAGGTGGGGAGGGGTTACTTCATCACTGGATACGGGATGTACATTTGATCCAATGATTCAGGTGCTGGAGGGTTCTAGTCAGATATTGCAAAGGCCCATTTCCAGTAGGATTTTCTCAGCTACAGAGTGGTGTATGCACAGTGCTGTCCAACACACATGAGACCTGTGTGACCTAAAACATGCCAACAGACCAGGGGCATTGGAACCTTACCATGTCATGCCTACAGATGGGGAAACCTTCAGGTGCTATGGCAAGAGAGGAAGATAATTTTATTTTTTTATCAGTCTTTTTAAGCTGTCCCAACTTGTCAGAGAGCCATCCCTCCAGTGGTGCTGTATCGGAGGAAATTCATTCCAATTTAGTACAAATGGCTGTCAAAAATCACATTAATATCAAAATTATGTGGTCCATTCCCTGCCTCTGCTGCTTCCCCTTTGTGGAGCTATCCTGTCCTGTGGCTCCTTCAGTTGTTTCAGATGTGGATCCAAAAATCCTTTGACTTAGTGTCACCACTGTGCTTCATTCCTACAACTGGCTATTTGGCAGCAGGAAAGAACAGATCTTTAATAAGCCTTTCTGGGGGTTTTGGTATTTTGATTTAACTTACCTTTCCCCAAGCATGTGTTCTGCCAACGGCTGAGCCAGGGCTGAGAAGAGAGGGGAAGGAAAGGTCTTATTCTAGGTGAGATTTTTTCGGTCCGTGTTTGTTGCTGTTGCTGCATTTTGAAACTGAGATCCTCTGCCCCACTGTATATTTCTGGTGTTCGGCATTTCTGAGCCCTTCCTGTAAGCTGTGTTCCAGGCAGGTTAATTCAGTTTATGGGAGAAACTATGATGCCATTAGTAAATGCTTCTGGCAAACGGCAGCAAGTAATCTGCAACCCTGAGAAAGTTATTATGTCTTTTTTCTCTGCTGCACACCTGGCAGGAGGACAACGTGCCAGAAATCATCACCCTGAGCTGCTCCTGGGTTTCCTGGCTCTTGCAAGGAGTCTGGCCCTTGCTAACCTTCAGGGTGGAGTGTAACATGGCGCAGTGCACAAGTTCCAGACAGACAAAGCTACTTTAAGTGGGTAGTATTTCTTTACTGTAAACACTTCCCATTGCTTCTGGAAAACCACAAAATAGCGATAATGCAAAGTTACTGGAAAGGAAAACTCATTAAAAATTGCAGCCTGATACCAAAAAGATAAGACACAGCAAACCAGTGACACTTCCTAGGAAAAACAAAGTACAAAAAGAGCAAGCTGCATTTCCAGTGAAATATACATTAAATTGTTAAAAGATTTTAATTAATCAAAGATTGAATCAGCAATTCACAAAAGCTATACTGAAAATTTATTATCTTATCTTGACAGCATATCATTTGTGGTGGGAAAAAATTACCAAGCCCAGAGCAGAGGGTAAGGGCTTACCTCTAGGCATGCAAATATTTCTAGGAATTCAAGTATTTTAGCCTGTAGAGACTGCAGTTTACTTTAGCCAAGCTCATTTTCCAAAAGAGGATAAATTCCTCTACCATCTATTTTATCATATTTTATATACTGCTTGTTTTATTCACTGCTTTCTCCATGCTGGCTTTCTTTCCAGGCTGACATAAAAGAGCAAAAAAGAAATGTTATTGCTTAGAAATGGTCTTTATTAAAAAGACTTGAAAACCTTTTTATGAAATGTTAGTTTGGTTGTGCTGGATCACTAGATCCAATTCTGGCTTGTGACATATTTACTCTAACTGATGTGTCTTTTCACTGGAGTTCAGAGAAAAATGAGCAAGCCCATGCAAGGGAAAAAAAAATCCCAAATCAATGATAGTAAAACTTGGTTGGATCATTTTACATCAAACAAAGATTTCCATTAGTAAAGTGATATTTCTGTTGAAATGTTTTAGGGTTTGGTTAAAAATAGCAGAAATTCTCCTCTTGTTCATTCCCCCCAAATCGATTTGGTTTTATTTTTGTCAAACAGAGAAAATACTCCTCTTTTCCCAAGGCTAAACATAATTTAATGTGGTTCTTTGTATAAGAAGGTGCTTATTCATGGTACTTTAGTAAAAAAGAAATATTGCAGAATAACTAAACTCAAAGCATTTCATCTTGCTGCACAGTTATGCCCTGCTCATCCCTGGGACTGATGGTTCCAAAATAGAGGCAAATACAGAAAGAAGAGATGTTGAGGTTTAAAAAGGTCTTGGAGTGTATTTTAACTGAACTAGGCTGTGTGGTAGCTCTAAAAATCCCTCTTCAGACAGAGAGACAACAGTGCCAGCCCATTAGTCCAGTCATTTTCACTTCATGAATAGAAGACATACATTTAGCTGTCAGTGAAGGTAAGGGAGGTCATTTGTATCAAAATGGGTTGTTTTTCCAGGGCTTGGGGTCAACATCAACCTAGGGCAGCACCTACTTATATGCATAAATATTGGTGTCCTTTAAGAAAAAAAAAAAAAACCTTATAGTACAAAAAACCAGGGAAGAGGGACAGGGTAATTAATTTCAGTCAGTCCTGATCAAAGATACCTGTTCATCTTTGCAAGTTTTCCTGTCAGAGAGCTGCCTGAGGCGTGTGGGATGTTCTGCTGTCAGACCTTGTGCTGCTCCCAAGATCCCATGGCCTCCTCTGCAAGGCGGAGTGCTGGGAGCCTGTTGGGGACAGGAGGGAGCTGAGGGTCACCCAAGGCACCCACAAAGCTCTGCAAACCCGTGAGGGCACGGCAGCCTATTGTGCTGTGCCAGGCTGCTGCTGGGGCAGGAGAGCCAGCACAGCCTCTGTTGGCTGGGGCACTGTCCCATTGTCCCCTTGGCCACCACCAAGGAGTTTTTTGCAGAAAGAATCTGAATGTACATCACTAAATTTGGTCTGAGAAGGCTTTTTTTTTTTTTTTTTTTTTTTTTTTCAGGGTGAGGGATTTTCTCAAACCTGTTTTCTGGCTGGGGTTTTCAATGGGTTGGTCTATGTTTCCTTAACAAAGATATATGCTGGGATTAAAGGATCTTGAGTTAACCTCCCGGGCTTGTTTAAAATGCACTCTTTGTAAAATACACATCAAAAGTGTCATGAACTCTCTTTCACTCTGGGTGGCATGGAGGGTGGAGAAATGTTATAAACAAAGTAATACAGGGTAAATTGTAATCTAAGAGGCACCTTTTTTTTTCCTATAGAAGGCAGCTGAACCAAAAATTCACTCTCTAGCTGCAGAATTGTGCTAAGGAGGATAATGTCCTATTATTATCGTTGGTTTATTGTTAAGCTGCTTCAAATCAGTATTTTGTACCCTTCTGGGAAAACAGGTTGGGCATAAATATACTTTCCATGCAGCTGAGGTCTGCTGAGCACTGCTGTTTGCTGCAGAGGGAGGAAGTTGCAGGTGGCTCTCAGGTTGGCAAGTGAGCTGTGTTTAACACTGCTCAGCTTCTGCAGAGTGGCCTTTGGGGCCAGGGACTCACTAACATCTATTTACCTTATGGCAGTTCCCAAGACACTCCCTTGCATACCAGCCACCAGTTGTGCTTTCCCACTCTTGTCAAATAACAGATTTGGAACAAATTGTGTAGAATTACAAGTGGCACAAATGCAATGCATAATTTTCTACCTAGCTACCAGATGACAATGATAATTATGTATTTATTTTAAATCATATAGTGGAGGTGGCTGCATTTCTTATAGTTCTAGTGTTGCTATGGCTAAGACCATAATAACACTTTAGATTTCTAGTTCAGAAATGTGGTTTAATCTTTTTTTCCCTCAGAGAAAATTATAGCCCAAGTAGCAGAAGGAAAGTAAACACCTTACTTTACACATTGGCACTTTCATTACAACAGGCCAGAGAGCAACACTGCACATCCTGAAAATATATTTGTATAGTACAAAATCTATGTAAAATGGAGAAGGTTTCAATCCATGGGGTAGGGAATTAGTTCCCAAAACAATAACAGAACTTGTATTTGAATATCCTTTGGTAGTCCACGCACTAAAAAGTACTTCTTGCCATGAATCCAAACAGCAGTGTTTGCATATTGGCTACTCAGCAGTATTTTAGGGGAAGAATGGGTTCAATATGGTAACTGCAGCTGTGAGAGGCCAGGAGATGAGCTGTCACTTGGCCCAGCCAACCCTTATGGCAAAGATGTCAAACTGTGCTGCCTCTCGCCCTTTACACATGTCACTCTACCTACTGTTGCTGTTTATTTGCTGCAATTTCAGTCAGAGCTTTGGGACCATCATCCCACCTGCTCCTTTTCTCAGTGCATCAGATGTGCTGTTGCATCTGTGTCCATATAATTTGTTCCTGTCTGTTAAGTGCCACTCTCCAGTCACGGGCACAGCTCACTGGCCAAGAAGTTGCTGGTGAGAGCAGAAGCTGTGTGTTTGAACTCTTCTGTTTTAGTGCTTCATTATAATGTTTGCTTCATAACACTTTTTGCAGTCTCTTGTTAATGTGGACCTGGCACTGGGATGTTCTGGGATTGTCAGAGTAGAATATGGTTTTGTTCCCCACTGAATGGTTGGCAAAACCATTCCAACTGCAGTGAAAGAAATAAAACGAGGAATGGAAATTACCTTCTCTTTGGAGGACTGAAAGGGAATGATCATATGGGTAGGGGGAGCCCCAGCTCAAACCTTTATAAATCCCCCCACCACCATACAAACACATCTTGTGCTCTGAAGTTAATATTGAGCAATTAACAGTATAAGGTAACGATGTTAATTTGAGGACTTAAGCAGCAAACTTACACACTGAGATAATCAAGACTTATTTTCTCCCATAAGGTCACCCCCCTGTTGTGAAATGATGTTTTAAATTTAGAGACTGTGATTCCTGGCAGCTTTCTGGGTGACCATGTTGTCACACTGAGCCATGTATTTTTTTTTTTTTTTTTTTATGTATTTTTGCATCCATCTCACCTTTTTGAGACCTGAACCTTTCCTCTGTCTTAGAAACAGGTTTTCCCTTTACTCTATAGCTCTGTCTTGGCAGGGATGTGACACAACCCCGTGTAACTCTTTGTAACTCTGTAAGGTCACCATGTAATAAGTAAATGCACTGACTCCTTTGCCATCTGTGGGTGATCAACACCTGCATTAGGAGGGCATGGAATTCTTTCAAGATATTCTTGAACAGACTTGTGAATAGAAGTATCTCCTGCATCTCAAGACATGTGAAAACAATAGTCCCACAGAGTCAAAGGCACTGTATTATGAAATTTAAACGTGTTTTGCTTACATGGGTCTTAGGATAAACCCTCTCTTTCTTTCAGCTGTGAAATCCCTCTTTCAATCCTTCAAATAACCCATCTGAAAGAAATCATTCCAGCAGAGCCATTACAATTAATTCTATTATGCAAACCTGTAGTTTCAGGTTTTCATTAAACTGACAAATGGTTCCTCAGAGTAATTTTCTAAATTACAAAATATATCTTGGCTGTTTTAAAAGTCCTGTTATCACACAGTATCCTGTAACATGTTAGTGCTCTGAAATTTAGTCTTCAGCCAGGATTTTTAAGGAGCTATATTAGTTGCTGATGTCCAGTATTAGTTTTAAGTTACTTAGGATCCAGGGGAGTTGATTGGTATACAAGATTTTGGGAGAAAAAGTTTCCATCATTATCAAGGCACTGTGAAAACGTTAATGTTTGGGACAAAAAAAATGTGGCACAAATTGCTAGGTATTATTGACATTAAGAAATAGGTTATGAGCCAGTATTTACTGGCAGTCCTAAGCATATCTTTCCCATCCAATGAAGTTCCTGATTTGCCTGGGCTAGCAATGAGCTAAACTCACCACCATGAGTCTTAGAGGAGCCTCCCAAAAGCAGCAGAGGCTGTTATATGGGCAAGCATGGAAATTTAGCTGAATGGTCTCCTAAAGAAATCAATAATCAGATCATTGCAAAAGAAACATTCAAGAAAAACTTGGATAAAATGACAGATTACTTACAACATTGATTGAAAGCATTTATATTGATAATTTAGAATAACAGACAAAGAGTATTAAGAAAAAGAGAGCAAACATCTAGCCAGTCATTAAAAGAATGGAATTTTTATAATCCTCTTACAAAGATGCTGTTTTGGGTTAAAGTCCCTTTCTGCATAAAGCAGCCACACTACATTTTTTAAGCCAATGAAGAGCTGAGAGCTGTAGCCCAGACCCTCAAAACTACTTTAAACAGACAACTCCCACTGAGAGACAAGCATTTAAATTAATCTGCGGACTGGGTTCATGGGATGAATAAAGAGAGTGTCTTTCACTCTGTATTGCGTGGCAAATAATTATGTACCCAAATGAATTTGATATCAGTAATTTATTAATGTTTATTGGTTTGAGTTTCCACAGCCTGTATCACACATGTTTTATCTCAGGGTTAAGAAATTCTAAGAAGTGCTTTTTATTAGGTTAAACTGAGAGATTTAAATCCATACAGAGCCACATTTATGAAAAACATCTGGTCTTTACACTTCCTTTTTTTATTCAGTGATGATTGTTTGTTCCTGGGAAAAGAGGGTATGTAATTGTTTCTATCTCAAAAGTAACTTCGAATCTGCAAAATAGAGTAAAACTTACATTTTTATTTCTTATTACCTGAGAATCCCACTCAAGCCTCATGATCTATTTGTACTATTCCAATCATTAGGAAGTGCCCTTGATTGCAGTTTTCTTCTTTTGAGTCCTTTTGACCCTTTGTAGGTTGTGTGAGGCAGTAAGGTCCAGTAGAAGATTCTTCAATACTAATCTCAAATCTTATTCAATTAGGCCTTCTTGGGAAGACATTGTTCAATGGGTTGGAAGGACCTCAAATTCTATTCTATCAAACCAAATAACAGCTCCCTAAGATGCATAATTAACCTTCCCCATGACAATTTCTTCGACACTTGCCTTCATGTCACCTCGGCGGAAGTCTCTGTCCGAAATGTCTTTATTACCCTGTTTAGTGCTCAAGCCTTAAAGAAGTCTCCTCTCCCAGCCTGACTGTACCAGCTGGTGTGGTGAAGCAACTGAGAGGATGGCACTTGGCACTCTCCATCTTTTCTCAGTATCCCCTGCCCTTGCTGTTGCAAAGGTGCCACATGTGAATAGCCAGGTCCAAATATTCCTGTCTGGGAGGTGGCATGGTCTGCTGCTCTGAGAAGTGCAAGGGTCATAAGCTGATTGAGAGTACCCTGGACAGAAATGCCTTTTCCTTCTGATCTACAGGCAGTGGAGCAAACTTATATCAGAGAACATGCTCAGAAGTTTGGAGAGAACAAGAATAATGTTCTCACAACTGTTGTCTCATTCTACAGCCTTAGCCCTTGGTCTTCAGATGTGATGTGAGCTGCTCAAAACCATCTCCAGTACAAGAACAATTCACTTTTTCTCAGCCAAATAAACCAACAGACAAGTAGGTATAATAAGAAAATTAGATTTAAGTTGTGGTATTTTTCTCTTCTGTAACATACAGTGCCCATATACAAACTGATGGTGAACCTTGCTGGATCCCGTTATCAAGAAAAATGGAATTGAGTAAGTCCATGGAAACTAAGGCAAGGCTCAATTTACTGCAGTTAATACAAATAGAGTTGTAAAAATATTGTCCCACCTCCTCATTTAATTCAATATTTCTGTAATAAAAAGATGGTGGGTCAATTAATGTTTTTTTTCCTCAAGATTTTTTTTCCTCCCTAAAGATAATACCCTGTGGAGCAAAGAAGCTGCCCTTTTAGTATAAAGAAAGGAGAGAAAGGAATGAGTTGATTCTTTCAGATTTTACACCCCTGATTTACTTAGAACCCTTGTGAATTAAATCCTGTCCTGTAGCATATTACATCTCTAGCAAAAGAAAAGGGATAAGAAGTTTTTGGTCTGGAAAAAGCTAGATTATGCCCCATAACAGCACTGTAGTGGTCTATGGCTTTAAATGCAAAGCTTCTCTGACAAATGGACTATATTATACCCTATAGCTATGTAACTCTCTTTCTGTAACTGGCTGCCTTTTAACCTTGAATTCAGCACAATAACGTATTAATGCCCCACAACCTCAGCCTATTTTCTGAATTAGGATTTGTATTAAAATAGGAGTTATTCCTAGTGATTTTTCTATCTTTTCTTCCTGTCTTTTGTTCAGATAGTAGCTGATGCTGGTAATGACTCAGGAGGTAATTTAGGACTAGGTTTGTGGTATTAAGTTTGTCACTTCACCTCCGTCTGTGGCCTCTGTAGACAGTACGTCATCAATTTCATAATGTACCAGGATAGCAGATTTCAGCCTGCAAATAATAATATGATTCAAGGTCTCTTGAACCCTCTGTAATTACTTCTTTTAACAGATGACTTGGTGCTTAATTAGCAAGTCATTTGGAATCAGCTCATACAGTAAGTTATACTTCATACAACTCTTCTTAGAGAGCCGCTTAGAAAGATATTTTTCTGCCTTTAAAAAAAAAATCCAATCTTGACATCTAAAATCAGGTATTTATTGGCAATTAGGTCTGAGGAGTCTGTGGGAATAATTGTAGTGCACAAAATTCTACAGCCTTTGGAAAAAAAAAATTCTCATGGAGTGATAACTTTGTTGTCATAATTATGAACATCTAAGTAGCAGCGGACAGCAGGGAGAGACCAGGCTCCAGCTGTGTCTGCAAGCTGGTACTGGTACATACCTGCCAGCTGCATGGGAATGAAGTTTTACAAACACTCCACCACTGCTTCACAGCCTTTTCTCTGAGGTCTTTCAGGTTCCTAAGTGTCCTGCCTGGCTCCTGCCACTGTCCAAAAAAGAGGAAAGTATAAACAAAGTCAATGACCAAACTGACTGCTTAGGGCCCTTAAAAACATTGCTGAATCCAGCAGTATTTAGCAAAAGCTCAGCATCCTTAGGCATCTTCATTTTCTTGTCTCAGGATTTTAACTCTCAGAGGTGTGAAGTTCAGTTTTAATTTTTTCTCTTTTGAGATGAATAATAAGGCATAATTGGAGAGGAATTTATCTTTAAATGCTTGTAATTCTCACATTAAAATGGTTCTGTTCACAGTGAAGGGGAAAAAAGCCGTCACTCTCTGAACTGCCTACACTAAGCCTCAGTGCATTTGGTGATACTCGGGAAATGCTGGTCTGTGAAAGCATCTGGAGTCTCAGGGGATTACTGGAGTGGTTTGAGACTCCTCAGAAATGTCCCCTAGTTCAAGCATAGTTTATACTACACTGGCCTTTAAACATGATGCTGTGTAGTTACAGATAAAGTTGGGTATTCTGGAAACCCCAGAGCAGACCTACTGCTGTCACCTGGCCCTGGCAGGAGGCAGGGAAAGGTTTTTGCTTTTGTAATTTGGACCTGAGAACTCAGCCAGTGATTAGAAAATTAAATTTTGCCAAATCCTGGAATTAAAATCTCAAAGTGATAGAAGCCAAGTTTCTCTAAAATAAGTTGACCTGCCAGAAAGATATGACCTGGAAAACTAGACTGGAAGCACACACTGTTCTTTGGTTCTACTCCACAGTTTTGGGGTCCGTCCATTTTATTTTTCTTTAATTCTTTCTTTTTCAAGTGCAAACAATGCAGATTGTTTATATCATGCATATATATTAGATCTTAAGTTTAAAGTCTCCTATCTAAAAGGTGAATATGGTATTGTGGAAATATTTTTGCACAATTTTCATGTTTGCCAGTACCCATCAAAAAATTGATTTCTTCTCATTTTGAGGCAATAAGTCCAACGTGTGTCTGACATACTGGTCCTCCTTCTAAACTTAGCAAGTGTGTTTTGTTGCCATGTGTTAGAGATGCTGCTTTGGGACTAGACCCTCATGTATGTAAAGTTCATTCAAATTCAAGTTAGACTTCTAAAATGGTTTTGATTAGCTCCTGATGCTTTCAGATACTCTTGCATTTCAGTAGATGTGGTTTAAGTTTAGAAAAGGCTCAAGTAACCTTACCTGTTTTGTCAGTTTCTATTATTGTGTCTTGATTTGGTCCCTGGTTTCAGAGACACATTTCTAGGCCAGCACTGAGTACTAATGTTGTTCAAGCAGTCAAGGCTATGGTTAAAAAACCTAAATAATTACTTTGCTAGATCTGCCATGATTCCAAGGCTACCCAGCATCATCCCAAATGTACAGGTACTTCTACTTAGGGAGAAAAAGAAGGAATTCAGATTTGGAATATTTTTGCACTCAATCAGGTGCAAAACATAATTGAAAAAAAAAAAGAATTGTATTTGTCCAAAGCCCTCTTCCCACAGAAACTCCTGCACACGTTGCCCAGGGTGTGTCAGGTGAGTTTCTGCTCAGCATCACCACTGTGCTCACCCAGGGGTTGTTTGTCTCGTTTTTCAGTTTGCTTCACTTTATATCATTGCTTGCTGAGAGGCCACCATTATAGGCCTGACCTGAATACTGGAGTTATGAAGAAGAAAAAAAGTCACTCTGATGGAGAATAGATAGTGACAAAGACTTTATTCTCCTGTCCACACCGTCAGCTGAGAGGGCCCTGCTATCAGCAGTAACTGAGCCTTGAATCGCACGTTTTCAGTGCTGCAGGCGGGAGATGGGCTTGGGTTACAAAGCTGAGTCTCACATCAATTAAAGTCTGTGTGCACAGCAGCTGCATTCAGAAAGGTGGAAGAGATTTAATCTTCACCTTTCACCTTGGGTCAAAATACAAGGTTACCAAGACAGACTTATTAAAAATGGATTGTTTCTGCCAATTTAATGTTAAAAGTTTGCAGTTATTACAAAAGCACTGTAATATTTGCTCCCTTTGTTAAAGAAATTTGCAGTTAAATAGCAAGGAAGTAATAAAACTCTTGAAATAAACAAATAAATATTTATGTCAGACTTCTAAAGGCTGCAGCAGTTTTAGTTTTCTTGATAAAAATCAGAGAATTATTCTCTACATCTTATTTGTAAGGATGTGTGAGAATAATTTCTGATCAAGTATAAACAGTCTCCCAGGACTGAACACTGAAGGCATTCTTAGCTTAAATATAGTGGAAGCAAGATTTTATTTTAGTACAAATAATTATTTACAAAGCAAACCCTATCTGAAGCCCTGACTTCTTAGCTGTATCTCAGAAATCATATCTCCAATTTCAACTCACCACTGAAGGCTTTGGCACCTTTCACTGTTTTTCAAAGGAGGCTGAATAAAGCCCGAAGGGGAATTTGTTGCTGATCTGTGTTCCCAGGATGCACTAAAGATAAACAAGATATGATTAATCACATTGCTATCTCACTGCCTTTTAGATTTGTGATTTGTTTGTGTATTGAATTTGAGGACAAACATCTCCGTGTGCAAATAAGCAAATCCCTACAGTCTCTGTGTTTCTCTGTGCATCTAAGTGATTTCCCCAGAGAGATAAATACAGATATTTTTATTTAGTTTGATACAGTCTGTTTTCCAAAGTTTTATTGAGAAATATGTAACTCCAAGAATATGTATGAATTCTAAAGATGGGGTCAAAACCCGTTTTTCATATGGTTAGGGGTTTGTCACTGCTACAAATCAATAGAATCTTTGTCATTGACTTGGAAGGGTATGAATGAACAGCCTGTGAACAAGGGAAACTTACTGTCATTATTTTACAGAAATTCTGTCGTTCCAGTTTTGCATCATTAACCTCAGGTTGAGTAAAGCTGTCATAACAGAATACAAAATGCAAACTGTGCTGGTAGCAAACCTTACTCTTTAAGGAGAATATTTGAAATGAGAACTCAGCCAAGAAATTTGAATTTTGGAGAGGAATTCTCACCTAATGTAGGAGCTGAACATGCAATTTGGTGTGTCTGTGCTGGATTCTGTGTCATTTACACAGGAACAGTGTCCCTTTGAAAAAGTGATACTGAGTGCACACTAGTCCTCCATACAAAGAGTGTGTATTTCATGGCTCGTGTGCATTGCTTGAGTTACAGCTGAATAGGACTTTTTAATATATTCCAGATATGTTAGGCAACAACTGAAGAAATATGTGAAGCATGCTCTAGTCTTTGTTCAAAAACACATGTATTTTATTTATAATGTGGAAAATGTACAGTCATCACAATAGTTACACTCTGACATTTAGCTCTTTTTTTAAAATTAAAACAATATCTTTATTAAAATTGTAGCAGTACTTTGAATGAAATTTCTATTTAAATTATGATAAGTCTTATTTAGAGTTTGAATGATACAGACTGATAGTGGTCACCACTTGCACAGTAAAAGTTTCCAGTTCTGTAATAAGTCATAGGAGGCCTTAGATCCCTGGTGCCATATCATGGCTTTATTAAAAAAAAAAAAAAAATCCCCCCCAAAAAAATTCCAAAAAATTAGAATTCTCGTTGTATATATATCTAAATAAAGACTTTTTAAAATGAACTAAATGGACCTGTCAGAGCATCTTTCTATTGGGGATTTCTGGGTGGAGGGCAGAGGTGCTGCTCCAGTCCTGACCTTCTGGGAAGTTAAGGTCAGAAAGGCAAATATTTTTTTGTTTGTTTGTGCAGAAAACATGTTAAGTACCAAACTTTGAAAGCCTTTAGTTAAGATGATAACACTTTAAAATATTCATGCCCAAAATCTTAAAATCTTTATATAAAACATTTGAAAATGTAACCACTACTGCCTGGTAATTTACTAATCTAGGAAGTCAAGGGTATTGAAGATCAGAATACCAGAAGTAGAGGTAGAAATGGATGTAGCTGTTGCCTTCCTGGGTTTGAGGGAATTTTCCTTAATTTTATTTTGTTTTCCAGTATCTCATCATCCGTAGTGAATGTCTGTTTTGCTTCTGTTTAGAGGAATGATGAAAACTGGCACCATTTGACTGAATTTGTCCTTCATTTCCTTCATTTATATTTTTATACAAATGTGATGATTTTTATTTTGATTAGACTTTTACCAGGGCTTTTCTGTTCCAGGTCAGAATTTCTACTGATAGAGATTTCAGAAGTCCTTTATTCACTAGTGTTACCTCATCTGTGGAAACTTAGTCAACTCTTTAGTCCGAATCAGACAGATGAGAGCACTGACCACCAGGTTTTTAACTGGGACTACATCAGACTCCCCCAAGTTTTTGGTTTTTTGCATAAAACTTTTTAAGGCCTTCTTTTCCACCCCAACAGGGAACAGGAAAAGATTTTCCTTGAAAGCTGGAAAAATTTCATGGTACAGAAACACCACTTCATATCCATATGTAATCCAGAATTGAGTTTGTCAGTGCAGTCTGAATTCTGCCTTTGATCTTTAAAAGAGAAAGGCAGCCCATGAAAACACTCTTGAGCTAAAAGAACATAAGCAGGCTTAAAATACCACTTTCTGATGGAGTGTATCCCACAAAATTTAGGTCCCAGTGAGTTTAGCTGGGAGACTTATGCTGCAGTAAAGGGATAATTTCAAAGCTCTGAAATTCATTTTTAATCTAACCCTTATCTGAATTTCTTTGCTGGATTTCCAGTCTCATTATCCAGTAATTGGTGTTTTGTTTCCCGAGAAGTATGGCAGAAGAAATCATTTTGTTGACAAAGAATGTACACATCCAGTGGGCTTCTCTGCAGAGAACTTCTAATTTGAAGAACACCTCAGATTATCTCAGCTGATTCTTGCTAGGAATAAATGGTCAGAGAGATAAATAATGATCTGCCTGTCTCCAAGTCATGGAGAAATATGTGCCAACCATATTCCTTGCTTCACCTGGGAGGCAGCTTTGAGGGCTCCTATCTTTTATAAAAATGATGAGAGCTCAATTTCCTGGCTGCACTCCGTGTGCAGGGCCCTGGACCAGAAAACTGCAGTGCCATTGTAGAAGCAACTGGGGCATTTTCAGAGCACTCTGAAAAGCCCAAATGATTCTCTCTGCTGATTCTTAATGAACCCTATGGGAGAGTGTCTACCAGTATGGAAAATAAACCCTATGTATCTTAGCATGGATATTTTGCTACCAGGATGTAAGAAAAAAATGACATAATTATTGAAAAAACCCAACCGTAAGAGCACAAACTGAATGTCCTATGAATGCTCAGCAAGGAGTAATGGGAATTTGAATGACCTGAGATGGCTTAGTTGTTATCTGCCTTTTGCTCTGATTTTATTCATGGAAAACTTGTTTTTCTCTCAGTGCACCACAAATAACCAGTCACCTAAAACATTAAGTAATGAAATTCAAATGTTCTGAGTTAATCACTGGAAAAGTGCTTCATCTGAAAACTCCACGGGGGAATCACATTTCAGAACACAAGTGTCCTTGTACAGTATGCATTTCCTCTTTGGTTCACAGGTTTGCTCATGCAGAGATTTAGAGTAATATTGAATTACTGCCTGAAGCCATGCCTGACTATCTTTTTCATTAATTACCTTCCATGGTTTTGGGACAGATTAACTGATAAATATATGAATCCCTAGTGCAGTAACCTTTCCTGTGTACTTAGAATTACTGATAGGCACGTAATCTCAGAATCTGTGAAAACTTTTTTTTCCTTCTTCCTATAGATAGTACTGACCTCTTGCTATCCAAGTTGCCCATCCATGCTGCTGTATTGTCTTTGCTAAAAGATGCTGCTAGTCAACAACTAGGACCACAACAACAGTCCACAAGGAGGATTGGTATGGCTTTTCAGAAAATACATGTGTTTCTCTTTTTTCATATGTTAGCATGAAAGCTGGGTAAAACTCCATAATGCCCTGTGTTATCTTTTCTGGGCAGCAGATGCTTCAGAGTAATCTAAGAAATGTAAATGAAACAACTGCTTTCTGGTTTTGTTTGTTGTTTGCTTTTTTTCCCATTTTTATCTTTCCTTAGCAAAATGTCTCAGGAACTGGTCATTCTGGAAGGCTAATCAAACTGTTAAAAAAAAAAAAAAAGCCTAGCCCCAGTTGCAGCTGAGTTTTATGTTTCTCTAAGCTGCCCTTCAGCCAACTATCTGATTCAAGTAATTTGACCAATGTACCACCTTCTCTGTGCAAAAATTACTCAGATTGTTTAAATTTTTAAATTCAGTGAGAAGCCCTTCAAGATACTCCTTCTGGGCATAGAGAGCTGGTTTTTTTTTTTGGTTTGGTTTTTTTTTTTTTTTTTTTTTTTTTTTTTTTTTGCTTTAATTATGTCTTGTGGGTATTCTTACTGCATAATCTAGCTAGTGATCTAGTTAGACAACGTTGTTGAACAGCAGCCTTGCTGGGATTGCTTGAAATTTCCCACATGTAATCCCAAAAGCTTTGCTTTAGGTGACCATGGCAAGCCAAAAGAATCACTTAACCACAGCCTGAAGAAATCAAATAAAGCCAGTATTGTAAAGCATATATACAAAATTAACTGAACTAATGTACTTGCACACTTGCTTCTAAAGCCTTTACATTGATGCATGTTATAAATTGTTAATAATATGTGGTAACCACATTTATTTAGGGGAAGTTATTGCAAGTGAACAAAACTGTTCATGGATGTCATTATAGGAGGTCAGTTTAGATCTATTCATATTCACAGGATTAGATCTGAGTTAGAATTACACTTTTAAAGTTTTAAACATGAAAAAAAAACTATACAGGGGGGTAGCACAATCAGAGCCTTTGTGATTTGTTAATCTTCTTTGACACTGATATGGAATTCAGCAAGAGATATTTTTAAAATTACCAATAAGGCTCTGTATGCCCCTAAAATATAGGATCTGCATAGCTAGCCTGTAGTTCCTTAGGGTGGAGAAAGCCTTGGTTTGCATGCCCAAGTAAGCAAGTCAGTTTTATAGCAACTTCTATCCTCCTGAGCCTGAGCACTCTTATTGCTAAGCATCCATAAAATTTATGCCTAGAGTAATTTTTCTTCCATCTGTTCAGCTTGAGTGGAGAACATTTGTTAAACCGTGTTTGTAGGGATGTCCACAGTGAAATGCATGCCCACCCTGATGTTAGGCTGGTTAACTGGTCTTTTTAAACACAAAACTGATATTGTTAGATGGCACAGAGCTTGAACAAGTACAAATATGAGACATCACAGTTTTTTCTTTTCTTATAAACTTGAGTGTTCTTTCCCATTGTTGCTCTAAGAAGAGCAAAGAAGACTAGCTGCTCACTCAGAGTAATTAGTAGTTGATGTCCACCTGTCAATTGCTCAAAGTTAGATTAAGTCCAGTCTTTGCAGTCTGATACTTTTTCAGATTCAAGAAGCCAGAGCCATGTAAACATTGAAAGTAATTATGTTGCTTTCTCCTCCTGTTCTTCCTTTTTTCCCCCCCTTTTCTTTCTGATGTTAGTTATTATAGAAAAGAGTTGACTTGAATTTCAGAGAGTCTGCCAAAAAGCCTCTGGCATTCCCTGGGGGATTGAATTTTACATTCTTCAGCAAACAATGTCTGTCTCTAGAAATGCAAGAGGAAAACACTGGGGTTTTTTTTTAGTATAATATCAGTGTCTAAGACTAATGAAGCTCTGATTTTTTTTCAAGCTTGGGGAACATCATGTGTTGATATTAGTATGTGCCTTTTTAAACTTCATTTGTTATCTTTAAGCAGCTGCTAAAGTGTAAACAAGTTGTTTTTCTCTTCTGTGTTAAAAAAGGCTCTTTAGTTATCCAAAAACTCCATTGCAATTGTACTTATTGGGCTATGATAGCAGCAGTGAAAAAACATTACTGAATGCAGCAAATGTTTGGTTTATTTCAAAGCCTTTCTAAAGTACAAATCAACTGTTTCTTTTCAGCCTCTTCCTTGCTAGTAGAAAATTAAAGCAAATCAATTAGCCAGGAGACAGTAACATAAGAAGTTGTAATTTTTTTTCAAGTATATTAAAGAGGGGATTTCATATATCTGAGAGTGATTTTATATATGAAATTCATGTACAGTCTAGAATTTTAAAAGGGATCTTGGTTGAGCATGTTAAAGGAGGTCTGATTTCTCAAAACTTTATAGTAATGATATTTGCTTAGAAACTCATGGTGAACACAAAAGGATATGTACAAAAGGTATGTTTTAGGACTGAACTGCAATTTATGCATTTCCTTTAGTTTGATGCATACAAAGTGTGGCTCAGGAGTCTTCCAGCATCTGATGTCCAACAAGTGGCTTGCTCAGCCTGGCACTGTTAAAAACCACCAAAGGACTGTGCAGACCTCTGTGCAAGCAATTTGTCCCCCATCTGGTGGGCAGAAGGTTCTGAAAGACAGGGCACTTCTGGGTGTCTCCTCTCTTCCACAAGACTTGTTCAGAAAATTGTTTTTGTTCTGTACAGATTTTTGTTCTGTACTCTCCAATGTCTGGTTTGAACACTTTCAGTAAGACATTCAGCACTGGTGCCCTTCACCACAGTTTGTCCTGTCCATGCTCATATGGATGTCTGTTCTGGAATGACTGGGCGTTCACATGCTTGTTTTGTGTTTATTTTGGAGGATAAAAGAGTTCAAGAACTGTGCCTTATGATGCAGCTAAAGGCAAATTTTTAATGAAGGAAACTCCCTGAAGAAACTTTGTGTCCTGCATGTTGCTAGAAAGTGGTAGGGAAAAAGATTGCCAGCTGCAAACCTTTTGGGATCTCCCAGCTCTTGGGGCAAAGTGTGTGTGTGTTTGGGGTGTAGGGGAAATAAAACCTCCTTCCAGGGTCTACTGCAGGAGTGACACGAAAAAAAACACTGTTGGGCTCAAATGAGCCACCTGAACAGAGGTGTGATTTGTCACAGGATCTGCCCTTTGCTACTGAACTAACTGTTCTTTTTTTGATCACCTGAGATGTTTCCTGTGCTTACACCTTCCTGGGTGTCTTCATGTGCCCTGCTGGAAACCCTATGAGTTTCACTTGCTATATATTCTACTCAGTAGAAGATATTTAGGATGCTTTAGAAGAGCAAAATAACATGCCCTGGTGAAGTAGGAGCTATTTTAAATTTTTAAAGATCAGAAATATAGGTGGAGTGCTATAATTTTAGCATGAATATGTTGCAGCATCAGGAGGTACAAAATGTGCTGAGTGATTCCCCCCCTCCCCCCCCCCCCCCAAAATGATGTTGCTTTTCCCCCTCCATATAGCAGGGCCTCGCCAATTGGGCATTGTTTGCTTCTTGAAGGTGTAACAAAAACCACAGTTCTGTAATTTTGCCTGTATTACAAACTGTTAATGAGATGGATAACACTCAATAAGAAAATTACTAAAACTGTAGATGTTTAAAAGGCACTTAACCACTATATTTTTTGGTGCTCAT